>NC_136665.1:18527555-19182160 GCF_903797595.1 Erithacus rubecula | reverse complement strand
GTATTTTAACAGGTCAGTAAGTCACAGGACACTTTTTCTCATGGTGAACATCACTATAAGCTCTGGAGACTCTCTGTGCATGCAGACAGTGTTTAATTTTTGAGATGTTTATTCCAGTAAAGCCTGGCTTTGCAATAACACTGAGAGCACAGAGAGTAAACAAAGCTGCTGCAAACCTCAGACATAAACTCACATTCATTAATTGCATTTCAAGAACCATCATTGCAAACTCACAAACTGCAGTAGGGTTACTTGTACAAGGAGAAAGGAGCCAACTCAGGCTCAGCACTCATTAATTACACTAATTACTTGCCAAACTACCTGGTGCTGAAAAAATAACCAACATTCCACAAAATAAAAAAAGAATAGGATAAAATCAGAACTGGATAACTACCTCAAAAGTGAGTTTATTTTTCTCTTTATCAGAGAAAGGGAACCTCTGACACACCACATCTCTTAAATATTCCTCTACAAATTCCATTGTTTGTGCAAATCTCTCCTTAATTTCATCTTTGGAAGTTCCACTGCTATCATAGCTGAAGAGGGGAAAAAAAGAATAAAACATAAAAGAAAAGAAAACAAAACTTAGCATGCAAATACACAGGGCTCTTTTCCCCCCAGTACAATTTTTCATTGGTTTGTCAAAATCTAAGAAAAGCTGAAAGCTGCTAAATAATTTATCCAAAGCAGGAAGACAGGACACTGACACCAGAATTTCCTGGCTTTTGTTGGTTTATCCCATATGCTCATTAGGTACTATTTTAAAACATCTGAGGAAAACAAAAGAGGGATAATTTTGTCCCAAAAAACAGAAAAAAACCCTCATTATTTGAGTGGAAATAGTGACAAGTGATGTGCAGCACTGAGGAGAACAAGTGGCCAAGAGAGGCTGAGTGGGGATGGAATTTTTCCTCCAAATAAAACCAATATACATGCAAAGCAGGTATTAATTTTTAATCTAAGTTCTAGGGGTTTTTTTCTCAGTATGTGCTGAGTGACTTTGAGAAGGACAATCCCACCACCTCCCACAAAATCCTGTTTGATCACTTGTCACTGGTGAGCCTCTGCCAGGGCTAAAACCATTTGGTTTTGTATCTCAACTTTTACATTTGATTTATTATCTCCTGCATCTCTCAGCAGAGAAAACCAGGCTGGCAAGGAAGGAAATACAAGGAACCACTGAACACCAGTATTAACATCCACAAGATTTAAATTCCTAACACCTAACATCAATTTTAGGTGCTCATTTTCTCCAACCAAAAAATGAGCTCAAAATGAACAGTTGAGTACTATAAATTTAGAATTATTAATTATAGAGTTAATACAAGTGGTCAAGAAATCATGTGCCTGCTCCAGCTGTGGTTTTTTGTAGGTTTTTGAGCACTGTGCCAGAGGATTTTCCATTGGAAGCTCAGGAATGTGTCTTTGTTTGAGCATCTTTCCTTGTTTCTCCCATAAGGACAAACAAGAGGGGAGCACACTCAGAGGAAATGGCCTCAGATTGGGGAGGTTTAGAGAGATTTTAGGGAAAATGCCTTCAGTGGTGAAGCCCTGGAGCAGGGGCCCAGGGCAGTGGTGGAAGCTCCATCCCTGAATACTCCAAAGATTTGATTCCCTTGCCCCAGCAGTGCTCTGTGTGTGTGTGTGTATATAATATATATGTAGCTTTGATTCCCACCCCCCAGCAGCACTGTGTGTAGATATATATATATATATAAAATATATATCTAGATTTGATTGCCACCCCCCAGCAGCACTGTATGTGTGTACATATATAATATATATGTAGCTTTGATTCCCTTGCCCCCAGCAGTGCTGTGTGTGTGTATATATATATAATATATATGTAGATTTGACTCCCTTGCCCCAACAGTGCTGTGTGTGCGTGTGTGTGTACATATATATAATATCTGTCTAGATTTGATTCCCCCCAGAAGCACTGTGTGCACTTATATAATATATATAACATATATGTAGCTTTGACTCCCCCCAGCAGCACTGCCCCTGTGCGTGTGTGTGTGTGTGTGTATATATATATGTGTGTGTATATATGTGTGTGTGTGTGTATATATATAATATATACAATATGTATCTAGCTTTGCTCCCCCAGCAGCCCCACACTCACTCTCCAATGGCGATCTCGGAGGGGATCTCAGACCAGAGGCGTGCGTACTTGACGGGGGTGACCTGCTCCTGTGTGTGTGTATATATGTGTGTGTGTGTATATATATATATATATTTATATCTAACACATACATAGCTTTGATCCCCCAGCAGCCCCACACTCACTCTCCAATGGCGATCTCGGAGGGGATCTCGGACCAGAGGCGCGCGTACTTGACGGGGGTGACCTGCTCCTGTGTGTGTGTGTATATATGTGTGTGTGTGTGTATATATATAATATATACAATATGTGTCTAGCTTTGCTCCCCCAGCAGCCCCACACTCACTCTCCAATGGCGATCTCGGAGGGGATCTCAGACCAGAGGCGTGCGTACTTGACGGGGGTGACCTGCTCCTGTGTGTGTATATATGTGTGTGTGTGTATATATATATATATATTTATATCTAACACATACATGGCTTTGCTCCCCCAGCAGCCCCACACTCACTCTCCAATGGCGATCTCGGAGGGGATCTCAGACCAGAGGCGCGCGTACTTGACGGGGGTGACCTGCTCCTGTGTGTGTGTATATATGTGTGTGTGTGTATATATATATATATATAATATATACAATATGTGTCTAGCTTTGATCCCCCAGCAGCCCCACACTCACTCTCCAATGGCGATCTCGGAGGGGATCTCAGACCAGAGGCGTGCGTACTTGACGGGGGTGACCTGCTCCTGGGGGTCCCTGTCCACGTGCATGTGCAGCATCAGGCGGCAGAAGGAGGCGCGCAGCTCGTAGGGCAGGTTCTCGTCCGCCATGCAGCGCAGGATCAGGTCCACGTCCAGCTGCCCCGAGATCTCGTTGATGGCCAGGTACTGGCGGTCCAGGCACATGCGAGCAAAGAGGTTCAGCTGGTACCTGCAGGGAAGGACACTGAGCTGCCACTGCTGCACCAGGGAGCCCTGGCCTTCCAGCTCCTGCCTACTGCCATAGTGCTTACAAATATATGGGCAATGGACTTCACACTCTAGACACAAAGCGTGTAAGCACTTGTAAAGGATATTTCATATGCATAACATATCTAGAAAACATATATTTATATAAAGCCTAAATATAAATATAAAGCATAATATAAATATAAATATATAAAGCATAAATACTACATGTACAACGTACCTTATATACTAGATGCAAAGCATATATAAGTACATATAAAGTAAACTTTATATGTATAGCAGTGTAGCTATAAAGCACAAATAAATACATAAACAATGTACTTTATACATTAGATACAAAGCATGTAAGCACATGTAATGTATATTTTATATGCATAACGATATATCTATAAAGCATAAATATAAATAAATATAAAGTACAAATGTATATAAAGCATAAATATATATATAAAGCATAAATATATATACAATGTACCTTATACTTTAGATACAAAGCATATATAAGTATTTATAAAGTGTACTTTATATGTATAACAATGTCTCTAAAGCATAAATATACAAAAATATGAAGATATATAAATATAAATACAATGTACTTTATGTTAGATACAAAGCATATAAGTAAATATAAAGTATACTGTATATGCATAATAATATCCACAAAGTATACATATCTACAATGTACTTATACATTAGATACAAAGTATATATAAGTATATATAAAGTATACTTTATATGCTTAATATAAATATATATATACAATGTATATATATGCTGTGTATCTATTCTATAAGGTAATACATTAGATATAAAGCACATCTAAGTACACAAAGTATACTTTATATACATTAAATATATAAAGTATATGTATATAAAGCATAAATACATAAAAGCATATATAAAGTATACTATGAAGTATACTGATACACTCATGTATTAATGGAAATAATATTATATGGTCTAGAATTAGAGCTGCTTCCTTACTGGGAAGAATAAAGCACTAACAGTCAATGGAACAGTAGGGTAAGTTAGCACAGAATAAGTAACATGGAATCACCCATTAAATGCCATAAAACCACAGAATGGTTTGGTTGGAAGGCACTTCAAAGATGACCCAGTGCCACCATGGCAGGGACACTTCACTGTCCAGGTGCTCCAGCCCCAGGGTCCAGCCTGGCCTGGGCACTCCAGGGATCCAGGGGCTGCTCTGGGCACTGTGCCACCCTGCCCACCCTGACAGGAAATTATAAATAATGTTTTTCATGAAAGTGCAGCAGAACGCAAAAAACACTTAAAGCAACTAAATATTGTGTAAGACCAAACACATCCTACAGATGCTGAAGCCACACCTTTCCCTGAGGCAGCAATACAGGTGAGTGATCATCAAAAACCAGATCAAACAACTACTGAGCTCTGCTCCCTTCAGGGAGAGAACTGCTAGAGAAAAACTGAACTCCAGTCTGAGATTCTCAGGCCATGAACTGATCCCTGGCACCTCCCCAATGGCCAAGCACAGGCTGATAATTCACCTTCAGCACAGAGCAGGTGCCCAGCACCCAGCAGTGCTCACAGGCTGCTGCTCAGCACTGGCAAGTGTGAGGCTTCCTAAATAAAAGAAGATTTAATTGAAGGCAGATTCCTTTCACTTTCAGTATTCCTCATGGAATGTAACCAAACCATATCCTAAGCCCTTCTTTAAGCATGGTTATGAGGCATTATGTAGACTAAAAAATAATTAACACTATTGTTATACCAATATATATACACACCAAAATTTATCAATTCTATTTAAAACCTAGCAAAAAACCTGAAAGCGAGTATGTTTTAAAAAACTTTTATCTCAGAGGTTTCCTTTTGAGCTTCAACAGGCTCAAATAAAAACAGGTATTAGGAATTCTCCCGGGAGAATGATTTCAATGGAAAAGAACTCAAAATAAAATGTTTATTTAAACAAATAATCTAGTTGTACTTTCTGCACTGCTACAACTGAGCCTGTCAAATGACTCTCAGGGGTTTTAACCCAGACACAGGAATTTGGTCTGGGCTGAAACCTGACCTTACGCTATGCCAAGAACTCGGTGTCTTGTCAAGTCATCTGGAAACATCTCTGGTGTCAGAGCTGCCCAGAGCACGGCTGGGCTGTGCCAACAGCCAGCTGGGCACCAACACCAGCTCATGTCTGTGCTGCTGGCAATTCAGCACCACTACTGGCTTGGAGAGCAAGCAGCAGGCACAGACAACAGCAGTGGCTTCTTGCAAACAAAGCAAAGCCATCTACACACCCACATCCTGCAGTCCTCAAGTGCCCCCTGAACACAGGGAACCCAGTGGGCACCTGCAGGGGCTCTTCCCACTCCCACAGCAGGAAACCAAGCACCAAGTGCTTGGGAAATTCAACACACTCAAAGCCTGAACTAATTTTCACAAGTCAGCTTAAACTGCTTTGTGTCAATACCTGGACTCCTCACCACAAATAACTCAGTGCTTTCAGCTGTCACCTCTGAGACCTCACCCTCCCTCTCTGAAGGTGTTTTGTGTACCAAACAGGAGCTCTGCTCCCCAGGCACAGTGCAGGCAGGCTCCAGCAGCCCTGCTGAGCCCTGAGCTGACCCTGCAGCCTGTGCTGCTCACCTGTAGTAGCTGAGCACGTCCCGATCCTCCTTCTGCCCCTCCTTGGCGTCCTGTGCCAGCTCCCGGATGCTCTTGCTGCGCAGCTCCTTGTTGCTGTCCCTCCAGAACAGCCACACCTCCTCCTCATCCTCTCCAACTTCCAGGGCATTGTCTCCACTGGACACCTCCTCAAATTCAAAACGGGACAGCACCAGCCTGCCAGGAGGAGGGGAGGTTACATTCCACATCCTGCACATTTCTGAAATGCATCTTACCCTTCCAGCAGTCCCATTTTACCACACCAAATCACTGGGGTGTGTTATTAAAAGCATTTGATTATTAGTTTCCTGTTCAACCTTAGAAAGATGAACATTTCAGCTCCTTTCAAGTGAAAAAGATGAAGAAACAAGGAAGTTAAAGACACATAATAATGGACTTTCAAAACCTTCTTTGCAGGAGAATTGATTCAAAGATCATTCAACAGACCAGGAAAAGATATTTTCCTGAAATAGAAAAAAATTATTTATTCTGTATCCCATAAATGCCAAATGGATCAGAACTTCTTTCTGTCTATGTGACCAAGTAACTAGAAAAAAAATCAGCTGCTGATCCTAAAAAGGCTTCCAGCAAAGAAAAGATTAACATCTGAAAAAAACCTCAAATCAAATACTCAAGGATAAATAAGTGATGTACCAATATGAAGTTAAAGCTTGTGGGAATAAAAACAGCCTTTATGATTTCAGGACAAGAATTAAATGTGCAAGTATACTTGAAGCCATTTGTGTTTTAAATACTAAATACTACCAAATTTGCAGTATTTTGATAATGGTTATCTATTCCCTAGTACTTACATTGAATCAAGCCATCTTTGTCAAGGACAATCAGGATTTGGTGCCTGCTATGAGGCCTCAGCAATGGCAGAGGAGAGCTGGAGACCCAAACCCAGCTCAGTGGAGGAAAGGTGAGCCCTCAGAGCTGGGGGAGGGCAGAGCAGGAGCCTGCACACCTCCCTGCAAAGCCTGTGTGCTTTGGATCAAACAGGAGACACGTGATGGAGTTCTGCCTGCGGGGCTGAGGATGCACCTGGCACACACCTGCTGTCCCAGCCCCGTTCCCTGGGCATGGAAAGGACCCCACACCATCCATTCCCTGCTCCCCTGGGACGTGCCAGCAGCTCTGAACCACCTTCCTTCTGCTTCACACCAGCAGAACCATCTCGAAAGGCACCAACTTACTTGGTTTCAATGAGAATGTCTGCGTTGGCTGGGTTCAGCACGGCTTTACAAATCAGCTCCTGTGTCACGGGAATAGACTTGTTCATGGAAACGCACAGATCCGAGAGGTAATCCAAAAACCTGGAGGGGAGCACGAGCCAAAAGGGCATCAATCACTGCACAGATCTAGACTGAAGCTATCCACATTTCAGGAGGCAAACACTCAGAACTCCACTTGAACAGAGCAGAGCAAGACTTGCTGCCCGAGGGGACGGCGGGGCGAGTGCCAGAACACGGCGAACTGGCTGTGCCTCCTCCTGAGCAAGCTGCCAGGTACAGACTTCTCCCAGAAGGAGAAGTGTGATTACCCTTTTATCAAACATGCAGCTCTCACCTGGGCTCCCTATTTTTCCTCACGAGACTGACAAAGGTGTCAATCTCAGCAGCTGTGATGTGCTTCTCCAGCAGCTTGCGGTTGTTGTGGAGCAGGGCTGTGATGGTGTCCTCGGCCAAGACGTCGTAGCCAATCTGCTTCTGCATGAAGCCAAACTGCTTGGCAATGTATTCCTTCAAAACACACAGGCAAGGGGAGAAGGGGGTGTAATTAACCCTCAGAATTTGAAATAATAACAGAAAACAGGTGGATGTTTGTAAATAACAACACCCCAAGGAGCAAACTGAGTTAGATCCAAATTGCTTGTGTGGAAGAAAGCAAACAACAGACAACATTAACACTTCCATCCCTCCCCTCTCTCCTGGGCTAGGCACCAGCAAGGCATCTATACTTAGCTGACAGGACTTTGTTTTTAATACATGGCACCAAAAACTGCACAGCCTCAATTTACAGGGCAACTTTCAATGGAGCCTGTAGTCAGCAAGAATGAACAGAGTCCTGTAAATCACCTGTGAGGGACAGAAATCCTGTTGTTTTCTTAAATCCCACTTACAACCAATGCTAATTACAGTATAATCTCTGACAGAGATGAAAAACGAAAATAAAAACCAGAATGAAACTGAGCAATCCCAAAAACCTCTCGCTGACAGTGCGACCACAGCAGAGCAGGGTTTACTTTACGGGATAAATCTTTTTTTTGAGCACAGGAACCCTGCTGTGAGCCTGTGACAATGACAGACACATTTCCAACCTGGTTTTTCCTGTAGTCCTGCTGGGAATGCCTGAGCACCCTGTAGCAGAGCCTGCAGATGTGCCTGAAGGGCGCGTGCCGCTGGTCCCCCAGCTCCTCCAGCCGCAGCATCGGCCCGTCCCCGCTGTCCGTGAACGGCGCCTGCAGCAGCTTGAAAATCTGCACAGGCAGCAGAGAGCACACACACAGCCCCATGAGGCACTGCCTTCCTCTGCTCAGAGTGACTGTCAAAGCTCTGTGCCTTTCTTTCAAAAGGTACAGCAGCCACCAAGGCTCGTGGCCATGGAGCAGCCCGGACAGAGGATGCTGATCACCTTTATTCAACACCACCTGCTGGAATTTTTAGTTCCAGCAATGGTGAGACTGCAGTCCACTGCCCAGAGCCTGCACTCCACTGCCCAGAGCCTATAGTTCACTGCCCAGAGCCTGCACTCCACTGCCCAGAGCCTGCTGAAAGCTGGAAACTCAAAGGACCTTTTGGTCCCAATAATTTGAGACCAAAGTTTCACAGAGCCACAGAACAGCTTGGGTTGGAAGGGATCATAAAGATGATCTTGTTCCAATCCTCTGCCAGGGGCAGGGACACTTCCCACCATTCATTCATCCATCCTGGCCAGGTTCTCTGTTATCAGGTTTATTTTTTCACAGGCAGAGCTTAGAGAAAACCACAGCCTACCTGCTTTAGAATATTCTGCTCTCTCATCAGCTTTTGCCGTTCTCTGTTAGGTTTAGAAAACACCACCTCAAGGACATCCTGGCCAGAATTAGTTCCACCAGTAACAAAGTAGACCAAATCCTCCAACAGCTTGGTAACAGATCTACAGAAGAGCCAGAAGTTGTTAACATGAGAATACAAATTCCCTGTGCTAAAAGAGCAGTGCCAGGGTAAGTTTACACAGATTTCCAAATGCTAAGTGAAAAACTAACAGCAATTAGAGACTGGATAAAGCTCAGAGGTTTGCACAGAACTTAAAATTAGGAACTAATGTTCCTCCATTGCTGCAGCCTCACTGTCCAACAGCTAAACCAGAGCAGCAGCAAGACAAGAAAAATCACTTCAGGACAAGTCTACACTTGCCAAGTTCTATTTGGCACTTCTGTCAATTGCCACAAACAATAAATCAGGTGATAATCTCTCCAAGGCCAAATAAAAGGTACTGGCTATGGAAGCACAGGGGCCCTGGTGTGACACAGCCACCCCTGTGCTCTTTTTGTGTGGCCACATTTTCACAGACACAGTCAGAGGATTTGCAGCAAGTCACATGTTCAGTCCTCACAAGATGGATTAGGAATTCCCACACTCCATTTGCAGAGGTATGCTGGGGATTAGTTCCCCAGGCTAACAACATTTCTCATGCTCTCACTTCACAGAGGACAAGGAGGGCTGGACAGACCAGACCTGAGAACTTCCACTATGGACACAACAATATCAAATCTCATCAAGGAGGAAACCAAATCCCTCTTCTGTAGCTTACTCTGAAAAAATTTTCAAAGAAACAGTTACTGACTAAAGGGAACAACATTATCCGATCCCAATTCTGGTTCCCTTACCTTCTTTCATTCTGGGTTATAGTTCCCTTTTCCAGCTTGCCAGCAATGGAACCTAAAACTTTACTTGCATCATTTGCAAAATCCAAGTCCCGAACCTCTGCAGGTGAGACTGGCACGATAGCAAAAGCTTCTTTGTCCTCCTTCACTGGAGAGGTCCCAATCTGAAACCCAGAGAAGCTTTATCAGCAAACCCAAGGGCAGGAACAGAGCAGTGGCTCACACACTCAGAGATAATGAAACAGAAAAGCCACACTGTGCTTAGGCAGCCTGGGAGCACTGCTGAACCCAAAATCTGAGAACACTCTGTGCAAGCTCAGAGCTGTTCCCAAATTCAAAGGAGCTGCAGGTGAGGTGGCAAAACACTGTTGTAGCCAGTGGAAAAAACACCCTCCTCCTGATGACTGTTGTGGAGTAGAAGCTGAACAGTTTAACTAGAAAACTACCATGAACCTGAGCCATTAAGAGCTAATATTTTGCACAGGCACTGTTCATCACTGTCACATGCTCTGTGTGTGACAGGCTCAGGGAGTGAAACTGCTGCCAACACCACTTCTGTGGAAGTACAGCAATCAAAGGATGTGCTTACAGAAAGTGGCAGAACTTACTTTCAGCATCACAGGTTTCTCCTCTTCTTTATCAATAGGGATGTTGGTGCTGTGAACCCAGGTGTTGGTGCAGAGGTGCCTGAGCCTCACATAGGAGTTCCTGAAAGAAAGTCAGGAGTGCCCCAGCATGAGTCAGCTCCCAGCTGGGAAATCTTTGCATTGTTGGCATTTTGAGATGCTGGCAGGAACAAGTGCAAAAGAAGTGTCATTTCTGTCCACACTGCACACCATAACTGCAATTCTTACTGCCTTAGCTCATTCTGTGAATTCACCTGAGGAAGGCTTCCTCTAGAATGAAAGAGATTCTGTTCTGAAACAGAACCACAGCCACTCTGAGCTGCTGCTGCACAGCAACAATCTAAACCTCTCCCATCCTCACTTCTCCACTGCTATGAGCTGCCAACTTCTCCCCTCACCTCTGGGGTTTTCAGCCCTGAACTCCCTGATACTCCAAAATATGGGCACCTGATGATTCGGGGAGCTGCTGAATAGATGGAACAAACTTGCTGTGCTTTCTCAGTGGGAGCAGCAAAAAGCTGTGTGCAGTGTGTGTGACTTGGAAAGGTGCAGCATGTTTTCAACAGCAAGAGGTGCCACATGAAAAGTAAAGAATACAAACAACAGAAAATCCAGTGCTAAGCAGCTGGTGCTGCATCCTGACACAGTACACACAGGTCAGAGGAATGAACGCCTTGAGAGGACACCCAAGGCTTTTAGTCCCAGGTCATTCCTGGCAAGGAAGTCACTTAGGAAGTCACTTAATCTCAATTTTCCCATCTGTAAAATGGTTTTCTTTGACTTATACCTCAATTGCAAAGCACTCAAGCAAATTATCCTCATTATTTCTACATTCATTCGAGGAGGAAACTGACTCCACAGGACAAAATGAAAAGAGCCTGGGGCAGCTTTGGTTAAAAGCCATGAAGTGCCAGCTGGCAGGCAGGGAGGTACCTGGGCACGAGGCTGTCTCCCCCTCGCAGGGTGGTGGGGTCCAGCTCGAAGATGGAGGAGATGTCGTTGCCCTCGGGCACGGACACCAGGGAATAGGCCATCCTGTCCTGGGCAGCGCGGCCACGGCGCGCCTCCTGCTCGGGGTCCAGCTGCAGGGACAGGGACAGAGCCTCAGGGACAGGGACAGAGCCTCAGGGACAGGGAGCCTCAGGGACAGGGACAGAGCCTCAGGGACGGGGACAGAGAGCCTCAGGGACAGGGACAGAGCCTCAGGGACAGGGACAGAGCCTCAGGGGGACAGGGAGCCTCAGGGACAGGGACAGAGCCTCAGGGGGACAGAGAGCCTCAGGGACAGGGACAGAGCCTCAGGGGGACAGAGAGCCTCAGGGACAGGGACAGAGCCTCAGGGACAGGGACAGAGAGCCTCAGGGACAGGGACAGAGCCTCAGGGACAGGGACAGAGAGCCCTGCAGGGACCAGGGGACAGAGAGCCCTGCAGGGACAGGGACAGAGCCTCAGGGACAGGGACAGAGAGCCTCAGGGACAGGGAGAGAGAGCCTCAGGGCCAGGGACAGAGCCTCAGGGGGACAGGGACAGAGAGTCTCAGGGACAGGGACAGAGCCTCAGGGACAGGGACAGAGAGCCTCAGGGACAGGGACAGAGAGTCTCAGGGACCAGGGACAGAGAGCCCTGCAGGGACCAGGGGACAGAGAGCCTCAGGGACAGGGACAGAGCCTCAGGGACAGGGACAGAGCCTCAGGGACAGGGACAGAGAGCCTCAGGGGCCAGGGACAGAGAGCCCTGCAGGGACAGGGACAGAGAGCCCTGCAGGGACCAGGGGACAGAGAGCCCTGCAGGGACCAGGGGACAGAGAGCCCTGCAGGGACCAGGGGACAGAGAGCCCTGCAGAGCCCCAGGGGGACAGCAGAGCCCCAGGAGAGCCCTGCAGGGCCCAGGAGAGCCCTGCAGAGCCCCAGGGGGACAGCAGAGCCCCAGCAGAGCCCCAGGAGAGCCCAGGGGGACAGCAGAACCCCAGCAGAGCCCTGCGGGGCCCAGGAGAGCCCTGCAGAGCCCTATGGCACCAGCAGAGCCCCAGAAGAGCCCTGCAGAGTCCCAGGACACCAGCAGAGCCCCCAGACAGCCCCAGGGCACACAGGGGGTACAGACAGGGCTCTGGACCAGCACACTGCAGGACACCAGCAACACTGACAGCAGCTGATCTGGCCAAGCACTCTTTGCTTGCCCTGGTGTGATTCCTGAGAACCAACACAGGAACTGCTCCTCCACACAGAATTCATGTCTCACAGACAGTGCCAGAAGAGACAAAACCCTCCCAGCCATTCACCTCACACACACTGGGAGCTCTGACTGGTTTCTGGTCACACACATCAGCTGAGATCCCCAATTCTGACACTACCAGCTCTCCAAACATACCCCACACATTGCAATTATCCCTCTAACCACATAATTAATGAGCTGATAACATAAAAACCCAGACACACCATGTACCAACAACCTTGCTGGGAAATAACCAGCTTCAGCAGCAGAAATAGGACCCACATCCATCAATCCCAGGCAAGAGAAACAAAAAGCCAATCAAGGAGTTGGAAGTCTTGCTGTTCACACACTTTTTGTGCTGCTCTCAAGCACAAAAATGTGTTCCAAAGGCCATGGCACCAGAAGGATCTTTATTCCCAAGGTGCCAGCAAATCCCCAACCTCCCTCAGCAAAGCAAAGACAGATCAATTGGATAAAACCCCAGATGAAAGGACAAAAGGGTAGGAAAAAAACAAACATGAACTGAGAAAATGGAACAACAACTTTTTCCAAATCCTTTTAGGGACCTCCCAGCTATCACAAGTCCCTAAAGAAGTTGCTGACTGTCCTGGCACACAGGAACTGCTGTCCATGTACAAACACCTAAATCCTGGCTGCAGTTTTCAAGGTGACCAAGAAACCAATTTCTCTGTGAAATTGGTGGCACTCAAAGCAGGCAGCACTCAGGCACCTGCCTGTCACAGGCCTGCTGTAAGGCACTGCCATCCTCAAGCAGATGGAAAAGGTATCCAGTGCTGCTGGTGCCTCAGGATACTCCCAAGTTAACACATTTGCAGTCAATGGACTTGGCTGCAAAGCAGTGACATTTAAAGTCTGATTCTGTACATGGGAACAGGCAGTTGTCTGCATGGAACAGAAATACACTTTGGGAGTGTGCCTTCAAGGGAAGGAGCAACTCCACACTCAGAGTCCATCTGGAGAGAAATTCTGGGAGGAATTCGCTCACTTGGAATGAATTCTCTGAATTTCAGCTGTCTCCTTCATCCCCCCCAGCAAGGGGAGGGAATTCAGTGAGGGATACAGCTGCTCTGCTTTCTTCAGCAGACAACTGGTCACTTCTTCAAACTGTGGCAAAGCTGAACACGAGCAGTAAAGCAGAACTGGGGCAATTCAGGGAACATTAAAAGTCAACCCCAAAGGTGACAGGAGCAGCTCCCTTTGCTGCTGGAAGGTGGAGCTGGCACCTCACCCATGCCCATGGAAACCCTTCCTGCACAGTCCTCTGAGGGACAAGGAGAAAACAACAATAAAACCACTGAGCTGTGCACAGAAACCCTGCATACAGCTCACACTCGATTTGAGCTGGAGTTTGGATAAAGTTGGATAAAGCAGCCTACACCCTCCTGTCACCAGTGAATGATAAACCATGTGGCAATTTCCTGCCAGAGCTGAGTTATGTGCTCCTGGTCCTGTTCTTGCTGGTCTATTTTTGCCATCTAGTGGTAAAGAGACAGAGCAGGGAAAACCCAGAGAGCTGAGAGTGTGCATGAATGTTATCCATGCACATGTCAGCAGGACACACCACAGGAGCAGGGCTGTCTGCCTAAAGGCCCTCAGCATTGATTAACTTCCAAAAAATTAACCCAGTAAAACATCTCAGTACTGGATTCCCTCCAGACCATAGCTGTGGGTGGGGTTTGTTCAGTTTTTTGCAATGTTTACTGCAGTTAAGCTGCCAAATGCCACCAAAAAGTAATCAGGAAAACAGCTCAATATCTGAGGGCACAGGAAGCATTTTAATGGCCAGGCTACAATGAAAAATCCTTTTAGGAGGAAAAATGCACCCTGCAGGATTTCCAAGCATCACATCCATCTCTGCAGAATGGAAGGAACAGCTCTTTGTCATATCCAAATGGTGCAAATCCTCCATAATACAGGATAAATGACCAAGAGAGCTGCACAAACCTATCATCAAACCCAACTAAATAAATAAAACCCACAATGGAAAGTGCTGTTCCAGTTTTCTCTGCTTTTCAACTGCTGCTGGGTCCCTCTGACACCAAAGAGAAGCTTCTGTCAATACAAAGCACCACACACTCCATCTTTGACACAACAACATTTACTGACAACACAGACTGGCTCCCACAGGAAAACCAGAGGAGTGGCACTGGAATCACCCTCCCCTGCCATTCCTGCCCCTGTCACACACAAGGTACAACAACAGCCAATTTGCTGCTTAAGCACAGAGGTCAGACAGGCACAGCACTGGGGACATTCCCTCAGGGACAATTCCCATCTGGTGTCACCCTGAGCAGCTGGATTCCCAGCCCTTGGCAGGACAGTGCTCCAAGGAAGCAAAGGTTGAGGAAACAGGAAGAAAGCAAAAGATGCCACAAAGGGAGGAGTTGAGGGGGGTTCAGGTACTGTTAATTCAGCTCCAAGTGGGTTGTTCTTCACTAAGGTGTTAACCCACTCCTTGGATAGGCTGTAAAAGCCTTCAGAGCATTCTCAGGTTTGTGTTTCTTCACTAGCAGGGAAGCCTGGACCAGCTGAGCACCAGGTGAGCCCTGGGTGTGTGCCAAGCCCTCCTCAATCCAGGGCAGGACCAGACCCTTGCCTATACTTACTGAGGATTGACACTCCAGGTCATCTTCCTCATAGTCAGGGTTTACCTGATGGAACAGAATCACAGTCAAAACTCCAGCACAGCTGCAAGTGGGAAAGAGCCTGAGCACCACCAAACCTCTCATGGTCACCAGTGGGCTACACTGCTCCAGCAGAGCACTCTGCCCAAACCCAGCACAGCCACCAGGCTAAAATCACAGTTAAAAACCTGCAAACATGCAGGAGATTCATCTCATCCAGGAGAATCTCTACTGGAGCAAGAGGAGAGAGGTAACGAGTTCATGCTTGCTTTTTGTTGTTTAAATTTCAAGTGGAATTTCCAACTAGAAATTACTGGCTTGGAGAAATCTTTTAGAACAAACATGATTCTAACCAGGGATCAGGTGAGCAATCTCCTCTGGGATATTCTTTCAGGATTTAAGAGCATGTCTTTGTTTTGGCTGATTAGAAAACCCAAGATTTACTGGAAAAGCTCTACACTGGATCACTTCTGAAAAGGATTTGCAGTGTGCATGTGACAAAATGCTTCTGGTTTTCCAATCTGCTTATCAGAAGAATAAAAATTGGGACATTTAATCTGGACTTTATCTGCAGCTCTTACAGACTTGTCTGAAGTCAGTGCTTTCATTTTATACTCATTTCTATGATTCTGCTCAAAAATCAGTGATTCAAGAGAAATTACCAACACTTGAATTCATTTTCCCCCAAAGGCTCTCAGTCATTTACCATTTATTCATCAGTTAATAAAGTCACATTGATTCCAGTGCCCACATGACAGGATACTATTTAGTGCCTATTCTTTGCAGCAGAAGTTCTTGACTCCAGAATTCACACAAAAAGTGTGATCAGCTCATGACTACCCCAAACCACAGTGCTCTTCCAGCTCTTTCATCTCACTCCCTCCTTTTAGCATCTATTTTTGCACTAACCCAATGACCACTCTCCTCCCCTCCCCGTGTCCAGTTCTGGGGTGGGAAATGACAGATTTTGAGAAGGTGCCAAAGCAGGAGAGCACAGTGCCAGGGCAGCAGGGGTGCCAGCCCTGCCCCACCTACCTCTGCTGCCAGGTAGTGGCCCGTGGCCAGGTGCTTGAACCTGAAGAGGCTGTTCCAGTAGCCAGCTCCCCCCCTGCAGGGATCATGCTGCACCACCTGCAAGGACAGGGACACACCTGGACTCAGCCAGAGCCCCCAGCAGGACCTGCCCCAGCTCCTGGGCAGGGAAGAGCAAACACAACCAGAAAAGACAAAGCCAGCTTTGTGCAGGGAATGCTCTGAGCTGGCTGGGAATAGCTCACTTCAATTTAGGATTTAATTAAAGGTGGTGCTCTCTATGTGCATGTGTTGCCAGGTCTTGAAACAAACCCCAGAAAAGGCAACAAATTTATTATCCTATGGCTGTAACTAAATTTTTGACTGTTTAAAGTGGATAAGGGAAGACACTTGGAAATATTTAAAAAGCAACAATGTTGTACAAAGAAATTAATATTTATATTTAGTGACAAAGTGGGGCAAGCAGAGCCTCCAACACCTGTAACCCCACATTGGCTGTGGGTACACCTGATCCCTAAAGAAATCTCATCACACCAGCACCTTTCAGGGAAAAACTCTCACCTGTGCCAGGTAACTGCACACACATGGGCAGTTGGCACAGACTGATAATGTGATAAAGTAATGCTATTACAGGCAGACTTGCATTTGAAATACAGGAGAAGCTGAATGCCACAGCAGATACTTCTGGAAAAGGAGTATAAAAGAACCTACCCATCATCACAATTTATTTTTTGATTCTTTTACGCAGTTCATAATTTAATCAGATTTAAGATCATAAACCAATACTAATAATACCAACAGATTGAGGCTATTTTCAGAAGCCAGTGATGGCCAAGGTGTTAGTCACTCTGTTTAAAAGCCAAGTGAATTAAAAAAGCCAGTTCAGGCAGACTGAAGGGGCTGCAGCCTCCTATCAAATGAGGATATACATAATCACATTATTCCACACCAAGAATAGAGCCCTCAGTACACTCAGCAGGACAGTGGAAATTATAAGCTGTTGTTAAATTTCAATGACTGGTTAGATAATGACTTCATTGATGTTTCTCTGTGCCCTTTTCCTGAACTGTAAAGCACCTGAAGTGGAGAGCTCTGTGCTGCACCATCAGAGCACAGCAAGGGAAGGGATTTTAATTACACCTAAAGCAAAAAACTCAGAGTGTTGATACACAGAAGGAGCAACTGCTCCTCCAAGCCAAGCCCAGGCTGGGCTCAGCCCTCACCTCCACCTCCCAGAGGGCCTTGGAGCTGGTGGCAGACGTGGCAGACTGCCTGCCCGTGGTCCTGAGGAACACGTGCTGCTTCTTCCTGTGCTCGTCACACGTCAGGAACTTCTCCTGCTCGGCGTGGAACAGCCTCACCACGTCCCCCTGGCAAAGGCAGGCAGGGTCAGCAGGGCAGGGTCAGCAGGGCAGTGTCAGCAGGGCAGTGCCAGCAGGGCAGTGCCAGCAGGGCAGTGCCAGCCCAGCAGTGCCCATTCACACAGCACAGCTCTGCCCTCACCCCTTTGAGGATGTCGTCCTTGTTGTCGCTCCATTTCATGAAGAGCACGATTTTCCAGCTGGTGTTGCAGTTCACTGAGTTGACCTGGAAGGAGAACTGAGACATCAGTCCCACTGTCCTGTGCCTGCACAAGACCCTGCCATGAGCTACTGTCTTATTCTTTAAACAACCTTCACCAAAAGCCTGCAGGCCTGGCTGCATTGCTCTGGAGAAGCAAAGCCCTTTCTGCATCTGCTCCAGAACAAGGCTTGCTTGGAAGTCACTTGTTACACATCTGTGCTGGTAGATTTAATTTTCTTCACAGTGATGAGTGTGGGGCACATCCCTTTGCCACTGCTCCTGATTTTGAAGGAACAACTTGTTTTTAGCCACTCATACAAAAGAGATCAAATTCAAACCTCTGCCAGCACCCAAGAGAAAGCAGAGCTCCAACACTTTGCTTTTAAGTGACTGATTACCAGGATAACCATTCCTAGGAATGGGTACCAACCAACTTGCTGAATTCTAAACCATGTACAAAGCTAAGCTGAAGCACAGAGAGGTTTGTACAGCTGCTCCAGCTGTGCCAAAGCCCCCTTACCTCATTGCATCCTGGATTATCCACAAGCTGATGGCTACTGGCATGGAGAGGCTGGCCAGCATTGACAGGATTCAGGACTACTTTGTCTCCAATGACAACCTGCAGAGAAATGCAGCATCAGACAAATTTGTACCCTGAGAAAGCTTCTTCTTCCTTTCATTTTTTTTTTTTGTTTTTAATGGGAGCAATGGGAGGAAATCACCCTTTTGCAATCTGGAGAGATGTCAGTCTGAGTATTCCACCAGGATTCTGTTTGGTTCAGACTTTAGCTCACCAAACTCAGTCACTGAGACAAAAACCCCTATGCTACTGGGCTCAGAGCTGCAGAAGCAGCAGGCTGAGTTCTGGTAGAGATGGGGCCACAGGATAAATGATAGCTGATTGATAAAGTCACCATGTTTAGGTGCCAAACATACCTGGCCTGAACCCAGAGCACACTGAAGCTTATGACCTCCTGGTTTCAGGAAGATTCTATACCCAAGTGACTCAGATTTTGCAAAAGGGATTGAAGTGTCAATGCATTTAAAGATTTCCCACCAACAGGAGCATTTCACTTCCTTATTACCTCACTTCTCATATCCCAAGTGATGACGAATTTTGATTCCAAGCTGACAACACTGAAATCCAAGATGCTAATTATTCCCTCCAAAGCTCCTGAAGGAGCTCAACACTTCCTACCATTTTGAATTGAGCAGGAATTGTGCAAGGCCAGCCTAATTAGGTCCCTTATTCCCTCCAATGTTAGATCATTCCACGTTTCCAAAATACGAGTTACCATAGCAATTCTCCTCCCCCTCATGACAGCATAGCAAAAAGGTTGTTCCTGCATCATCATCAGGCACTGGGAGATGTGTGCATTGCATTAATGGCAGGACAGGGCTCCCAAGTGCAGGCAGTGCCCAGAGGGATGGTGAGGATAAAGAGGGATGGTGAGGATAAAGAGGGATGGTGAGGATGCAGAGGCATGGCTGGGGATGCACAGGCATGGATGGGGATGCACAGGCATGGATGGGGATGCACAGGCATGGCTGGGGATGCACAGGCATGGCTGGGGATGCACAGGCATGGCTGGGGATGCAGAGGCATGGCTGGGGATGCACAGGCATGGATGGGGATGCACAGGCATGGCTGGGGATGCACAGGCATGGCTGGGGATGCACAGGCATGGATGGGGATGCACAGGCATGGCTGGGGATGCACAGGCATGGCTGGGGATGCAGAGGCATGGCTGGGGATGCACAGGCATGGATGGGGATGCAGAGGGATGGCTGGGGATGCAGAGGCATGGATGGGGATGCACAGGCATGGCTGGGGATGCACAGGCATGGCTGGGGATGCACAGGCATGGCTGGGGATGCACAGGCATGGATGGGGATGCAGAGGCATGGATGGGGATGCACAGGCATGGCTGGGGATGCAGAGGGATGGGTGAGGATGCACAGGCATGGCTGGGGATGCACAGGCATGGATGGGGATGCACAGGCATGGATGGGGATGCACAGGCATGGCTGGGGGTGCACAGGCATGGCTGGGGATGCACAGGCATGGCTGGGGATGCACAGGCATGGCTGGGGATGCACAGGCATGGCTGGGGATGCACAGGCATGGATGGGGATGCACAGGCATGGATGGGGATGCACAGGCATGGCTGGGGATGCACAGGCATGGCTGGGGATGCACAGGCATGGATGGGGATGCACAGGCATGGCTGGGGATGCACAGGCATGGCTGGGGATGCACAGGCATGGATGGGGATGCACAGGCATGGCTGGGGATGCTGCTCCCAGCACTTACACTGTCCCCAATGGAGCGCAGCTTGTAGAAGGGCTGGATGTAGAACCAGGAGCCTTCATTTCCAGCTTCATCCAAGGTCACCCTCATTGCATTCTTCTCTAGCAGGGCTGGAAGCCTCTTATTTACTGTTAAGTATTTGTTACTTTTTAAGTGAAGCAGCTAGAATAAGAATCAGAGTTCAGTTCTAAGAATGCTCCTCTTCCTCCCCTCAATAACCCGAGCGTGCATGAGACAACTGCAAAGCTACACAGGACTGCAAACTGAACTGGGGACAAACACTGATGGATTCAATCCCCCCACACCCAGACACAGAGCCAAACACCTTCACTTTATCCAACTGGCCCTTGCCCACTAGGACAAACACATGGAGATGCCCTCATCACTTACAACAAACTGTTCAAAAAAACCCAGGACCAAAACCTGTGAAATGCTGGGGACCAAATGGCTCTTTAAGAGGCAAAGCTGCTCTTCTCCTGCTTTGCTTGGTCTCCTCTAACAGAAAATGTAACTGTTTCTATTGATTTTCCTTCTCTGTGTCAGTTTTTGATTTAAGTGTCAACATTTCACTGCGAGATATTTGGTGCTGTACATGTGCCACCTTCCAGCAACTCTAATGAGGGCTCTAACAAGTATTTCTGCAGAAAACAATCAATGGTGACCTCAAAACCAAACACATTTAACCCATAATAAACAACCTGACCTCATTAAAGCCATAACACCCCAGCCCTGCATCCCAGGATCCCACTTCAGAGATGGTGAAACCAAAACTACAGACTCCTGATCATGAATTCCAGAAATCTGAAGTCCACTGAGCAGGGAATTTTCAACTGAAGCCTCTCCATTCTGCACAGATGTTCACAGCCTTACCTGGATGACATTCCCATACTGGATGACTGTTCCCAGCAGTTTTCTGTTTTCAGTTTCATTCTGTTTCTTTTCCAAATCTGCAGCATGCTGAAATCAAAGGAGAGCATTTCAATTGCTGAGTGTTTTACAAAAAGGGGGTTTTGTGAGACTCTCTTTTCCTCGAGATTATTTCAAAGGACTGGAAAAACAGCAAGCATCTGAAAGAGCCTAATTTCCTCTTTCTCCAGTTTCCAACAGCGTAATTTCCAATTCCCTTTTTCAACTGTTTGGGGAGATAAACACACATCATTTATGTAACTTGTAATTTGGGTACAATTGGACAAAATTCTGGAATAAAACATGAGATGAAAAGCTCAGACAAGACAGAAGGCAGATACCTAGGGGGGAGAGGTGAGAAAGGGATGGGCAACAACTCCAGCCAGGAATTTTATTTTCCTTTCTACTGACCTCTACACAAACTGAATGAAAGAACCTCAACTTTGTTTCTTTGTTTTCCTTGGCCAATACAGGCTCCAGCTGCCCTCCAGGCTGTGTTTTTCTGGAGACTCCAATGTACAAATGCCCACTGCAGCTCTGGATTTGGGAGTTCCCCACTCCCCACACCTGGGCTTGTCCTCCCCAAGGTGATGGATCCTCTGTGCCACAGCTGAGCACTCCTGCACCACACTGACAGGGGAAGGAAAGGGGAAAACCCTTGCAAAATTAAATTATTATAAGAACACAAAGACCTAATTAATAATTAACAATGAGCCTCTTGCCATTCTTGTTTCTAAAGTGAGCTATTTGGCCCAGGCTGCTTTTAAACAATTTCATTTGGTAAAGAACTTCTCCTTAACTTTACAGAAAGGGTGATGCTCTGAATTAAAAACATAAATCTGTATTTGCTTTAACTCCTTTCTGGAGGTGAAGAGCAATTTAAAATTGGACTTTTTAGGAGGCTGAGCATCAAGGATTATGGTTTAGTTCTCAGATCTCAAGGACTGTGGTGGGTCCAGGTTTCCCCTGGAGAAGGAAAGTGCCCACAGCTCCTCACTACAGTGAAGTACCAGGACAAAGGAGCAGCTACTTGCACAATGTTAGAGAATTTCATCAGCTCCAGCTCACTCAAAATGTGCTATTTTTAGATGCTGTGCTAGGTATGAAAACTGGCTTCTTGCTCCAGGAGAACCTGAGATACAGCTGCTCTTTCAAATTCACAATTTTATTCAGTCATGGAATGCAGCACAATTTTCTCTGTATTACTAAAATACAGCTTTTTTTTTGCTTGATTTCCAATTATTCAGTCAAGAAAAATGTTTCTTCAAGACATCACAGCCCTCCCAAACAACAGCAACTACAGCCAGGACTGTCCTGCCATGCTGGGTGCCACATTTATTATAAATACAGAAAACAATTTTTTTAAATGAAAGTACAACTAGGACTCAGGATGTACTTCCAAAGCACCCCCAGACCAGACAGTGACTCCAGCAGAAGCAATTTTCTGGCCACTAGATGTCAGCTCCTCAAGCAGCTCGGATGCTGCGACCAGAGAGAGACAAGTGTCCCAGATTTTAAATCCCTTAAATGGCATTAACTTAAAATAACCTGACCTCAGCATGGAGTGCTCCGTGGCAGACAATAAATTCCACCAGCAGACAAACAGAAGCCAAAAAAGGCAAGTGATGATGATGAAGACATCTTGCATCATCAGCTGCGTTGGAAATGCTCTGATAAAGAAATCTCATCCTGGGCAGAGCTCACAGCTGGAGCACAGGCACAGGGTGCAGAGCACTCCAGCAAGTGGGGAAGGTGACCCATGGACACAGGACTGGCAGGAAGAAGTTCTGACATGAGTGAGGTCCATGGGACAATATTTTCAAGCCCTTGGTCACTGCAGACCTGTCTGATCCCATCACACTGCATGTCCAAGTGATGCAGATTAAATCATCCCCAATAAAACTGTAAGGCACTCAAATCCTTCCTCCAAATCAAGCAGGTCTTGGTGGGACATTTCTGTGCAAACATTACTGGGCTCAGGCTAATCCTGGCAAAATCTCATCCTGGGAAAATCCCATCCTGGAAGAATCTCATCCTGTATTTCACTTGGCACAAAAGAGCCAAGTGTCAGATGAGTGGGGACAGGTCCCAAAACCAGCACTGGCATGTGCTTAGGAGAAAACTCCACATGAGAATGTAATCCAGGGCAATTCCAATTTTCTTCTCCATATTGCAGTATTTAGACTGTTTCCTGTTAAAACCCATGAACCTTCCCTGCTCCTGATACACCCAAGCAGCCAACCCCAGCACCCCCAACCTGCTGCCACATCCCACTTCCCTTATCAACACAGCCCAGGTGAGGCAGCTTTGTGCTACCAAAATAGCTTTGTCCCTGCCAAGCTGATACTTTTGGGTTATAAATACATTTCTTGAAGCAGAAGGAGTCCACCAGTGGGTCTTTGTGAAGTGCAGCAGTGAGGCAGCCATATGGCAATCAGCAAGTGACACTCTCCTACAGGGCCATTTCATATTCCAGGCTACAATGAGCTTAATATAGGCTTAAAGAGCCTAAAAATATTTAGAATTGTAATTTTGACATGAAGTACTCCAGCTATGTAATTTTAACATAAACACTGAGTTTATTTAACTCTAAAGTCAACAGATGGTATTTAAGTTAAGTTGGCTTTTTTTTTATATAGGAGCTCTAAAAACAGCAATCAACTGCCTTACTGAGTTTTCTGCTGCTGAATGTCAACATTTTACCCAGAAAATATTAAATACTGCATGCTAATACGGAAGCAGAGGCTGCCTGGCCTTATAATTACTCATAATTACCCATCAACCTTCCCATGTATCAACAGCACTGATGTTTGTTTGAGCAGTCCCAATGGATTGATGAGAGCAGCAGCTCCTGATTTGCCATGCTGAATGCAGTGCCTGAGACTCCCCTGTGCAATTGCTTCAAAGGTCCCTTTTTTATGCTCTTAATGCCCAAAATGCACAATTATTTGTACCACAGGTTAAAGGCCAGGGCTACCCCAGTGCCATGGGCACAGAGCTTGAGCAGGAACAGGAGGGGGTTCTGTCCACTCTGTGTGACACAGACAGAACCCTGGGAATGGCTGGAGCTGGGCCAGGGGAGCTTTGGGATGGATTTCAGGGAAAGGTTCTTCCCCCAGAGGGTGCTGGCACTGCCCAGGCTCCCCAGGGAATGGGCACAGCCCCGAGGCTGCCAGAGCACTGGACAACACTCCTGGGGACAGGGTGGGATTGCTGGGGTGTCTGTGCAGGGCCAGGAGCTGGGATGATCCCTGTGGGCCCCTCCAACTCAGCTCATTCCACGATTTTGTCATAAACCACAGGACTGAAGGCTTGGAGCGAACACCTCCAAAGGAATCTCGCACGCTGATTTATTGCTCCATCCACTCTGTGCCAAGGCTGGAAACCCTGATTTCACCTCAGGCAGGCTGGCTGGGTGCTGGGGGAGGGATGCTGTACTCACATGCAGCTTGTTGAGCAGCACAGCATCCGTGGTGCTGTTGGCTCCTGGCTTTGCTGCCTTCCAGAACTGCTTCTGCGCCGAGTAGCGGTTCATGGGACACAGCTTGAACAGGCAATCTGGAAAAGCAGGCAACAAACACAAGGAGGGCTGAGACACCCACAATTAGCTGGATTCGTGCTGCTGATGCTCTCCAAATATTCCAGCGGCAAGGAAAGCTTTATAAACAAATTCCAAAAAGCTCCTGATCAGACAAATGCTTTTCTGAGCGACAGGAATGCAGCCCCATGAATGATAAAAACTAACTGCTGCTGCCAACATCTGATGCAAGAGTAGAAAATTTATAACTTGTCCCAGTCAAAAACAGTACCAGACTAAAATGGGAACACGTTCCAGCGCTTTCCCAGGCAAACAGACTTGGTTTCTGCACTTTCTGCTTGGAGTTTTTGTACTTCAGCAGGTAAACTCCATCAAGTTGGGGAGAGGTTTGCCTTGGATTTTTTCACTGTTGCTGTTGTCAGTTTAGTTTTATATCAAATCCCTTCTATTGCTAAGGAAAACTGGGCAAAAAAAAAAAAAAATAGGAGAAACTCCTCACCTAATGAAGTGGCAGGAACATAAAATACCCTCAAACAAGAGCCTGCACAAGCACAGGCATTCAAGGCATGGTTTGAGGTAACATCAAACCCCTCAGCGTGTCAGGTTCTATACCCAATGCAGAAACACAGTTTATTTAACATTCTGCCTGGCAAAAGTCAGGAATCACAGCTCATTAGTCTTATTAAAAATACATTTCTGTATTAGAGATGCTAACTTATCAGTAATAAACCCACATGAGCTGCAGTGACTGTTTTTCCTCCTGTTGTCGCTAAGCAACGGAACACGCAAAAAAATAAATTCAGCTATTGAAAGGCAGGGCCTGAAGGAGCAGCTCAGAAGTTCAAACAAAGTGCCAGAAGAGGCAGGAGGCTGTTCCCAGCCTCTCTGGCAGCAGTGATGGAAGGCTCCAGGTCCACATGGCCAGGCTCCTGGTGCATCCCTACAGCCAAGCAGCACAATTTGGGAAGCAGCAAGGTGAGGAGAAACCCAGCTGGGGTTAATGCTCAGAGCCTGAGATGCAGAGCTGCTGGTTCATGGACACTCCAACCAGGAAAGGAGAAATCCCATGCTGGAGACAGAGCTTGGTGATTTCACCTCTGGATGCTGCCTGAGATGGACTCTGCTCATGCCTTTCCTCCAATCCACCCCCAGAGCACACCAGGCAACACCCAACTCCTTTCACAGAAGGGCAAAGAATCCCAGGATGGTTTGGGCTGGAAGGACCTTAGAGATGAGCCCACTACCCCCTGGCTGACCAGCCCAGGACCCCACAGCAGATCCCATGGCATGAGCTGGGCATGGCACTGGGGAAGGACAGAGCTCAGGGGGAGGCTGAGCTGCATCTCTGCACAAACACTCAGCTCCACTTCCACCCTCACTGCCAGCCTGGGGCTGCTGAACCTCCAGGAAAGGTGCAAACCACACTTGCCAGCTTTGTGCTCTTCACCACTTTTTCCATTCCCATCAGGATGATTCACAGGGATTGACAGCACAGCAGAGATTCAAAGAGCCACTGCAGGCTGGCACTCCGAGCTAAGACTCTGCATTGTAAGCAACACACCAGTTATAAAATTTGCTATTTTTGCTTAAACCATCAGTTCACACAATGACAGCAATTAACACACAGAACTGCAGAGAAGAATTAATTGTAGGCTAGATTTAGTCACAGTGCACTTCTTTCCATCCTTTTCAGTCAAGAAAGTTGTCAAGTTAGACTTAACTTCCAAATTGTTAACTGCAAGTAACCCCCTCTTCCTGCCTGAAAAGCAGGGCTACAAGACTCTGACCCAGTCCAGTGCAAGAAGGGAAAGCATTAACATGTTTTCCTTAGGTTTTCTCCCTAGTAACAAAGCTACAGATCTAAAACAAACAATGAAAAGCACCCAATATATATTTTTTTCCCTAGTATTTGTTCTATGAAATCTGTTTCTGAAATGGGTGAGAAATTCAGCTTGGCCTTATTCACCTTCATATGGCCACCAAATGCATTTTGCCACAGGTCAAACTACATGAACTTTATGGCCAGAAGACTTTTAGATCTGCAGACTCCACTGCCTTGGATGTTTACAAAGTCAAGGATGTGCTGGCTGAGTACCACCGTGGTCATTGATCTGTGACCCACAGTCCTGATGACTGAGCAAGATAAACCCATGCTTGTCACACACCATCCTTATGGAATTTAGGCCTCTTTCTACAACAGAAGCCAAAATTCCAAAGCCAGAAATTAAAAGTGAAGCTAAAGCAGCCCAAAGCATCAGCTCCCTGCTCCACTCAGTGATTCGAGCAGCTTTAGCCACATAGCAAAGGTGATAAATAAAGAATTACTGCACAGTAACAACATCTTTTTATAGACTGTTTGTTGCATATTAACCAGGAAGGAATGCATTTTCCTTTCAGATCTTCATGATATACAGTGAAAAATGGCAGAATTGCACAATGAAGAAGTACAAAAATAAAATACTACGTCACAGTTGATGAAATGATGACACATCAAGCCTGAACACCCAACGTAGGTCCTGCAGGAAAGAGGGATTGCATAATCCTACACCACCCCAGCAGGATGATGGATGCTCCATGGGCACACATTAAATGTGCATGTCAGTGCTCCCCAGATGAATCCCCAGTGACTGCTCAGCGTGGAATGAAGCGAGGCTGCACCTGCACCACGTGAGATGAACTGGTGGGACACTCACAGCCCACGTGGGCTCTGCCACCTGCAGCTCCCCAGAATATCACAGCCAGGATTGGTTACCCTCTGCATGCACCAGCAGCACACAGGCAGCAAAAGCTAGAAACCCCCGTGTTCCAAAGTATTTTGGGGCTCAAGGAAGAGGGAAACTTGCCAGCAACGTTATTCCAACTGTCAATTCCTTCCACCCCACTTGTTCTTCTCCTTTCTACATTCCCTTCTTGATTAGACTGTGCTCCTTCCCAACCTAGCACACATTCCAAAATTCCAGCCCTTTCCTCCAGTCCAAACCCAAGCAGCCACATCTCAAACACCCAATTCTTGCTCTCAAAGCATATTGACAAACCTGACAAAAACTGAGCTGCTTCTTTTTCTTACAATAGATTCCACCACAAACTTAGGCCATGTTTAGGCAGTACATTAATCATTTGAAAATACAATGCAAGACTTGCCCAAAATTCCAAATACTAAGGTTAGAAAGGCTGAAATGATATGGAGAAGGGAGTTGAGTATTTCAGAGCTGACCCAGGATATCACCACCTTCTTTCACACAAACCTGCCTAGAAACACCCAAGTCAAACATTCCCATGCAATTCCAGCCTGCCCTTCAGAGGCTTTTCCCACTGTTCTGGGCACTAAGAGTTGCAATTATGTCAATTCTACCCTTGGTCTACAGGACAGCTCAGAAAGCTCCTGCACAGGCACCCAAAGCTCCAGCAATGAATATCAAACTCCTTTCAGAGAATGGCAAAGATCCATGGAATGTTCTGGACTGGAAGGGACCTCAGTGCTCATCCCTCCCCCCCAGCATGGCAGGGACACTTCCACTGTCCCAGGCTGCTCCAAACCCCATCCAGACTGACCCTGGGCACTTTCAGGGATCCAGGGATTGCCCACCCTCCCAGGGAAGGATTTCACCCCCATATCCCACCCAGCCCTGCCCTTTGGGAACCCTTTCCCCTTGTCCTGTCCTCCCAGGTAGTCTCTCCCCTATTTTTTTTTTAGGTCTTTCAGAGCTCAGCTCAGTTTTGGGGGCCCATTCTCCTCCCTCTGCCCCTCTCCAGCACTCAGAAAGATCTGGAAGCAGTTTTAGCTCCAGCCAGGCTGGTTGTGCAATCCACCACTCATCATTTTTTCCAAATCTCCACTGCCTATTTTAAGCACTTAGAAGGTCTTCACCAACTTTTCTGCAGTTGGAGAGAGCAGGAATCAAATACTTTGTTGGCAACAAAAAGGTGTGTCGTGTTATTTCGGGTTTTAAACCCAAACTCTCCAAAATGCCAACTGGAGAAAGGTAAGAACCAAAAGAAATTACTCCCCCTCACAAAAATCAAACTTTAGGGTACTTTCAAATGAGGGAAATCTTATAAAGATGAAGATCTTTAAATAAGTCACTTACAAATCCACTGAATATTTAACACCAACACAGCTGTTTCTTCATTACTTGGAAAAAACCAAACACATTTTTGCACAGCAAAACTAAAATTAAAAGAAAGCCAGCTATTCCCTGCAGAAATTCAGCATTTTCTCTTCTGACTTTTCTATACTTAGATACCTGATATTTTCCCAAGGCCAATGCCTGTTCAAAGGAGAGAATAAACACACAGATAGTAACTTCTCTTTTTGTTTTAAATATGAAAGAAGAGCAGCAATGAAGAAGTTATGTAGCTGGCAATGATGGAAACATTGTACACAGAAGTTGTTGACTTTGTATTTACAAAATTGCACTCACAAGGATGGAAATGCTCCATAAGATGATGAGTTTATTTGAAGACAAAATGAAGACCTCTCTTGTTCTCAAATGCAGTATTTTCACACAGGAGACTCAGAGATTAATACAAAATGCACATATTCAACCACAGACAAGTTTCACCTTTTCAGAAACCCTTGGATTACTCCATCATCTATTTCTATACTTGTTCCTTCTGAGATTTAAAATTAATAGATGACAGCCCTAAGAGGTTCAAAGAATATAGAACAAAAGCAGCCACAGAAACGTGTTGATTATTAATCATTCCTGCATTTCCATGAAGGGGGAGAAAAAAGAACCTGATCCTACTGAAATGACTCTCTCTCATTTTCAATTTGCAGTGACCAAGCTTGGCTGGGAGCAGACCAGCTCAGATCAGAAGAGGGTTTTTGTGGTCCCCCATGGGCTCCATCCATTAACAGCTCCATCCCAGCAGGACACCAAACCTGGTGGAAGAACTCATCTCAATTCCAGCCTCAGGCTGCCAAGAGCTCTGCCATTCCAGGAGTGGGGAAACTGAGGCACAGGTGAGCAGGGCACTGGTACAGGACAGGGAAATCTGGGGCTGCCCTGGATCCTGGCAGTGCCCAGGCCAGGCTGGACATTGAGCACCTGGACAGTGAAGTGTCCCTGCAGGGCAGGGGTGGCACTGGGGGGGATTTAAGCTCCCCTCCCACCCCAAACCATTCTGAGATTCTATCCCACCCCTCTGCAAAGCAGCCCAATCACTCAGGATCCAAACCCTGAACTAATTGCATGACAAAATTTATTAGTGCTTTCTGCTGTGGTGACGTCTGTTACCTCCCTGCTTTGTGCTGCTGCATCTTGTGTTTCAAGGGCTTTCAATGCTGTGCTTTTTAAAGCAGAATAAAGGGGGAAAATCACCCTTGCAACCAACATTTAAATTGAGAGCGTGCACCATTTGTGATCTAAATATATTTTAATTTTTATGTTAAAATAACCACCCTCAACTCCTATCTGCAAAGACACGAGGATAACCACCCTCTTGCAATTGTATTCATTTATGCAAAGCCCCACCAATGGGAATTGCTGCTTCATTTGTTCAAGCTGTAACAACACAGGAAATAATGTAATTGTTATTAACTTGGAGCTGAGCTGTCAAAGCAAATGGAGAAGACTGAACAGAGATTTCAGAGAGAGAAAAATTATCTACCCTAGAGCTGGACACTGAATATCAATGTCTGCTAAAGCTAAAGCTGACCTGAGAAATGCACCTTTAAGTAAACACCTTGTGTTCCAAAGAGTTCAGAACACACCAGTGTTTGTTTTATTTCTACACGTAACCTCTTTGGTCTCCTTCAAAAAGAAAACTGCTACTCGAAAAGAGAGAAATATTTAGACACTGGATATACAGGCAGTTCCAAAAGGAAACATTTGCAGGAAAGACCAGATGCTTTTTTCTATCTCTGGTACTGAGGGAAGATGCTGCGTGAAAACACAGAGCCAGAAGGGAGAGCAGCACAAGCAGAAAGGAAAAAAACCCCAAACCCCACTGATCTATCTACAACATGTCCCATCTGACACCCATCCAGGCTAAAAAGGCAAGAAAACCATTCCTCTCCTTGCCATCCCAATGGATAATGTGTCCCTGGATGGGCAAGACTGGCCACAGGAGATGTGGGATGCCAGAACACAGCAAGTTCCCCCAGGGAAAGCTGTTAGGGACACAGAGAATGCAGCAGGTGCCCAGGGAAGCATTAAGGTACAGCCTCATTTATGGACAAAATGGGTCATTTCAACCAGGAGAAGCTACTTAAGAATCATCTCTTTACAAATCAAAGCACCTTGATGGCTCCTGGCTAATAGAAGATACAAGTCAGGAAAAAAAACTCTTTTTATTGAGGAGAGGTGAAAAAAGAAGAAAAAGCCTCAGGTGAGGGGTTCAGAGCTGCACACATGAATGTGAGTTAAGCCAGGACCCCAAGGAAGTGCAGTGAGTGTTCCTGTCCTAGCACAGCTCCATCTCTGGTCCAGCATGAAAACAAACCCTGAACAAGAGACTGCAAGGCCATCCCTTTCTCTCCCTCACAGGCACTGAAAATCAATTTTTACACACAAGGAGAAGGATCTGTATGTGCAGGGAATTCAGCACACTGATGCCATATGAGCCATATTTGTAAGTGAATTGTTTGTCCCAGCCTGAGCTGGACCCTTGACCCAGGAAACCATCCCCAAATCTCCATTTTAACAGTTTCCACGCCAAACCTCCCTGTGAGACACCAACACAATTCTCAGGATGGGAACCCTGAGACATTCCCCTCCTCAAAATCTTTGGGGCTTTTCAGTCTACATTCACCCTGGAAGTAAACCAAAGCATATTTATTTTCTGGCCACATTTCATTTAATTTTGGCTGCTCACCCCTTGGATTTCACTCTCACATTTGCTTCTTCACTTGCTCCTGCTTTTCTGGATTAAAGTTCCTGCTGAAAACAGGGCAGGAAGTGGGGGCAGGAGGCAGGGAAAGCTTGGAAGCTCTGAGCACAGGAAGAACAAGGAAAGATCAAATTTCAAACCCCCTCTGGAAGCATCAGTGTTGACCAGCATGGAAAGAACACTGTTGTGCTATTAGACAGAGCTGACTGAACAGCATAATAAAAGTCACTTCTGTTTAAAAATGTCTCGTGTGCGTGTCACAAGGAATGAAGCACCACAGCATCATGCAAGAAAAAAGGCAAATTTTTCAGCTGTTCAATAAAGCAGCTCCATTTCCAGCTCTTAAATGGATTTGGCTTAAAGAAAAACTGCATTGCCAAAAAAAGATGTAGGGAGATTAAATAAATATTTGATAATATTATTGAGGTCTTGGTTGGAAGAATGGAAGAAATAATAAAATTGAATTTAGTGTTTCAATTTTTCTTATGCTAATGAAGCACTTGAGATCCCTTGCCTGAATTACTTGTTTGTTTCTTCCCTTCTGCACCAGGTGCTGCCCTCCTGAAGTCCTGGAGAATTCCAAAGCAGGTTCTCAGGGCTGGCAGCCCCTTGGAGCTCCCTCAGCCCATCCCTCCCCTCCAAGGGCAGAATTTCCTCCATTCCTGGCATAACACCTGAAGTGATCCCTTCCAGCACTGCACTATTTCTGTATTTAACCTATTCATTTTTACAGTTTCATGCCATGATATTTTCCCTCTCCACAGGGACATGGCAGGAGAGAATTTCTCCCTCTCCCAGCAATATCTGCAGGGTCCTGTGTCCCACAGATACCAAGATAAAAGACTGGTCAGTGGCATTCCTGCCCATTTCCCTCCTGGGTTTTCTCTCTTGTTCTGCAAGTACAAGAAACTTCACTTGAGGCTCTGCCAGAAAGCAAAACTGGAAAAAAACAATTACTGCTTTTTAGCCATGTTTCTTCTTCTCTATTTTCCAACTGCACTTTTTCTCACAGCACAGCACGGACAACTCCTTTTCTAAGCACAGTTCCCACACCATGGATGCTTCCCTATGCACTGCCACGTGCCCACCCTCCTCCTCTCTGCATGCAGCTGACTGAGAGCAGCCTCTGACAGCTCCTGAGTGAATTCCCAAGCTGGTGGCTGCTCTGCAGAGCTCAGAGAGCACAGCCAGCTGTGACCAACACTGTGGGCAGACACGGGCAGCACCCAGGAGCTCTGAGCTGCCACAGATGTTCAGCTTTCCAGAAACTGGCTTAAGAAAGCAAAGATCAATGCAAAAAAAAAAACATCAATAGGAAACAACAGCCTGGAGCTGAGCAGAGTCCTGCTGCCCAGGCAAACCCAGCAGAACACCTCCACCCTGGAAGTTTATATTCCTCACTTTCTGCTGCTGGGCCTGAGTCTTCCACCTCCCCAAGGCCTCTCCCTTCTCTCCACTTTAAACAGTCCCCATCCCTTCTGGCAGGGGCCCAGGGATGCTCTGCTGAGGCCCATCAAGTGATGCAGCTCAATCTGTCCCAGCTCGCTCGGGCGCCGCTTCCCCTCCCAGGAACACAGCGCGGAAAACGCCAACAAATCATGCAGCTAATTAAAATCTGGCCTCCAGAACGTAATCTCAGCACTGAAGGCTGCACTCTGGAAGTCATTTTAATAAGCAGGTTATGCTGACAAGGTGTATATACCCCATAAACACAAGTGCTGCTGTATATTGCCTCTGCAGCAGCAAGGCAGAGCATTACAGAGAGAGTAAAACAGCCAAGCACTTCTAGAAACCACAATATTCCAGTCTGACAACACTTATGAGTTAGGCTGTGCCAGCACCGCTGCTGAAACACAATCCATGGCTTTAGAGATCAAAAATGAAAGTGGAAAGCAGTCCCTAAAGCAGTGCAGGAGCCTGCTGCAGGCAGGGCTGAGGAGCCGAGCGTTACCAAAAAAGGGAAGCGAGCAGCAGGAGCCAAGGCAGCAGAGGCACAGGGCTGGGGACAGCAGACAGCTGGATCCAGCATGGGAGGCAGCCAGCACACATGGGCTGCACTGCAGATGGGGAGAAGAAATGTTCCACGGCCCTGGGAGGAAGCAGAGGCTGCCAGGAGGGGCCTGCAGGCCTTCACCCCACTGGCAGCACATCCCTGGGGGGTTCAGTGGGGCTGGAGATGCAGGGTGGTCACTGCCAACAGGGAAACCCCAGAGACTGTGAGAGAGGCACTCATGGAGGGCTGGCCATCACCTGAAGCACCTGAGTGGGTGTGATTGTGCCTGAGTGTATCTGAGTATCAACTCCAACCCAGCCCAACACCTCAACTAACCCACAGCACCCAGTGCCACAGCCAGTCTTTTCTTAAACACACCCAGGGATGGTGACTCCACCACCTCCCTGGCCAGACCATTCCAGTACCTCATCACTCTTCCTGTAAAAAACTCTAACATCTAACCCAAATTTCCCTTAAGGCAAAGTCAATCCCAGCTCCCAGGGATGCTCCCACAGGGATGCAATTCACCTGCTGCCCACGTGCTTCCACAAACACTGAGCTGCTAAAGACAAACTGCTCCTTTCTCAACTTCAACTGAGCTGTTGTTTTCTCCTTTCATTTTTAAACACATGAACGTAATTCAATTTATTTCTGCCTGCTCTACTGGCTCATTGTCTCCCAGCAAAAGCAGTGGAACACAGGATCATCCATCTCAGGGATGTTCCATACACACTCCCAGTGTGAGCCTGCTGCAGAAATAAACACTCTGTGAACTTGCTGTCTATTTTCCAACACACAGAGCAGCTTCTCTGGCTCCTTGGTTTTTCACAGCTGATTATCTCTCTGGAGAACAGGGTGTAAGAGCCCACAGGAGCACCAAAACTTCATGGGATAATCCAAAGAGTTAAAACACACCTGAAAAGAAAACCACAAGTTTCATTTCTTTAACTCCATGTGCAAAGAAATCTGGGTTTAGGTGCTGACAATGCCTCCATTATTGCCCTGAAATCCAGGAGACAAGAAAAGAAACAGTAAAAAGAATATCCTCTCTGTGTGTCTGAAAATGCTACAGAAAATAAATGTATTCAAATTGCTTTGTGCCACAGCTATTAAAAAACTTCCTTTTCCACAAAGAACAATAATTAGGTATTTTCAATGTTTTCAGCCATCTTTCAAGCTGCCTTACTGACACAATGGTAACACATGAATCAGTGAGGGAGAATGCTGGATTCAGAAGTGATGGATGGGCTGGGAAAATTATTAAATAACACCAGCTGCAGCACTGAAGGCATCCTACCCCACATCCACCCAGAGTGAGCAAAGATACACAAATCTGGCTCACAAATACCACCTCTGTCAGCAGCCTCAAAGCAGAAATAACCTTCCAAGTTGAGAAAAAATGAACTGAAATCTTCTTTTAACACTGCCTGCTCCTTTCTGTTCTCTTTCTTCATCTGTTTCAATCACTGTCTTTATTTTCAGTTATTAATTCCATGGTAATTGCATTAGAACTGCTTTCTGGTTGTGTCAGGTGGTCCAGTCTCCTCTTCCAGATCTACACCAGTTTTGTGCCTTGATCTGCAGGATTTCAAGTTTCAAATTAATTTCATCAGGTTTCAGCTGAACTTTCATTTTCTGCACAAAATCCTGGCATTCAGAAACAGCAGAAATGACCAAAAAAAAAAAAAAATCTGATTCCATCCCACAGATTTGATAATATCACTTTACAACTGTGGGTCTGCAGAGCAGGGCAGAGCCTGAAATGGTGACAAGTGTCCAAGGCAGCCACAGTGAAATTGAGCCCCACAGAACAACCCAGCCCTGGTGGAGAATTCCAAAAGCTCCTGGAGCCCTCTCAGGCTCTGCTGTAAAAGGAAGAGTTGTCAGAAGTTCACCACACCTGAGTGGTGCCACTTGCAGGTCCCAGCCCCCAAATCCCAGCTCCAGGAGGGTCAGTGCCCTGCCAACCCTCCCACAGGGGAGATTTCAAACAATCCTGCCCAGATTTATCACTCCAGGGGAAAACTGCAGCAGCACGAGGTAGCACAGGACTGTGCCACCCACCTGCTGACCACAGGAATAATTTTTACCCACAAGCTTTGGAAAAAATAAGATTCTCAGCCTCTTGATCCAACAGGAAACTTCCATGTGATAAACCAGACACAAGTTATGAAATCTGGACTGCAAGTGTCCTTGGTATTAGAGGTGCCCAAAAAAACCCATTCAGAAATAACAAGTGTTTCAGCAAATCCCAAATGAATTTTGGATCAGAAACATCAGAAAACTGATGTTATCCAAAGGCTCCATCATGGAAAGTGCCAACTGTTCTGATGAAGTATCTGAACCTTATTCTGAGATAAATGGTACAAAGCAAAAAAAAAAAAAAAAAAAAAAAAAAAAAAAAAAATCCCCTCAAAACATCTGAGGATATGGGACATTTTATGTGCATTTCCCACTTCACTGAGATGCTGTGAAGGAACAGCACTGGAGCAATGAGGTAAATTTGTCTGCCAGCTCTCTGGACTTTTAAAAGTGAAGTTCATGATACCAACCATGCCTTCTCTTTGCCCATTGAAGATATTCCAGAAGTTCTGCTAACACACAAACTGCATGTTAGGCATTTGCAGAACAAATCCACTGTTTTTTATTAAAGAACACTTAAATACTAGATGAAAGTGAAATGAAAAACTTCTTCAGGAAGGATTATGGGTCTGAACAAAAGATATTGGCTGGCACAAACTCAGTGGATTGTATTTCCACCACCTCCAGCCCTTGCAGAAACAGAACCATTAATGACCAGGAGTGTCACTGGTTCCACTGTGCAGATTTCCCCTCCTGCTCATTCAAAAAGCTTTGAAGGTTTTTTTTTACAAGGTGAAACCATTGCAAGTGTGGTTAAAAAATGACAAAAAACTCCGTATTTGAGGAGAAGCAGATGAGCTGCTGGAGACCCACGTGCACTGCAGAGCAGCTCCTGAGCCAAATGGCTTTGTGACACTGAGAATAATGCTGTTTTTTACAAGGCAATATTGAGGCTGGAGGGGTGACAGCAGGTCAGAGCAGGGACAGAACAGTGCTGCACAGGGATGAACAGATCTGCTATTCCAGCCCTGGGCTGCTCCACTACAGACACTGCCAAGTGTTACAGTTTTCATGCACATTATCTCCTTTTCTTTGATGTAACATGTCTGGAGAGTTGTCATCAGCTTGCCCACACTCCCAGACACTGTGTCCCAGTCTGGGGACACAAATGACCATTAAACTGAGAAAGCTTCAGCCTGCACTGCAGGGCTGCTCCTGGGTTCTGAGTGACCCCAAACACCCCAACCCCACCCCAGAGAATGAGATTGTCTCAAACATCCCTGCGTGGTATTTTTCCTAATAAATGCACCCAAACAGCTGCTGAGCACAAGCCTTAAGCCATATGCCTCTGACATACACAAATCAACTTTTCCACTAAAAATATTGAAACTGAAACTGTTGATAAACCCACTGTGATGGAGCAGATGGATCTGTCAGTTCACCATCAGAACACCCTTTTGCTAGATTGCAAATCTGAAGAGGACTTACAAAGAAATAACAGATTAAAAACTTGCAGAGGATTTACAAAGAAGTAACATTAAAAACTTGCAGAGGGCTTTCAAAGAAGTAACAGGGATTAAAAAATTTGCAGAGGACTTACAAAAAAAGTAACAGATTAAAAACTTGCAGAGGACTTACAAAAAAGTAACAGATTAAAAACTTGCAGAGGACTTTCAAGAAGTAATAGAGTTGTTCTGCACATCCTTGAAGGGGCAAACCATGAAGGGGCAAAATCACAGAATGAACTAGGCAGGAGAAGACCTTTGGGATCAAGTCCAACCTATGACCAGACATCTTCTTATCAACTAAACCATGGCACTGAGTGCCTCATCCATTCTTTCCAATGGTTTAAACAGTGCAGAAATGCACACAGGATGGACAAGGAACCTGACTGAACCCAAAGGTCCATGAAGGCCACCATGGCCATGAGCTCCTCACCCTCCTGAGCAGAGCAGGGAAAGCACTTTGCTCACATAACAGCTCCCCCCGTGCCCACCAACCATCAGAACTCTCCCCAGGGAATGTGCAGAGCTCTGGGCAGCAGCAGAAGTTCCCAGGATTGCTGCAAGAGCAGGATCCTCCCCCAGTGCTGCAGCAGCTGCCTCTGCCCACTCCACCCCACGCTCCCTCCATGGCAACCCCTCCACGCACACCAGGAAACTCAGAGAGAAGGAGAAATTCAGAGGTGATGGCTGGGAGCTCAGCCCTGCAGAAATCCCTGCCAGATGTTGGGCTGGCTCCATGTGAACCCCAAAAACCCCAGCTGGGAGCAGCAAACCCTCACAGGATGCTGTGCCACAGCTCCATCACTGATGGGTGAGGAATTCCTGTGGATCCATGTTATTCCAGTGCACACCTTCCTTCCCCAGCCATCACAAGTATCCAGCCCTTATCATCTATTCCCACCATCCTCTGAGTGTCAAGCAGGGAATAAAAATATTGTAGCCTGACCACAGGCATGTGGTTCCCTCCTGTACAGGTCATTAGTTCTGGTTTGTGTTTATATTGACACACAAATTTTGAATATTTTGCTCAGAAATTCCCTTTGATACATTCAGGAACTCTCACTGGAGCTGATGCTCCAGCAAAAGCTCTGTCCAGAACCAACACCATTGCCAAAGAGCTCGAGGACATAAAACAGCACAAGGCAAATCTCACCCTTGAGAACATTTAGTGTTGTACAGAGGAACTCAGCATTTATCTGGAACAGAAATCTAGATAAGCTTACCTTTACAACTGCAAAATAATAAATATTTATAAACAAACGTCCTCCTTTGTACTTACCAACATCAGGGCATTGTGCCTTTACACTTGGAAAAATCTAAATATTGGAAGTGTGGTTTAAATTAGCACAGCACACAAGATCCTGCCAGTGAATTATCCACCAATAAAAACCACATTTGGAGGTGGGAGAAACTCTGGGAGCTTCCAACACGCGCCACAGAACAGATATTCAAAGTAGCTGAGTCACTGTGGTTTTCTGAAATGAGCCCCCAAACAGGACTTGAAGGAAGGAACACTAAGTGACAGGCACTTCAAAACTCCTGACAGATAAAAGTTTTTCTTTTAAAGTTCCTGAGTTTTTCAGTCTAAGGCTGCAGCTTCTTTACTTCACATTTTCTCTCCCCCTTTTATTTTTGGTTTTTGAATACTTTGATATCTAGCTCCCAACACAGTGTTTAACTTCAATCCTGCATTAAACATCAGAGCAAGGAGCAGGCTCAGCAGACTTCTAAAAACCCAGAGCAGACAGGCCAATCCAGCATTTCTGCAGAGAAAAGGCACAAGAAAGAGAACAGCAAATGTAAACACTGGAAACACCTGCAGGGAACACGAGGTCCAGCAGGGTGGAATTAATTCAGAGTGAGATGCAGACTGCTCCCCTCAATCCCTCAATGGTTTCAGCAGGAGCAAACCCTGGTGAAGGATCTCAAAGATCCTTCAGCACAAATCTATGCAGCCATCAGGTATGAAAATAACACTGAGAGCTCAAAGAAAGGAACTGCTGCTCAGAAAAATCCCCTGGAAAGGGCCTGAAAGCAAGAATCCATTTTTATGTTTTTTTATCGTCCCCCAAAGAACTTGACTTTTTCTCTGAGGTTTTGGGTTGTGTTTCTTTTTTTCTGCTGAATTTCAGAAAATTAAAAAACTTGGATATTTTCATATTCTTTCTCAGTAAGGGATTCATGGAGAAGTTGGAAGAACAGAATATTTTCTCCTGCTCAACTCTGAACATTGCTTGACTCATCAGTGGGAAGAATAAGATCTCCATGTGGATTCCACATCAAAAACCCTGCAAGGTTTTCCTCCCATCCTACATCCCTCTCCCCATTTAGTGGGTGCATGGGCAGCACAGGGAGTTGTGACATCCCTCTGGAAACACACCCTGAACCAGCTCAGCCTCTGCAGGGTTTTCCCTCAATCAAACACCCCAGGCAGGCACAGAATTAATCCCATTTCTTCCCTTTCAGCTTTCCCTGCTGCTCCTCTGCCTTCAAGGTCCTCCCACTGAGGATTGGGAGCACTGAGCAGCTGTGGTGATCCTTCTGGATCTTTCAAGGTAACTGCACCCAAATATTAAAATACCAACATGAAAACACATCCTCTCAGTTATTTTTCCATCAGGTAAGAACTACAAATTAAATGTCAACTGTGATATTAAAATTAAAAGGAGCTGCTGTGAAGTATTAATGGGTATTCAGAGCATAAGCTACTAAAATTAAATATAAAATCATCTCTATATCTTGTACTCCTTTCTCCTACAATGTTTATTTGTTTATATATACATACAGAAATATATACATGAACCTGTAAGGAGACTGCAACACAAATAAGCTGTTAAAGCCCAGAGTTCTCTGCAGGCAAATTCTGATCCCAATGCAGAATTATCATCTGTCAAATTGCCCAAATCTTCACAGAACACAAAAACTTGCAGCACATGACAGGCTGCATATGGAAAAAAATTATATTTGGGATTAAACCTTATAGATCATATTTGAAGGATCTTCTCCTCATTGTCATTCTTCATGACCAAGGCCATCTGCCTGACAGGGAGTGGGAGGAAAGAAATTCTTTACTTATTTTAAAGCTTGTCAATGCCAACCAAGAAGGTTATTTGTAAAATCTACATTGCCTTCAGATTTACCTCCAATGCCAAGGCTGGAGCCATTCCTATTTATTGAGGGTGCACTTTGCAGCAAGGAGGGATTATTCTCCCTTTGGAGCCACCATCCCATAACACTGCCAAATGTTCCTACAGCAAACACACAATTTTCATTTGTGTGTTTCCACCAGGAAAATGTGGTGATCAAGTCACTCTTACAGGACCTCAGCTTCTGATCAGTTTTAGTGTGATCACCTGAGTATGGGACAGTATTTGCTTTCCAATCAACAAGGAAAATGCAATTCTGAAGGTCAGAACAAAGTAAGTCAATACTAACCCCAGCAAAGCTGCACCAAAGTGTCTGCTCCATAATTTGCTCAATCCTGGTGTTAAGACATGAGCAAGAAGCCAAAGGCACCTGGATGCATTTGCCATAAAAATCCAGTTAAATACATGAAAAGCTGTGGCTGGGAAAGGCTCAGTGCTGAAGCCAGTTGTGAGCAGGCAGCATCACAGATCCACCACTTGGTGCTGGTAAATCAGAGCTGTGGGTCTGGAGCATTGGCCAGATCAGCACTGCAATTCCTGCTTTTGGGAAAGCACCAAAGTCAACACCCAGCTCAGCCCTCCCTGCTCCTGACTCCCCTCCAGAGGGGACTCAACTCTTCTCCTTCCATGCTGGTTACACTCTGAAAATGCTCAAATTATTCCCCTTTCTCTGACAATAAAAGAGCTTTAGGGCAGCAGGAGCAGCTGTGGGCTGGAATCCCCCTTTGGACTGGCTCCCAGAGATTTGGGCCACCACCAGCCCCAAGCTCTGCCCCAAAGCCAGCTGCTGCTGCCTGGAGCCCACATGCTGCTCCAAAGGGGAGGGAAAGCATTTTTGCAGCTCTAGCTCAGATTTTTTCCTTTTCAGGATGGCTGCTCCCTCATCCAGCTCCCTCACTTCCTCATGCCTGCAAATTCTGTGTTTATTTTTTTCCCCTGTGTAATTTTTAACCTCGACAAATAAAAGGGTTGACATTCACTAAATGCAAGGTCTAAGTGCTACCAGATTGCTTCTGCATAGCACAGCTCTCTGCACCCTCAATAAAACCCAGCTCAGGCAGAATTTGCTCTGGTTCAGGCAGGGGAGGATCCTGTAGCAGAGTTTTCAGCACTGTCATGGTTTCTCTGCTGGCAGTGGAGCTTGCAGGAGATTTCTTGCTCTGAACATCACTGAGAGCTACAGAAAGGCTCTTCAACCACAACACAAGGAGTTATGTTTGCACTGAACTTCTGTACATTACATAATCAAAACAGATGATAATTGCCAACACTGGGGCTCAGTGCTGACTGTTTTCACAAGCTGGGAATGAAGAAGTGTCAGCCCTAACACTTAAGTCCTTTGAGTCCCTCTCTGAATAGTTGTTCATTAGAATAAAATTGTCAAAGAACACTGCACTCAGTGTCAATCTGGTGTTTCCATGCTCATGTGAGACATAAGGCTTCTTTTACACATTTGTCAAGGGCCACTAAAGCTAATCCAGGATTTTTGCAACTCCCTGCCCCCAGCCAGCCAGTTGCCAAGCAAGGAAACAAACAGTTTATTCCTAAAGATCCAGTCAGGTGCTTTTCAAGACTGACCTCAAAGCAGCAAATTCCTCTCTGGATGGCAAAAAAATGCAAAGCAGTTTTCAGAGACAAGAGCCTTCAGCAACAGCTCACTTGTTTCCTGGAGTTTGGATCACAGACTCTCAAGTCAGGCAGCAAAGACTGGAGGTTTTTATCCACTCAGGCTCCCAATCAGCAGGAGCTTGACAGATCAGCACTGGCACCTCCATCTCCACCCAGAATGTCAAGAATGCAGCTGGAGGTGCTGGAACTGTGCAGGGATTGAAGGAGAGGGATCACACTCAGGTGCTGACACATTAAGTACCACATTTCATGCTGAAGGATGAATCCAGACCCTGCAAGAAGGGCAGAATATTCCATCTCCAGCAGTGTGGGAAGGCAGGAAGGTGTGAGTGGCACAGAGTGTTTGCTGAAGACACCTGGCAAGGTTTGCCTTCTCTCACAGCACATTTTTATGGCTGGCTCTGCTGGCAGCCTCTCCACTTTCCTTCTCACTGCTCTCAAACACGAGCACTCACAGCTTCACCTCCCTGAGACAGCACCACTGCACTCAGGACTCTTGCTCAGTGAAGAACAGCCTGCCCAGAAAATCAGAAGTGAAATTATTTAACTTCTGGGTTGGGTTCCTCTTGGACTAATGACTTGCATGTGGCACTTGGGCACAGCACCTGTAAGGCCTCCTTGATACAGGTACTTAGCACATTTATCTCTTGTCTTCTTAAGTAAATAACCTAAACTGAAAATATTTTTGAATTGTAACTCATTTCCAAGTATGAAGCCTTCTTTTTAAAGGAAAATAAGTGAAGTTTTTTGTATGCATAGAACTTCACTGTGTTCTAAAAGCAAGAGAAGGGAGATGATACAGAACAGACTGAAGAGCTGGACACAGATGGGCTCCCCAGGGGTGTCACAGTGCACCCACCTGCTCCCTCTGAAAAACCAAACACCTCAAGGGATGACAGGAAATCCAACCTGGCCACAGAGAAGTGTCCAGGAGAAAAAGCTTGAGAGGCCAGGTTTGGTTCCTTAAGCTTCCCTCAAGCATCCTGGGAAAGGCAGAGCTAAAACCAAAACTCCTGAAGCACCAACATGCAAATGCAGATGTGGAGGAGGATGCAGGAGCAGGGATCACACCTCCCCTGACTGTGCTCATCAGGAAACATCCAAGCCAAGGGCAGCCAAGAGGCTGAGCCTGAGCTCAGCCCTGCAAGTGTCAGCACTTCCAAGCTGGAAATGCTTTTCTGAACCAAACCTGAGTGAGTTTGGCAGCAATGTTTGTGCTTCCACACATCCAGCACAGCCCACAGCACTCCTGGGAATGTCTTTAAGGGAACTACAGCTGCCTGTGACTGAATAAAAGCACTTTGAACCTCAACTGCAAAGCCCTCACAGGTGATGACCCCCTGGTAACTCTAATAACTCACTGGCTGCCAAATTCCAAAAGCTCCCACCAAACTGGGAAGCATCATTTAGATGATCCTTGTCTAAAACACCTTTCCCTGAGTATTTGGGTGTCTCAAGCACCCAACAGCAGGTGAATCCAGCTCCAAAGAACTCCAAGCAGAAGTGAAGAACAGACAACCCACCCAGCCTTGCCTATTCTGTATTATTTATATTTATACCAAACTGCACATAAGAAAACAATAATTCATCACAGCTCTTGTACTGGAAAGAAAGAGATCTTTGGCTCTAGGTTACCACAGTTGGATAAAATCTCACCCAGGGCCAGGTCAGTGAGCCTGGGCACAATAAATGTTCTCTCAGTGAGGTGTTCTGGACTGCCAGCAGGATTTTCCACCCCAGACCTTACCTGAGGCTCTCCCTTAAGTCTCTCAGCACTTTAGATAATGAATGTACAGCTCAAGATGTTCCCAGTACCTGGGAGACTTCTGTCCTCACACACAGGGTTTTTTCCACACAATTTATGACATTATCCATCTGCCTGCATCCTGCCAAAGGAGTGAGCTCCTCTCCCTGCAGAGCACTGGGCTGTGCTGGCAGAACACACAGCACCCACCCTCAATTCACCTGAAGGTCCTTGGGAGCACTTGGGATTGAAGAGATTCCCCAGCATCTCAATCCTGCCAGCTCACAGAACAGACTCTTTCAAAAGCAACACAGCAAAACAGGGTGCACAGAACACACTTGGCTACTCTAAATATTAAGCAAGTCCCAAATTTTAATAACTTTGCTATATTAAAAGATAGGCACCAATGTCACCCCACCCCCACAATTCATCAAGGCATTTCACTCCCTTGGGCTCTTGTGACTAAGTATAATATTTCATTAAATATCCTGTTCATACTGGCTTATGTACTAGGGAACACACTAATTTTAGAAAACTGATTAGCTAGTTCTTTCTAACTGAATGTTATTGTAGCTAAGGTCAGATTTTGCACTGAAACTATGGCAACAAAGCCACAGTATTCTTTTGTCTACAAGGTTGGGACCAGGTTTATTAACAGAACTGCTCTACTTAATAGCTCAGCACTGCTTTCTGGCAATCCCTTCCTCAATCCTACCTGAAATACCCTGAGCTTTCCACGGGGAAAAGGCTCAGACCTGCAAGAGCTGAGAAAGAATACATGTTCCAAAGAGCATTTTGCCCAGTTCTTCAATTTAGGGCACAGTCAACCCCCTTTGTCCCACACAAAACTTGTCAGAACAGAACTGCCCCCATTTCCAGAGGGACCAAATGCACAGATCAAACTTCTCCCAGGAGTTGAAATAAATCCCCCTCCTTCCTCTGCTGAACTGAACCAACAGATGGGGTTTCACAGAGTTCCAGCTATGAATATTAATGGCACTTTCTGTTCCAAAGGGGCTTTGCTCTGCTCCATCTCCATGCACAACACCCAGATGAAAGCCCTTGAAGGCCAGAAGCTGGCAGGCAGCTGTCTGGGCACAGAGCAGCAGGGACACAGCCCAGCCAACCTCTGCAGCTCCTCCTCACTGTCCCCAGCTGGGCAGACCCTCCTGACCTGTGCCAGACCCTTCCCCCTGATCCCAGCACCCACCAGAGGGACACAGGAGAAATGCTGATCATCTCAACGAAGCCAGCAATTATTTAGCCAGTCATTTATCTCTGCTAAGCACATCAGCACAGAATCCCTGAAGGGTTTGGGGTGGAAGGGACCTTACAGCTCATCTCATTGTCACCCTGCCATGGCAGGGACACCTCCCAGTGTCCCAGGCTGCTCCCAGCCCTGCCCAGCCTGGCCTGGGATCTTTCCAGGGATGAGCAGCCACAGCTGCTCTGGGTAACAAAGCACCACAGACTCGGGATGCCTTTGGGATATCCTGGTACTCCATCACAAATCATTCCTGACTGCACCACAAACTTGTCTGGCCAGTAAGGAACCACTGCAAGAGATGCAGGAAATGAAAGAAAAACACCTTTCCAATTCACTCTGCAGATAAAAACCCACCCAAGCTTCCCTTTGATTCCTGCACCCCCTGACCAGGGTGTCCCAAGCCTTAGCAGATAAAAAGAAAACTTCTCTGCAGGAAAAAGCAACACTTCCAAATTCCCAGCTTTTCTAAAATACCTAAATGCTGCAGTGACAATTGTCCCCAACATCTGCTTGCACATAGGCTGCAGTGGGCTAAAGTTCCACAGTTCAAAGCCAGGATTCAGGATTTCTTCATCTTATAAAGGGCAGCAAATTTAAATGTGTACAAGCAGTTGGCAGTTTCCTAGTGCAGCTCTATAAATACTGAAAGATTCCTCATCAAGGCAGCAAAATGTATTTTAGATTTAACTATACCCTAATTCAGCAAGACTGAAAGATTTTTTTTTTACTCAAAATGCTCAATGCTTCAATTTTGAATAAAAAAATTATAGGCATAACAGACTGTATTTTTATCATTTTTCTCTTCCATCACAAGAACCAAAAAGTTGATTTTGATTTTACACTTATTTTGATTTTTACTGTTTTTAAAAAGGGGCTAAGAGGCATCTTTTTTCTTTTTATGGTGTTTGGCTGCAAAACAGAAAAGTTTAAGTGGGTATTCACTATTATGCTCCACTTTCTACTCTTGTATTCAGCACAGGCATTTTAATCTCACTTGGACATCTCAAAATTGGAAAGGAGTTTCTATTGCAAGTGATGGATGTCTGCAAGAAGACTTTGGCCTCAGCACTCAGGCACTCCCCAAGTTCTGCTTCCTGCATGAAAAACAAATCCTGCTATTTGAACTGCTAATATCAGAGGGGGGAAAAAAAAGCCATATTTAGACTCTAGTTTAAATTTTCCTTAAAGGAATCCAGGCACTTTAATAATTAATGTATCCAAGCATTTCAGCAGCATTAGAAACTCCACATCCAGAAGGAAAAGAAGCCCCAACTTGGCTGTGCAGCTCAGGTCTATCCCATCCCCTGCACCATCATTCCAGCTCAAACCTCTGCAGAACACCCACTCCAACTCAGCTGAGAGAGTGAAACAACTCAGGCTACTCCACATCAAAGTTTAGAGAGCTGATTTCATCCCTTCCACCACAGCAGAGCAGGAAAAGAGTGAGTGGAGACCAGCAGGACTCCAGCTGCCCACCTGCTGGGAGCTGAACAAGAACATCAGGCTGATCCCAGAGAAATGGTGACAAACCCAGGGGTGGCACTGAACCCCCCAAAGCCTGCAAAGGGCACCCTCTCTGCTGCTCATACTCCTCCAGAACCAACAGCCAGAGGGACCTGGGCATTTGTTTCAGCTTCTTTTCTAATTTTCAGAAGTGTTTGGGAAAATTACATTATGTGACTCTTCAACTGAAAGAATCCCTGATCTCAGCCCTGATGCCAAACTATAAACAAGCTTGCCCTGGCTAAATAAGGGTAAATAATGTGTATGTGTGCAAGAGAATTCCAGAGCCTCCAGCAGACCTACATGAATCACAGATTTCCTTCATATTTTTCCTTCATATGGAGTTTCCTTCATGTAACACAAAGCAGGAGTGGGGAGGATTCAGATCAGTGATGGCAAAGCTATGAAGGACAAAATATAAAATATTTCTGCTGGGGAGAAGCACATTGGCTTTTCAGTGCTGAGCACAGGGATAACTCCAGAACATCAAAACTGTGGATTTTGGGAAGGAGCTGTTTCCTGGGAGGGTGGGCAGGCCTGGCACAGGTGTCCAGAGCAGCCCTGGATCCCTGGAATGTCCCAGGCCAGGCTGGACACTGGGGCTGGAGCACCTGGGACAGTGGGAGGTGTCCCTGCCATGGCAGGGATGGGATGGATGAAACAGAAACCATTCCCAAGCCACTCCATGATTGATATTAAACAGTTTTTATACCCATATAATTATAAATGAAAGCAGCCTTGGGAGCTGCTCAAGGCTGAGCCCCCCAGGGCTGGCCCCCAACACCTGCAGAGCCACAGGAGCACAGCCTGGATTAGGATCAAAAGAACAAACAGAATTTGAACTACTCCTCTTCTGCCTTGCCATGAGGGTATTTTAAATCTAAGATATGGGTTCATTCCTTGAACATCTTGCCAAAAAAAGAGTGTTGCCCAGCAACTACTAAAACAATGTTCTGGAAGGAGGGAGCTGCTGGACAGATTAACCCAGTGAGTGCCCTTTTTGCCAGGGTTTCAAGCATCTCTTGCAGAGCTGCTGGCAGCCAGCTCTGCATCCCAAATAAAGAGCTGTAAGGAATTTCCTGAGAAGCCTGTCAGACAGACTGCTTTGCTGTAGTAGCAGTGTCTTGCATTAAACAAACACGTTTGGCTCGGGCAGGGCTGTGCTCCAGTACAAATGAAGACAAATAAACCTCTGCACATGCACAGCTCCCAGGCAGCAGCAGCTCTGCTCCTCATCTGCACAGCAGGGACCTCTGTGAGCACTGCAGGAGTGACTGCCAGTGAAATTGGGGCTTTAGCCCAGCTGAGGGTCAGCCCCAGGTCACACTGCCCACATCAACCCAGGCACATTACAGGGAAATTCATCTCCAGCCACTGCTGAGCTGCACAGTCACACTCAGAGATGGCAACTGGAGCTTAATAAAAACATTAACTGTCTTTTCTGTTTAAAGGAGTGTGGATAACTAAGGGAATGTCACACTTTTTCTTTTTTTAGAGACTCATACAAGTACAATTTCTTCCAGGAACCTCATCTGCACACAGTACATTTACAACAGTTAAGTATAAAAAACCTCTTTTGCATATTAACATTATTAAAAAGAAACACCCTAATGAATATACTCTTCAGTCCTCCCATTCTGAAAAGCAGTTTTAGAATTGTTTGGAGCTGGAGGCACAAAGAGCCAGAGAAATGCTGTACTTGAAAAAAAAAAACCCAAACACGCCCAAACCACTGTGTTTAAAGTGGACACATAAATCCAGAACTAAAAAAATAATCCACTGAAATCTTAGCCCATAATTACCATCCAACCTCAAACCCCTGACCTCAGGTGCTAAATAATTCTGCTTGGGATGGAAAAGAGTAAGAAAAAGAATCTGCCTTCACACCTTCAAGTGCTCAAATGAATATTTTAATGACCTAGAGGCACCACAGCATTACAAGTGAAATAACTGCAGGACTGCAGGTAAACACTCACAGGAACTTGTGTGTGCTGCACTAACTTCCTCTGGAGCTCCTTCCAACTCCAGCACTTCACTTTTTTCCATCTAATAACCCTGGAATTCTTTTTTTTTTTTTTTTTTAAACCATCTCATTTACACTTTTACTCCATGCACCACCCCCTCTGACTCTCAGCTGCCTCTTGCACCTCACCCTTTGCAGGGCTCCCCCACCACCAGCTCCATCTGTCAGACACCTTCTGTCACCAGAGCCAGCCCTGCTGTCCCCAGGATCCCTCTGCTCTCCCTGCAGGCTGAGCAGCTCCCACTGCAACATCCTCTGTCCCACCAAACACATCCACATCCCCTCCTGCCTCCCATCCTTGTCCAAGCAGTGATTTCCCAGCACAGGCTCTGGCAAGGGGCTGATTTCAGGAACAGGTTCCTCAGGCAGGGCTGTTTCCACACCACAAGCAGTTTTTAGTGACACAATATCTCAAATTTAAGCACAGCCACCAGATGCAAGTGATTAAATGTAGCCTTGGCAACATGACTTTTTACAACCTGAAGCACCTGTGGTTAGGGAGAAAAGCAGGATGGATTCATTCTGCCACTGGATAGACAGGCTTGAGCTTCACACTGAATTTTCTTGGAGTCATCTATGCATATCTAAGCAGTCAATCTTGCTTCTAAAGATCTCTCCTCATCTTGATTAAGCATGAAATTTATATTTACAACTGTTTTACATCTGCAAACAGGAGACAGATCTGCTCTGAGAAGCTCAGAACAACACTGCTTAAAAAATGATACCAAAAAGGAGATTGCCAAGCCTGGCCACAGGTGACAGGCTCAGTGTCCCTCCCAGGAGGGGACTGACCTGCCTCTGGACACCTGGAGCACAGGGACATCAAACAGGTCACAGAAACACACAAGTGTTTTTCCAGTCCTCTGTAAGGGCATAATGAGAGTCACTTCCATCTGATTCATTTTCTTCTTGCTCCAGGAAAATTTTGGAACATTCCTTCGTAATTACCAGTGCCTGACCCCACTCCTCAGGCCTGCAGCTGCTGGGGTGACCACAACATGATTCACAGGATGGTTTGGGTTGGAAGGGACCCCAAAACTCATCCCATTCCACCCCCTGCCAGGGGGCACTTTCCCCTATCCCAGCTCCAAGCCCCACCCAGCTTCTGCATAAAACTGGGGGTTTTTTTTCCATTTCCATTTTCCCCTTCTGGTGAAGATGGGGTGATAAACTCCCCTATTACTTCTTCTGAACATGTTTATCATGGAAAGCATTTTATCTCAGACTACACTTACAAAGTATGTGTATAAATAAGAGAAAAGCCTGCTAAAATTTTATGACTTTTGTTGCCATTTACCATTAAGCATAAACTTCCCCATGCAGTAACTACAAAGGTTGGAAAAGGTTCACACCATTCTTTCTCTCCCTGTATAAATTATAAGTAATATGAGAACATTTACAATGTCTAACCATGGTGTTCTATGTCAGACAAATGTCTCTCTCTGTACTTGCAGTTCCTAAACTGTGCTAGCAAGAATTGCCTTTTTCTCATTCTTTTCTCTCTCTGTCTCTCCCTCCCCCTCCTTCTGCACCCAGCAGTCTCAGTCAAATCTGCTTTTATTCTTCCACATGATTTTAACATCAAGAATGCCTCAAGTCAAGGTTCCACATAACAACATTGTTCTTTCTTGGAGAGCTCACCACTGAATGCTGAAACTTCCCCAGGTTGCCTCTTTACTGTTTCAATTATCAGCTCTTCAGTTTTCCAGGAAAAACGGAGAAAAAACAACTAGAACTCACAGACTTCAGCAATATTTTAAAAGGAGAGTTTCATTATATACAATATCATGTCATAGCAAAAAAAAATTAAAATAAATAAAACAAAAAAACACCCAAACAACCCAAAAAACCAGCAAGCAGTACAGATTGCACATGATTTTCAAAGGCAATCACCTGCAGTCCTGGCCAAAGCTGAATAGAATGATGGTGATTCTGAGACACAGTTCTGCTACATCTGAACAATAAAATCCAGACCCAAACTGCAGAATATTTGGCTGAATTATCCCCTGGGTAAAAAATGCAACCCAGGGGTGAGAAAAAGAATTCAAGATCTTTGCAAACAAAATCCCAAATTCCCAAATCAAAATTCTTTTCCTGTCTGAGTTTTTCTTGAACCAGTCAGCCCTTGCCAAACTGTGCAAAGCAGAGCACTCATTTCTTATCACTGAGCATAAATTTCCTGGCAGAAGGAAAGCAAAGCCCAAGGTAGCTCATATCAAATTAGGTCAGACAACAACAGTCATGGCAAACACTTTGCTCCTTTTTGTTTTCCCACTCCCTGAGGTTTGGTACTGGGTAATTAGAATGTGTGATAGAATGGAGAAAAGGAAATAAAATTCCCAAGAATCCTGAAAGTTTGGACAGATCTGAAAGGCAAACAACTGAGAAGCTGAACCCCATCCTCTCACAAAGCTTTCTTCATGCTGGGTTTGGCTGGGACAGAGTTAATTTTCTTTGCAGCAGCTGGTAGAGCCAGACTTTGGTTTTGTGCTGGAAGCTGTTGGTACCACAGGGATGTTTCTGCTGGGCAGATTTCTGCTCCTCACCTCACCTGTGAGGGCTGAGGGGACACAGCCAGCCCTAGGGATGTCCCAGACCATAGGACCTGTGGAAGTGCATTTTGTCTGGCCCAACACCTGCCTGCCCTTGGGAAATGGGCAATCAATTCATTGTTTTGCTTTGCTGGTGTGTGAAACTTTTCTCCACTAAAGTGCTTTATCTGAACATTCTTCCTCTCCCAGTTCTCTCCCCCATCCCACGTGGTGGGGATGACTCAGGTTAAACCACCACAGTCCCACAGCCATTCAACACACACATTTCTCCTCATGAGCTGTCACTTGTGGAAGAAGATGACACTAAAATATGCTACAGAAAGCAGAGAGGTCAGAACTGCCACACATCACTGCACAAAACCAAGAACCACTTCTAAGCAGAAGGTTAAGGAGCTGTCTGACCAACTTACCTCTGAATTTTTTGGGTGGGTTGTTAAGATCACCTGCTTCTGGCTGCACAACACACCGATCATCCACAAGGCTGCAAAGAAATGAGCAGTGAAGTGAGATTGCATCCCCTGCAGCCCTCCCATCCTCCTCAACAAAACCCAAGTCGTTCACTTGCAATATTTCATCCGAGTGGCCACTCCAGCAGAAGACATTCCCCAAATGCCAACTTATGCCAGATCTCTCTAAGAAGCATGCAGCTGATTTTTACTGTTGCCCAGAGCTATGCTCCTGGTAGGTGGGACAATAAATAAGTCATTGCTCCTGTGTTGTGCATCATCTTTATGTCCCCTGCTCGAGGTGCAGACAGAACAGCCCATATTCTAGGGAGGTGACAGACAGCCTCAGGACAGGTCCTGCCTCTTGGACAGATTTGAGTCATGCTGCAAATGTGGTTATATGAATAGAGAATGGGAAAATATGGCAGCTATGCAAACTGGACACTGACCCTGTGACCCCTCAATATTAAGAAATGGCAGGAACAGTCACTGCCACAATAAAAATTGACTCTTGAGAGAAAGGAAGGCACAAATGGACCCTCCTGCCCACCAGCCAAACACAGGGTGAGCTGAGGGACTGAGCCAACCTCCTCCTGTTCTGCCAGGAAGGAGGGAGCTGGACAGGCAAACCCAAGAGATTCCAAGGGGGAATGCCAGGACAGGGCTGTCTGTCCCTGCAGAACCCCCACAGGGTCAGCTGAAATCCCACAGAATAAACGGAATTGTTAAGAAGCAGCTGCTCCCACTACTTGAGCAGCTTTGGATCAAGGTGGAATGGGGCTTTTCCCAAACACCACTTCCAAACTGGAAAATTACCCCTGTGACCAAACACTTTGGGGCTTGATTTGATCCTGAATGACTCAATTTGGCCCCTTACAACCAATCTGTCAAAGAGGCTTTCTACACAAACGTAGAAAGTCAAACTCCAAGGTCAAAGGCTTGAGAGGTCCATTCTCATGCAGAATCAACTTGAGAAAGACTGAGACCTAGAATATGAGAGTTGTTCCTTGCAGAGGCTGGTCACATGCAGGGAGCATCTTGAGACAACAATTAGGGAAAATAAGGAAGTGCATGAAAGAGATCAGAGAAACTAAGAGGGCTCAACAGTTTTATGCATCTAAAATTTGCATATGCAAACATTCAGAGTGAATTGCTTTTTCCCCATGGATTTTCTCCCTACTCAGTACTACATACAGATATATATATATATAGGTGCTCCAACATGAATGGTGTTAACATTTGAGCTGAAGCACCTGCTTCTGGTGAACAAAGGGCCAAAAGTATCAAGGAAATAGGTTACTCTGATCATCCCATACAGATAATCTCAGTGCAATATATCCCTCTCATCTGAGATTAAGTTGAAAGTAAAGAGGAACTTCCCAAAGCAGTAAGAGGAAAATTTGACAGGGTGAGAAACACAGAAGAGGATATATTGTACACCAATAATCATCAAGATGACAGCACTGAGTCTGGGAAACAGCAAGAGTAAAGTTCTGATTAAGCAACATGTCATAGGAATATTAAATAGGAACACTCTTCAGAGATTTAGGACAGCATTAGAATGTAGAGTGGTATCTGCTGCTCAACCTTCAGTAAGCACATAACAAGTCGTTACACATCGTTATGACATCAGACTGTCCAAAACTCCACATGGGCTGGAGGACAATTACACCAAATCTTGCCTTTGCTGCTTTAATTTTCTCCAGGACAAAGACTAAATTAAATATGGGACAAAACTAATTCGATTACGAAGGCTTATTAAGATGATAATGCATTTCATGTTTCACATAGCAATTAGCATTTCTGGCTTCAATCAGGCTCAGAGATATGTGGCCATTATAGAATGCAGTTACCTTAAAACAGCACTAACCAAATAGAGAGGAGGCTTGAACACTGAGAGGTCTTTAGCCTGCCATGAGAACATCTCATCAAGCCTGGGAAACACACTTGGGGCCTGTCATGTCCAAAAGGACTACCCATGGTGAAAAAAATATCTGCTCAGCAATGCCACCAGAAGCCACAGCCACTGCAAACTGATCATCATGCACTGCATGGGATTCCACACGGCAGAACAACTTTCTACTTGGCCTGGAATTATTTACTGCCAAACTCGCTTCAGGACTGGGAAGAAAAACAAGAGGCAGATGTAGAGGATAGTTCATGTTGCCAGTGTTCAGCAGATAGTATTTGGCAGTTACACAGCTGATCCAGGACTGCAGAGTGCACGTGTCATATTTGACCAGGACCTGGGAAATTTGTCAAATACATTTGCCAAATACTATTCGACCAACCCTACTTACTACATCCCCTGCTTTTATCATACCTTCTTTCCTTTCTGGCAGCATCCCATATTTTCTTCTCTTTCCTATAATAGATCATGGTGCATCTTCAGTGTCTGCTTCCTTCTCTGCCCCCTTATTTTCCAGAATCCTAATAGCTAGAGGACTAAACCTACAAGTTAGTTTGGAGTCACTGAGGTGAGGGTGCAGCCCATGGTTTCCTGCTGAGGCACTTACCAGGATGCTGGCTCTGTACCCTGCTTGGGAGCTCCGTTTAGCAGATGCATCTGGACTGTAGGCATCAAAAAATGTGCTGTGACTGAACCCACCCTGAGGCCCTTAGGGCTACTGGAAATGAGAAAGAGCAGGTTGTGTGCCCCTGGCTGGGCACATCCCCAGGAACAGGGGCCAGAGGTGCTCCTGGAGCTTCTCGCCCTGCAAGGGCTCCTCCCCAAGCTCCTGGTGCTTGCAGAGGTTCCTCCTCAGCAGGATCAAACATTCCCTGGCCCTCCTCAGAGCTGTGCTCCAATGCCATGGCTCTGCCAGCTCACCCTTTTGTGAAAAGCTGATTTTGGGTTACTGGAGTAGCTGCTGCAGCAGCTCTGTGCAGAGCACCTGCTCTGTGTCCTTGGGGAAGGCAGCACAAAGGGGCTCTGTGGGGCAGGAGCTGGCACAACACAGCTCCAGAGCTCTGGCAAAGCACAAGAGTCAAAACATGAGCTCCTTTGATGGGAGAAAATTTTGTTTGTAGGAAAACCTCCAATTAAACCTCGATTTTAAGACCAAGCTAGCTGTAGTGGTGAGTTACTGGTATTTAAACCACTTGGCTCAGGGATTTGATTTTTCTTTATATACATCTTGTTTAAACTTCTTGCATTGCCTATGCTACACCCTTAGAGCAGTCAGCAGAGTGCACTGGGGTCTGTTCATCCCTGACTGGGGGAAGGGGCAGGGAGGGACAGGACGGGACACACGGATGGACACGGGACAGACAACAACATGAAAATCATTGGATTGCATTCATTCCCCCTCTACCCCTCCACCTGACAGGGTTCTTCCTCCCCACTGCACCACAGCCACTGACACACTCTCCAGCCTCCCAAAATCTACCTTGCCATATTCACTTTAGGCCAGTTTTACATTTAGGGCCAAATCTATCCATCAAGCTCCCTTGCTTTAGCCAATATTCCCTGGGATCAGGCTCAGGAGAGCTACCTGAGCTCTGCTAATCCTTCTCATGGTGTTTTTAATACAAGAGAACAGCTGTTCTTACCCCAAAGTGCTAATAAATCCATTTGTTGAGCCCTCTGCATAGAGAGAACAAATATCTCCAATATGAAGGAAGCTCGACATCTTGTCAGTCATCTCTGGCTTATTGCCCCTGGAAGGAAGGAGAAAGAATAAAGCACAACATTAATCAGGCACAATTCCTTGGTGCAGCTACCAGAGGTTACAGCAACAGGGCCCTTTGCCTTTGATTGTTGGTTTGTTTGAAAAGCAGCACAAGTTCTTGCAGTGGAATTTCAGGTATCAAAGAAAACTCAGCACGCCAGAGTGTTTGCTTGGAAAAATAAACCAGGGAAAAAAAAAAAAAAAAAGAAAAAAACAAGCAGCTACTGGCATCCCACTGCACGTGGGACTGTTTCACAGGCAGGCATTCATCCCAGAGGATGCTGGATTCCAGTGCAGCTGTACCAACCCATTCCATCCCACTGCCAGAGGGAAAGGGGGAGAGGGGACTGCTCCACTTTAAGGCATATTTCTATCTAAATCACATCTCTTTGCTGGAATTAAAGGCAGGTTTAAGCATCCTTTAAAGGCTCTCCTTTGTGCTGGAATGGTGCTTCTGAGAAATTAAAAATATTGACCTGATTCATGGCAACATTTTTTGGTCATGTCAAAATTTTAACATGACACCAGCAGCCTCCTGCTTACACCTGCAGGCTCAAAGGCAGAATTAGGTGAAGACCCACTCAGCATGCCTGACAACAGATTTTGCATGTAAAAACAAAGATTAAGATTTTTTTCAAAGTCAAATGCTTTACTAGGAAACCAAATCTCTGAAATCAGTAATACTTCAATACTGGGTTTAAAAGAGATGAGGAGACAGACACTGAGTGTCACCAACTTCCACTGTATTAACAACTTGATTTTCTCTAAAGCCCCAAGTCCAAACAACACAGGACCCACTTGTCATTTCAATAAATATAGAAAAAAAAAAGGGAGTTTCAATCTGTCACAGCAACAAAGAGACAACATGATCCCAGATAAAAAAACCCAGTGGAACAGATTTTCAAAGACTTCTCCAAGCCCATTTACTGGTTTCCTGGAGATCCTCCCAAGCCCTGCTTTTTGATCACTGAGTTCAAAAGGCCCCAGCAGCTCCTGTGCTTGAGGATTCCATCAGCAGGAGCACAGAGCTGCTCCTCCTGTGAGCCCTGCCAGCCAACACTGCCACAGGTGAGGGAAAAACAGCTCCAAGCACTTCCAGCCTCTCTCCCCATCACACCCAAAGAGGCTCTAAAAGGTCTAAGGGAAGGAGAACAGCACAGCAGAGAATTCTGCTTATTCCTGACTGTACAGGGATAAATATCCCCTTGCCTTGGACATGTTTACCAACAGCAAAAGGATCAGGTTGTTAGGCAAGGTTGGAGCTCAACAAGGACAAATTCATGGAGATCTAAAAGGTGATGTTTGCAGCTATGAAAATAAAAACCTAAAGTTTTTTTTCTGCTGAAAAGCTCCAAGCAGCTCTCCCTCCTCACTCCCAAAGGATCTGTGCTGCTGGGAGTAACAATAACAACTTTCATTATTATTAAATCAAAGCTCACCACTGACATTCCATCCTCCTAAATCTGTGCCACTGCTACAGTGAAAAACAAATCCAGGAAAACCAGGAGATAACAGGCCAGGCTGATATGCAGGTAAAGGGGTCTCAGCTCCTCTGGAATCAAATTTGGGTGCATAAGAAAACCAAACCCTTTGGCTCCAGGTTGCTTGTTGAATGCCAAGTCCTTCAGCCACTGCATGCTACACAGTCTGTTCCCATTCTTTCTTGATAAGTGGACAGAAAAACACTGCTACCTATTTTAAGATATATGCCACAAAACATACAGAAATATGCAGAGTGACTGAATTAGCAGCACTGGAAATACAACTTTACCATTTCCTGACTTGGATGTTAAACTACCAAGTTCAGACCAAAAAACTTTTCATCCCTGAAAAGTAGGCTCAGCCCTGAATTAATGCAGCCCAAAACAAAAACCACAGATACTTCCATATTAACCCTTTCTACAATGGCATTAAGGTTTCCTTTCCAGGCTGTGAGGGACATTATTTTTCCTCACAAGAGGCAGATGTTCACCACAGCTGTTCCCAAAGGAATGTGAAGGTCAAAATTATTGACTTGCATTAGAGATCTTTTTCTTGGTTTAAAAAAAAAAAAAAAAATCTCAGACCATTGCTCAAAATCAGGCTCAGGGATGGAGAAGCAAACTCCTGCATCACTTTGCAGGATACAACCTCAATCTTATTACATTTTATTCACTGAGGAAGACCCCCATGATATTGTAACTCTGACATATCGTGATAGTGCAAAACCCTAAAAAAAGCTCTTCTGCAATTTACTGACAACTCCACTTAAAAAATGTTTATCAATTTCACTGATACCCATCACAGAGTTCTGGATGACAGAAGGTGGGTGTTCAGTGAATTGAGCTGCTGGGTTCCTCAGCACATCATCCTTGGAATTTCTGGGTGAGTTGAGCCCAGCCAGGGGAGCTGTGCTCACAGCTCTGCTTCACAAAGGGCTCTTCTGGCTACAATAACCTCATTTCACAAGGCTTAGGCAAGGATTAATCACCCTCTAAGTCTCACTCCTCCTTCCCTTGTGTTTCTGAGCACTGCTCTAACACCAGCAGTGTGATGCCAGGACATGCTCCACCACCTTGGGAAGCAGGGAGCCAATTCCCACTGGGGTGAGCCTCTTACAAAATACTGATTTATCCTCAGCCTTCCCCACAGCCAAAATGAACACTGGCTGCATCTGTCCTTTAATAGCCAAAAATCAGTGTCCCTGACATCCCTCCTTACAAAAGCTGCTGCTCAGCTTGGCCAGTGCTCAGGAACACACTGGACTGGCAGATGGAGAAGGGACTTGGGGACCCCACACAGGAGGGAGGAGAATCATTGCCACACTGATCCACCTTCAAAGCTTTTTACAGTCTCCTCACAAGGGACTGACAAAACCACTCCAGTTATTGGCACCAAGCACTAAATCAGCCACCTCAAATGGAGTATTTTCTACCTCTGACAACTGGGAAATGTGAAGCAAAAAAGTAAAAGTGGCAAGTTTTCAAGAGTAAAGTTCCCAGGTACCCAGTTTGAAAACCTTTTTCTAAAAGGTGCTGTCAATGACAGCTGACAACACTAATCCTCCCAAAATCAGACCTCTGTGGGGGTCATTTTTAAATATTTTCTTCAGCAGGACAAGCCAGAAGCGGAGGCAGTAAAAATCTGTCAATTTTGGCACGTTTGTCCCAAGTCCAGAGCACAGAGGGAGTGAGCAGAGCAGGTTTGCTCCTGGACACATCAGAGCATCCATGTGTGTCCCCCTGGCTGTGGAGGGGCCACTGCCCTCCCCAGGCACTGACCATGACTGGGATGACCATCACAACTCCCTGGGAGTGCAGGACAGGAGGATTTTCACAGCTCCCAGGACCTGGCTCTCAGGGGTACAGCACAATCACTGCTCAACAGGCAATTGTGCTCCATAGACAAATATAACCATTACCCCACTATTTATTTATTTTAGATATGCCAGTGCCAAGAGCAACTGATTGCTACTAGAGGAGGGGACGGACCTAAGTGAACATTTGCAGCTATTCTGTGCATAATCCCAGTTTTAATGGAACTCTCACAGCCTTGCAAAAGGGGAGTCCTGCAGGAAATTCATCCTGTTCCAGCTGAAACGTGGCAGAGGAGCATTGCCCTCCTCTTCCCCTTAAAACTGCAGGAAAACAAGATTCCCTCTAGGTAAACTCACTTAAAAAAAAAAAAAAATCGAAGATGAAGCACTGATAAGCAAAATTGAAGTCAGGTTTCTCCAAGCAGCTTAACTCAGGTGGCAGCAATGTCAACAGCAGCAATCCAAACTTGAAAAATAATGTTCTTTTCCCACTAACCTGAAGGTTCTCATTTTAACAGACAGAAGGACTTGCCAGGGTATGAAAGAAAGGTGAACTAAAAGTGGACTGTACATTGAGAAGTTAATTATCTGTCCACTGGCAATAGAAAAATTCCTGAGATAGGAACACTTGCTACTGTATTTTTTTAAGCCCTGAAAGCCTGAATTTTTATAATTACCTTGGTGACTGTTTCCTCAGGTCTATATCAAAGTTAGAGTATGTTTTATATACAGTGTATCAGCACGGGAAAACAAAATCAAGTTTCTCTTTAAGCAACTGAATAACAGAAATGCACAAACATAGAAATCTGCTGAATTTCATGTGAATTTCAAGAAACCAACCTACCATTTTTTCTGCCAGATCTGCTCGATGGGGCTGGATCTAAACATATATTAACATAAATTAAACCCAGGAAAAGCTGCTGTTCAGCCCAGGAGTTTCAGGACTTTCCCCTCCTGCTCTGGCGAGCACAAATCTGCAGCAGGAGTTTGATTTTCTGACTGAACAGAAAGTGACACAGCTCCGGGGGTCAGTTCTGATTATTTCCTCCTACAGATGATCTCGTGTACCTTCCAAACAAGCAGCTTTTCCTACAGCAAGGACTGGACAGAACCAGCTCTGAGGTTTGCACCAGCCCTTGGCCAGGGTTTGTCCCCAAAGCCAAGGGGAAGCTCAGCAGACCCAGAGTGTTTCCCACCAGCTCTCAGGACTCTGATGTATTTTAGGGCACATGCTCAACCTAATGGCCTTGAATAAGCCAGGATAAGCTTAATATAGTCCCTGAAATGCAATCCTTTTCCTCATGAAAACACATTTCACAGCAGCAGTAAAAGCAGGATTAGCAGGGAAAACACTGTGAAATCAAACTGGCTGCTCAACATCCAATACCTCAATGAGACAGCTGCCTCCTGAAACTCTCAGAGTGGAAATGCAACTGCTCTCTAAACATTTCACACTAATTCCTCCCATCACTCACCTCACTCCTGATGCTAAGTTAGAAAAACCAGGTTTCAAGAGCGACACTGAGGGTTTGCTTTCCTTGAGGAGCTGAGTCAAGGCTCTGTTTGAAGTCCCTGCTCATGGGGACTGCTTGTGACAACATCCCTGCACTGTCACTCCTCATCCCCAGCATTTGTCAAAAGGCTTTTTCAAAAAAGGCAAAGCTGCTTCCCTGATTCTGTGTCTCACACGTCTGCTTTGTGTGGGATTTTAATTCTTTACCCTGCAAATCCTGTTTGTAAAATAAACCAGCCCAAATGTGTCTCATTGCCGACTGTTTGACTCCCAGCAACTGGGATACAAATTACTGTGTCTAAGATGCTTCTAATGATGTTTGTTTGGAGGGGAAAAAAATAAAAAAAATAGCTCCTTGCTGTGCCCTGCAGTCCCAGGATGCACTCGGGTCCCTACTAATTTTCACTGTGGTTTAGTGCTCAATTCAATAAACACTGGCAATTTTATATATGTACTGGTACCAAAACTGGAGCAGCACTTTATCAAAGTCTTTTTCACTATCTCAGTTGTTTAAGAATAGAATCTCAAACTGTACTTCAGAGCTTCAGCTTCATTACTGCCGACAGGAAATTCCAGAGTGAAAGTTTAATTCTGTTTCAGTTTTTGACAGAAACAAGACCAGAGTTTAAGGGTAGAGAGACAACAAAGAAGCAAACACAAAGAACTGCCTAATGGCAGAAGCAGAATAATCCAGAAATGAACAGATCTGAGAACCCCCAAGACCAGGTAAGTCCGTGCTTGAATTAAATGGAATCGGGTCATTAATACTGGTAAATTAGGCCAAGCGAGTTAAAATTTTTTAAATGCAGCCAAACCCTGTATTATATTGAAAATCCAGGGCTTAGATAATCTGGTAAATCCAAATTTTACAAGATTACTTGGCTGAACATTTGGCCCCATAGACTAATCAAGATATCATGTGCATTTTTGGGACAACATCAACAGAGCATTCTCTATTTTCACAGGTGCGGCTAACTCGAAAATCTGAACCCAAATCTGATGTTTCTCATTCTTATTTCAGAAGGAAAAGAAAAAAAGGAAGATTTCCTCCCTGAGGACACTAAGAAAGATTCCTAAGAATCCCATTAAAACAGCCAAAGAAGGGAGGAAGTGCTTTATTTAAAAACTCACCCAGTGAATAATCACTGTGCTGGGGCTGAGGACAGAGCTCTGTCATCTGCAAAGCTTCTGACTTAGCAAATCTAAAAGGAGCTCTTTGCACTCGCCAGGGAAAGGCAAACAAAGGGATTTTGGGATGTGGATCAGGCCATGTCCTGAACAGCAGGATCCTCTCACACCTGCAGTGGGACCCAGCCTGGTGCTGGGAGGGCTCAGCACTGCTCCTTTGTGCACGTGGAGTTCCATTTCACACATTACACGTTCCATTTTAAAAAATAACCTAGCAGTGCAGTACATTTATCTACCACAGGATCTTGTTTTGCCTTCAGCTGCAACCTTTCATGTCCAGGAGGCTGCTATCTGCCCCACATGGGCTGATGAGCCGTTAGATTAAGGAGGAGAAATGCATTTTCTCAAAGTATTTTTCCTCCCGATGCGTAAAACGCAGCAGATTTTTCTCCTCCAATTTCCAGGCTGAGCAGGCAAGATGGAGGCTGGGGAAGGAGGGAGAAGCACAGCACTGTGACTTCCTCAAGGACATGCAGCAGGTCACACTCAGAGCCCAGATCTGAATCCAGGTCTCCCAAATCCCCATCCACCAGCTCACACTCCTCTGCTCCCAGGAGGGAGATCAGTCTCACTGCACATCTAATCAAGCACACACTTCCCCTTCCTCTAAAAATAAGTAGGGAGAGGAGTGTAAACTCACACAGCAAGATGAGGGCCGAGTTAATTATGTTCTATTCATACTGTTTGCCACTCCACAGATAAGTAGATTTTTCTATCACATCAGTGATAAAGTTATTCAGAAGTTACTACTTCATAGGTGCAACAGCTATTTAAGAAAACAGATAAAGCAACTCATTTCAGTAACTTTAATCTCAATAAAACCTCAGTACAGGAAAGCAAACGTGCACAAGGTCCTTTTCTCCTTTGAAAGGGCACCTGCCTTTTTTTTTTTTTTTAATTATTTGCCTAGTGCAACCAGACAAGCTAGTTACAGCAAATTCAGGTCAAAAGCATGGAAATTACACTCTGACAGCAATCCCTTCCACAGCAGCCACTGACTGAGGTAAGAAACACAACTGACAGGTCCTATTGACAGGCATCTGCAGACAGCTGGAAAAAGAAAATCTATTAGAGACACACTGTCAGGGGAAAAAAGTCATTTTTTTGTTCCAAACCAAGCACAACCTGACAGCATCTCCTTAATCCCATTAAAAGTAAGGAGCACTTAGTGAAGCTGATACTTCCTGAAGTCCATCCTGGCTGGCTCCAGCCCTGCTGGGAGGAGGCAGCCTGGATGTCAGCCTCTGGACGAGGCTCCTATGAGCACACAATGTTTTCCAGCATATTTCTATCAGCAGAGAGCTGGAACACGCCAAAAGGAGCAGCACAACCAATGTCATGGGGAAAGAGAGCAAGCTGGGTTTGTTACACCAACTGGAGCTTGGCCAAGGAACAAAGACGGCCAGGGAAGAAGAGGGCACAGAGCAGTCCCAACATCACTTGGAGTGGCCAGGGATGCTGAGGAGCAGGGATGTCTCAGCAGCCTCCATCCCCTGCTGTCCCTGTCCCCATCCCCTGCTCTCCCTGTCTCCTCACTGTCCCTGTCCCCATCCCCTGCTCTCCCTGTCTCCTCACTGTCCCTGTCCCCATCCCCTGCTCTCCCTGTCTCCTCACTGTCCCTGTCCCCATCCCCTGCTCTCCCTGTTCCCATCCCCTGCTCTCCCTGTTCCCATCCCCTGCTCTCCCTGTCCCCTCACTGTCCCTGTCCCCATCCCCTGCTCTCCCTGTCCCCTCACTGTCCCTGTCCCCATCCCCTGCTGTCCCTCACTGTTCCTGTCCCCATCCCCTGCTCTCCCTGTCCCCTCACTGTCCCTGTCCCCATCCCCTGCTCTCCCTGTCCCCATCCCCTGCTCTCCCTGTCCCCATCTGTCCCTGTCCCCATCCCCTCCCGGTACCTGGGCGGGGGCTCCCTCTCCTCCATGGTGGTCCCACTGTCGGTCTCCAGGGCTGGGCTTGGCAGGGGGTCCCCCAGCTCGTTTGGGTCTCCTCTGGCAGTGATGCCAAGGTTTGTGAGCTGGCCAGCCCCTGGCTGCTGCTGCAGGTACCGAGGTGCTGCTGTCCCTCCCGGACACCTGCTCTGCCTCTGCTCCCGGGATAAAACCTCAGCCCGAGAGGAGGAGCCACTGCCAGCACATGATGAGCACGTGTGGAGGGCCACTGGTGGCCAGGGGACCTACTTTGAGCCCAAAAGCCCAGATGGGCTGGGCTGCTTTACAGATGAAGGCTCCAGTTCCCAGGCTGGCATGTACCTGTTGGCCTCCCAGCTGTAATTTTCTAGAAGGCAAAAGTTCAAAATGCTGAACCACCCATGAGTATGAGCATCTGAATTTACTGAACTCTTAGCAGAGGAGCAGCCAAGGATTGCAGAGTTATTTTAATCAGAGGTTTTCAATTAACCCTTCAGATCAAGCACCATCAGCCAGCTGAGGTCGGTGTCTGTGGCCATGTGTTCATCCTTGGAGTGGGATGCAGATGGGACAGAGCTGGACTGCAAACAAAGCTTTCCTCTTCACAACTTCTTGGCAGATTTCTAAATTTCTGAAGGAGTGGACAGGATGGGCCAAAGCACAACAGAAATGTTTATAAAAGTTTCATGCAAAACTGCTACTAAACAATTCCATAAAATAAAAAAACAAAGTACAGCCTTTGGGCAGCAGCCATTTTTTGGCCTACTATGATCAGAAATTTCTTCCATGTGCAGGCTCAGAGATCATCATCTTCTAACCACAGGCATCATGCAGTGGGTGAGGAGAGGATGAACTGCCTGTGTCCATCGTCACACTGAGTTTAATCAACCCAAGCCTCTTCCCTTAGAGCTCAGCATCACATTACTCCAAAAGCAGAGGCATTACCTAACATCCTAACCCAGCAACATCTGGCATTTCCATTTCTCAGAGCTCTTCCCCCTCCTCTGATCACCTCTGCAGCCAAATCATCAGAGTCACAGGCTGGTTTGGCTTGAAAGGGACATGAAAGATCATCTCATTCCTCTCCCTTGCACTGTCCCAGGCTGCTCCAAACCCTGCCCAGCCTGGCCTTGGGCCCTTCCAGGCAAGATTATCAGTGAGATATGAACACTCAGTTTCCTGCAGCACTCTTCATGTTGGCGTTCTGGCACGTGAGGATGCAATTACATTGCCACAAGCCACAAATCCCCAAATAACACAGATTTCCATGCACATTTCCAACCCATTTTTCACTCCAGAGGGTTAATTTGCTCAGGTATCAGCTGACATTCTGTTCCCCATTAAACACTGATAGGAAGTTCTGATCCAAGTTTTCACAAGCTTAACCAAAACCACAAGCATGAAAATGAAACTCCTCTGAGTTCAGAGCCCACAGCTGAATGTTGCAGCTTTCCCCACTGGAATTACAGTTCCTGTAGTTTCCATTTCATCTTCATCTTTTTCACAGAATGGTTTGGGTTGGAAGAAACCTTGCAGATCATCTCATTGCCACCCCTGCCATGGGCAGTACCATTCCAGTACCCCAGGCTGCTCCAAGCCCTGTCCAACCTGGCCTTGGACACTTCCAGGGATGAAGCAGCCACAGCTTCTCTGAGCAAATCTGATCCCATAAACCACAGCTGCCCTGAAGACCTGGAAATGTACTTTCTCAACAGGTACAGCACAAGAAGAGCCACACAAAGAGCCTCTGGATGCCTCTGCCAATCCAACAAGTAGCTGCAGCACCCTGGAAAGAGGGATCTGTCTCCATCCCCAGCCACTGCCCGCCCTTGCCAAGACAGAGAATGAGGCAATAATTGCTGTACTGCTTTTGTAGTGTCCATGGGGAGCAGAAATTAGACAGGAATATCGAGCCAGATCAAAGCTCGTGCAGTTCTGGCATCCTGCCTCCTGCAGCAGAGGCTGGGTGGAAGAGCACAGGAATCACTGCACAGCCCTGGACACAGGTCACTGCACAAAACTGGGCAGCTTCTGACTCCCCCTGTGCATTATCACACACAAACAGCACCAAAAAAAGCTCCAGGCCACCCAGAGCACCTTCAGTTTCTGTTCTGTTGCTCTCTTAGCAGAAGAAACTAGTTTGGGGCATACAGTAATGCAGATTTTTAGGAATGAGGATTTACACCACGGTCTCATTGTGATGTTGCATTTACATAACCTTCTAGCAGCACATGATTTTCTGCCTCTAAACCCTGTGGTCTCCATAAGCTGCTTTGGTGAGGCTGCCTCCCCTCACACTCACCCACGGGCGAGCCAGCAGCTCGTCTACCAGCTACTACAGAGCCACTACCCTCATCCCACCTCCCACGGGAGCCTCACATTCCTCCTGGCTTTAAGACAATCCTACAACTACAACTGTCTTGTATTTATGGGGTAATAATGTCTCAAAGACTCCCAGTACACTCTGCAAGTTGACACATCAGATATTCCAAAGGAGGTTGCTGTGCACTGAGGAGTCACCACAGCCAAACCAGGATCACAGGATCATGGAGGCTGCAAAAAACCTCCCAGATATCAGGTTAAACTTGTGTCCACCCAGCCATGTCAGGAAGAGCCACATCTGCTCAATCTTTGAACACCTGCAGGGATGGGAACCCTACAGCTTCGCTGGGCTGCCCATTTCAGTGCTTGACTACTCTTTCAAGTGAAGTTATTTTTCCTAATATTTAATTTGAGCCTCCCTTAACACAGCTTGAGCTCATTCCCTCTCCTCCTGTGCCTGTTCCCTGGGAGCAGATCCCAAATCTCTTCCTGTCAGGGAGTTGTCCAGAGCCAGAAGTTCCCCCTGAGCCTCCTTTCCTCCAGGCTGAGCCCCCCAGCTGCTCCTGGACCCTTCCCCAGCTCCATTCCCATCTCTGGTGCCCAGCAGAAGGACAGGCAGTGCCCTGCTCCTGATGGCACACCAGAGCTGGGACAGCTCAGGTGCCAAGAGCAGCTACACCTGCTGCAGGAGATCATCAGAACAAGCAACACCTGCTCTTCTGATGGCTCCAATTCAAGGGCAGGTACCAGACAAGGGCTCAGGATTTCAGGGATCTGAATTAATCCTGCTCAACAGCACTGAACAAGAAGTTCCACCCCAATGCTGTCCATTTCAGCAATTCACCAGGGGAGACCAGCTCATCTGAAGAGAAGTAGCTAAAAGGAGCTTCTGCTTCCAGAACACACTTCTGGATCACCCCAGTTTGACCAGTCCCTGGGACTGTTCCCTTTTACACAGTACTGGAGGAGCTGGATCCCCAAAATTCACCCCAAACCTGCCACCCCTGCAGATGCCCTGCTCTCATGCTTGCCACACTGTCAGGGACACTCAGTGCTGTCTTTACCAGAGGAGTTACTACAAAATCAGATCAGGACCTCACACCACACAGTAACAGGACATAGTGGTTTGCAGCTTTCACTCTAAGCTGCAATGGCCTCACTTGTGAGCTGCCAGGACCCGAGATTATTTCTTCACTTTAACTGCATTTGTGCACTCTCCAGACTATGCCACACCAAAACAGGTTTGTTGAGGGAACATGAGAGGGTTGATGGTGCTGTGGGTAAGATCATGTTACAGAACCACTGAGGATGGAGCCCTCCAGGATCAGAGTCCCAGCTGTGCCCAATCCTCACCTTGTCCCCAGCCCAGAGCACTCAGTACCACCTCCAGGTGTTCCTTGGACACTCCAGGGATGGGGATTGCACCACCTGCTCCAAAGCCTGACAGCCCTTTTATGAAGAATTCCTTCCAAAATTACACTTCTCATTTATAACCAGAGACCACAACTGTCCCTCACATCCCCTCCACCCTGTTCATCAGCCCCAGCACATCTCCATTCATCCAAACCTGCAGTTCCACTGACCATCACCAAAGAAACACACCCAATGTCCCCATCCTGTGCTCTTCAGAGGCCTCCTCCACCCTCCAACGATGGTGTCCAGGATTAGCACATCTCTCAAAAACCATTTCCCCGAGCTAAGCTCCACCCCACGATTGCAAAGGCAAACCAAAGTTACTCTTGTTTGTTTACTTCCTAATTTATGAAACCCTGTACAAGAAAACGATTTTGAAGGCTTAATCAACACTGCAAAACAAGCAGATGGGGGAAAAACACTCATCTAAGCAAACACTCTAATCTTGGGGAAATAAGGTATTTTAACAAGAAAAACCCCTACTATTGACAAACAAGAGGCAGCTTAAAGAAAACATTAGAAATAATCAGCTCAGCATCAGCTTGTTTTGAAACACTCTGGAACTGTGGTTTTATTTTCACAGTGATTCCTTGTTTTGGTTTAGATACACTCAGCACTACAGTTTCAATACAAGCTGCTGCATCCCACAGCAGTCAATTTCCACGTTTGTTTCACCAGGTGAAATTCACCCTGAATGTTTGGCCTTAGCAATGCCACCTGCTTTTTCCACTCACTGAACACAACACCCTGCAACACTGGTATTGCTTCAGGCACTTACACCAGCAAAACCACCAGGCACTTAGACCATGGAATAGCTGCTGTGTGAGGAAATTGGCGTAAATCAAAGCAAAGAAACCAACAAGAAATCCAGTGCCTGGTAGCCCATTAACTTGGCCACAGGGGAATCACGGAGGAAAGGAAGGGATATTGGCCTCACATGGCATCCCACACTCACACAGCTGAGCCCTGTGAGAGAATGGGAAAGAAAACAGCTCCACCATGGGCCCCTGGCCTGGGCTGCCACTCAGCCAGGGCTCTGGCTCAACAGGTCTGGAAATCCTGGGATACCAAGCAAATTTCTGAGCCCAGGAAAAGAGCCTCAAAGACAAATAACTAAACACACTCTAAGAAATAAAACACGTGCACAGGTACCGACCCCCAGTAATAAATAAAACCAATAGCTCCCACTCGACTTGCAGCCACTAAATCCCCATCAGGCAAAGATCTGGATTGTATTAGCCACGTTCTCCCTCCTGCTCGATCTGCGAGCAGCAGGACCGCAGCTCGATCCATCTGTGGCTGAGCAGGCACAGAACCGCTGCACGGCAATAAATCCAACTCCAACCTTTCACCTGTTGGAGTCTTTTAAGGCAAACTGCCGGGAGCCAGAGCGAACCCACCTGGGGCAGGGAGCGGAAAGGCTGAGCCAGCCCCAGCTGGTCGCAATGCACGGAGCGTTTTCCTTCGGGGGAAAATCCCCGGAGCCCCCGGAGCCCGAGCAGAGCCAGCCCCAAGCAGCCCGCAGGAGCCGGGCACGGACCGTGCAGCCGCCCGGGATCCGGGCACATCCCACGTACACGCATGGGGAATGCACATGTGCCCCCACCCCTTCCCCCGCCGAAGTCCAGTTATTGTAGTCCAGGAAACAGACAAATATTTGGCCTGTCAGGCCAGTCACCGGGACCCTCCGAAACATCCACCCACAGCTGCCCGCTTTTTGACCATTTAAGAGGAAGATCGCCCATAGCCAAATCCCCATCGGCGCTCACGAGTGTTTACATAACGCGAAACATCCCTGGCGGCAGAGCCCCGAGCACGGGGGCAAACACTCGGGGAAAGTTGGAGCGGAGGCGCAGCTCCGCTGCCGAGCCCCGGGGACGGGAGCCCGGTGCGGGACCCGCCGGGAGGGCTGAGGGGGCTCTGCCCGCTCCTGCCAGGGCTGCGGCGGCCGGGCATCCCCGCCGAGCACGGGAACGCATCCCCGCACAGCAGCGGGCTGCACTGCCGGCTATCCCCGCCCAGCAACGGGCTGCATCCCCGGGCATCCCCGCCCAGCACCCGGCTGCATCTCTCGGGCTGCGGGACGGGGCTGCCCCGGCGGTCACTCACCGCCTCCCTCCCTGCCCAGCCGTGCCCGCTCTCTCCCGGCCGTACCTGGCTGCGGAGGCGGCGGGGCGGGCTATGGACGGCTCGGCAGCCCCATTCCGGCGGCGCTCCCGGTCCCGCTCCCGGAGACTGCGCCCGCCGCCGCCTCAGTTGCGCGTCCACATGGTCACTGCGCTCCGCGCCCAACGCCGCGCATTAAATATCGCTCGAGGCACGCTGGGTAAGCGAGTCCTGCCGCCACCGCGCCGCCAAGGGGGGGCGTCCCGCAGGACTACAGCTCCCAGCGTGCCCCGCGCCGCGCTCCGGGAGGGGCAGCGGAGACCTCGGGTCCGTGCGCTCAGTGACGGGGATGGACCCCCCGGTCCGTGCGCTCAGTGATAGGGATGGACCCCCCGGTCCGTGCGCTCAGTGACGAGGATGGACCCCCCCGGTCCGTGCGCTCAGTGATAGGGATGGACCCCCCGGTCCGTGCTCTCAGAGACGGGGATGGACCCCCCGGTCCGTGCGGTCAGTGACGGGGATGGACCCCCCGGTCCGTGCGCTCAGTGACGGGGATGGACCCCCCGGTCCGTGCGGTCAGTGACGGGGATAGACCCCCCGGTCCGTGCGGTCAGTGATGGGGATGGACCCCCCGGTCCGTGCAGTCAGTGATAGGGATGGAGCCCCCGGTCCGTGCGCTCAGTGACGGGGATGGACCCCCCGGTCCGTGCAGTCAGTGATAGGGATGGAGCCCCCGGTCCGTGCGCTCAGTGATAGGGATGGACCCCCCGGCTGAGGACACGGATGTGTTTTGGTCCGGGGGGGGCTCAGCACAGAGCCCTGGAGCGGGCGAGGGGCGAGCGTGCGGGGGTATCGGGCACAGAGGCTGCGGTGAAACCAGCCAGGGAGAGTAAACTCTGAGTAAACCCTGAGTAAACCAGGTGACAGCGCGACTTGGGCAGCGCAGCATAGCGGGGAGGTGATGGCTGAGCTGGGCACCTGCCTGCACAGGTGCTGTCACCTCTGGCGCGCCTCAGGTGCGAGCCCTTGGCTGAGCAGTCACGGCTGCTCTGCAGGAAACGGCTCCAAACTCTGGGAATAGTGTCCCTGGGGCTCCTCTTCGCTAAAATCATTAACGAGACATCCCATCAGCCAGAATGACCAGCAGCGAATAAAAAATAGTAATACTTCATTTATTTATCGTACTATGCAATTATTTGCCCTTAAATATTAGCCAAGATTATTTCTCACCTTTACACCCTAATTTTCCTGCCCTCTGTGCCTGGCTGGCAGCACTCAGAGCCGTGCAGGGGTGGGTGCAATGTTTGCCTGCAGAACAACTGTATCGCTTTAACTGGGATTTAGGTGAAGGAAACATTTTCCTCCGCTCACTCTCACCCACACCCACCTGCTGCCGTGGGTGACAGGCAGCAATGGTGCCCGGCTCCTTGCTTGTTTCCCTCTCTACAGCAGCAGGATAACGCTGATGAATGGGAACAAGCCCAGATTAGCCAGTTTGAAATCAACGTAACCTCCCCCTGCACTGGCTGTCCATTAAAAATCCTCCAGAGGAGCTGGAGTTGTGGCTCTGGAGCAAGGATATGCAGAAGCTGGAGCCTGTGACTCAGGAACTGAAGCGAAGGTCAGAGAACAGTTTTATGGGTTTCCTACATGGCTGCAATACTACAAGCCATTACTCATCAGGAATTTGGCAGAGTAGTGGTGCCTAATATCATTAGATAATCCTAATGAATTCTTGTGTAATCAAATCTAATCTCTGGATGGGTTCAGCAGGCAGAGGCAGTGACAGAAGGGCTCTCACCAGAGCCAGGGGCAGAGCTTTGCCTGCTGAGCACCTTGAGCAGCTCTGCAAACAGTGTGCCTTGAAATAGCTCCAGCACTGAGGGAAAAATCCCTGCAGCAGCACTGGGGGAGAACAGGCTGCCCAGGAGGGAGTGGAGTCTGCCCTCTGGAGACATTCCTCTCCCCAATACCAAATATCACATTTTCTCCTATGGGCTGTGTTTGATTCTGGGTCTTGCTCAGTTCTTCAGAGGCTGAGGAGCTCATAGAAGCCCAGAATGGTCTGAGTTGCTCCAAGCCCTGTCCAACCTGATCCATTTGCACGAATGGGGCAGCCACAGCTGCTCTCTTTGGGCCTCCCACCCTCACAGGGAACAGCTGCTTCCTAATATCCCATCTGAACCTATTCTCTGTCAGAATCCATTCCCCTTGTTCTGTCATTCCATGCACTTGCTACTGATGGCCCCTCACCAATTTTTGAGCCTTCAGCCAAAAATACTGACCAAGCTCAGCAAAGAACTTGCTAGATGTGAAGGGGTGCTGGCAAAGACAAGATAATCGTGAATGTTTCTTTTTTTGTTGTTGTTTTTTTAGGAACTTGCTCTGGGATGCTGCTGCAGGCACAGTGAGTTCCTGGGTTCCTATAATCTTACAGCACTGAAAAGAGCTCTAAGATTAAAACTGCTGTAGGGCAGTGGAAAGGTCACCTTGGGAAGGACCAGAGCTATTCCCTTAAAGGAATTTTCCCTACAATGGGAACTACAGGAGGCAGCCCTGAGATGGGAACAGAGTCCTGCTCACTCAGTAACAAATGAGGGCTGGGCTCAGAGCCCACACAGCCCCAGAGGGTCGAGGGAATGAACTCAGGAATTCAGAGAGGAAATAGTGAAAAAACACTACTTGGTAGGTATCACTTCAGCCTGGGAGCTGTGCTATGAATGTTTGGCCCAATTTCACATTTGGTTTCAGTCACAGGAAAACAACTTGTGAGGGATTTTTATTTTTTGCTATTGGAGTACTTTGTTCTTTTTCTCCTTTTCAACCTTATTCTGCTCCACTCCTACTTTATTTTTAGCAATTATGGCAATTCAGCATTGATGAATGATGTTAGAATGAAGTTTGAAGTCTTTTACTTGCTTTTTATTTCAATTGTCTTGTTTTATGCTGACAAAATTGCAACTAACCATTGGCTTCCCTGGGCTGTTTTGGAAACACTGCACCTCCAGCCTGCAGGGTGGCTTTGCACAGGTTTTGTCTCTGTTCTTGGCTTAGCTGCAGCTCAACAGCCCTGGGAGAAAAACGAGAGCAGAAGAAATTCCAGAACTCTGAGGATCAATCTGTCTCCTCTTGTCATGGCTGGTCTTCACAATGGGGAAGATGATCCCAGAAGTTCCCTGTCCTTAGGGAGATCCATGCCAGCACTCAGGGATGAAAAGACAAATGCAGAACACCTCGGGCTCTCAGTGAAGTGCTGGAAAATCTCTCATTCCCATCACATTTTAATAACAGCAAGATCAGAAGCGTGGGGACTCAGTGTGAGAACAAACCAAAGCCTGCATGGCTGAGCACAAAATGATCCACACCAGCAAAAGTTCTCCAAAGTCCTCAGGATCTCACACTGGAAGCTGGATGTTGCTCAGAAGCAAACTGTAATTATTTCTTCTGTTCTCCAGGGAGAGGAAGGAATAAGAACCCTCCTGATGGAACTACACGAATGATGCACACAAGAATTCCAGGAAAAGGAGCCATGAGAAGGAGTGGGCAGGATACACCAGAGAGCTGTCCCAGCTCATTGGAAATCAGCTGATTTTCCTGAATTCCATCACCACACAGGCAGAATCCCATGGCTTTCATGAGGGGAGGTTGTCCTTGGCAGGATGTTTTCAGTTCTAGAAGTCTGTAGAATCTGGATGCCTACATTTTGTGAGTGAATTGTGTTGGGAAAAATTTAGCAGGAGAAAATAAGCTGGATTTAACTCTCATTTTCACGGACATTCATCCCTTAACAAAGGGAAAAGATCACCGTGTCAACGCAAAAGGAATATTTCCATTTTCTGACCCCAAAGCAGCAAGGGGTGGCCGTAGAATTAAGTTTGCATTCATTTGTTTTCTTGCACTCTGATGCTTTTCTGGAGCAAAAGGGATTAATGATGGATAATTGGAATTCATCCCTGAGAGGCCTCCCAGCACTTCCATTTTACACACAGTAAAACTTCACAGAGCAAACACGTTCGAGTGCAGCCCTCAAACAATAAAACCCCTCCTTCACTCTGGCCGTGCTTCTCTTCGCTAAAAGTATAAGCAAAAATCAAATGGAGTATTTAGAATTAATATCCCGCAGGATGAGTAAAGATTTATTTTGGTGTAAGGGATGATGCAGAATATCCATTCTGTTGACATTTCTCAACAGAAGCTCCCACACGGAGATTTTACAGAATCTCCAACAACTACAGTGAACTGCAGGAAAAATGAAAGAAATTACAGGAACTGCGAGTTCCCTGCTGGAGAGGGGAATACCAGAGCACCTTTCCTGGAAAGGGTCTGGAACCACGTTCTTGGCACCCCTTAGGAGATACTGCATGGATATTTGAGGTGTTTATAGGGACTGGTGAGACTCCCGTGGGTATTGGAGATATTTATACGGATCGCTGAGTTCCCCTCGCAGCCTCCTCGGGAGTAAAGAGGCCCTGAAGAGTTTCTGCTCATAATGCGCACAGGGTGGGCAGGTAGCCGTGTGAATGGGGAGGGGACACGGGGACACGGGGAGGGGACACGGGGACAGGGAAGGGAAACAGGGAGGGGACGCGGGGACACGGAGGGGACGCGGGGACAGCCCCGGTCCCGCCCCTCACGGTCCCCTCAGGGCGCGGCGCGGCCCCTTTAAGACGCTCCCGGTCACGTGACCGCGCGCGGCACGTGGCCCCGCCGCCAACATGGCCGCGCCCACCCGGCTGTGCCGCTGCCTCTTCCCGCTGCTGCTGGCAATGGGAACAACGGGAACGGCAACGGCGGCGGCCGCCGGGACCCCCGGCAGCGGGAACTGCGGCTGCAGCGCCGGCAGGGCCGCCGGGGACGGGCGGGAGGAGGCGGCGCGGCGCTACTCGGCGGCGGCGAGCAGCGGGCGGAGCGGCGGGAGCGGGCCGGTGAGCGGCCGGGCCCTGGGGAAACTGTGGGGAAACTTCAATTAAATTACAGGCGGGTGGGAACCCCGGGAAACTGGGCTTGGGCTCGGGTGCTGCTTGTGCCTCGCGGAGGAACAGCAAAGATGAGGAATCCCTCTGTGCTGGGGAGAGCGGGAACGGAGCGAGGGAGCGGCATCAGCGGTGACTCCGGTACTGCCTTCACCGGCTGCACAGTGTGAATTAAATCACATCACTCACGGGTGTTTTGTGTGGCAAACATGAGTATTTACCGTGGGTCTGGAGGAGGAAAAAATCCTTTGTCTCTTTATGCAGCTGGCAGCTCCGCAGTAGGTAATGAAAGCTAATTACTGCTGGTTTAAGTTTTGCTCGCAAAATCACTGGTGATTCTCAGCTAAAAAACATCTTTACAAGCAGAGAAGTGAGAGAAGAATTGGCCTCTGCATCACCCACAAACAGGATTATTTATTTATTTTCACTATGTTTTTAGAGCTGGGGAGCCACCAGGAGTTAATTTAACAATTAACCAGGAGTTAATTTTGCAGATGGTTTTAGCCCAGTGAGTTCTGAGCCTGGCTTGGAAACCTCTTCAGGGAGTTGTTTCAGCTCCTGAGGGTTGAAGGGAGGTTAGAAGGGAGGAAGTGGTGCAACTTTGCACCACGTTGTCATTTCCTAAGTCCTAAAAAATGTAAGCAAGTTCATCCTGCAGCCCTTTTATGGAGTTCAGGTTCAGACTGTGTGTAAGAGCTCAGATTCTTCTCAGTGGAGAAAGTTAAGAGCCAGCTTCAGATGTGGGTAATGTGAAGGAGAAGATGTTTGTAGCATTTTTTATGGTCCTGTTCAAGTTACGTGAATTTCAGGTGTTGCTAGGAGAGATCTGCAGTGGAGAAGAAACTGCAATGGCATGAGTTAGGTGATGCCAAATACTCCCTCCAGCTGCCCTGAAGAACCAGGAGAGCTGCTGTAAATTCATTTACTGCTCCTTTGCTACCCTGGCAGTGGTGTAACTGCAGAAATAACAGCCAAGTGTAACACAGGAAACAGAACATGTTTCTCTTCCTGCAGCACAAGCATGACCCAGACTTCATGTAAAAAAGCTGCAAACTGGGCTTTGTTCCCAATTTCTGTTCTTTTAGCTGTTTCCCCAAATGGGCTGCTCAAAATGCTGTTTCCAAACCACCTGCAAAGGAGAGGTGCAGGAGGAGTAAAACCAGCTGGGGCTTCTCAGTCCTTCACTTTTCCTTTTTTTGGGTTGTGTTTGCTGTGCAGATGGTGCAGATTCCAGGAGGGGTGTTCACCATGGGCACCCAGGAGCCCCAAATCCAGCAGGATGGAGAGGGCCCTGCCAGGAGAGTGCACATTGACACCTTCTACATGGACCAGTATGAGGTCAGCAACCAGGACTTTGAGAGATTTGTGAATTCCACGGGTTACATCACTGAGGTAAGGCCCCAGGGCATCCAGCCTCAGAAAATCCCAGCTGAAAACCCAGACTTTTCTTTTTGTAGGACATCTCAATACTTGTTTGGCTCAAATATTTCTGTAAGTATTTCTGGAAGTAGTGGGAAGAAGGAATTACCTGGCCTTGCTGTCCTGGGCTGGAAGGGCACTCAGGTGTTTGTTGCTGAGTTTTATAATTGTCACAACTGTCACCTGAGCTCATGCCTGCCCTGCAGCCTGGGTGACACCAGCAGGTCTCTACTGGGCTTTTTTGGGGGGGTTTGCTTGGGGTTTTTTGACATTTGGGTCCTGGAGCTCTTTGTACCAGTACAACCAGGTGAGATTTTCCTTGTGTTAGAGGGACCTGGAGCAGGGGTTTGACCAACTGAGATGGCCAAGGACCCTGCAGCACAGCTCCTTGCTGGTGACAGAGAGCCCTGTGCCTCAGGGGGAGACAATAGCAACTGCCATGATAATTGTGTGCATGTTCCTGGGAACAATGGACTGAATATGTTGAGGTTCCTCCCAGAAAGGAGCCACCTGTGCCTGAGGCTCAGCTCCCTCCTGACAGGTGACTGTTCCTAAGCAACTCTGACAAAGCCCTGACAGCCCTTCAGGCAAATGAAAGCTGCAGGAATGAGCAGGTCTCAAAGGAGGCACTTTGCTCAATTCACTGGATGAACTGGTTCTTATTTGGATCCTTCTGGTTGGATGAAGAGCTTCTTTTTTCTATTCTTTCTGTTTCTTAGCTGGATAATTATGAAAAAAAAAAAAAAAAAAAAGGCAGTTTAACTATTTGGAGTGGAACAAAGCTTGCTTGTTACAAACAGGTGCCAGGATGAGTATGTGGTGGGGTTAAATGTGGAATCACAGAATATCCTCAGCTAGAAGGGACCACAAAGATCATCCAGTGCAACCCCTGGCTCTGCACAGACACCCCAACAATCCCACCCTGTCCCTGAGAGTGTTACCCAAATGTTCCTGCAGCTCTGGCAGCTAGAGCTGCATCAGTGGGCTCTGGTTCAGACTGCATGGCTCAGCTGGTGTAGCTGAGTGCTCCACTTACTCCTCCTCCCTCTTTTTTCTCTTGGCATAATGTACTGGCATTGATCAAAATTGTTTGTATCTTTTATTCTTTTGGATTTATATAATGTTAGATATAATGATTGAGTGAATTTTAACTCCTTATTGTTGTAGCAGCACTTAAAAACTTGGTGCTAGTGATGGTGGAGCAGTGACAAGGTTCAATCTTTTATTGTGATTCCTGAAGGAAAAATAAGAAGAATGTAATGTGCCCTTTGCTATTAGATTGATGACTGTAGCATTTGAAAGCAGTTGGGACAATCAGAACTGCATTTTTAATGAATAAAAGTAAAAACATGTGCAGAAGCTCAGTGAGCTGCCATCTGCCCAGGGGCTGCTGAACAAAAACAACATCCAGAGAAAAAATTCCCTTATTTTCTGTTCCAAAACAGCTTCCTTGCAAGAGAGCTCAAATTCACTATTAGAATTTGTCAAAGGTTGGACTTGATGGTCTTGCAGGTCTTTTCCTACCTTAATGATTCTCTGAATTTTCTCATCCTTGATAAAGCAAAGCTGGGAACGTTGAGTGTGGCTCTAAGAATAGCATTCCTTTGAATAATAATGAATGCTAATGGTTGAATCCTTTGTTCTTTCCCTAGGCAGAGAAGTTTGGTGACTCCTTTGTGTTTGAGGGGATGCTGAGTGAAGCAGTGAAGGCTGACATCCACCAAGCAGTGAGTAGCACAGCAGGGGGAACCTCCCTGAGCAACCCCTGGGCTCTGTTGGCACTCACAGCAGGGAAAACTGAACTCTGTGATGTCCCCAAAGCCAGGTGCAAAAATGGGGATTATGGAGAGGTGTTTGGCCTGGAATCATGGCTTGAAGTGGGGAGGATTTGCAGTCTATTCCCTGTTCTTTTAAAAAATTAAAAATTAAAACCATCTCTTCCTGACTAGCTAAAGTTGGTAACAACCCTTTGTTGTTTCTTTTTGCCCCCTACCTGGAAGTTCAGGCTGTGTCTGTAAGATTCCTTATATTGTGAATGGCTGGAGTTTATCATGTTTTCTCCTTCTCTATAGAAGATTCTGTGTTCATTTGCTGCTTTTCCAGCTCCCTCATCCCCCACAGTGATCCTGGGAGGGGCAGTTCTGATTACTCTGGAGCTGATCCACTTTTCCTGTTGGGTGAAAGTGGATATTGGTTTAAAAAGAAAGAAAGTTCTGTAGTAAATCTTCCCTACCCTCCCTCTCCTCTTTTTCTGTTGTGAATGTGTTGCTGAGACTTCCTCAGGCTTCATTTGGATTTTTGTTTTCAAGGGGGAGCCTGGGAGGTTTCAGGAAGTCCTGTGTGAGTGTGTGCTGTGAGGGACTGGCAGAGAATGTGGGATTTGGGTTCCTCCTGCCAGGGAAGGAAGATTACAAGTGCAGTTTGTAATCTTTTAATTCAGGACTAACATTTGTGCACTGTGAGAGATAAGGCTAAATTGCAGTTCCCACCACCAGCATAACTGATGCTAAATCCATCTCTGGATTTGTTTTGCCTTCATAAAAATAATAAAAAATACAAATAAAAAAATGAATGGCTCATCCCATCTTCCCAACAGTCAGTATTGGAGAAATCCCTTTTTCTGTGAGGCAGAAATCCCTAAATCAGGTTCTCTGTTTGAAAACAAACAAACAAACCCCAAGAATGTTGCTGTAAGCTCAGCCTTGGCAACTTTGTAAACACAGAGTGTTGGGAGCCACTTTCCTGAGTGTGTCAGCCAAATTTCCAAGTGTTGGCTGCAGTGCTCACAGGACAAGTGTTGTGCCAGAGGCCTGGAATGGAGCCCAATTGGTCTTTTTTGGCTGCTGCTTCATGAAGGTTTTCTGGGGTGTTAAAAGTTACCTTCTTCAATCATAACTATCAGATGAAAAGCAGAAATAAGGTATAAATATTAATGTGTTACTGGCATTGAAAATCCCTCCAACCAACCAATGGGAGAAAGGATTGTGGTTTTCCTTTGCCTCAGTGGCCCAGGAGTGTTTTGGCAAGGTTTTCTCCAGGTGTAGCACAGGGCTGTGAAATGCAAATGTGAATATAGCAGAAGACACACAGGAATGTAAATTTTTTAAGCAGTATTTCCCATGCAGTGAAATAACTGGGGAAAGGTGCAAGTGGAGGTACCAAACTAAATAATTTATAACAGAAATGAGCTGTGTGTGTCTGTTGGGAATTTTGCTGTTTGGCCACTTCTCCAGTTTTTAAAGCAGATTTCTCAGAGCCTCAGTTGGGGCTGGTGGCAGCTGCTGCAGGAGTGACCCAGCTGAGCACGTAGGGTGATTGTTGGAGCTCTGGGTGTGCCTTTCCTGGAGGTGAGGTGGGCTCCCAGATAGCCAGGAATGTGGGCTGGCCTCAGCCTCTGGAAGGGAAGCAGTAAAAAGGGGTGTAGCAGCCAGTGATGGAATTGTTGCAGATTTCTGGGAGCTCAAGTTTTAGTTTTGGTCTCCAAGTTTGTGGTGGTCACGTGGCACAGAGGGGGATTTAGTGCTGTGCTGATGAGGGTTACTGATGGAACTGGGGAGGGTTTCTTCAAATGGAAAAGGATTTTATAGTGTGAGGGGGGAAGGTCCTTTGAGGCTGAAATGCTTTGTGTGGGCTTAACAAGTTTTGAGAGCTTCACATCTTAAATTCTTCACATGCAGCCTCGAGAGGAGAAGGCTCTGAGGAGACCTTGGAGCCCCTTCCAGAGCCTAAAGGGGCTCCAGAAGAGATGGAGGAGAACTTGGGACAAGGACCTGGAGAGACAGGACAAGGGGAATGGCTTCCCACTGCCAGGGCTAGATGGGATTTTGGGCAGGAACTGTTCCCTGGGAGGGTGGGCAGTCCTGGCAGTGTCCCAGGCCAGACTGGAGCACCTGGGACAGTGGGAGGTGTCCCTGCCATGGCACTTGGTGGGATTTAAGGTCCCTTCCAACCCCAAACCATTCTGTAATTCCATTTTATTCTGAGGGAATTTGAGAGCTCTTTCCAGACCCTGCAGGAGTTTTCCTTGCTTCCAGGTACCATGGAAAAGGGAGAACAAGAGTGCAGCCTCAGTCTCTGCTCACTGGAGAGTGGTGGGACATTGTTATTCTTGGCTTGTGGAAGGCAGAAAAATTAATTTTTGCTTCAAGGCCAGATAAATCCTGCACTGAAGAGTCTGAGAGCATACAAATGTGAGTGCTCTCTGTCTGTAAGGTATGGAATTTTGGGTCTGGAATGCAATGGAACTGGCTCACTGGCAGCTCAAGCAAACACGAAGTTCTGGCCAATCCAGAACTATGGGATGCTACTTTCACCCCTGTTTGTATGGAGATCTCTGCAGTGGCCTGGAGCTGTGCAATTTGCCTGTTTCAGAGTTACCCCAAATTGAGACATTCTGCATTTCAGCTGAACATCTCCAGCTGCTGCTGAGGGAGCCCTGGCTGCAGGTGGGACAGCAGTGCCAGCGTGGGCTGGGTGAGCTGTTCCCTGCAAGGAGCTGCAGGATGGAGCTGCTGAAGTGTTCATCTGTGTTTCTCTGCTCTACTCCCACTGCTGGGATAAAGAAGGATGTGCAGGAATTCTCCCTGGGAATTGCCAGGAATATCAGCCAGTGTTTGTCAGAACTGCAGTGTTAAAGCAGGGCTTGGTTTGTGCCTCAGGCTGGGGATAAATCCCTGCACATCTCATTTCCTTACAGCTCATGTGCACTTGGTTTTGTGGAAAAAAATGCCCAGTTGGAGTGCAGATTTAGATGTTGGCTGGAAATTAGACTTCATGAGGTGTCTGCCTTCACCAGGAGTATCAGTTCCTCAAAAGAAGCTTCTTCTGATTCCAAAACTTGCACTTAATGAATCTGAGGGGATTTTAGCATCACATGTTTGTGGTTATTTTTCTTGGAGGATTGACAGGGCTCTGAAGTTTTACACTGTCTGAACTGAAGTTCAATGTCCTTTCCTTATTCAGAGAAAAGGTCCTTTCATAAAATGTTTGTTTCCAATCAAGTCTGAAATATTTTTTGTAGGGCAGTTTCAAGCTGCTGTGAAATACTGGATTTTAAGGCAGATAATATCAATATTCAATATTAAACAAACCCCCTTGTTGCTTCTGTTTCTGAGCTCATGAGAGAGGCCATTAATGTTAGAAATTAAGAGTGAGAACAGATTCCTCTGTAATTAGAGCTTTGGGGGAGCTGGGACTTTTAATTGATAGAATAAATAGCATGGGAATTGCAGGAGCTGGCAAAATCAGGTATTCACAGAATCCCAGGCTGGCTGTGCCTGGGGAGGACCTCTGGAGATGCAGCCCCTGGTGCAGGTGTGAGTTACCTGCTGGACAAATATTCTGCTAACTGTGAGTTTGGCTCTGTGTGTGACAGGATTTATCCTGTCTCACTCCTTGTCCATAATTACAGCAGGTTTCTTCTCTGCAGGGACAATGAAGTGGATCCATTGCACAGTAATTATTTTTATTTCTTAAACTTCTCACCCTACTAAAAATGTTCCATTTTCCATTTGCCTCTTTCTTCAGTAGTTCATCCATCAGTGCTCAAGGTTTAGGATCTGGCTTAGAGGAGGAAAAACTGTCAGAGATTTATGTGTATCTGCTTTACTTGGATAAAATAAAACCTCATCCAAAAATTATGTTCTTTACTGAGTAACAAATAGTTTCTCATGTCCTACCAATGCTAGCAAATCCTTTTGCATATTAAAGATGTTCAGAACTTAACCATGTGATTCAAATAACCTATTAAGTCAGCTTCTGAACTGGAGTGTTTTTCTAAGAACCCACCACTTAATAAATTATTCTTAAAGTGGTTTCCTGACTTGGGCTACTTTTCACTCAAAATCTCTTTTCACACAGTTAATTCTGAAGTTTTTACTCTGCAGTCACTTTTGGTTTTTTCCAGCTGTTTATCCTGACCTGGTGTAAGGCTGTGCTGCATTAAAATAGCAATAGAATAACACAAAGAAAAATGATATTTGGTGCCCTGTGTCTGGACAGCAGCATGAATTTGTCATCATCTTGTGGGCCTGACTTAAGGTTCAAATGTACAGCTTTGTTATTTCAGGGGACTTGCTGCTTGATGGAAATGTGGAGTCTGAGCCAACATGAGCTACTCTGTTGAGTTTATTTTTGGTAATTTTTTCGAATGCATAAACCTGATTTGAATTTGAGATTTTCTCCTCGAGTGGGGGTTGTTTTTCTCAAATGTGGCCTGTTTCATGTTAGTGCAAGACTAATAAATGTTTTTATGGCTATGGGCTGGGTGGCTTTGGGGTGGTTTTTACAGGTATTACTGCAGTACCAGCTCAGGATAATGCTGACAATAAAACTCACTTGGTGATGTTCCTCACTCTCATTTTTTATCCTCTACATAGATTTAGGAAGGAATTTTCCTCAAGGTAATTGTGAAGTAATTTAAAAACCTTGACATCATGAGGTAATGGAGCAATTAAAGTTAGGCTGTCCCAGCCTACTTGGAAAGGAAAATGGAATACTTAGGAGGAGTTTTCTGCAGGCTGTTAGTGGGAGTTCAGCTCTGCAAATCGCTCTGCCCAGCGCAGAGCTCGTGGATCAGAATTAATTGTTCCAGCTCTTCCCAGTGTTACCACACTGGGCTCTCTTTCCACACTGCTCTGAGTCTGTAAGAAGCAGAACAGTGAGTCCTTAAGGTTTAATCCTGGAGGGGAGAGCTGGATAATCCCTGTTTCCAGCTGGATCTGACCAAAACAAACCTTTGTGCCTCTGCTTGGCCCTGTGCAGGAGGGTGTGAGGATTGCAGGGCAGCTGTGGGTACCCTGGGACAGGTGACATTCTGCCACAATTAACCAAAGCAAGGGGACTGTCCTGTGGTTCAAGAGCTGTTCAGGAGCATTGCTGCTCTTGTGGCAGCAGGAATCTGTTGCAGGGCACAGAAGATGTTTTGGAGGGAAGCAGAACGTGAAGTGTTATGAAAGTAACTAAGCTCATTATTGGCAAGGGAGGACTTGGCTGTATTAACTGTGATGCTGTAATATCTGTCTAATTAGCTCTTCTGCTAATTAAATTTAGAGCAATTAAAAGCTTTAAAGACTTGTGAGAAGTTCTGGGAGAGAAGTGGAGATTTCAGGTAGGAGATTTCTGGAAGGAGCAGCTCAGGCTGTGTTCAGCAGAGGCAGGGCTGCCTTAGGTGAGTCTCCAGGTAATTCTTGCAGGCTCTCTGTGCTCTCTGCCTGGATCTGGGGCTGCTCTGGAGCTCTGGGTGCTCTGCAGAGCCTGGCAGCCATTTGGAGCTCAGCTCAGCAGAGCCACAACCAGGAGCTGTGCACACACAGTGCTCTCCTGTGGAGAGACATTTTTCTTGGGTTAAAATAAACCAGCCTGATTGAAAGCATCTGCTTTTTCTTTTGCATCACAAAAATGTTTTCCAAAATTAAAGTAGTGTAAAGTGTAAATCTTTGAGTCTCCTGCAGAGATGTTTTTATCTAAAACCCAGCAGTTTAATTTACAAAAATATGTTGTGCTTAGAAACTGTCGAAATCTTTCTTGTAATCTTTCAGATTTTAGCTTTAGCAAATGCTTCTGCTGCTCTTTTATTTTCCTTAAATAGCTGTAAAACGCTAATTTTGGATTTCTGTCCTATTTTCAGTATAGTTTAAAGGTCAAACCTCAATAAGGGCAAGGAATTGGTTAAATCAGACTAGTTTTAAACCTCTTGACTGTTGTATCAGTCTAGCAGCTCTGTCACTCTGAAGCTTCAGTGCTGTGAGAGTTGAGCAGAATATCTGCAGGAAAGTCTCATTTTGGGGTTCAAATGCTCAGTGACAGAGCTGTAATTCCCCATGAGAGATCAGATATTTTATATATCTTATGCTTTTTGCCAAGTGGCTCTGCTTGGGGTGAGAGTGTCCTTTGTTAGACACTGAGCCAGAACTGGGGTTGGCATTGTTTGATGTGCTGGGGAGCTCAGAGAGGGTCTGTAAAAACTGGCATTGCTGAGTCAGAGAGGGTCTGCAAAAACTGGAATTGCTGAGTCAGAGAGGGTCTGTAAAAACTGGGATTGCCTGGGGGGGTCAGAGAGGGTCTGTAAAAACTGGGATTGCCTGGGGGGGTCAGAGAGGGTCTGTAAAAACTGGGATTGCCTGGGGGGGTCAGAGAGGGTCTGTAAAAACTGGGATTGCCTGGGGGGGTCAGAGAGGGTCTGTAAAAACTGGGATTGCCTGGGGGGGTCAGAGAGGGTCTATAAAAACTGGAATTGCTGAGTCAGAGAGGGTCTGTAAAAACTGGCAGTGCCTGGGGGGGTCAGAGAGGGTCTGTAAAAACTGTCAGTGCCTGGGGGTCCCACGGAGAGCACAGAATGTCTGGGTCACAGCAGTCTGTGTTTGGGCACTTCTGCTGATTTTTCTTGCTGAAATATCCAGGTGAGTGTGACATAGATAATCTTTTTCCCCACACACCTGTAATTCCATGTTCTGGTGAAGGATGCAGCTTCCCCCTGGAAGCTGCTGTTAAAATTGTTTGAGCAGATTGATTCTGGGTCTCCTCAATAGCAGCTTGCAGTGATTTTTTTGAACTTGACTCTGAAGGTTTGCTGAGTTAAAGGGTAACACACTTGGCACCTTTCCTGCCTCTGTGAATAACACTTGACAAAGTCAGCCTAGCACTAACCAGCCTCTGGCTTGTTTACCTCCTAAAGCATTCCAGACTTATTTCCTTCCATTTTTGTTCTTTATAGACATTATCTCTGTAATAGGAGTATTTTGGCAGTTACTGCAATAAACCCAGTGTTGATGGGTGGCATAAATGTTCCTTTTTTTTTTTGCCTCAGTGAAGGCCCCATTATTAAAATAAGTATTTCTAAGTGAGTATGAATCAGAACAGAACAATTAAGCATGACCTCCTCTGCTCTGAAGTAAACCTTATAGAAGAAATCCTTAAAGAATGTCTTCCAAGAAAAACTTCTTGGCCCTGAAGCACCAAATTTGGGATTTCTGCTTTGAGAGAACTACTCAATATCTGCATTGCTACAGAGGATTTTGGCTGTGTGATGTTTCCCAGCAAACCAGCTGGGGAAGGAAAAAAAAAAAAAAAAAGGTTTCATGCTTCACTTCCCTTGTGTGGTTCTTCTGTCTCCACCTTCTGGAAGCTGAGAGCAAATAATTTAAAATCAGCTTAGTGGGTTAATGACCTGGAAAACAAATGTGCTGCAAGAAGTGAGTTTGACCTGCAGCTAAAGGGCATCACAGGGGTTGTTCCAGTGATCTCAAAACACTGAGTCCAGGCAGCAAATAACTAGGGGGGAAATGCTCTTTAGGCCACAATTGCAGTTCTTTTTTCCTCTTTGCAGATTGTCTCAGACTGAGGTGGGATTGATACAGGCACAGGCTGGTTTGGGTTGGAAGGGATCTGGTGGTTTTTCAGAAAATCCTTTAGCTGGGAATTTAAGTGTCCTTCCCTGCTGCTCTTGTCCCTTTTCAGGTGGCAGCTGCTCCCTGGTGGCTGCCTGTGAAAGGAGCCAGCTGGAGGCACCCTGAGGGCCCTGACTCCAGCATCTCCAGCAGGTGAGCCATGCCCACCCCTTCATCCTAAAGCACTGTCCCTGTGCCTCCAGCAGCACTGGGCTGCAGAAAAGGGCTTTGGTTTGCTTCTTTACTCACCTGTTTGCTGCTGCTTCTGGGACTGGTTCCCACCTTGCTGCATGCAGCATTCCATGGCCATGGGGGATGATGTGGGGCACAAAGTCTGTCAGGACCATGCTGATGCTCAGTGCTTGCTGCTCACCTTTCTGGACCATGCTGATGCTCAGTGCTTGCTGTTCACCTTTCTGGACCATGCTGATGATCAGTGCTTGCTGTTCACCTTTCTGGACCATGCTGATGCTCAGTGCTTGCTGCTCACATTTCTGGACCATGCTGATGCTCAGTGCTTGCTGCTCACCTTTCTGGACCATGCTGATGCTCAGTGCTTGCTGTTCACCTTTCTGGACCATGCTGATGCTCAGTGCTTGCTGCTCACATTTCTGGACCATGCTGATGCTCAGTGCTTGCTGCTCACATTTCTGGACCATGCTGATGCTCAGTGCTTGCTGCTCACCTTTCTGGACCATGCTGATGCTCAGTGCTTGCTGCTCACCTTTCTGGACCATGCTGATGCTCAGTGCTTGCTGCTCACATTTCTGGACCATGCTGATGCTCAGTGCTTGCTGTTGACATTTCTGGACCATGCTGATGCTCAGTGCTTGCTGCTCACATTTCTGGACCATGCTGATGCTCAGTGCTTGCTGCTCACATCTGTGCACATCTTCCAAGGGTCAGGAATTCCAGTGCACACCTGGGTTTGGAGAGGAACAGTAAATCCTCACTGTGTGCACACTCCAGGAGTCTGGCTGGGGTGAACTCTTCCATGTGGGATTTGGAAGCCTCTTTCTCTGGCAACAGAAGATTGAAGAGTTTTGTGATTTTTTTTTTCTCTTATTCTGACTGTGAAAAATCAGTTGTGACTATGTAGAACTTCTAAATGCTTTGGAAAACTCTGCTTTTTCTTACAGTTAGTGCCACACTTTGCCTGCACTAACCCTGAAACTTGTTGATGTTTGTCTTCATGGAATTGCTTTCCATTCTGAAGTGGGATGAATTTTAGGCTTAGAAAATTAAATTACTGACTTCATTTGAGACCTCTTGCATTGCAACTGCTCCTTCTCTAGGCAGGTGTCAGGGAAATTGGCACTTCAACAACTAGTGAAAGTTTCTAACAGCATTTTGAAATCAAATCAGACTCTCTAGCCTAGATCTAGTAGGTTTTTGAGTCCTCTAAGGACAGGACTTTGTTAGTTCACCATCATCTGATGGCTGAAGCACTCAGTAACGAGTTGTCTGCTCTCCAAGGGCAAGGAAAGAATTATCTGAGGCAAAAATAGAGATAATAGCTGGAGGCATTGTTAGGGGGAGCCAGGAATTGAGGTCAGAGGCAGCAGACAGGAGCTGGAAACCTGCCATGGGATTCTGGGCTTGTGCAAGGGTGGTGCAGACCTGGCCTGGCACATGGAGGTGCCCATGGATTAACAGGGATACCTTGGATTCTTAAATGGGGCAGCAAAGAGAAGTTTATAGGAAGCTCTTCTCTCTCCTGGACCCTCAGCTCTAGAGGCATCTTGGTCTATTGGAGGCTTGGATGGGGAGGGTCCTTCTGCAAGAATGCCTGGGCATTTTTTCTGTATTTTTCTGGAGAAAGTGACAAAGATTTTAATGCCAGTTCTGAAACCAAACCCCATTAAAGATGGGAGCTCTTATGTAAACTGGACTGCTTGTAGCACCCAAGGAAAATCAGTTCCCAGCTAAATTTCTGCAGTTCAGTTGTAAAAGCTGATATTGGTAAGACTCTTCCTCATGTCACTTCTTCAAAACTCTACAGCTGACAGCAAGGACAGAACCCAGAGCAGGAGAAGAGCTGCAGGGGGTTGAAGAACAATCACCATTCAATTCCAACATGCATTTTCCTGCTGGGAATCCTGGCTGAGATGGCCCTTACCAGGCTGGTTTGCCAGTGGAGATGCTGCAGATTTTCAGTGCTCTCCTTTGGGTCTGCAAGCCCCAGGCTCCCACAGAGGGCAGGGTGGGGACAGGTCTGTGCTGCACATGAGAAAGCACAAACCACAAATACCTTTAACTGAACCACAAATACCTTTAACTGAACCACAAATACCTTTAACTGAACCACAAATACCTTTAAGTCTAGAGCTGGATGTAGGAACATGAGACCAACAGAAGTTAAATTATTTTCTCTTCTTTGTCTCTGTCTGATGGCTGCATTTCCCTTCCAGCATTTTGCTGCCTTTCCTGTAAAAGTCACCTGCTGCCTGGTCCAGCTGTAACTCAGTCCTGTGTGGGTGTCACGTTGTGCTGTGCTGTGTGAGTCTGCCTGGTGCCCTGAGGAGCTTGTCCTGTTGATTTTGTCCCCAGGATGGACCATCCAGTCCTTCATGTGTCCTGGAATGATGCCCTGGCCTTCTGCAGGTGGGCAGGGAAGCGCTTGCCCACCGAGGCTGAGTGGGAGTACAGCTGCCGAGGGGGCCTGGAGAACAGGTAACAGGGACCTGGCCCAAAATGGGCCTGGCCAGGGCTGCCCCTGGCCTTTGGAACAGCAGCAGGGCTTGGCAGGGGTTTCTTACCTGGAGAAGCTCCAGGGAGAGCTCAGAGCCCTTGCAGAGCTGGACTGGGAATGAGGGATGGAGGGACAGGACACAGGGAATGGCTTTAAACTTAAGGAGAGGAGGTTTAGATTGAGTGAGTATTAGGAGGAAGGTATTTATTGCAAGGGTGGGCAGCCCTGGCACAGGCTGCCCCTGGATCTCTGGCAGTGTCCCAGGCCAGCTGGACAGGGCTTGGAGCACCTGGGACAGTGAAGTGTCCCTGCCATGGCAGGGCTGGCACTGGGTGGGATGTAAGGTCCCTCTCAACCCAAACCAGTCTGGGATTCTGTATAAAACTGACTTTTAATTCCAAGTGTTTGACAGTTGCTCTGTTTGTCTTCTCCCAGGCTTTTCCCATGGGGCAACAAATTGCAGCCCAAAGGGCAGCACTATGCCAATATCTGGCAGGGAGAGTTCCCCACCAATAACACAGCAGAGGATGGGTACAAGGGGACTGCACCTGTAAGTGTGTCTCAAAGACAATCCAGCATGTGGAAATGATCTTAATCTTAATGATCTTAATGATCTTTAATCCTAAAATTAAGGTCTGTCTTCAGGAGGATGAGCCATGGCTGTTTTCCATCCCCGTGTTCTTTCATTTTAGATTTTAAGTTACATTAAATTTCACTGCAGGCTTGAGTATTATCAAGGGACTCTTTTGCAAGCTAATTGAAAAGTAAAGATTACTTTCATTTTAACTTCTAGTTCCTCTCAAACTGACCTCTTTTCCCCTTTCTCAGTCAGTTTGTAGTCAGAAGCTGAAATACTTTCTGCCTGCACTTCTGGCCTTGCAGTTTTGGCAACTCAAAAATCACACAATAGTTTAAAAGAAATTAAACTTCCCTTCTTGGGAAAGGTTGAGCCTGTCTAGTATAACAACCAGAGTGGAATTTGAAAAGCAATCAAGAATGTGAATGAATTATTTAATGGTAGTTAAGTAAGTCCAAAAGTTTGATCAGAAGAGGAGCCTGCACAGGCAGGAGTTGGCAGCCACCCTGGCTTTTCCTTGGTGGAAGGGAATCTGGGAGCTGTGAGTGGGTCAGTCACTGGTGCCAGGTGTGTCTGCAGTGCCTCTCTGAGGAGGGTCAGCCCCTAAAACAAGTGAGGGGATGCTGTGTGACACTGGAAAAGGACACAGAGGTGATGACAGCTTTCCTGTGTGGTTTAAATGCAGGATGTGGGAGTGTTCCAGCTCTGCACTGCTGATCTGGTGTCTGCTTTTGGGGCTCCCCCAAGTGCACCTTCAGCCTGGTGTGAGGACCCAAAGCCTGTTTTGTGTGGTGACAGAGCTGTGTTCCTGTCCTGTGCAGGTCTCTGCCTTTCCCCCCAATGGTTTTGGCCTCTACAACATGGTGGGGAATGCCTGGGAGTGGACATCTGACTGGTGGGCTGTGCACCACTCCCCCCAGGACCTTCACAACCCTGTAAGTGTTTGCTTGGTTCTCATGGAGTTCAGAATCCCCTCTGTGAGTAGGATTGCTGCTTGGAAACTTCCTGTTCTGTGCTGGGGCCCTGGGAGCATCACAGACAGCTCATCCCCCTGCAATTACAGTGCTCTGCTGCAATTTTTGTGTTGTTGGGTAAGTTATCACTGCATACTTCCAGACTGGCCTCATATTACAGAAATTAAGAATTTATGGAATGACTTGTATTTAAAAAGGAAGGTTTTTAGTTCATTTATATTGTTACAAGCTGTATTTATCTCCCCCCTACCATGAATTATTTTTCTGGCTTCTGGTAGCTCGTTTTAAACTGAACAAGTGGTAAAAGTGAGATTTAGAGAAGTCACCAGGCTCTGAGAGGTGAATTTTTGTTTTCCTTTGTGGCAGGTCCTGCAGGGTGAGATTGTGTGGGGTCACTGGTGCTCTGTCTCAGCAGATTCCAGTTCCAGTGTTAGATCTGCTCCTCTCCCAGCTATCCAGGATGAATAAATCCTATGATTTATGAATATGACAAGTAAGGCTACATAGAGTTTGTCACTCAAAACCCCACCAAACACAGTGGTTTTTATTTGCTTACCACTTAAAAGCACTTGCAGGCTGATTTTTACTCCTGGTAATTATTTGTGAAGGCAAGACAATCAATTATGAAACCCCCCAACAATCTGTGTCAGAATTCCATCCATTCCTTGTAACCAATCCCCAGCATAGCCCAGATCTCTCCAGTGCTAGAAAGCTGCTTTGAAGATTTTGGGTGTTAAACTAAATATGTTAAAAATCTTTTCCTGAGCTCTGACCCTCTGGAAGAATTCAGAGTCTTCTCAGCCCAGAGAACACATCCTATATTTAGGTTATACTGCCTTGTGCTCTGCAGAGACTGAAGAGCTGGGCTCTGATAGATCTGGTGCTAATCAGTTCTAGTGTCTCAGAAGATGACTGCAGCCTGGCTATTTTGGGACACCTTTTCACACGAGGAGATTCAGTTTCCTTACCCATTTAATCAGAAAAAGCCTTTGGAATTCACTTTGAAGTGCTTTGCCTCAGACACTGAATTCTGACAATCAGTTTGCATCTGAAAAGCCTGTAAAAGCCTCATTGTTAACACCTAGTTTTTAAACACTTTCTGGAGTGTCTGAGTTTAAAACTTCAGGAAACTCTTGGAGTTTAACAGAGCAGAATTCACAGGACAGTTGTTCCCCACCATCACCTCAGTCCAGCAGGGAAGTGCTGCAGCTTTGGCATCAACACCAAAGTGTCTCAGAGAATTGCACTGAAGGTGCCTCAGTGAGGTCACAGGATCCCAGAATGGTTTGGGGTTGGGAGGGACCTTAAATCCCACCCAGAGCCATGGCAGGGACACTTCACTGTCCCAGGGTCCAAACCCAGTGTCCAGCCTGGCCTGGGCACTGCCAGGGATCAGGGGCACCCTGTGCCAGGGCTGCCCACCCTGCCAGGGAACAATTCCTCCCTAAAAATGTAACTGATCCTTTAGCAGAGAGAGGCAAGTGTGTGTGAGAGATCAATCAAACCACAGTCCCTTCAGGGGTTATTTTATTGTGACTTCTGGCTCTCATTTTTTTTTGTGTGAGCTGCAGTTCTCTGTTTGAAGACTGATTTCACTCAAAACAGAGTTATCATGTGACTGTGCACTGAAAATCACCATGCACCATCAAAAAGCATTTGTTTGATGTAATGAGAGAAATACAATTTTATTTTCATTAGCAAAAAAGCTTCTGCACTTTTTCAGTAACTTTTAAAAGAACAATCCTACTTCTGTAAGCTTTGGTAATGGAATGCACAAGCACTTATGTAATCAGAGTGGAATATGGATGTTGTAGTGCTCTAGTAGAGAATAACCCTGCTAATTTGCAGTAAACTCTGGGGTTTAAATCTAGGATCAAAGTCTGGCCCTTTGCAGCAGGCAGCCAGTGTCCTTCCCCTGCAGTACCAGCTGGAGCACTTCTCCAGAGCAGGCCATAAACCAGTGGTGGTTGATAGAACAGAGATCTGCTTGTTTTAATCTAATGTGACCTTAATTGCTGGGCTGTGATTAGCTGGAAGCACAGCCAAAGCAGTTTCCTCCATCTCTAAGTGAGATATGTGCACAAGCAAATGTTAACACTGCAGATGCTGATGATGTCTATTGCTGTTCTGAATTCCTGACATCTTTGCCAGTTGTTTTATGATAAACTCTTTACCTTCATGATTTTAAGTAAGAGAATGATGTTTTGTAATAGAATAGATTAATGGAGGACACTAGAGCAGATTTCTGCAGGTGGTGGAGTGCTTCAGGGCTGTGATCCTCCTGCAGAGGCTGTGGGGATCAATTTAAGTTGTTTTTTTTTTGTTACCAGATAACCTTTGATGCTGAATTTTTGCCTGGTGGAAGAGAGCAGTAGTTAATAAAAAGATTCACTTATGAGCTTTGGGTTCATACTCTGCTCAGTACAGGTCAGCCCTTTGAAATTGCTGCCACATGATAGTTTAGAGCTTTCTAACCCTAACCAGAAATGTTCCTCTTCATTTATAAAAGTGTCTGTGGAACCAGTAGCACAGATTGCTGCTCAGCACTGCAGCATTTAGGGGAAATCCTGCTCCACAGCCCCATTGTTCTGCTTTGTCTGGTTCCTGTGGAACTTTTTTTAGGTCAGTTTTCTCCTGGCTTCCCCTAAAATGAGCTTCCCAGGCTGGGTGATGGCTGTGCTGGTTAGAGTTCCTCTCAGAGCAGGGACTGTGCATCCACTGCAGGTGTTGTGAGGACAATTTCCAGATGTTTGAGGGGGAGCAGGGCTGTGCTGTGGAGGAGCACCCAGGCTTGGAATGAGCAGATGCTGCCTCAGGGTGTGGCTTTCCTTGAGTATTTGTGTGCCATTAAATGCAGTGAAAGGCCAAATTCTATTTCACACGTGTCAATTTTGCCAATAAACATGAAGATGCTGCAATTTGTGTGGTGAACTTTGACACAAAGCAGTCAAACTCAGGAGGTGCAGGCAGGAGCTTCTGGAGTACCAACATCAACTCTCAAGGTTTTCTGACAGCCCCTGGGATTTATGCTCAGTTCCAAATGCTCCTCTGGGGTAGATTCTTCTAGAACATCACCCCAGTAATGCAGACCTGGGTGGGACACAAGTGTACCCCTCGAGACAGGGTGGGAGAGGGGGGTCCATGCCAGGTGTGACCAGGCTGGTCACTGGGGAAAGCTGGAGCTCATTTCCTGCCTGCTACAATCCTCTTTAGGAACCTGCCTGTTAGCAGTGGGCAGCAAAAGTGTTTATATTCATTTAATCATGTTCAACATTTGCAGCAGTGAGGAGAGAGCACAGTTACTGTCACCTGTAGAGAATTATTTCAAGCTGTCTGGTTCAGACACCACTGACATTTGTGCCTGCAATATTTATTTATGTAATTAGCAGTTATTCCCTGAATACTGACCAGTGTCCTCCCTCCCAGACAGGGCCAGCCTCAGGCACAGACAGAGTGAAGAAGGGTGGATCCTACATGTGCCATAAGGTAATGTGCTGCTTTCCTCTTCCCTCTGAGAACACTTGATCCTCTGACAATTTCCTGGCAGCCTGGATGCTTGTGAAGGGGTTTAATGGGATTTATGAAGAGCAACATCTGATATTCCTAAGGATCTCTTTTTGCTTAGCTTGGAATTAAAACAAGTAAGTTTTTTTAATCAGTATGGGTTTTAGATGCAGAACTTAAAATTGATGTAGGTTTCTAATGCTGTTTTCATGACAGAGCTTGAGTGATACTTGTCAGAGTAGAAAGTGATGTGACTTTGATTTTTAAATTTTAGAAAGGATCTGGATGGAGTAACCTGGTCTAGTGAAAGGTATTCCTGCCCAGGGCAGGGGGTTGGGACTGGGTAAGCTCTAAGGGCCCTTCAATCCCAAATCCTTTTAAAATTCCATGGTTCAGTGATGTCAGGTGTTTGCAGAGCTGGCTGAGAGATGAAGTGTTTCAGCTGAGTTGGTGACATACCTGAAAATCCTTCAGAACAGCCAGGATGTCACCACAGAATGATGGCTGTTCATGACACACAACTGTGTTTTAAACTCTGCTCATGCAGTGCTTAAAACCCCTCACTGTACATCTCCTGTTTCATTAAAGCTGTCCTGCTCTTCTTCCCTTGCAAAGCCTGTGGCTGGCAAATCACTCTCATAATTAGATTAAATTTTCTACAGTGAGATCCCATTTTCTTCACTGATTTCCTTCTTAGGTGAAATCAATGTCAGATGTTAATTAGCAGTTTTGATTAAATTAACACTGGAATAGGCTCTTCAGTGATGAATAACATGACCCATTTTGAAGGTTTGTGAAGATTCTAGTCTGCCCTAGTCTGTTTTTGTAGGTGATAAAACTAGGCTGTGGATCCAGACAGAAACCACTGAGTGCTGTTAGTACCAGGGCTCTTTATTAGGTGCCTGACATCTGCTCAGACTGATCTTTGTGTGCTGGTGCTCTTCTCCCTCTCAGAGCTGACAGGGGCTGAAGTTGCACCTTTTTACATCCCATCCCAAAAGTCTGGCATCTCATTCAGGGAAATGTTTCTGGTACCTGTCCCTTGCAGTGGGGCATTAGCACATGGATACACAGCTCAGCCTCTGAGGGGAAGCTGAATGGTCATTTTGGCTTTTTCCCAGTGCAGGAGAGATCATTGACTGACACTTTATCAGCCACTTTGCCCTCCAGTGCAGTGTTTGTGTCAGCTGCTGTCTGTAGGATTCCCTCATTTCTAACACAGGATTTCCCTCCGTGTCGCCTCACCGATCTGTCCCACAGCAGTGGCTGTATTTGCTGCATTAATCTAACTAATGAATCTGTTCATCTAACAAGCTGTTGCCTGAGGAGTGCTGAGCAGTCCCTTTCTGTGTTGCTGTGCAGTCCTACTGCTACAGGTACCGCTGTGCAGCCCGGAGCCAGAACACCCCCGACAGCTCAGCCTCCAACCTGGGCTTCCGCTGCGCCGGCCCGGGGCCAGGCTGACAGGGCTCTGCCCCAGGAGGGGCTGCAGCCCACCCAGGCAGGAGAATGGCAGCAGGGCCCCTCGCTGGAGACACACAGTGGGGAAACCTTGCTTGGAGTTCCTGCTGAGGGAAGGGAAAGCAGCACGACTCAACAGCGCTTGGAGAACCTTGGCGTCATGAGCGAGCTCGTCTGGATTGAAATCCTGAGCAGAGCTGCAGCAAAACTCAGCAGAAACATGCCAACCATGTTGTTAAAGATTACTTCATCCCAGAATTATGGATTCCAACCCTTGACTGATCACCACCTTGTCAACTACAACAGCTCCTCTTTAGACAAGATCTTTATTGTAATCAATTTTATTTAAGTAGAGCTTCTACACTCAAATGCAATAAGAAAAGACTTTATAAACTTCTAGACAGCTTTAAAAGAAATCCTAGGCAGTTATTAAATTCTAGGCAGCTTTGAGAGAGAATGAAGGAGTCAAGAATGAGAGCTGGGAGATGACAGCTCTCCCAGAGGCAGCTCACACAGCCCTTGGTTACATTCCACAAATCATGTCCAGAAATGGGCTTCTTCTGGGGCTGCTCTTCAGAAAGTGCCTTCTGCAGCTGAGGGTGATGATCCTCAAGGGAATGATGATTAGAAATCATGTACATATTTGAATAAAGTATTAAGCATTTGTTTATGCCAAAGACTTTTATTGATGGAAAACCACAATTTCCTTTGAATTTCTTGGATGTGGTGTAGACTTATTTTAAAGACTTGGAAAATGCAGTACTGGCCTTATTAGAAACTGAAGCTAATGAATGATTCTACTTGAATAAAAATCATGGAAGTGATGGTAGATGGAACTGTGAGCCCTAAGACCTAACAGGGTAAATTTCTAAGCTGTTTTGTTGAAAATAAAATTCCCCACTGAAAAGGAGAGGAATTTTAGCAAGTGAGAAGGGAAATGGGAGTAATTGAAAGCAACCTCATTTTGGGATCTGAATATAACAGTGGATTAACAAGAGCTTTGGCACTGATGCTGGTCCTTGCCAGCAGTGTCTTTGCTGTAGAACATGAAACATGAACATTGGGTTTGAGTACAATGCAAATCCATCACCTGCCAGCTCCTTCTGCACTGCTTTCAGTGTTGAAAATGTTGAAAAGATGGCACAGGAGAATGCCTGCAGAGTCCTTCACCAAACACCAGCCTCCAGTGGGGTCCAGGTAAGCCCAGCAAGCAGAAAAATCTATTGCAGGACACAGCATGACATGGCACAGTATTGAGATATTGATAATTAATCCTGCACTCAGAGAAGAGAGGAGGAGGGAGGATGAGAGGAGGCTCAGAGCCTTTTGAGCTCTTTGACTGGATTCATTGTGGAAGAACACACTGAGCTTAAGGGGCAGACTGGGGCTCTGAAGCTGAAAGGAGCCTGAAGAGAAATTCAGCAGATACAACAAAGGGATACAACTATTTCTTTTCCATTTCCTTGACAGGGATTTTTTTTTTTTTAGTAGGATTTTGGTCCACTCCCCCAGGCAGCTGCAGTGCCAAGGCATGGTGGAGTATAGTGCACAAGCTGTATGGAACAAGGCTATCAACAACTGTCAGGATGGTTTAGAACTCAATTAGCAATGATTTTGTTTTTGCAGGGCTGTTTTGAGCAGTCCAGCACTGTTCCTGTTGTGTGCTGGGAAGTTTGCTCTCAGCAGATAACTGGGATTGGGTCACTCCCAGGAGCTGCAGCCCTGGCGTGGGCTGAGGGGTCAGATTGCAGGGACTGAGGGCTCAGCTGTGCTCCTGCTGTAAGCTCTGATCAAGGACCAGATACTGCTCAAGGTGGCTGGATTTTTTTTCATCTTGCACTTCCTTAACTACTCCAAATCATGCCAAGTGCATATTCATAACAGGAAGGTAACAATCCGTGCTGTCATCCTGAAAATGAAGAGTGCAGATGCTGTAACACTAATCTTGAAACTTCTCAGCAGGGAAAGAGGAAGTGGATTGGATCATCTGCTGCCAGCCCTGTGGTCTGAAAGTGGCTGGCATGATGCCTTTTCAGTGAGAAAACCTGATAAAACCCTCCTCTACAAAGAGACCTTGCAGTCCAGGCTGTGCTCTGGAATCCTGTGGATTTCAAGGTGTGGGATCCTCTGCTGTAGCAGCAAGAACCCTCATTGAGGAGTAAAGTTCATGTCCACTCAGCCTGCAAACTACTTGTGACAAGCAGCTGAAATCCTTTGGGGTTTCTGTGCCAGAAATGATGTTTAATGATTAATCCTAAGAGAAATCACGTGGTAAAGTTTATCTAAACATAAACCCACAGCTTTGTGTAAACCCCAACAGCAGCAGGAAGGCACTTAAATGGGAGAGGTTAACACTGCATCTTATCAAGGAAGCAAAGGTAAACACCAAATAGGATTTTGTTTAGTAAATAGCAAAATGTCCTTTATCCCAGGTTAGTATCAGGTTAATCAGAGTGGTTGGGTTGGAAGGGACCTTAAAGCTCATCTTTCCAACCCCCCTACTCAGACCAGGGGACCTTCAATTTGTTCAGAGCTGCATCCTTGAATTATTCTGATCATATTTCAATAGGAAAGTACATCTCCCAGTGAATATTGAAATACTGATGATCATTACTGCTCTTAGCAGACAGCATTACAGAGAGCTCCCAGTTCTTAGCTGCTTGCCTGGATTCCTTGTGAAAGAGCACACTGAGCTGGGAGTGACAGCTCAGTCCTTCAGTGGCACCAATCTTTCAGGTCCAAATCAAAGCTGTCTGTAATTTAAAAATCAAGTTACTGATTGCCTGCAGAACAGCTGATCCCCATGAGATGTACTCCCTTGTCTGTGTTCTGTCAAAGGGTATGGAAACAGGTAAAGATCAAACTGTCCAGAGCAAATAACAGGCTTTGTGCTGCTGATGGCACAGTGTGACATGAATAAAAAGCTGCACTGCAGTTTATCCATCTTAAACACCAAAACCAGCCCATGTGAAGCTGCCTGAATTTGATCTCTGCAGAAAGGAAGGGAAGGAAGGTGCAGTTGCAGAATGTGCCCATCTGGCAGTGCATCCCTGGTGGAAGGAGGAGCTCAGAAAAGCCCTGCACAACTCCTACAGCTGGACAGGATGATGCAAAGATGGAATGAGCTTCTCCCTGTGCTGGGAAAGGCCAGGTCTTGCTTAAGGCTGCCTGGTCCTGGAGTAGTGAAAACATGGATCAGTTAGCAGCTGTTCCCTTGTGCATCTGTTCAGCACAAAAACACAAATCTGTTGTTCAGATGCACTTCAGTATTTCTACTTTCAGCTGTCAGCATCATCCTGTTCATGCTGCAGGGGCTGGATTTGCTTCCTAAGTATGTAGTGACAGTGCTGGGGAGTAACAGATGTGCTGCTTGCTGTGACTGCAGAGATCTGATGGGAGCTGCCTCGAGGCTGAGGTGATGAAAAAAGATGAGATGTGCTCCTCAGAGACTGCTGTCCTGCACAGCTTCCACACAGCTAAAAGGGAGTGAAACAGCCAGCCAGTCATGCAACTAAAGGAACACACAAAGTACTAAAGCTACTCTTTCCTTTTACATCAGTAATTAGTAGTTACTATGGTATGTGGAAGAAAAAAGAATACACCACGTAATTTAAACAAATAATTTAATGGCTTTAAAGAAAACTAATATCCTTCTTGCAAGTGTCATTTCTTGATGTCTTGTGCCACTGTCAGTGACTTTTCTTGCTATTATCCCATGTCCTATCCACATACAAGTGTCAAAGGTACAACTTCTTTCTGCAAGGTACAAACTGAGAGGTTTAACATACACCAAGCTGTCAGAGGAAAACCAGACAAAAACACCAGGCCTGGCTCAGTGACTGATTTTGAAACATCTCAAAGCTCCAATAACCCCTTGTACTGTCCACCTTGAAAAGGGTTTTGCACAGAGTTAATTCTCAAAACCATGTCTCTTTGCTGTTCCTCAAACCCACGTGTGCTTCCTTGCTGGAACATACAGAGTTTGATTTAACTGCTAGAGAAAATAGTATATTTTAGGTGTGTTTAAGGTTGAAAGACTGTGGAGAACTCGCTGGTGTGGAGAAGAGGGAGCTGTCCCAAGGTAAGAAGGCAGCACACGTGCGGGAACCACAGTAACAAGGTTTTCTCGAGCTGTTCTCTTCCTCCAGAGGTTTGTGTTCTCTGCCAGCTCCTGGTACATGATGGGATCCTCCAGAGTAATCATATGAAAGTTCCTCTCCAGCAGAAATATCAGTGGCTGCAAAAAGCGCCAGCTTGGGCACCATGGAGTCAACTCTGACGGGCACCATGAAGAGGTTGGGCTCGCAGGAGTGGTTCAGGAACCTGCCCACGTTCCCGACGCGCGTGGGATCCACGAAGGTCTCCATCAGCCGCCCGTCGTGCAGGTGCTCCCTCACTGCTATGATGTAGTTCGGCTCCTGCGCACTCTGGGCCCGGATCCTCCTCTGAGCCTCAGCAAAGCCCAGCACCTCCCCAGCGTACTCGCAGACGAAGGCGCCCCTGGGGACGGGCTCCAGCGCCCGCACTCCCCAGCCCTTCCTGGGCGTGCGGAACACCTGCAGCCGCCGCCGCAGCCCGCGCTGCACCAGCCGGTTCTGGCAGCGCGGCCCGCAGCGGCACAGGCTGTTACACTCGAACACCGGGCTGCAGAGCGGCTGCTGCTGGCGCTCGGGCAGCCGCAGGCACGGCCCGCTGTAGCTGTGCCCGCGGGGCAGGCAGGGACACTCGGGCGGCTGGCAGGAGCGGCGGCAGGGACAGCCCGGGAAGGTCACGGCGTTGGGCTCCAGCTCCCCGTCCGCGCCCGCCACGCTCTCGGGGCTGTACTGCAGGGAGAGCGGCGGTCAGAGCCGGCACCGGCACCGGCACCGGCACCGGCACCGGCACCGCCCGCCGCCGGTACACACACCGCCAACTCCCGGCCCGGCTGAACTGCTTACAACAACGCCAGTCGGCTATTTCACACAGATCAAAAACCAACTGCTACTATTGGGACTGAGCTTCTCAAAACAGCCCCCTGCCCACAAAAAACGCAGAAAAAAATCAGGTCATTAGTCTTGTAGACTAGTAGAAGAACTAGTCTAGTCTTGTGTCTGAATCTCTCAAAACAACCCCCTGGCCACAAAAAATGCAGAAAAAAATCAGCTCATTAGTCTTGTAGACTAGTAGAAGAACTAGTTTAGTCTTGTGTCTGAACTTCTCAAAACAGCCCCCTGGCCACAAAAAATGCAGAAAAAAATCAGCTCATTAGTCTTGTAGACTAGTAGAAGAACTAGTTAGTCTTGTGTCTGAATTTCTCCAAACAGCCCCCTGCCCACAAAAAAAACGCAGAAAAAAATCAGCTAATTAGTCTTGTAGACTAGTAGAAGAACTAGTCTAGTCTTGTGTCTGAATTTGTCAAAACAGCTCCCTGGCCACAAAAAATGCAGAAAAAAATCAGCTCATTAGTCTTGTAGACTAGTAGAAGAACTAGTCTAGTCTTGTGTCTGAATCTGTCAAAACAACTCCCTGCCCACAAAAAATGCTTAGTAGAAAAAAAAAACCAGCTCATTTAATCTACTCTACTATGCACTATTTTAATTTCTAGTGATACCAAAGATATTTATGGATGTATTTATTTGCACAACTATCAAGATATTCTTAAAATAATTCTCCACACACTTCAAAATGTTCAATAAGTTACTTCTAAGGTTAATCTATAGCTCTTTTAAGCCACAGGACTTGAAAAACACAATTATGTTAAAAATGAAGATGTTTTAATTTATCTTTTCAGCTTGTTGCATTCACGCTTCCTTCCTAATTCCGGTAGAAAACCAGACTGCCAAAATTACACTGATGCCCCCAGCAGGTGAATGGCTATAGAACCACGGAATGTTGCAAAACAAAACCTGATAGAAACTGCTACATTTGGAAATCAAGATTAGAGGACAGCCGCGGGTATATTTTCACTGCTGTCTCAGCATTCAGCTTAATTTAGAAGCCTGGAGGATGTGCTATCCCTAAACACTGCATTTCACAGCAGCTTGTACCTGGCAAGTTCTGGGTGCTGTGAAAGATGACGGTGCATTCGCAAGTTTCTTTTTTTAATGAGCACCATCTTTCCAGTCAAAGTTGAATGTTCTTCAACCACCACAACCTTTCCAATTTTAATAAAACACGAGCACACCACGCAATTCAGGGAGATTTGGGTCTACAGTGATCACACCTTCAGGCCTATTAGAAACTGCTCCAACCTGGTTTGTAAAGACTCTCTAATACCACTGAAGCAAATTCCTACGCATCCTGGAGTGACAGGACAAGTAGGAACAGATACAACCCAAAAGACAGCAGATTTAGATTCGATATTAGAAATTAGATATTAGCTAAATCCTCCCCCGTTGAGGACGGGGAGGCCCCGGCACAGGCTGGCCGGAGAAGCTGTGGCGGTGTGCGAGGCCTGTTGGAGGGACCCGCAGGGGAAGGTGGAAGGTGTCCCTGCACAGAGAGGTGTCCCTGCAGAGGGATTTGTCCCTGCAGAGGGATTTGGATATCCCCGCCCCGGTACCTGGAACACCGGCGGGGCCTCCCCGGGCGGCCATAGCGCCACGGGCACGGGCTCGCTGCCGCCGCTCAGATCCGCCATGCTCGCGCCCCGCCCCGCCCCGCCCCGAGGCGCTCATTGGCTGCGCGCGGCCGCGCCGCTCGCTGATTGGGCGGGGCGGTAACTGACAGCGCCGCTAGGGGGCGGCACCGCGCTGCGCCAGCCCTCCCTCAGCGGGGCGGGCACTGCGAGAGAGCCGCGCCCCGGCCCGGGCCCGGTGCGGCCACACCTCGGGCCGGTCCCGGTCCGGTCACACCTCGGGCCATTCCCGCCCCGGGCTCGGTGCGGCCACACCTCGGGCCACTCCCGTCCCGGCCCGGTCCCGGTGCGGTCACACCTCGGGCCATTCCCACCCCGGGCTCGGTGCGGCCACACCTCGGGCCATTCCCACCCCGGCCCGGTGCGGCCACACCTCGGGCCATTCCCGTCCCGGCCCGGGCCCGGTGCGGCCACACCTCGGGCCATTCCCACCCCGGCCCGGTTCAGTCACACCTCGGGCCATTCCCGTCCCGGCCCGGGCGCGGTGCGGCCACACCTCGGGCCATTCCCGCCCCGCGCCCGGTGCGGCCACACCTCGGGCCATTCCCGCCCCGGCCCGGTCCCGGTGCGGCCACACCTCGGGCCATTCCCGCCCCGGCCCGGTCCCGGTGCGGTCACACCTCGGGCCATTCCCACCCCGGGCCCGGTGCGGTCACACCTCGGGCCATTCCCACCCCGGGCCCGGTGCGGTCACACCTCGGGCCATTCCCGTCCCGGCCCGGGCCCGGTGCGGTCACACCTCGCTCCAAATCGCGCGGCCGCGTGAAGCGCTCGCATCAATAATCACCGTTAATCGCAAACCACTGAGTTGTAATTCCCCACCAGGCTGTCAATCCTTGCTTGTTTTGAAAGTGTTCGAGTTTGCTTTTGTTTCTTTTTTTTTTTTTCCTTGTAATATATGATATAATGTAATTCGTGTAAAGCTGTATAATAATATAGAATAAGCAATGTTTGTATGAATAAATTAATGAAGAAAACTCAGAAGCCAAAAAGAGCACCACGGACTAAATACGGTTTGTGCAGCCCAACGCAGAAAAAGAAAACCACAGAAGAAGACACAGATCTCTGCTCCGGGCTAGAAAGGCTGTATAAAAACGGGGCTGAACCCCGGGGGATCCGGAGTTCGGATCACAGCGTGTTCACCCGGCCCCGATCCCGGCATTGTGCCTTCGTCGACCATATCCCGGTCACTAAATAAATTATCGCTTATTTTGATTGTACTTTATCCGGCTAAATCTCTTTGTTGTCCATAACACCCTTTTTCCTTTTTTTAAACAAGTAAATGTGTGTGATGATTTGATGGGACTCCAACCCTTGTGCAGGGCAGGCAGTGCCACACGCTCCTGTCCTGGGCATGGGAAGAGCCGTGGCCGTGGGTTTTGGCAGGAGATCATGCAGCCAAATCAGTGTTCTGGATGGAATCCATGGAAACAAGTTGTGGTTTGGGATCACAGGCTGGTTTGGGTTGGAAGGGACGTTCCCACTGTCCCAGCTGCTCCAGCCCCAGTGTCCAGCCTGGCCTGGGGCACTGCCAGGGATCCAGGGACAGCCACAGCTTTTTGGGCACCTGTGCCAGCCCTGCTCACCTTCACAGCCAGGAATTTATTCCAAATCTCTCATCTGAAACCGGCTCAGGGAAGTCCCGCTGGTGCAATACATGACATTCTTCTAAAGCATCTCACACCATCCTTTCTGAACTTGAAACTGCCCCCAGTCTTGGGAACGCAAAGCCAGGCTTGCCATGCTGAGAGTTCCATTAATTTTGTATTTATCCCTGGCTCAGGTGTTTTGGGTTTGACTTTAACAAAGCTGTTTCATCATTTCACCTGCTTTGTCCGTTAGCTTGAGCCAGGTGTTTCCATTTGGAGCTCAATTAGCACACCCACAAATAAGCTCCCCCTCAGAGCTGGTGCTTAGAAGTTTTTGGTGTATGCTCTGTGCTCCTTCAGGAGGATTTTTTACTTGTGGATTCTTTTTCCTGGGATGGTTCCTGATGATGCTTTTCTGGTCCCTCTTTCTGCAACGTTCAGGAAGTAGGAAGAGTCATCACCTTTTTTTGTCTCCTTTCTCCTACTTTGGAAAAGGAGCTGAGCAACAGCAGGAGAGTTTCTGGTGAGTTTGGACAGTGAAGTCTGTGTTTATGGGGGATAGAGAGTTGGGATGAAGATAACGAAAGTATTGTTTGTTGGATAATTGGAAGGGTTGTTTATTTTATTATTATTGCAATAGTGTTATTATTGGGCTGTGAGAGAAGGGGAGGTGTGGAAGAGGCACTTCTGGAGGTCAGTGCTTCCCAATATCTGGCCTGCCTAATTTTGGGGAAGACGTCCATCAATTTAAACTTGTGGCACTGGTGCTTCATTGCTGCTCAGACTGTCTGTGGTGGAAGGGTTTAAACAGTTTGTTGTGGGTTTGTCCAGCCTCAGCTGCCCCTGGTGCCTCCTTGGGGTGGCTGCTCTCACCCTGGGAGTCCCCCCCAGTGTGGGGAGGCAGATCAGCTTTATCAGAGCTGCTGAAATGCTGAGTGATTGCTGATATTGAAATGTTCTGTTTAGCGTTTCCTGTTATTGCCACGTTGACCTTTATCTAAAGACACTGTAGTTTGGCTGCTGATCCATGGTACCGAATGGAATTCTCTGCCATTTTGAAATGATTGTAGTGATGTAGTCGTAGAAGAAAGAGATTGCTTTTGTGTATGGCAGAGGGGATTGGGAATCTGTGAAAGGTTATGAAAAATCCAGTGTTTTTCTCCTCCTTATCTCACCTAGGGCTCTGTTGTGTTGAACTATAAATGGGGTAAGTGTTGAGAGGTCCAGGGTGGGTGAAAAATGGGTGAAAGCTTGTTTACATTTGTTATGTAAAATTGTTGAGGAAGAACAGCTTAAAATGGAGCTGGAAGAGTGAATTGGAGGTGAACTTTGTGATGCTGGTCTGAGGCACCTGGTGCAGCTGGGAATTGGTGTTGCATTCTCTGGGATGAGACTGCAAGTCCCTTTTGTTCCATGGCATCTATTAAGCTGTTGGGTTTTCCCCTGTATAAATAATGCTTTCTGCTCATAAATCATTTTTGTGACCTCTGCACTCCTTTGGATTATTTAATATTCTTGTGAAAATTGGAATTTGGAAGGCTGGCTCTGCCTGATCTGTGAGTTTGTCTTCAGCTCACTGCACTGAATTTTGGTGGCTGAGGCTGTGTGCTGTATCCTGGTTTCAGGGCTCTCCCAGGGAGAGTGATCAGGAGCCTCTCTAAAGGTTCCCTCTGGCTTCCTGGTTTCCTATGGAACCAATCTCTGAAAGAGTCAAGTAATCCCTTTTAAGTACTTTGTTACATTGCACATGTTTTCTGTGACTTTGCTCTGAAAAGCCTATTCAGATATTGAAAGTTGCTATTTTACATTAAAAGGTAGCACATTTCCTGTGTGATGTACTCAAGATACCTCCTGAAGGGTTTCTTCAATCCTGGCTGAGCACAGGCATTCCAAAGGGACTTTAGTCTGTCATTCCCTGGCTGAGTTTTAACTGCCTTATCTGTGTCTGCTTTAGGCTGTGTCTCCTTTCTCCTGTAGTTAATCTTAGATACTTTTTAAAAAATTCCCTTTTTAAAGACTCTTCTCTTTGTGCTGCTCTTCTTTTTGTGTCAAGTTTAACTTTTCCTTTCATTTGACTTTTATTTATGGAACATCACCTCCACCAGGGTCCTTCTGGCAGTCTCTTTTGTGTCTATTAGAATATTGATTTGCAAAGAGTCAAGTATAAAAAGTCAATATCCTGTTTAGTGAGCCAAGTGACAACGTTCCAAGGCTGGACAAGCTCAGGTTGGTGTCCCCACATGGAGGCTGGGCAGGTGAGATAAAACCATGTCCTGGTTTTGTTCAGGTGTGTTCATGGCAAACAGCCACATCTTATAGTGCTTATAATGCAAGCAGGTGTTTGGATTTATTAGAGCACTTGCAGTTTGGTTTTTAGTAGTGAAATAGTAGGACATGAACGTTCTGCAGAGCATTTAGTCCCGGTGGGAGCAATCTGATGTGTCATGCCTGCTCTGAAGTGCTCAGGGAATTGTGGAGACACCAGATATGGAGATCTGATTTTTTTTTTTTTTTGTCAGTATGAGATCTTTGCCCCAGAGGTGATGACTGCAGCTCACCCACCTGCCTCAGCAGACTGCCACTGAAAATGGAGAACTCGAACGAATCTCTTGTGTTTCCCTCTTTTGAACCATTCTCAGAGCAGTCTGCAGTTATTTCATCATGTGCTCCTTGTGCCTCGGAGCCATCCACAGACACCTGACCGAGCACAGGTGCGTTCCCCTCTGATTAGAACGCAATAAACACATCGCTGCTAATTGCTCAGCTGGGGAGCCGTGGCTTGTCCGTGCACAGCTCGGGCTGTTTGTGCTCCCCGGGCTGTGCAGTGCCCCCAGTGCCCTCCGGCCGGGTTTGGCTTCGGGTTTTGGGGTCACTGCTCAGCCCGGCTCCTGCTGTGCGCTAATGAGCTGCCCAAACCTTCCCAAGGAAACGCACGCTGCAGCCAGAGCTCTGTAATGATGTTTGCAGATCCCGACAAGGAGGAGTTGAAGATCGGTTTATTTAAGCGTGCCTTAGCTGCACGGAGAGGGCTGACCTTGGAAAATGCTGTGTTTGAATAACGCCGTTTATCAAAATATCTCCAAGTGCTTTTGCAGAGAGAGATTAACTTTGTTTCCTTTCTGGTACAGATAAGAAAACTGACGCAGGGACACATGAAAGAAGTTAAGCAGTAGTTGAGCTCTAGGTTATCACAGGGCTCTGCATTTCATCCCTTCCCATGTGCTGCTCCTGCAGCATCGATTGGGTAAAAGGAACCATAAATCTCTTTGCCAATACACGGGCACTCACAAAGTCTTGACTTTGAGATGAGTAGCAAAAGTTTTATGACTCAATGTGTTGTCACATCCTTAGATGTAAGCAAACAAGTTAGAGTAATGAGAACAATTCAGCTCTCACCATGCAAATGGATTCCTCACTAATAGTAATGTAGTTTTGTAAAAATTATTCTTTATTGATATATTTCAAGTAATTAAATTCACTCCTACTATTGGCCTGGCAGCAGCAAGTGTGCCACTAAGTCTAGATGAACCACTCATCTCCTAGCTAAAACTGTGCTGATGTGTTGTTCTCTTTTCTGAGAGTATTATTCTGTTTTTGTTAGTAGAGAAAGCCATAGAACAGCCTTTCAGATAAACTTCTGTGTAACAGTATTTCTTCAAAAGAAACTCATTACCAAGTGAGACACAGAGCTTCCCCCCAGACTGGACAAATTTCTTCCCTTTGAAGTGCACATCAAATTCCTCCTGTGCTCCCCATCTGCCTTGTATGAACCAACTTCATCTGACATCAGTGACCTCTGGCATTTCCCTCTGGGTGAGGGAGCTGTCCCTGCACACCATTCGGGTCTGTCAGGGAATACATGTGTAACAGGAGTTCCAGGGGATTGCAGGGGGCTTTAAGTGGGTGTATCAGTGATGGAGCAGGCTCAGCCAACTTCTGCTGCAAGCTGTGCTTGGTGGTGTCACTTATTGTGCTGCTGCTTGCCAGAGGCAGAACTGCACATTCTGCCAGAGTGGATGGAGCTGAGAGAGAATCCCTGTGGATCTGCTGTCCTGCCTGCCCCCAGAATGTGCTGTGCAGCTCCTGTGCAGGGGTCTGGGCTGTGCTTAGTGTGACAAGGTTGTGCTTCCAGTGTCCTCAGCCCCCCAGGTGACCCCTGCAGTCCTGCTGGCACCCAGGCAGGGCTGTCCCTGCCCACAGGTGGCTGTGTCAGGGTCTGTGGGTGCCATGGTGTGTTGTGGGACACTCAGGTGATGCTGTAACCCTGTGAGCTGGCAGTGGCACAGTGACAGTGGCACCCTGGCTGGCTGTGTGCTGTGCCAGGGTGGGAGTGCTGCTGCTCTCTGAGCTGGCTTGGGGGGGTAAAATGTTTATTTTGGGGTTTCTTTAGCCTGCACACAGGCAGGAGAGGTTTGCAGTGCCAGGTCTGCAGTTCTGCTTTGTTTTGTCAAGGTGTATTCTCCATTATTCAGGATATTCCCCAGTGCACACCTTGTTTGCCTTGGAGATGTGGCTTTGCCATTGTGCTGAAGGCAACTGGGTCCCAGCCAAGGCCAGGTGTGCACCTGGGGGCACTCTGTGTGGCAGTGCCCCCTTGGGCTGTGGATTTACACAGCTCATACAGTGTTTCTATCTCCAATTTGCTCCACAGGACTGTATTGATTGAAGTTCTCAGAGAATCTAAATGCTTCCTTGTTTTCCCCAGGTCTCACCTCTATACCTCATAAAGCAGGATGTAATGAAAATTTCTTATGTTTTTTTTAGCTTCCTTTTAAAAATAATTTAATTTCCTCTTCTTGATTTCTCATCACTAGTGTGGCCTAGTGCCTGTAAATACTTGGGTTGGAGTGGTTCTTTTTGGTGGTTTGCTGCCAGTTGTGAGTGTTTAATCTTGCTGGTTAATGTCTCAATAAGTACTGGAGTGCAAGTAATCTGAAAATGCACAGGAGCAAGGGCTGCTGGAAAATTACAGTGCTTTGGGAATAAATAGAAGATTGAGTCAGGAATAACTACCTTTATCTCGAGCAAATGTTGGGTCAGGTGTGATGGATCATAGAATTCTTCTAGTTCTCATCTCATGTAGCATCTTGGTCTGAGTCTTTCCTTTATTAAATGATTTAACAGTAATAAAAATGGGTTAGGATTTGGTGCTTTTTCCCCTCACAAGTAACATTTGCTTAGTATATTACAATTTTTTCATGGTGATGATTCTGTACTGTTCATGCTTTCAAAAACATTTCATGTTGCATTTTTTCTCATTTGAATTGTTGAAAAATATGATTTGAGAATAAAAGTACCCCTCATCTTGTCTTGCTGTTCCATAACTGTACTTGGGTTTAAATGAAATCAATAATTTTTCCATGTTGGTAGGACAACAGAAAACAAAGGTGAAATTGGGATAGGAATATAGATTAATGTTAACTGTGTGTGCTGTGGTTAAATAAATCCCTTAATGATTGCAGAGTAATAATTCAGTGTGGCCTGCAGTCAGATGGGATGCTTTTAAGGGGGGAGGAGAATTATAAAGAGTGAATTATGTGTTTTTAATGTAGTATTTCACTGTGATAGTAAATCAATTCCTCTCATCAAATTACCCAAACAAATTTATGTGTGTGTATATGCAGGGCAATTAATAAAGCATCTTGCACAGGACTGAGAGATGTATTTAAAGGTTACAGCACAAAACTGCAATTTATCTGAAAAGCATAATGCTTCAATGCTAAATGTTCCTTCTTAAAGAAAATTTAGGAAGGAAAAAAAGTTAGCTTATGTAGTATTTCAGTTTCTTGAAAATTAATTGCCCTTCAGAACTATTAATTTTTGTGTAATCCTTCCATTTTAATCTCGATGTTCTATGCAACACTGGTTTTGTGTGGCTCTAAGCTGACAGAGGAGGTTCAGATCAGATATGAGGAAGGAATTGTTGCAGGGCAAGCCCAGAGCAGCTGTGGCTGCCCCTGATCCTGGCAGTGCCCAGGCCAGGCTGGACATTGGGGCTGGAACAGCTGGACAGTGAAGTGTCCCTGCAGGCCAGGGGTGGGTTGGAACCATTCTGGGGTTCTGTGGAAACCTCTCAGTGCTAGGGGTGCTCCCAGAGCAGAGCTGATAACTGGGAGCCAGAGAAAGGGGCTCAGCATGGGCAGGGCTCACTCAGTGCCAGCACCCACAGCAGCTGTTCCTGAGCATCCAAATCCAACCCAAAACCACCAGTGGGATCCTCCCGGGGGATTTCTGGGCAGGCTCCAGGTGGGAAGTGAACTTTTCAGGGATACATCTGAGATCATTAGTGCTGCTCTGGCTCTGACCTCCAGGAGCACATCCTTTGAGCAATCAGGGATGGTGAATGCTGCTCCTGTTTGGAAAACATCTGGAGCTCTGATTTTAATGCAGCATTAGCTGTGTTTAAAGCAAGGTCTTCAGTTCCTCTCCCTGTTCCCAGAGTGAACTCCTGTAATACAGATCAGCCAGGTGATCCTTTGTGCCAGCAGTTTTACTCACTGTGTGCAGGGATGTGCTGAGCCCTGAGCTGCCTGCTTGGCCAGTTTTGCTCTCCTGGGCTGGCCAGCTCTGACCACACTGCATGAAATGTGGGAAAGTGAAAAGCAATCTTGCTTTCAAAGGATTGTTGGTGACCTTTAAATTAGGGCTGGGAGTCTCATCATAGACTGCCAGGGCAGGAGACATGACTTACTCCCCTTTCCCTTGGAACTGAAAGGTTATTTTCCCTGAAATTACCACTTTTTACAGAAAGGTCAAATCCATATAGCTGCATCTCGAGGAGGTAGCCAGTGACCTTGTTTATCTCCCAGTGTTTGCAACTTCATAATTCTGGGTGGTTTTTTACAGATCTTGCTGGTGTCATTCTGTTATAACATTTGATGGGCTCGATGTTGAACTGCTGCAAATTGTTTTTGTTCACTGAGATGGAATCATGGTAAATAACCCTGGTGCTCTGTAGGGGCTGTTGTTTAACTGCATTCTGGCTGCTGTCTCCTTAAAATCCCCTGCCCTGAGCCTCTGCTTTAGGGGTGTGAGCTCTATTGGGCCTGCCAAGACTTTCTGTTGTGTATTTTAGTTGATGAATTGCACATAGTTATGGAAATAATTAATAAAATTTGTGGGAGTCCCCCAAATGCTATAGGATTTCTCTAGGACTAAATGCCCAAATTATTTTAGGGACTTGCTCTTAGGTTTTACAGCTCAGAGCTAGATTAAAAAAAACAACCCCCTTTTCTAAAGGCTTGAAAAAAGGTCTTAGAAAATAAAGAAACCCAACTCCCTGCTATTGAGGATATGTCATTTGTCACTTTATATACTTGAAAGAACCAAGAACTTGAGCAATATTTTTGCCCATAAATCTGATGGTCATTTAATACTGTTTTTAATCAACTGGGTGAAATCTTGAATTCAGAAGAGTGGTCATGTGCTGCTTATATGAGCTAACTTTAAAAATTCATTATTCTTTTTTATGATTTATTTAAAGTGGGGAGTGGGCTAGACTATATTTAAATTTTCACTTGTTTGTTTTTTGAAGTGTGTCTAACATTAAGTATTGGGAGTCGAGAAAGTTAAGTGAATATAGACTCCTTGGCTAGATTTGCAATTTTTTTTTTTCTTTGGCTTGTGAGAGAAACATGTCTCTGTTTATAGCTTCTAATGTTTTGTTAATGTCAATTTTTTCGTGTACAGTAACATTGTTATCTAAACATCCGCCAAGAGATGGCGATGCAATGCTGCTCCATGTGCTGGGCGAGTCTGGGAACGTCTCGGATCTGGGAATATCTCAGGGCTTTGGTGGCATCTCCTAGAACAGCCCAACATTTATCAGTTCACATCATACGAGCTGTGAGTTGAGAAAATAAACGAAATTGGAATTGTTGTCTGCCTTGCAGTGCTCTGTCAGCTCTGGGAAGTTTCCCTTCCATCCCGTGGATGCATTTCTGATCTGTGCTTTGGCTGGCACAGAGTCAATGTTGGTCTCAGTAGCTGGATTTCTCTTGAGTGAAACAGCACAGAAGCAAAGACAGCTGAGGCTGGTACCATTTCCATGCCCTGACAGTGGTGGTTCAACACGGATTTCTGTTGCAGGGAATGCTGAAGGGATCATTCTTCCCCCCCAAAAGGAATCCCCTTGTGCTGCTGCCAGGTGCTGTATGGGTTTGGGTGAGCAAGGCTGCCAGGGACAGGTATCCCTCTGGTCAGAGTCACAGGGTGGCTGCTGTGAAACCCCTCTGAGCTGCTCTACAGCCCCGTGTTCCAGGAACACAGCAGAGCTGCTAGTGCTGAAAAACCTCCTGTTTGTCTGCTGGATGCCAAGTGTCTCCTGGAAAGGTGGGTGGGAGATGAGAGGGATCCAGCTGCAGAGGGCTGTGCTTGCTGTCACTCTGGGATGGCTGGGGGTGCAGGAGGCTTTGTTCCCTTCTGGGGCTGTGTGACAGGGGTGGCTGAGGCTCCAGGGCTTGTCAGCAGTGCTGGTACCCCCCTGTCCCTCTGGGGGAATTCAGTTCTGTCAGGCAGTGGGTTAGAACAGCTGGGTGATGTGCTGCTGGAGTTGTGGCTGGGGAGAGAATTCCCTCAGGAATGAGAATAACCCCCTGTCCCTGTGTCCCTCAGGAGTCACCTGGGCTGTGCCAGGGACACAGGACACTGCTGGAAATGTGCTCTTGGAGAGTGTCCTTTCTCAAACAAGTGTTAGTAGAGAAAACTCTTCAGTTGGTGCCATTTGTTGCTAAAATCTGAGGTTGTTTCCATGATGCTGGTACTAGACTGTGTTCCCTCCATTCACATGGGATGTTTATCAAAATTGTGTAATATTCAGACTAAATTTTCTGTCTTAATACAACCCAATATTGTCCATGTCTCCATTACTGTAATAAATACTTCATGCTCTTATTCCCATTTTGTAGCTTTTTATAATTTTAATTCAGGGCGAATGTGAGGTTTCTTACCTATGTGCATCTTGTCTACTTTTTCATTTACTCTTGAATTTAATTGGTCTGAAAATTTTCATATACACTCCAGTCATTCTGAAGATTTTCTTCACTTGAAGAAAATGAAGGAATGACCTGTGTAATAACAAAATTTACAACATTTGAAAACTAAGCCTAAACTCGTGTCCCTCCTGGTGTCTGTTGCAAAGCCATGGCTGGAATCATGCTCTCAGTGGGTTTGTCTCTGTTCAGCTCTAGTGCAGATGGCTGGCAGGAGACCAAATGTTGGTTCTTGGCCAACAGGACATAAAAGTGGGAAGCTGAACTCTGAACAGGAGTCCAGAGAGGCCTGAGCCCTGATCTGTGTCAGCAGAGGCTGGTGCAGACTCAGGGCACTGTGCTTTTTACTTTTATGGCCACATCAGGAGGATTTCAGCAAGGACATGAGTGAAGGACAGAAGAGAGGGCCAGAGGAGGAATGACTCATCAAAGAATCCCCAGCAGGATGAGGCAGAGGATTCAGGTCTTTTGAGTACATCCTAATCTCCTTGCCAAAGTGGCACAGCTAGACAGAGCACCCAGAGCTGCTGCTGTGGTTCTCCCCAGCCCTGGTCAGCAGGGCTCTCCTTTCCCTCTGTGTTCACCAAACTCCAGCAGAGGCACTGGGAGCCCTTCCCTTGACAGCAGCAGTTTCTGGTTACATCTCCTTTTACAGAGGAGTGAGCATCATCTTCAGCATTAAACACCTTTGCCGTTTGTGTGCTCTTATGGGGGTGTCAGATCAAATATTCCCTGAATTTTTGTTTCTTGGCAATGATGGCCACTATTGTGTGAGGGTGCTGTGCCTCATCCCATAGAGACCAGGGCACAATGGCCAGCCTGTGTTCCCCCTCAGTCCAGCTAAAATGTGCTCAGCATTTGGGATCTTCTGCCTGGGATTATCTGCACATATGCCAGGGGGCAGAGTCTGAATGTTTTCAGTGCAGGGGGGCAGAGAGAAAAGCCTTTTGTTGGGGTGTCTGTGCAGTGCTTGCTGCCAGGGATGGATTATTTAGTAGTCACTGTTTTGTACATGTGCCTGGACAACCCCTGGGGCTGCCCCTGAGTTTTTTAGTTGATCCCTTCATAAACCTGTGGTCCTGGAATTCTAGTGAATGAAGTATATTATTGTTACCATCACAAATTTAGTGTGTGTATTGAGAAACTCCTAAGATTATGGGGGAAAATTGATTCCTGTTGATAAGAATACTGAATGCAATTAGTGAGGGTTTTTGCCATCTGTCAGCATTGTGTATACATATATATAAATAGATATATAAATATCCCTAACTTCTCTAGTCATTTTGAAAATCACTTTGTATTTTGTTCCCTTCCATATATTTTCATGGAGTGCCCTGTTCTGTACCCCAGTTAAATCTTAAGCTGAAATCTGATTTGTTTATATGGTATATTCTTCTGTTGCTTTATTTTCTGTACATGCTCAGAATATTTTTTGGGATTTCTCAGGGTCCATTCTCACTTCAGAACTTTTTACTTCAGGCAGCAGTTAAGGGGTAAAGGAAAAAAAAAATCCCTTGACCTAGTTCTGGAACTAAAGCCTGCAAAATGTCCACTGGTGGGGAGTCTCCTTGCTGGGACTGTGCATTTTGATTCCTGGTTGTCTTTGTCTTTCCATCTGTTCATCTCATCTGCAGCTCCTGCACTGTCTCTCACCGAGGCTGTGATTGCTGGTGTGTTTTATTGTGTGCCAGACTGTTGGGGACTGGCTGCTGACTTCTTTCTACTCTGCTGCTCTGCTTTTGTTCCCTTGGCTCAGATCTGCTGCTCTCAGTTCCTCTCGCTCGCTCTGACAGACGCTTTCCTTCCAGGGAAAAGACTCTGACAAGTTTTTTATAGAAAGTAACAAAGCATGAATATATTTTTTTTTTTTCTGCATAGGATCTACTTTTTCCTGTGGCCTTTTATCTGAGTTTGCTCTTGTCTTCTACCTTCATGATGTCATTTCAGAACTTCAGGTTTCCTGTAGTTCTGTCACATAATCTGAGTGTGAATGAGGATATTTTCTGTTAGGGTTGAAATACCTTTTCTTTCCTGCCTGTGAAAATGAGTTGAGCAGTGCTTTGAGCTGCACGTTGGATTTATTTTCCCCACCCTTGCCCTCCATCAGGTTTGTTCCCTTCTCTTTATTGTGGGAGTGGAAATGCAGAGCAGCTGTACTGGTTTGTGCTGGGTTTCACTGGGCCACCAGCTCGAGACCTGCTGGGGTTCTCCCACTGAACACATCACACAGACAGTGAGTGACTTTGTGTTTTGAGGGGAGGATGCTGCTGTTCAGGCTTGGTCTGTGCTGAGGAAATATTCCCAAAGTGACTCCAGGATCTGAGTACATAGACAAGCTTAGGATCAGGAAATGCTCTTGTGGTTTTTTTCCTTCCAGTCACCTGAGAAGGATTTACATGTGGTAAACGGATTTTACTGACTAATTCATATCAAAGATTCACACTAAAAAATAAGAATTTTCTACTCTGACAATGCTTCCCTCCCTCTTTTCACACTGTCACTTTCCATTGTTTTCCCAGAGGCTTCTGAAACATAATTAAATTATAAGCAAATTTTTCTATCACAATTGGCACACAGTGCTATTGACAATATAAACAAAGCACTCCAATTGTTTAATACAGGAGAGAGAGATAACAAAGAGGAGGAAATAAAACCTGCCTTGCTCACAGCCAGAAGTTTTGCATTTCCAACACCCTTTAGCACAAACCCAGTGGTTTTGGGCAGATTCAGTTCCAGTATCCCTCACCATCAGTCACAAATGCAGCTCTTCCTGGGAGTAAATTGTAGAATGAAATGAACTTGTTTCTTGGGAGAATACAGGAGCTAAGGCATTTTTTGGCCTTGGAAGCTGCAAATTGGATCTGTGGGTATTTCATAGAATTCACAGCTATGTTTTGAGAAGATAAAGTGTTTGCCTTTGGGGTCCCAGTGGCTCCCCAAGGGAAGCAGGAGGAGCTGTCCCATTGCACTCAGGCTCTGGTAGCAGTGTCTGTGTGTATTTGTTACAGCGTGGGGAAAAGAGCCACATTTCATAATGGATGTAAGATATTCCTCTTTTCTATCAGGCACTTGGACTCTACAAAGGACAAAATAGTTGTTGGAGGAGTTAAATTGGTTGATCACTATTGATTGTGAGAAAGGAATCCCAGGTGATGCAAATATCTCACTGAGATCAGGAGAATTGTGACAGTTGACACCAGCAGAGAATTTGCCACTGAGGGACATCAGGTTGGCTGTTTAATTACAGCAATTAAAATATGTTCATATCAACTTGTTTGTGAATGATTTCCTGTGACTCATTGGTTTTGTTTCACTTAATTTTGAGTAAAATAAAGTAATATTTTACCTTAATCAGCTAAGATTTGTAGCCTAGTGCTCAGTTACTGTAATGTGCAAAAGACTGTTAGGCATTTAAACAAAATAGGATTTGAATTAGTGAGGCACTGAGCTTTAAAAAAGAAATTGCTCTGTGTGTGAGCTATCTCTGCTTCCATGAAGACATCTGGAATTTCTGCTTACTCTGCATATTTGGTGGTGTGGAACAACTCTAAGTGTATTATTTTTGAAATATGTCAGCTTCCAGTGGCACAGGAGAACATAATGACATTGGCTAACAGAATTTCCATCTGCAAATCATGTCTCAGGCAATGTTACCCTGCTGGTGGAGAAGCAGCTGTACTTTAGGATGTTTTAAAACCCTTATAATAAGGGCTGCTTGTGTAGATGGAGTCATTTCCCTGTGGTGCCAGTGGCTGAGGTGGGGATGGCTCAGTGCTGAGTGCTGGATGTTTCCTGTCACTTCTAAGGAAGAGCTGATTTTTTTTTTTCCCCAGTTGGATCCAAGTTCAGCTTGCTCAGACTTGGGGTGTTTGATGTAACTTGAAGCAAATCAGCTTCCATCAGCTCATCTGCTGAAAAAATGAGAATTTTAAGAGCTGCCTCAAATCTGACAATTGCCATCTCTGACAGGTTGTTCTGTCTCTGAAGTGAGCACAGTTTGTGCAATGCTGATATAATTCCTAGTTATGGGAGAGGCTGGGGAATGGTACCAGCAAAAATTCCCATCTCACATCCCCTATTTGTCTGGGGTTTTCCATGGTGTGTGCCCTCAGCTGCAGGGGATGGTGGAGATGATGCAAGCAGTGAAACTGGGGGGTCTGCAGGTGACTGCACAGTTTATTCTCCTTTTCCTCTTGGAAGGGAGATGACCTCGAGCTTGGCATCCCTCCAGTCCAGGTGTAGTGTTGCTTCAAAACCTTCCCATGGTATTTTTGCCTTCCTTTTATGCCTTTAAGAGGTGAGGGAAAAGCAGCAGCTGAAAAGCTGCTGAGCAGAACATTCTCTAAATTGCAATTCCAGAAGCTGTAAAGGAAAAAAGACCCTCAGGTGACCTCCCTGTGTTTGGTTCCTGCTTGTACAACTTATTGTGTGCTGTAGCATGAACACGTGCTTTTCTTGGAAAAGCAAAATAAGAACAAGAGAGGGAGTATTTACAGTAAACTCAAAACATGACCTGGGCTGCTTGTGGAAAAATTCCAGTGGGCTTCAAATCTGGAGATGCTTCCTGGCAAATTGTGCAGGTGCATTCTAGGGTAAGGGTGTTTTCAGAGGTGTAAGCTACTAAAACGACTGGAAACTGTGAAAAGCCAACTTAAAAGTTTGAGAGATACATTTAAAACAAATCTAGACCTGAAGGGGGAAAAAAATAACCGTGGCATTGACTGTCTTTGTGATAAGGTCTCTGAGATTTTTCTCAAATAATTAGTAGGATATAAATATATCAGTTCAAAGAAATGTGCAAATCTCTAACAAACATTATTATCTAGAGGCTTACTTTTTATCTGCATTGTTTCTTGTGCATCCATGGTTACTTACTCTCCCAAAAGGAGAAAAAAAACCTGGCTGTTCCAAGGTATCGTGTTTTACCTCTGGCTAGAGCTGTGCTATGGGTGAAAGTTTTTCTGCATAATCTATCCTGGGAAACGGTCAATAACTAAAGCAGAGTAAAAGTTAATTACCAGCCAGTTAGTAAGGCCATTAAAAAGGAGCCCGGGGGAAGAAGAGGCTCTGGAGATAAAAAGGAGGTGAGAAGTGAACACTTGGCAGTAGGATTGTGTGGAAAGGGAAGGGAGTAATTCATGTCCGTGAAATCAAGGAAGGCAGAAGTTTAACTCAGCGGTTAAATATCTGCTAAAGACCTTTTAGTTAAAAAAAAAAAAAAAAATAGATCAAAGTTCTGTTTGGGTTGAAAGGGACCTTAAACATCACCCCATATTCCCTCCCGTGCCTGGGCAGGGACAGATGGCACAGAGCAGGGCGCTCCAAGCCCTGTCCGACCTGCCCTTGGTGCCCTACAGCAGGAGCACACTTGGTATCTTTTTACTGAGCAATTCTGGGAGTGCCCGAGAAGATCCCAATTCCATCTTTTCCAATCCCTTTGTCAGGAATCCCCGTGGCACACAAAGCAGCGAGCATTGCCTGTTCTCCAGGAGGATTCCTGTGTCCCACTGGCTCGGTCACGGTGGGATGTCCCTGGCTGGTGGGACATGGGTGGGACACTGGGACACTGCCAGCTGGGAGCCTCTGCACATTACTTTTGCTGTGTTTAGCAGCAAAAACAACGGAATGGGGATGATGGGGCAAAAACTGGACTCGGAGATACTTGAGTTAATTTAGTGCTTTGCTAATGTGCTTTTTAGTATGAGTTTAAGTGCTTGAGAAGGATGCCTGGATCTTGTTCTGCCTAGGTAAGAACTAGCCCCATTCTGTCACATAGTCTGTATTTTAATAAGCCTTGTGCAAGGAGTTTGTGCTCCACAGCAGAGCAGAGGTGACCTAAGAGACTTGTGGGTAATAATTCATATTCTGTAATAATGAGCTTTCTCTTACTCTCCTTCCTGCTTCCCATCTGCTTTAGATTTTTCACTGAGTAGAAATTAGAGATTTTATAGACCAGAATTCAGGTTCTGCTTGGTGTCATAAAGAAAAAACATTTGCTGTGGGGTGTGACACTTGACCTGCTGCTGCACTGAAGGTGCACTCCAGGGAACTGAGGCTATCCTGAACAGGAACAAAATACTGAATTTAATTCTGGGTGTTTAGGTAGCTCCTCAAAGCTCCACTGGCTCACTAGACAATTGCAGTCTCAGTATGGGATGTGTGGGCAGCCCCTTCCTGCAAAGGGAGACATTTCATCCTGCAGCTCCAGTGGGATGAGATGCATGGAAATCACAACCACAGTGAGCTCTGACTGCTGATGGTGCTGCTGGGGTTGAACAGGGGGAACACAAAGCACTGGAGCCTTGGAATGGGCTCACTGTGGGCAGCTTTTCCAGATGTAAAGGCTGAGTGCTGCCAGAGCCTGAAGGGTGAGGAGGAAACAAAAATCTGGGAGAACTGGGATTTCCTCAGGCAGCAATCTGTAGGAGACCTGCAAAATAAGTTCAGGCTAGGAAGGGCTGCAGAGCCAGAGCTGGGCTGCTGTGGGACTTGAGGGACCAAGGAGAGAATTCATTTCAACATCTGCATGAAAAATGCTGTGGGTATTTCACTGATGCTTTATTCCCAAACCAAGTGAAGGTGGCACTTTGGGATGTGGTTTAGTGAACCTGGTGGGATTCAGTCAAACACTGGACTTGATCTTGGCAGCTTTTCCCAACACTTGTGAGTCTATGATTTTAATTTTTTGGAAAGAATCTATCAGCTGGCTGATAATTTAGACCTGAGCATTCTGGATGTGACAAAAAGAAATATGGAGCCTGAAAAGCAACAAGAGTTTTGCAATGAAGAAGATTTCCCTAAAACAGCTGATGTGAAACAAGTGTAGCTGAGAAATGGCATTAGGGAACAGCCATAACTTTTTTAAAGCATTCTCTAATACAAATTAGTCCAAAGAAGTAATTTTAGTTGCAAGAGCCCAATTAAGCCTTGTGATGTGAACAGAAATAGCCAGCATAGAGCAGTAAATGAGGCTGTTCTAGTCCTGAGCAGAGCTCAGGGGGTGCAGAGCCTGCCTGTGGCACTGTCCTGGGCTAAATCTTCACCCTGGGCTTCAGGCAGGAGGATTATGCACTTGCTACCTTTAACTAATGCAAAGGTGAGAATAACCAAGCAGCTTTTGGGTGTGCAGGTACAGCAACAGGTGTATCTTCAAGATTTAGACACTTCCAAGTTTGATTTCTATCCCACCACAGTTTTATTAGTTGATTTTATTAAAAGATAGTTCAGATATGATAACAGAAGTGAGATTTATGGGAAAGGATTGTAACCTTAGCACTACAGAATGTGGAATTTGTTGTACTGGTTTTCCTCTGCTTGCCCTTGATGCACTATGGGACTGGAGCTGAGTGAATTTCACCCAGAATTTGGGATTGAAGGTTTGTTTCTCCTTGTGGTCCATTGCTGTTATTGCCAGTGTTTGGGTTGAGAAGTCTCCTCTATAAAAAACGAGCTCCATGGCTGGAGGTGGCAGCAGTTGGATGCTGGTGGAGCTTTGGGAGGGGGGACCCTGCTGGGCTGGTGGCTCCTCTGGCCCAGGAGGTTCTGATCTCATTTCAGCTGCTTCTTTCCTCCCATGTTTGATGACAAACACAGAAGCAGATGCTGTGAGCATTTCAAACAGCTGCTGAGCTCTTTGTGGGTATCAGTGCTCTACCAGAGTGCAACTCAGCAAATTCATTCTTGAGAGAATAATTTTTTATGCTGTGATGATGAACAGGTTTTGTTGTTATGCTTCAGAAGCAAAAACACAATCCAGGAGTCTTTTTCATCTTCTTTTTGGGGCTTTGGGGTCCCTTTTGGTGCTGAATTATTTTAGTAAGGCTGGTAGACAGCTGAGCTTCAATCTGAGCTTTGGGCCATGTTTTGTGCTCTCCTCTGTGGGGAAGAAAAGCACAGTGCATGACTTTTCCAGGCTTCAGTTTTACTGTCCTACATGGAAACTCATGTTCCAGAATAAACACCAAAAAAATGAATTTCATTTGTGATAATGCATGCCCAGCACTCCTAATCCCAAGGGAGGGATTATTAAACTTGCATTTATTCATTGTTAATGCTTCTCCAAAGGTGATGAGATTAGTTATCTTAGGAGCATGAGGTAACTGTTGTTTTTATTAGTTCCTGGCAGATGGCAGCTGGGTAATGAATGTGGAGGGAGTGACAATTCACAATCCCAGGAGTTCAAAAGAGAATTTTTGGTCTCCAGAGGGTGGAAATGGGTCTGCTCAGCATCTGTGAGATTAGTTTCTGCTATCCATAGGAAATTCTTTTAGCCAGGAAACCACAGAGTGGTGAAAATTACTACTGAATTCTGCATTTCTGGCTTCTCTGGGCTTCACAGAAAATAAGTGTTCTTTCTTAAAAAGGGAAAATCGTGTTTATTAACTATGAAGTTTAGTGTGAGTTTTAGCTTTGTACCAGAGGAGCTTCTCTGGACAATGTTTGGAGTGATCAGCAATAATGGGTTTTTTTCCCCAGTCAAGTACTGAATTGGAAAAAATTCCACATATGGGAGGAAACTATCTGTGGTCATTCTATGGAAATAGGAAAACATTACCTTTTCCTTTCCTCAGCCTATGTAATTAGTTTAATATTAATTTAGTTAATTCTGTCCCTCCATCTCAGCTGTGCTGTGAATTTCTCCCTGGGCCAGTCACACTCTCAATACTTCACAGGAATTCCAGACACAACTTTTTTCCAACCACTTCCCTGTAATTAAGGTGAAACATTTTATTTTCTTGGTGAATGGGAAGCTCAAATCAATTTCTAAAACACTTTTCTGTATCTCTCAGTATTGTTTTTGGGGTAGCATTATAGTTTGGGAGAGTTTATGGTCACTGAATGCCAGTTCCACTTCTTCCAGGGATTTTTCTGTGTCTGAATCTGTAAAAACATGATGCAGATTTGCATTTATAAAGTGCAGTAAGGTCCTTTTAGAAGAACAATGTGTTGCAAAGCAGCATTATGATGATTAAAAAAGATTATAATCTTGAAAATACCTATCTAGAAATAAAATTGAAAATAAACCCTTTTGTGTGTGGGTTCAGAGAAGAGGATTTTTCTTAGTCTGGTGACTCCATTAGTTTAAAGCCCACTTCCATGTAGCCAGCCAAGATTATGCCCCCAGAGCAGATGTAGAGTTTGGAGTCCTGCTGAGGTGAATCATCTCTTCAGAGCTTGGGTTTGCTGGCAACAAAAGGAAGGAAACAGCTGGAGAAAGCTGTGAGAGGCTTTTGGGGGTAGGCTTCCTATAGATTATGCTCTTAATTGCTCCAGCTGAGCACACAAGAAGAAAGGCAGAGCCAGGGGAGGGGTCTGGATAAAACAGGTCCTTTCTGGAAGCTGATTATTGCCCTTCTGACTAGTGTGCTGCTAAGGGTGAGCTCTGCTTCTGCATTGCATCATTTAACAAATGAAAATATCACAGCAATCTGCCCTGGCCACCTTGCACTTTCTCAATATCTAATTGCTATCCAAACTCTAGGTATAAAACTCATTACAGATTTCTATTTCCCATCTCTTTTAGTGGGACTGGGCAGCAGTTCTTTGTCAGGCCAGAGATCCTGAACTTGGACTGGTTTGTGCTTGGTGTCCTTAACCCCCAAAGGCAGGAGGATTAATCAGATGTGCCTCATTATCTCTGAACACCTGGGGAAATAATGAAAGGCAGGGACTCTAGCTGTAGCTGTTGAGGGTACTCCTTGCAAATAAGAGAACACAACAATAATTCTCCAGGATGAAGTCCCTGTGATTTATTATGGCTGCATTTCTGTCTGACACAAAGCTTTCTCCTCCATGCTCAGCTCCATTTTGTGGTAGTTTTGATAGCAGCTTTAATTGCTTTCACTGAATGAAGTTTCTAGAAAAGTGTGTGGGGAGGTGGGGCTGGATCTGTGAGCCAGAACCCCGCAGCTGAGACCCCTGAGACAATTCTCAGGGCAGGGCAGGATCCTTGGGTGTGGGTTGGGAAGGTGCTTGATGGGCTCCATCTCTCAGCAGTGCCTCCCTGCCTGCATTTAGGAATTTGGGATGGGGTTCAGCCTCCTGTCTCATGGGGATGGTCAGGAATCTGGGACAATATATTTTGGGGAGCAGGACATCAGTGCTGCATTTCTGTATGTAACTGTGGTGGGTACAAATCCCTCTTCTCCTCCCCTCTGCTGTGTGTCTTTGGGACTGCTTTGTACAAACAGTTTACTCAGTGCTGAGAGTCCTGTATGCACATCATTAATTTCTTCTAGTATGGGATTTGTGCTCAATGCTTTATTTTCCTATAATAGCCAATAAATATTCTAAGCACTGTGCTAAGGAGTATTTTACAGAGTGATTTCTCAACCTTTTCCACTGAAGTTGTTCTAGTTATTAGGGAAAACTCAGTCTTTGAGAGAGAAGTGATGGAAAAGAGTGATAATAGCCAGTGGGGTAGAGGACTCCTGGGATGGACAGAGAGCCTGCATTCTAATTGTGTGTCTGGATATTTATTTATGCAAAAAAAGAACAGGTTCAGCAGGAGAAACAGAACAAGGTCTTCCTCTGAAGCATTTTGGAGATTCTTTGATGCTGAGTGATTGTGAGAGAAGCAGCTGGGGGGGTGTGACCCACCGAGGGCAGGGGTGGCACCAACCCTGGGCTGAGCCTGGGGAAAAGGGGCTGGGGGAGCTGGGGGCAGCAGCTCTGCCTGGGTGGGTCACCAAGAGCCCTGTCCCAGCCCACCCCAGGTGAGGGGTTCTCCTCTCTCACCTGTGCTGGGGGTGCCAAAGAAGGAACTGCCTCAGGTGTTGGCTTTGAGGTTTTACCTGGGGATTTAGATCAGGGGATCACAGAATCATTCAGGGAGGACCTGCAGGATCATCAAGTCCCAATACCAGTGTTGAATCAACCACATTGTCAACTTGCACATGTTCCTCTTGATTTATTGAACACCTCTAGGAATAATGACTCCACTGCTTCCCTGCAGAGCCAGTTTTCCTGGATTTCACAGCAGTGTGGTCAGAAGGTGCCTATGGATGAAATGGCTTTTTGGCCTAAGAATTCTTATTTCATCCAAACAATTCCAGTAGAACACAAGTTGCTTTTTTAAATCTACAGTTGGTCAATTTAGGTTTCAAAGCATTTGGCAAACCAAAATAACCTTATTCTTCTGACCTGAGCTCAGAGGTCATGTCCTGTAGGGAACAAATGCCCCTGAGTGTTCCCCTTGTACCTTGTCCCCTTGGGAAGCTGTTTGTGTGTGGGAAGAGCTGCAGGAGCAGTAAATCCATCCCTGTGGAGGTGTGGGGGGTGTTTGCAGGAGCACAGAGCATGGCTGAGTATTTCTGTGCTGAGCCAGAAATATGGCAGCCTCAGGGAAAGCAACAACAGGTTTTTAAATCCCAGCCTTTTTTAGAAGAGCCTGTAAGTATTCTCAGTTTGTCTGAAACCCTAAATCTGTGCCTCACTTAGCCCCAGCCCCCAGTGGGGGAATGGAGATCAGTTTACATAAGTTTTTGTCACTGAAATGTGAGATTTATGCACTGTAGTTAAATCAGATTTACGGGACACCATTAACTCTGAGAGAGTGACCCAGAGGATATAAAGAAACTTCAGCTGAAGAAATATTTTATTTTAGTGTCTGGAGGAGTTTTACACCTGACAGACACTTGCACCCTTGTGCTGCTGAGAGTTACAGCAGCATATTTCTGGCTGTGGAGTTAATGAGGTTGCTTGAGTGCATTTGAAATTCTGTGGCTGGAATTTGGCTGCAGACACCAGGTTAACACCTCCCCACTGGAGCTGGGGCTCCAGGGCTGGCAGGATTTGTTCCCTGGGCTGGGAACACCCAGGTGTCCTGCTCACAGGACCTTCACAGCCTGAATTTCACAACAGCACAGTTGGTTTCAACACAGTTTTTATCATCAGCAGACACCAAATAGTCTCAAAGTGTCCGTGGTCCTTGTGGTGATGTGTGCAATCAAGGAACCTGCTGTGATTTAACAATGGAATACTTGTGAGCTGCAAGGGGGGAAAATCCTTCCCCAGTTTTCCTGTAAACCAGGAGCTTGATGGATCCCATCATCTTTTGTCCTGACACCTGAAGCTGTGGGGGTTGATGAAAACTGTGATTATTTAGAAATACACCTGGAAAGAGCCTTTCTTCTTTCTGCCCCTTCTTGTAGGCCAGAGAGGTGCTGGTTATTCCCTTGTGCCAGCCAAGTCTGGCAGCTGTGCCCAGGGGCTGTGGAATATCCTGATCTCTGTGGCTTTTCGGGGCTGAGCTGCTGTGTGCATGATAACTGTGAATTAATTATTGTGCAGCATGCAATTCCCTGTTTATCAAGCAAACATCTTACCCTTTTATTTATTCTTCAAATTAGAAAGCAAGTTACTTAGGGCAATATCCTTCTTCTAGAGTAAAAATTGCATAATTCAGAGCAGAACGTCCTATGGAAGAATTGTGATCTATGGATATATGTATTCATTCAAGACAGATTTAAGTCAAATAGGGTAAATGATTAAATTGCATCAAAAGCAGCTGTGAAATTTTATGAGTAAAAGAATGTGTGTAGAATGATTATAATCATGAGACAATGACAGAATCTTTTGTCATGATATACTGATAGTGTCCATGAAAAGCTAAGAGAGATTAGAAAAGTTGCCAAAGCAGAAATTAGACTGCAATTATGGGTATATTGGCAGGGTTTGGGGCTGGAGATAAGGTTTTAAATCTTACAAACCTCTGGTATTTACAGCAAAATAAATAACCTCATCTGAAAAGGCAAAGCAAATCTTGATTAATCCTGCACAGTGAACAGGACATGATTCAAGATACTGCAATGAGGTTTGTCATCATTTTATTCAAATGTGACCTCCTGGGAGAAGCAATAAATCCAGCAGAGTAGAGCATTTAACTTCAAAAAGCACCTGAGAGGCTGTTTAGACACAATTTTAAAGGAACAACTGAGAGTATAATGTTTTCAAGCATAATGATTTGAAAAGGACACCAACAGCATCATTAGAAAAGGAATGGAAAGAGAATAGAAGGAAAATGTAACAAACACATATTCTGATTAATTTAAAACCATAAGAAAAGCTGAAAAATTTCAGGAATTCTCAGCCTTAATGAAAAAAGACAAAGAAATCACTCTGAAGACTAGGCTTTACCTGCCTGGCACTCCTGTTTTAACAGATAATGGATGCTCAAGTACCAAACAATCATCCAAGTCACATTCAAGGGAAGGAATGTGACAGTAGAAAGAGCAGGGCAGGATTTGCCTTGGCACACTGTGGGGAAGTTGGGGAGGTTCCCTCTCACTCCTGTTCCTGTGGGAATAGTCCCAGGAACTGACACAAATTGATGTGTCAGGAGGAGATGGTCAGAACAGTCAAGAAAGGAACCAAATGACAGCAACAGATGGCAGCAGCCTTGGAGAAAAAGGAACTTCAATGTGGGCTATTAAGTGTGGAGTGACCTGTCACTTAAATCAGCCTCAGTGCCACAGAGACAAACAGGATGTCCTTTATGAGAGAGTGGGAGAGGTGATGTGGGAACCACAGGTGTGGCTTCTGTACCAGCTCACTGAAAATAAAGATTATTGGACACATAGATAAGCATGAAATAGTAGGCAGACAAAACTTTCTCAGGGATTCATGCCTGGCAAATCAGATTTGTCTGAAGGAGTTAATGGGTGTGTGGCTAGGAGTGGTCTTGTCAATATGTGTACATTAATTTTTCACAGCACTTTCAGCAAAGTCCCTCCAAAAACAAAGGGTTTTTTTTTGTAGTGTGGAGTGGATTAATAACTTGCTAGTAGATGGGAAAGAAAATAAGAAGCAAAGTCTGCATTTGAATTGAGGAAGGTTTCTGTGTGTCAGACCCCTCAGTTTTTGGATTTGTGCTGGTCATTTTGTGGCTTGATCAGCTTCTTCCCTTACCTGCTCTGTCAGTTCCCAGGTGTTCATTTTAAGGCCTGGTGATGATATTTGGAAAATCTCTCTGGGTGAGATGATGTTAATTGCAAAGTGTATTTTCTGTCACGATGAGTTGCCAACTTTAAAACTATTTTTAAGTTGTTTGTGGGCAGAGGGTAAACTGCTTCCCACCATTTCAGGGGATGAGCAGCTCTGGATTTCTGGTGTGAGTGTTCTTGTCCCACACTCAAGTGTGTGTTTATTTGTGCAGTAGACAGATGTGGTCATGCCTGCTGCAGTGTCACTGCTCTATGGAGACATCTCCAGAAAAGGTTTCTTATTTGAGCATCAGGTATTTGCAGCAGCCAAACCAGTCTAAGTATTTTCACTGTGCTGGAAGAACACAAATGAGAAATTTGCTTTTATTAAAGGAAACTGCACTCTGCAGGAGCCAAGCATGTCCCAGCTGCTCCTGTTCCTCTCCTCCACCCCAGGCTGGCACAGCCTGCAGGGCTCAGCAGGCTCACACAGCCAGGAGTGAATTTCCTGGTGGTTCTGGCTGTGCTGTCCCTGTCCCCCTGCAGGGAAGGAAGGGTGGCAGTGCCACTCTGACAGGTGGGTGTTCTCTGAGCTGGGGCAGTGCTGCCCCTGCCCCCAGCCAGGGGTGCAAGGCTGCAGCTGGTTTGAGCAGGGACCTGCTTCTCCCCAAGCTGTGCACAGAGACATTTCCATGAAACTGCACACGCAGCACTGGGGGTGTCAGCAGAGCTGGGCAGGAAAATATGGAATATATGGAATGCACAGCTCCTTGCCTGGGTCACTGCACTGCTGCCTGCACTGTGGAACCATCACAAAATCAGCAGTGCTGCTGTCACCCCCTGGCCCTGGAAATGGGAATGTTGTGACAAACTGTGTGTTAAGGCGTGAAAAGTTATTTTTAGCTCTCCACCTGGAATAAAACACCTCGTTTGAGTGTGGCAGGCTAAATATTTTCTGACACTCTAATGAACAGCCTGGCTGACAGAAGGATTGTGCTGCTATTAATAGACCTGTACCTGTCTCAGTAAGTTCTAGGCACCTTTATTTGGAGCTGTGGGAATTTCTAACTGAACAGGCAGGAGGTTTGGATGAGCTGAGGAATCCTTGCCTGGGAGGGTGGGGAGACCCTGGCACAGGTTCCCAGAGAAGCTGTGGATCCCTGGCAGTGTCCCTGGACAGGGCTTGGAGCAGCTGGGCAGTGGGAGGTGTCCCTGGGATGGATTTAGGGGATGCTCTGAGCAGTGGAGCAGCAGCACCTGAGATGAGGCCACAGGACAGAAATCACACAGGTCCCTTGGAGGAACTCTGCCAAAGGTTTGTCCTTGAACATCTACATCTCCTCAGATGAACACTTCATTGTGCTACACACAGATGTTTTCTGGCTTTCAGGGTTTGTCCTTGGGGTTTCAGCAGCATGTTGAACAGAAATGTGAAAACTTGATTATCAGCAATGTCTCTTGGTCATTCTGTTGTCTTTACTTAGCTTTCTTTTCCTAATATGTTGCTAATATGTGTTTAATTTTAAAAAAATCTTATTTTTTTGTTGGCCACTTCAGCCACTGAATCCTACCATCCAGTTCTAGTTTATTGCTGTAAATTTTCATGCTTTTTCCCTTTTTTACCATTAAAAGAATTAGAAAACAGGATGTGTATTTTTTTTAGCTGAAGACATGTGTCTAGTCTTTTCAAGCTATCCAGCTTTTTTCCATACTAAAAAGTTGATAGTTAATCCTGTAATATTTCCAGATTTCCTGACCCCCTGCTCTGAAGCAGTGTAGCTCTGCACATCCATAGAATTAAACTTGGAACTGGGGAAACTTGGTGTTAAGTGAAGGAGACTCCAGCAGAGTGAAAGCTGAGGCAGTGTTCTCTGGAGCAATGGATTTTGTGTACAATCACTGCAAGCTGTTGTATTTTGTATTCCAGTTCTTTATTAAAATCATTTTCCTTGCTTGCTCAGGGCTATATTTGACTATCTCCACTTCATGGAGCCATGCTCCCAATGCAAGCTAAGCAGGGGAAAAGAAACCTGATGGTGCATGCTAAAAATTGGATATTAAGCCATAGGACTAATTTTAGTTTTGAAAATTTATTTTTTTGGTTTTGTCATAAGAGGCTTATTTTACCTGACTTCAGGCTTCCCACACAAACTAAGTGAGCACAGTGTGGAACAGCTTATTTTAAGGTGGAAAAAGTCATTAGCTGTCTCCTGCTGAGACCTTGCATTGAGAAAGCCAAATTATAACTCACTGAAGTTTAGCATGAAGGAGAGGTAAATGATTGTTTATGATTTCACTGTTTCCTGCTTGCAGCTCTCAGCCTTGTTAGCTGAGCATGGCCCATGACCTGATGGGGCAGGAGCTGAACTCAGGGAACACTCAAATTAAACACTGCATCCTCATTTCACTACAGAAAAACACAAAATGCCAACAGTTTCAGGGTCTCTGAAAGCATCTGTACCTGCCTGAGCAAATGAGGGGCTCCTGGGGGCCTCAGGAAATAGCTCAGGATGCAGTTTCAGGGATAATATCCCGTTGCAATTAATGGCTCGATTTTTAAAAAATTTTTTTTACAATCTCTCTCTAGTTATAAATGTTTCAGGGCTTCTGGGAATATTTCATAGGAGTAGTTTCCACAGATTTTTATTAGGTCAACTGTATATTTGTCCAGCATAGCAGAAGTAGGTAGAAAAAGATATTAAAAAAACCCCTACTTGTGACTCTTGAAGTTTTCATGCATGAAGGAAGATTTTATTCATAATTTAAATTGCAACTGAGTTTTTTCCACTGTCACTAAGTAAGGGCTCCTCACTGCTCTGAGAGCAGATTTCAAAATTCAGGTATTTATCCTCAGAGCCCCTGTTTGTTTCAGGGGGGGATTCAGGGATTCTGTTTGGGTTTCAGGTGCAAGTCCTGTGCTGCTTTTCCAGCCAGCCCTCTCTGTCCTGATGGGACATCCCTCTTCTGTGGGGCAGGCAAGAGGAGCTCTAGGATGTAAAGAGAGTTCTAGAATCACAGAATTAGTCATGGGATGTTAAGTGTTGCAAGAAACCTGAAAGCCCATCCAATCCCACCCCATGCCATGGGCAGGGACCCCTTCCCTGTCCACATTGCTGGAGCAGCCTGAGAGAGGATTTGGGAACCTGCAGCTGCTGGAAACCAAAACACAACTGCAGACAGAGCTGTGATTAAGCCCTAGTTTGGAAATGCCATTAAATTCAGCTCTGAGCTCCTCCTGTGTGGAGCACAGGCAGAAGTGCTGCTGCTGTTTCATCTCTTCAGGACAGACAGATGCACCCCAAGTTGGAAGAACAGCCAAAAATCTCTGAATCAGCACTTGTCATTTACATGGGGAACAGAATTGCTTTTGTTCACAGGGGTTCTGCCAAGGCTCTGTGCAGCACTGAGACACTGCATCCTGTAATACACAATATTTTCATAAAATGTATTCTTGGCTTCTTTAACTGTAACCTGAATAGGAATCACAGATGATTATGCCTTTTAAGCATTTCTTAACACTTTTTTTGTGCAGTCTCTGGAGCAGCAATTGGTGATATAAACGAGGGCATTAGCACTCAGACCACAGTAACAGTGTCATTAAAATGCAACTTCTGAGGTGCACCACTTTAAATTTGCCTCATTATATGTGCAATTAAGGAACAAACAATAAAATGGCCATAATTTTTCTGCAATTTCTTATCCTAACTGCCTTTTTTTAAAGCTTAATTAATGTTAAAGACAAAAAGGAGGGAGTGGTGGGCTGAGCCCAAGTTGAACAAGCAGAGCCATCCTTTGCAGTGATGGATGAGCCCTGCCTGCACACAGCCTGAGCTGCTGTTTGCTGTGGCAGGAAAAATGGGTTCCTCTTTTAGATCCTGCCTGTGCTTTATCCCCCTCACTGGAGAAGGAACTCCTTGGTGGAGTAAGGAGGGAGAGATCCTCACCAGAGCAACATTCCCACTCCTCCAGGGAAACAGGAGCAGAGCTCTGGAGTGGGTGCTGCACATGGTTCTGCTCAGACAAAATGTTAATTAACATAATAATCACACTGAAAGTCTGGTTGTGATATACACGTGCTGTTATTTGTGTGTAAATTTGTAATCTGTCATTTTGGGTTCAACCAAACACATCCACTGTGGGTTTGGCACTAAGGAAAACCTGCAGGAGGGTCTGGTCTGGAGCCAGAGCTGTTCCAGCAGGGATAAATGGGGAAATCATTTTTTTTAAATCCAGATCTGTTAATTCTCTTTAATATTCACTTAGAATGCCATTGCAGATTTCCAGTATAGACATTTTGAGGTTATTTATTGCTGATAACTATTGTTTGAATAGATATTGACTTGGCATTGGTTGAGGAGCAACTGGGAAAGAACAGGACAAGGATAATTGTGGCATCTAACAAGGAAAAATTCATGTGGGAAGTGGGACATCACTTAAAAGCTGGTGGCTCTGGAAATCATGTGGAATGATGCTGTGGTTTGGGAACAGGAAGCAAATGATATTGGGATAATTGGAACTGCAGAAAGGAATTTCAAGTAGGGCACAAACAATTGCCAAAGGTAAAACCAGGCCATAGGATGGTTAATGCTGCAGATGGAAAAGGCCTGAGGAAGATTGGATAGCTGGAAATACTTGAGAAATGTTCTCTGTGTAATTAAAAAGATGACCCAGGTGCATTCTTTTGAAGTTATGGAGAAACTTGGGTGATTGCTTTGCAGATAGCAAGGTAAATTTATTTTTCCAGCTAGTCATGTTTACAGGAGATTTTTATCTGGTAATTGTATTTGTCTGCAGTGTGCAGATTGATGGGGAACTGATCTGCTTTTCCTGGGAGCTTTGGCAGGTGCAAGGTGTGACTGACACACTGATTTTTCAGGTGTTGCCTTCAGGAGCTCCCCCTCCCCAAAACAAAGAAATGAGAGAGAAGAAATAGGTGAGTTTGCAATTATTATCAATACTGATAGCTGAGTATCAAATACTCAGAGCATCAAGCAGCATTGCAGTGGGGATATTGTCAGATATTTCCTGTGCTTGGTTAAATACCCAGACATATCTAAATATTCAGAAATGAATGTACTAAACTCTTTGTAACCCTTTAAGTGCAGAATGAGGACTGTGGAGAAGGAGCCATTAAAATTGCACAGACAAAAATACCTCCTTGTCATGGACAGGGTTTGATAATTTTGTTTCTTTGCTGAAGGGGAAAGAAATCAACCAACGGATGTAGGCTCAGGTACTAACTTTAAATTAGCTTAACTTGCTGATGCCTTAAGACTGGGGATTAGTGAATTTAATTATGGGAGCCAGGAAGCACATTAAGATAACATTGGGCCTTAAACTAAAACCCACAAAGCAATGAAATTAAAGTTGGTGGTTTGTGTTCCATCTTTATAATGTCCTTGCTGTGCTGTGTCACAGGAGGCCCTTCCTGCCCCTTGGTGAGGACTTTTGGGGACTTGTTTTAAATGAACAAGTGACCTTTGTGAGCTTTTCCTGTTGCTCTCTTAGTGTCACAATGGACTTAGAATAAAATCTGGTTTGCCCAGTGGTGCAGCTGCCATGGTCAGGTCATCTTCTCATTCTGCTTTGTGCTGTTACAGCCCAAATCAAACCTGAGTTTTGTGAGGGCTTCAGCAAAGCATGTTTGACTTTCTGGTGAGGACAGGTTGTTAGTGTTAGACAGAATGTGTGAGGAAAACCAGATTTTATTCCTGCTTTGCTTCTGCCTTCCTGCTCAACGTGGTTTGCTGTTTATTACTGGGGTTTGTATCTGGGCTTTGTTTACTTTATATATTTTTAAGAGGGACTCAAGATTAAACCACTTCAAGGCCACTTTTACAAAAAGTTCTGGTTCTGAGTCAGTTTGCTGATGAATTATGCAATATTGACCTTCTTCTCTCCAAAACAGGATGATGGTTTTTTCTTTCACTTGTCTGTATTGAAGTCACACACCCCAAAATCACATTTAGAGATCTCTTAAGTCTCACAAGGCTTCTGGTTTAAGATGTGATGTTAGAAATTAGAGCCTGAAGTTGACACTTGGGATTGTCCCAGCTTGTAAGATTGGAAATGGGACAGTGCCTGGACATTGACTTCTGAGTTCAGCAGAGGTTCAGCATTGGTTTCCATTGTCTTTCAATGAGAGATTATTCAAAAACCTCCTTTCCCCACGTTGTTTGTGCTAAAGTTGTCTTTTTATTCTCTGCTTAGCATCCATCTCTTTTTTTTTTTTTTTTTTTTAGTGTGTTTAAAAACTTCTAATGCCAATCAACATTTTATTCCCTTTCTGGCTGGTGGCTCTTCAAGGACCTTGTGGAAACTACAAAATATGCAACTTTATTCTCTTGGCATGCAAATTTATTCTGTTTTCACTGCTCGTTTCAGGGTAATTCACTTGATTTTTTTTTTTTGTTTCATTTTGTTCCAGATAATTAAAAAATGTAGAATAGTTTAGGCGGATGGGACAAAAAACACTTAGGTCATTCAAAAAACGAATTAGTCAGCCTGGCAGGGAGTGCAGGAGAGCAAAGGGATCATCCCCTGCTGGGCCAAATGGCTTTGATCCTTCTGGGTGTTCAACAGTGCAGCTCCAGCCTGAGCTTTCTGTGCTTCAGGCTGGTTTGGGATGCTCCTACTTCTGGGACAGTGCAATTTGGGAATGAAAACATTTTCCTTTCTAATTAACAGGTAATAATTAAAAATAGGAATTAACATTCAAAGCATAACTTACAGTATTTTACCATTCAAATGCAGAATTGAGTTTACAGTTCAATTTTAGAGTAGGTTTGGTGATCAGGCTCTTACCTGGTCCATTCACCTGCTGCTGGCAGGTTTGTGTCAGGATCTTTTTGGTGCCTGGTCCTTGGAATGTTTGGCAGTGTCTGCCTGAGGGGAATCTCATTTTGAACACTGCAGATGTTCCCTTGCTCTGTGCTGGTGGCTATTTTAGGGTTTGGTTTTTAGCTGTATCCCTTGGAAGTCTGCTGGTTAAAAGCTGGGCAATGAATCCCAGAGTGGTTTGGCTTGGAAGGGATGTTAAAGACAATTTTGTCCCAAGTCCCTGCCATGGGCAGGGACACCTTCCACCAGTCCAGGTTGCTCAAAGTGTTTCCCTGCTGCTGTGTGAACTTGGGGATCATCCTGAGCCTCAGAAATCCTTCAAAACTGGTTTAGTTTATTTGGTTATTTATTGATCTGCTTTTGGCACTTGGTAAAATGCCAGTTTTTAGTATTAGCTACTGGCCTTGTTTTATTGCAACCTTATAAAATTTTATTGTTCCTCTTCAATGTTGAGAATGTTTTGCCTAGAATGGTTTGGATATTTTATGTTCTGCCTTAACCCTTAAAACTCTCATTGTGGGAGATTCCCTCTTGCAGTGTTGGGAATCTTTTTAAAGCCTGTGGTGTGGCTGGAACAGTGCTGGCAGGAAAGGTGTGATGGCATTCAGAATTCCTGCAAATAAAAGTTTAATTAAAAGAAAAAGTATCAGCCCCAAAAATTCTCATCCAACTCTTGTTTTCTAAAGTGTTGTGACAAAATATTTTAGGAAGTAGAATATTTTTCCTATTAATATCTTGCTACTAATTAACCTTGTAGTGAGGAAAAAGATACAGGAGAACATCTGGCCTGGGAATTGTTGTCCTGGAGAGCACTGCAGGGTTTTTGTTAGAGCCAGATGTGGGGAGAGGTGCAGAACCCATGAATAAAGAGTCTCCTGGGTATTGATGTGCCATTGCCACATGCAGGTATTGATAAAAATCATCTGTATAAATATGAGTAACTTTGCAGACCCTCATTGCTATAAACAGGTTTGTTCTTAAGACATCTCTTGGAAGAATTCCAGCAGGATCACCCTCAGGGCTGGTACATGACTCAACAGTTCTCTCAGATGAGAGCTGTGAGAATATTTTGTGATTAGTTAAATATCACGTAATTTTAATTAGCCCAGCTATTCTCTATCCATTTTCTTGGTATTTAGTTTTCATTCTTTACCATGGAATTGTCATTTACATTTTTGTTGTCTCCTTGTTTCTCAGTGAGGTTGATTAATCCCTGTTCTGGTGAGAACACTCCAGCAGAGCTCTATAGAATTTTTCCTGTTGCAGCTTAGTCCTATTACTGCCAATTTCCCCCTCTTTAGCTTGACCTGTTCCTTGATGAAACAAAATATTTATGATTTTAAGACCATAGAAAGCAGTGGTGGTAATGGTGTGTGTGACCTCTGTGTCACAAAAGCTGTTACCTTTTACTGGCTGAAATAATTGCTTTGCTTATGTTCTGCTGGAAAACTGCCACGTTGTATGGATCAAAAATTACTAAAGAAATGAAAAAGAAAGGGCTTGAAAACAGCTATTTAGATAATGTAAGCTGTTATTCATTATTTAAAGTTTGGGTTAGAGTTTCCTGTCATTATATATGGAATAGTTGACTTTCATAATGCCAAATTGGGTAATAAAAGATTAATCACTTGGCAAGAGCATAAACTCTAGGAGACAGAAGTGGGTTGTGACAATGTTGAGAGGAAATGGTTTGCTTGAGTTTAGTTCTGATTGTGACTGACAACTTTTTGTAACCAGTTACAAAGTTTTAGTGTCAGCCAACTTAGAGAGCTGGGTTTAATTTTATTTAACTCCATGTAGATAACAGGAGACCTGGCTGCAATATCCAGAAATTCTCCGGAGTGGGTGTCATCCCAGAGTTAAAGAAGCTGACAGGATAACCCCATCCACATCCTTTCTGCCCTTGGAGCAGAGATAATATGGAGGACTTTTACTTTAATAAAGGATGTAATTATTATTTGTGGCGAGTTGCAGCTGCTATTAAAATTCCAGTCTAATTCAGCTTCCATTTATCAATGAGCAGAGAAAGTCAGCAGACTCTGTGCCCATTTTTCTGCCTTGTGATGCTCCATATTTCTCCTGGTGAAGTTAATTGGGAATTTCACGTGGGTTTTCCTGCTGAAAGCTGGCACTGCTTCCCTTGCACAGAGTGGCCTCAGCAGCACATTGGGAAAACAGAGGCTTCTGCTTCAGTTTTGTTTTAGGCATTTCTTATCTCCAACCCCTGCAGTCCTGCCACAATGGCTCTGGAATTCTTTGTGTAGCAAATCCTGGCACCAGATCTAACATCAGCTTTTTCATTGCTCACCTTCCATGGCATAATCAGGATCCCCAGAGCAGAGGGGTTGTCTCCTGCCCAGCAGCAGCTTTCAGCTGGCTCTGAGCAGATGGGAGCAGGAAATGAGGAGCATGGCAAAGATTGCATGTCTTGGATTCTTTGTCATAAATTCATCTGAATGCTGAGTTGCTGTGTGCATGCACAGAATCAGCCCTCATCTCATTTTAGGAGCATGATTTGTTTTATGTTTGGCATCTCTATGGCCTTTGGCTCGTCCCCTGTGGCAGTAGGGATGGAATTTAATTTTTTATAGAGCTTAGTTTGCTTTTGTGTATTTCTTTGCAGCAATTAGTTGGTTTAATTTCTTATCTCCTAAGAAGTTGTTACTGTTCTTAGTTCTCTCTTGTTTAATCCATGCTGCTCTGCTGCAAATGTTATCACTGCTATTCAGAGGCAAGAAAGGAGTTTCATTGGCACTGTGATATGAAGGGTCAGAGATCAAACTACTTAATTCACTTTTGCATTGTGTTACACCAGGATCAGGTAAAACACAAGTCTCAGGACCAGTGCTGCTGTGTGTCCTGAAGTTTGGGTTGATTCCCAGGGCTGTAACACAGGGCCACTCAAAATTCTTGTGGCTCCAACAACTACTTGGAGATGGAACAACTGGAATTCAGTAGTGCTAATCAAGGTCAAGAGAAAAGAGCTCTCTCTTTGCAAGCAGCAATTTATTAGAATTGGAAAGCAAAGTTGTGACCGTGGAAGAAGTGAAAAGAGAATATGACTTAGGGGTAGTGTCTGTTGGCAGCTTTGGGTGGAGTGGTCAGGCACTGGAAGGTGCCTGGTGGGGGCTGGAGTCTGAGTGTTTAATATGGATGTGGCACTGGGGACATGATTTAGGGGTGGTGGGATTGGATGATCCTGAAGGTCTCTTGCAGCCCTGATGGCTCTGTGATAATTACATAGAAGCAGTATTTGCCCAAATTCATCTCATTGTCCAAAGCAGCTTGTCTGAGTTATGCCCCACCTGAGCTGGCACTGGGGGTTGTGCTGATGGGGCACCTCTGCAAATGTCCCTTGTGTGACTTCTAGGAAAGCCCTTGGGGATCAAAGCCAGGGTTGGCACCCTGAGGCACCTTCAGGGCTCTGGGGACAGCAGTGGCCTGGAGTGACCAGCTGGCCAAGGTGCTGTGAGTGTCCTGCAGGGGCACACTGCCTCAGGAAATCCTGATCAACAAACACAGTTTGTTCAGAGCCTGTTAATTCTCCATTTGCTCAGTGCAGAGTGAAGAATATTACACAACGTGACCAAATATTCATACAAATAAGATCTTAAATTGTTTTTCTCCTCATGCCACCTGTTCTAGCAGCTAAACTAATGGAGAATTTGATCTTGTATTATTAGTTGGAAATGGAAACAAATGAGCTGGAGCTGTGTGGCAGTGTTTCCATCCCCTGCCATCCATCCCAGGCAGGTCTCTATTTCAGGAGCAGGGGCACTGCAGGCAGCACTGCTGCTTGTGGGCAAATGTTTGCCTTGGTGCTCATTGATCCTGGAAATGGTGATGGAACTGAGGCTGTGCCTATTCCTGTGACTATTTACTTACTTTAAGTTTGCAGAGGCTGATTGAACCTGAAGATAAATAGCATCATATTTCCAGTAGAACTATTGCATTCATAAATCCTTGGTTATTTTCTCTCTTAAATTTTCATGTTCTGTAAAGAAAAGATGGTGGATGGGGTAACTGAAATGTGGAACAACTTGTTCAATCATCAACAGCTTGTTCAATCAGTTTCCACTGATTTTCCTGGGGTGGAATAATCCTTTCTTCCAGTAATTCACATGCCTCCCTTGTCTGTGGCTCCCATGTACCAGCCTGGGGATATTACTTTAAGGTGCAGAATTACAGTCTGAATAATTTCAAGTACAAACAAGGCATTTCTTTTCCAATACAAGAATCAAGGCAGCTCCTTGCACTGAGGGGTTACTGGAGGTTTCATAGTGGATTTAATTACCAAGATGACAATTTTCATGCCTTTTGTTGATTTGCTGTTGCGTTCTTGACTCAGCACTGGGTGCAAAGTTATTTTAAGGCTGATGCTGGAAAAACCCTCTAAACATACACCTGTGTGTAACTGCTGAGTACTGAAGCATTTTGTTTCACCAACCCCTGTCACTGAGGGTTTGCCTGTTAACAGGGGTTAGTTACAGCCTTACAACAAGTTGGAGAGTTGGGTATGAACTCAGTGAGCAGCTGGGACTGATGATTGTAAAACTCAGCAATTAATTCCCATAGGACCACAAGGAGAGGAAGATCAGAACAGTTCTGTGTGAGAAGCTGAGGTTGGGTCACGTTTCCAGGTCAGTGTTTTGTAGGGCAGCTTGTAAGTGCAGCCAGCTTTAGAAATCCCCAGCCTGGTGTGGAGTGAGGTTTGAATTGCTCTGCTGCCTTTTATATATAGGAAGAGCCATAAATGTGAAATAGTTAGAGAAGAATGTGACAAGCAGCTTCATCACTCTGCCTGCTGAAAGGGAGCTGGACCAACAGTTCAATAATACATCCACTTTTGTAGTTATTAATGCTGTAATTACTCATGGTGTGAACTGTTTTCTTCTCTGTGGGTACAAGGAGAAGGACTGATGGTGTTCAGATGCTTTTGTTAAAAATGCAGCGTGCTGAGCATCATTTTGTACCTTCTTAAATCACTGCAATATCCTGGCAGTGTTTGTACTGGGATTTGTGCAAAACTGGAGATTTATCAGTGCTCTGTGAATACTTAATAAAAATAATGCTGCTGCCTGTACCTGTTTGGTGTCTTGGTCTGAAAAGTTCCTTGCAAAAAGAGACAAGTCCAAGACCAATATTTCTTGGAAATGTTCAGGCATATCCCTTTGGGCTGTGTTTTTATTGCCCCTTGTTAATACACTGAAATGGAAATGTTCTCCTGTCTTGCAGAGATCCTGTTCAGAAGAGCTGCAGCTGGGAAGTTTTGTGGATGATTAATAAAGGCACAGACTTGACTCATGTTTCACTCAGACTGTGCCAGAGAGGAGAGTGTGGAAGGGTAAAAATTAGAGAGCTTAATTATCAGAAGCTTCTGAAGAAGCTGTAGATTTGAAGGCCAAGTCTGAGCTGCTGATTTGCCATCAGCAAACCTGCATTCCTGCAGGAGCAGTGAGCCTGACCCTGCAGGTGTCCCCTCAGCCTGGCAGAGGCAGGACAGGGGGCTCAGGAGGGTGTTACTGGTGGCAGATTTTCCATCTCATCCCTGTGGCAGCTCTCTGGGTGTTTGCAAAGTTGTCAGCACTGTGGTGACCTTTTGTCCTGAGCCAGCAAAGCACAAACTTGCTTTGTACCAGTTCTCTGAAACACCTCACATGTTTGTTCCTCTAGGAAAAACACAACCCAACAATCTCCCTTTGAAAAGCTGGGGCTCTTTCCATGTGTTACACAGCCTTAAGAAGAGTGCATTGCTTTAAAATGCAATCCTTCAGCAATCTGAGGAGGTTGTCACCACTGCAGCCTCACTTTCTCTCATCAGATGGTAGCAAATGTTCTGTTGCTTTATTGTGGAGCTTGTCAAAAGGAAGTGCAATTTCTCTTGAAAATATTCTGCCTAGGAATAAACACTGCTTTTTCTGTTTCCCGTATTGAAACAATTGCTCAATAATCCCATTGTGTTCCATGTAAGTATCTGGTGAACTTAAAGAAATCAAAGGTGCATATAAAAATTGTCAAAGGTTATATTTTCACTTGTTTTAACTTTTCCAACCTGAAGTGGGACCCTTAAGGTTTAAGTCAACTATAGTGTAGATGATTTGGAATGGTTTCATGGGAATATCAACTATTTTGACTCATCTCCATGCCTTTGGTTTTACTATTTTTTTTTTCTTCCTGACAGTTTGCTAGAAATGAGAGTCTTTGTCATTTTTTTTTTTTGACAGGGGTTCTTTTTAATATTCCTGATCTAAATGATCTAGTGGAGAAAGTCATCTCATTGTAGAGAAGGAAACTTCTCTCATAATTTCACTGAATAAAGGTCAAGGATTGGTGGTTTTAATGGAAAAGAGAAAGGAATTGTGAAATCTCCTCTAATATTTGTGGTTGGTCTCCAAAAGGAAAGGTTTAAGCTACATATAATTATCCTTTCCAGGTTTTTGAGTGTGTTTCTTTCCTCTACTTTTCTGCTTTGTGATCTTTCCCTATTTATCTGCATTTGAACATCCACCAATAACTTTTTGTGCCTGGTGCAGAGAGTGGGATGATTTTCTCCTTCAAGCCCAGGACAAGGGGGATGGCCAAGGAAATTAAATGACTCCCTGAGAGGAAACAGCACACAAAAAAATACCATTTTTTGGTTCAGGACAATTGGGCCATGTCAGAATCTGTGAGGCTCCTGGGAAGATGTGAGAGCACAGAAAATGAGAGCAGAGGTTTTGTGTGGAATTCACTCGGGAGGGAAATGGTGGCACTGCCCTCGTGGCATCCCATAAACCTTGACTGGGATATTTGTCCCCAGGAGCAGGGGCTGTGTCACTCACCCATTGTCCCTGTGTGGGAGTGGAGTGTCTCCTGGAAAAGGACTTGTTATCTGAAGTGCCATCTGGATCCTCCCAGACCTTGTTAGAATGTCTGCCTGATTTTTATCTGTCACAGGAAGTTACAGGAACAGGGTTTTTAAAGCCAAAACCAGAATAATTTGAGTTGTGTTCAAAGCATGGGATGTTCTGAGATGTCAGCAGGAGCTGGTGCTGAGATTCAGGTGTCTCTGGAAGAGAGGCCCCTGGACAAGGGCAGAGCTGAGAAAGTGCCTTTAATCTCCTTTTCATCTCCCTGAAACTTGGAATTCTTTGTTTTCCTGCTGCCTGTGCTCCTCAGAGCTGCTCTAAGGCAGTGATGCTGCAGAGCTCCTGCACCTCTGGGCTCTGTCCCAGCCCAAATCCTGGGAATAATCTGCATTTCTCACATGAGCTCTGTGTTGACAGCAGTTATAATTTAATGGGAAAAATAATTTCCTCAAACAATTTCTTAATTATCTGGAGGACAAGATGCTGGTTACAGGTGATAATTTTTATTGAGCAGTAGCTGCAAAGTGTGAAATTACAGAAATGCTGATACTGTTTGATCTGTTCACATTCTGTGCACCTTGCTATGGACCAAATTCAATAAGTAGGGAAAAATTAGTGTTAAAACATTTTGGGCACTGCATGTTTAATAGGAAGAACATGCCTAAGGAAAATCTTAATTCAGTTATTAATTTGAATTTAGAGTACAACTAGAAATCCAGCAGAACAGTAAATACTGGGTTTGGAACTTCAGTGTGCTTAATTAATATTCTTGATAAACCTTTTTTTTTGAAAATCATCTAATTGTAAGAACAAAATTACTTAAAATTTCGCTGCCATTTTTCCTTTGAAAGCAACAGCAGAATGTGAGCGAGGTAGCAAACAGAAAATTGTTTTGACAGTGTCAAATACCAGAGTTGGTGCTGAAGTTAAATCAGATTTTAATTCCTCTCTCTGCTGAAAGTGAGCAGATCTGTTTGTTCACCAGCCACTTAGCACATGACCTTGAGCAAGGCTGTGCAAGGGCTACACTTTTGGAATAGTTGTGTCTAATTAGAAGAATTTTATTCTGTGCCTTGTGGGGACTTGAATCAGGATGCTGGAAAAACACATTGCTGGGGCTCTGTGTCTGAGAGGAGAGCCAGGATCTCATGAATAAAGAAACCCTGGCTGACCTTGGCCACTCACTTGGCAAGAAGCACAAATGCAAATTCCAGCAGATGAACTTGTGCTCGTGGGTTCCATCCCAGAGTTGCCCCAGGGCTGGCAGAGCACTGGGAGCATCTTCAGGGCTGGTGGAAATGTTTCTGGGAGAGGTTTGTGCTCTGCTGATGTTCCACAGCTCCTGGTTTTCTTTCCTCACCCTCACCTTTTTTACTGCTTTCCTGGCTATGTAAAATATTCTAATGCATTTCTTGCATGTCTCAAGGAGAACCTGTTACTACTATTTAAAACTTGCAACCAGTGCTTTTGCTGAACAATGACAAGTGTTGTATTTTGTTATTTTTGTTTTGCTTGCATGATTTTCAAACACAGCAATTCATTCTGGTTCTTAATTGCTCAAATAATCTCACCTCACTGATCTCCAACAAAGCCACCAGACTGACACTTCAACAAATTGGAAGTTCAGTGTGGAATAAAAGCTGGTGACAAAACCTGACTCCTTGTTTGGAGGCATGAGATTTGTGGTGAATGTAATTTAGCTGCTGTGAAAACCAGAGAAAAACAGAGCAGGACCTGTCAGAGCTGATTTTGGGCAGGAATTGTTCCCTGGAGGGTGGTCAGGGTGGCACAGGGTGCCCAGAGCAGCTGTGGATCCCTGGCAGTGTCCCAGGACAGGCTGGACACCCTGGGACATTGGAAGTGTCCCTGCCATGGCAGGGGTGGCACTGGGGGGGGGTTTAAGTCCCTTCCAACCCCAAACTATTCCATGATTTGCACACACAGGGATCAGGGTGAACCTGGCTGCTGCTCTCCCTGCTCTTTTGCACATGGAAGGAGCTGTTGGTGAAAAACCTTTTGGGAAGGTCCGAGAGGTAACTGGGGCTGACAAATCAATAGCAGAGCATTGCAAGGACACAACAGAATATGGCACAAAGGAGAGCCCTTCCTCCAGGGCCTCCAACCTAATTATGGAGCAAATATGGAACTGTAGCAGAGACTGCTGAGCTTCTAAAATTCTGTATAAAAGGTACTGTTTTCTGTTCAATTAATTAATAGCAGGTTTTGGGTTCTGTGTGGTTGCCACTTTTATTGCCAGGTTTATTAAATTCCTTGCTACCATAGTCATGGCTTTAACAGACCTTTTCTTTTTCCCCTCTTCAATGTGATTTTTGTTATTGTTGGGGATTGTTTTAATCAGCTTAACTACAGGTGCAGCACCTCAGAATCCTCATGGGGATCAGCACCCTGTTAGACCAAGTGCTGTCATTAAAGGAACAATGTGTTATGTAGTGAATAAATTTGCTTTAGTTATTTATAGAACTGAAACTTCTGGTTCCAGGGTCAGCATCTGTTTTGCTGTCTGTGCAGTGAGAACTTTAGACCTGTTTCAGTCAGGCAGTTACAGACAAACTAAGCAGGATAAAAATTCCACTGATATTTGAGGTAAGTGCTGACACAGGATTGCTGCTGTGCAAACCATGCACGAGCTGGGTTTGCAGGTAAATCTGGCAGGTGTTCTACACTTAGGACACACAACCTGAGCTCTCCATGTTTCCCATTACCAGCAAAATTCCCATGTACCCAGTGATGCACTTGTGGGATTTTTGGTGTGGGTTTAGGAGTGGGTATACAGTGCTGTGTTCACAAGCAGCAGGAGCCTGATCCATCTGAAAGATCAATAATGAAGATGTTCCCAGTGGAGCCTGTGTGCTCTGAGGAGCTGGTTGTGGTTTCACCTAAGAAAAGTGTAGCAGTTTTAGGAGGTACAAACAGTTTCAGTACCCTTGAAACAAGAGCAGAAAACAGCAGGAGCTGTCTGCCAGGCTCCCAGGAGCTGCTGGACTGTTTGCAAATGCAGACTGTGTTTTGTGGAATAGGGGCAGAGGGCTGGCAGGAGGCAAAGGTGTGGATGTCAAAATCAGTGATCACCCAGGCCAAGCCAGATCTCTAAAGCTTGCTGGACACCCTGCCTGTGCTATCCCTGCAGGGCAGGGGATCAGGATGGACACTGGACACCCTGCCTGTGCCATCTCCTGCAGGGGCTCAGGAGGGACACTGGACACCCTGCCTGTGCCATCCCCTGCAGGGGCTCAGGATGGACACTGGACACCCTGCCTGTGCCATGCAGGGGCTCAGGATGGACACTGGACACCCTGCCTGTGCCATCCCCTGCAGGGCAGGGGATCAGGATGGACACTGGGCACCCTGCCTCTGCATGCAGGGGCTCAGGATGGACACTGGGCACCCTGCCTGTGCCATTCCCTGCAGGGCAGGGGATCAGGATGGACACTGGACACCCTGCCTGTGCCATCCCCTGCAGGGGCTCAGGATGGACACTGGACACCCTGCCTGTGCCATTCCCATGCAGGGCAGGGGCTCAGGATGGACACTGGACACCCTGCCTGTGCCATCCCATGCAGGGCAGGGGATCAGGATGGACACTGGACACCCTGCCTGTGCCATCCCCTGCAGGGCAGGGGTTTCAGGATTTACATCATTTCACTCCCAATAAGCCACCCATGCTTCTCCCACTTGCTATCTGTGTGCAGGCTGCAGCAATTACACAATAAAATGATTTTTTCCTTACATAATGTTCTACCTTCCACAGGAGTGAGGGTGGATTTTATTTCTCCCCCCTTTTTTTAGCTTCTCTAGAACCTTTGTTCTCTGTAAGGAGAGGAGAAAGGGAGCAGCATTTCAGCAGAAGAAAGAGGAGAGGCTGGTGGAGAGTCTGTGGTTCAAGCAGCTGCAATTCTGGCTGTCTGCTTCCCAACATTTGGAAGCTGGGCTGCTTCTGTATGCAAATACTGTTTGAGTTAATAATGATTTCTGGGATCATAACCACTGCACTCAGTGGTAGCTAATTCTTTGCTTCTGAGAAGGATGTACAATCTTTTGTTACTGGCATTATGTGATTGGAACGCAGCAATTCATCTCCTGACAAACACAGCAGTGCTTGGAAATATTGCTTGTATGAGTGTTTGTATGTGTATTTGTTTTGCATTATTAATACATAACCTTTTTTCAGCAGCTTTTAGTGAATTACCAAGTCTTGACAGCAATAATCATATTTACTTGGCAAATCTTTCTTTTTCTTTTGAATCCTGCAGTGTCCTTCAGAGTTTTTGAGCTCTCATCTCTTTCAGTGCTGTTATATTTGTAGTGCTGCTTTTTAAAAATGCTGAGGTCTGAACTTCATTCTCTAAATGTAGAGAACACTACCAAAAGGGCTGGTTATTTTCTTTGTGAACTCTGGATGGAGTCAAAGCAGTGAGATGATTGATGTGCCCTTTTGGAGTGCTTACAGGTGCTCACTGCTCTATAACCCAGCTGCTGCCAAGTGAAGGTTGGGGCAGGGGTGAAGTCAGAGCCTTGTGCTTCTCCCCTTGCTCTGCTTCTGCTGAATCCTCTTTCCCCCTCCAAATACAAGGAAACAATTTCTCTTTTTTTCCTTGCATTAGCTGCTAATGAGTGGGCTCACTGCTGAAACCATCTGAGCATCTGTGGTCAGATGGAATAAAATAGATCAGGAGACCTTGAGCCCATCAAACACATTTCTACAGTAGATTCACAGAGGAACAAATTGGGTGCTTGCAAAAGCAATTCTTGACAATCAGAGTGCTGGTTTGGGTTATTTAGTAATTGATAAGCCAATGGCCTGAACTCTTGTTTGAGGATATTGAATTGTTGTTAAGGATCTCTGTGGAGCTCCTTGACACTCTCATCAGGATTCCCATAAAATACATTAATTAATCTGCAAAACCTGAAGTGTGCAGGTATTGACTGCCTGCTTATACATCCAGTCAAATAGGTGTTGCCAATTTAGGTGTCTCCAATTTATCTCCCTGAACTGCATGTGCAGAATTGCTGGTGTGTCACCCCTGAAGGATTTGTGGGGCATTGCTGGGTTTGTGGGGATCACCTCATCCCCCAGCACTGATCTCTTTTGTAGGCTGAACAAAAGGAAATGTTCCTTTGTGAGAAGAGCTCGCTGACAATGTGGGAACCTCCCACTCTGCTCTGGAAGCAGCCAGCTCTCCCCCCCAGTGTGGAGGGGACACAAAGGAGCCAGTCTCACTTGAGCACCTAAAACTGCCTTCCTAAAGTTCACAATTAGAGTTGTGATCTTTCATAAGATCTACAAAGACTGTTTTATTCTTCTGGAAACCCAAAACTCACTTGCTTTTGATGAGGGTATGTCAGGAGCAGCCTCAACCCCTCCATCATTTGTCTCTGCAGTTTTAGGAGCTCAAACCACATTTGGACAGAGTTCTTTAAAAGCAAATTTCCAGACTAGAATCTGATTTCAGATAATCTAGAAAGAAAAAATCATGAAGTTTTTCCCTCTGTCCATCCAGAGTAGCAGGGGAGGTCTGGTGTGGGCAGACCTCTGGGACTGCTTGTTTCTAGCTGGATAATTAATCCTTCTGCTCCTTCACCTGCACCATGGAGCCTTTTGGTCTGCCATGGAAATGTCTTTCTAGGGAATTGAATTACAGAGCAAATCCCCAGTCTGGATGTTTTTAGGGAGCTTTCCCTGGGGAGCACTCTGGGATTTTCCACCTGAACCTTGGGAATGGCTCCTGGGCTTTCTGATCAATGAGCAGAAATTATCTCCCTCTGGATGTGATGGAGAATGGCAAGGGAGGGTGTTGAGAAACCTTCCAAAAAATGTTACTGCAAAAATAAGGATGACCATGCTAATGAATAGTTTAATTTTTGCAATAACTCTAAAATGATGTATGATTTTTGGAATTATTTTAACAACAGCACACAACTAAATCAACACAATAATTAGACTTTTGTATAAAGATATTTTAACTGGAAGATTGCTGGGACAGCCCAGGCAGCATTCCCTCTGTATCTTGGAAAACTTTGGGAAGGGAATGAATTTGTACTTTTCTGGGTAGAACATGGTCATGATATTTAGATTATAATGCAGAACATGGTCATAAACTCATTGTAGATGAGTTTTTTTGAACTCTCATCATTATTATCAGGCCCTTTTGCAAATCTTATTTTCAAAGTGCTTCTACAAGTTTTGTTCCTGTATTTTTCTTTTTGTTCAGCTCTGACAGTTGGTAAACACCACAGATAGAAGATCCAGTAAAGAGACAGATGCTGACTTAGTGGGTTACACAGTTTGAATGACAAACCAAGATCAACAGATCATTATTTTTCACAGCAAGCAGAGAGGAATGGCTGATTTCAGTGCCAACCTGTGCTGATAGGAGCTCTTGTGCTCCAGAATGCAGCACAACAGGAGCAGCTCTCTGCACTATTCCAAGCTTTGCTCTGTTTGATTGCAATTACATTTTTGATATTCAGGCCACTTCCAGTTTGCCACTGCAAAAAGGAGGCTGATGACCTCATCTGCTCTCACTCGAATGAGAATAAATTGTTCCATGTTGTCAAGTAATTATTTTAATTTTCTGCATTCCTACAAATTTTTGGCTTTATTCCCAACTTATTTATCTGTTTAGAGCAGGTCAATTAAGTGTAGGCAACGTTGTCTTTTAATGTTATCCCTTATTTTTAAACACACCCTAAATCTTGATATAATTTAAAGTATTCTGCTGCAGTTGCACATCATTTCATGCCTTCAGAAATCCCACTGTGTCCCCAGCTCCTTAAGGAAAAAGGTATTTATTTATTAAAAGCATGTAATTCAGAACAAATCCAGGGACCATGGAGAGCAGCTCTGGAGACTTTTCCCAACTTTCCAGTGGCTCGAGGATGTGTCAGATGCTTTCCAGTGACCATCTTGTGATACATAAGGACACAGTGATGGTGTTCAAAATTTTGTGATTATGAGATGGATTAAAGAACCATGTGGAAATGCTAGATAATATTTATTTAACGTTTTTGCTTGACTTGTGAGGATTGAGTGGTAATTGGTTGAAGGAAATACTTATTTCTGTTTCATTGATCATATGTTACCATCATCAAATCTGTTCTTGTGAGTGTTTTTCACATCTCTCAGCCTGGTTTTCTCTTTGCCTTTGCTGGCCAGCTGATGAAATGCATACACTGGCTCAATTTTAAACCCAGTTTTTGACTTAATTCTTGCAGACAGGAGCTGAGAATTTAGCTCTGAGCAGCTGGTCCAGTGCAAGCTCCTGGAAAGCACAGCCACAACCTGCCAGTAACTCAGGGAGCTGCTGCTGCCTGTAAATCTGTGCTCTTCAGGAACTGCTCCATTGCTCTCCAGGAGAGCAGACACTGCCCTGTAAATCCTGTCACCCAGGAGGGGCTGTTTGACCTGGCTGCTCTCCTGTTCTGCTCATCCATTCTCAGCCCCTCGGGGTTCTGATCAAATGAGGCTGTGCCATGGGACTGTGTAAATTCAGCTGGCTCTTCTGGGACTGCCTGTTACCTTCCCTGGCCTTGGATGTTCCCTCTGTAAATGATATAACAAAACATTAATCTGGCTGTGGCACTGCAGGGTCAGTGCCCCAGCAGCTCCCAAATGCTGTGAACAGAGGGATTGTCCTGCCCTGACAGTGACACTGGAGTCATTTACTTGTGGTAGCAGAAAGGACTGGAACAGATGTCATTTCAGCACAGGTGCACCTGCTTTTCAGGCACAGACAATAAATTGTGTTGGCAGGTGAGGGATTTGAGCCCACACATTGCCATGTTGTGCCATCAGATGATTCTTGGCAGAATAAATCTGGATGTGGAGTGTGAAGCTCTGGCTGGGGAGCAGAGCTCCTGACACCTGAGGAATATCCCTGTGCCACTGCAGGCTGTACCCATGTGAATCCAACTGGCTTTCCCTCAATCTCATCTTGCTTTTATTCCTTCTAAGTAAATGACATTTAATTTAAAAATCCTTAATACTTGGAATTAACCATTAATTGGATGAGCTAGTTGGGTGTGTTGAGCACCAATCCCATCTAAAGTGAATGAGCAGTCACTCACCTTCTGTCTGTCGATCTTATACCATTGCTCTTAGAAAATTTCTTCTAATAAATAATAATGGCTTTCAGGCAGAAAAATGTGTTTGTTGATAGTGTAAGTGGGCAGGAGGATGGGCAGCCAAGCTGATTTCACTTTCACTGCTGAATCACTGCAGCCATCTTCAGAATGCTTAATTAAACCCCAGGAAAATGATTGAAAAAATTAATTCTCTATTGTAGTTTAGATGACAGATTATTGAAGATGTTTTGAAGAGGCCATAAATCTGGTGCTGATAATGAAACCTTTGAACCAGAGGGTTGGGGCACATCAATACTGATCAATGGCCAGCTGGACAAACCATAAACATCAAAAACCTTGGAACTGGGAGGTGGAACTTCTGAGCAGCTGCTGAAGTGTGTGTGCTCACATCAAACCATCCCCAAAGTCTGAGGCAGGAGGTTGCAGCCCAGCCTGCTGTGCCTGTTTCCCTTCATTTCTGGATCCAATCTTGTCCTGCTGCTGCTGCTCTTCCTCCTCCCTGGGCTCCAGGCACAGCTCAGAGTCTCCTCACTTGGCTTCCAAATCTGCTTTGCTCTGCTGCAGCCCCTCTGAGCAGAACTCTGTCTGCTGCAAGGAAAAAAGGAGAAACCAGTTGTTGGTGTCTCAGATACTGTGATTTCAGGCAAAGGCAGGGTGTAAGAAGGGCTTTTCCTGATGCTTGTGAGAGAAAACTTGTCTGCTTGTGCCTGCAATACTCTATTCCACAGGGAATTTTTCTGGTAGATTTGACAGCTTGTGAATCTGTGACATTAGTGCCAAATCATCCTGGTGACTGTGCACCTTCCCAGATTTCAGTGTGGGTACAACCAGCAGTGCTTCCACAGGCTGTGAGGGTTGGAAATCACTTCCCAAGTCAGCAGTTCAATAATTGCATGCTCTTTGAAGAGAGCAGAGTTTTTTAATAAGAAATAGTTGTAAGATAATATTGTATTTCAAGAGATGTTTTGTCAGATCTGAAATAATGTGACAAGTGGCCCAGGGACCTTTCAGTGGAAGGTGTTGGGAAGGGAGTTGGAACAACATGAGCTATAAGGTCCCTCCCAACCCAAACCATTTATAATTATCTGAAAGTACTCTGAAGGTGATGAAGAAACCAGCCCCTGGCTTTTGGAAGAAATCTTACTCAGTGTTGTGGGTTTCAAGATCAGGAGAGCCCTAATGCAAAATGAAGAGATGACTTCAAATGCTGTAGTGGGAATGAGGTGTTTTCTACTCTTTTGATTATGGTGCTGATCTGAATAGAAACACCCAAATCCATTTTGATGTGATGATTGGAAACAAAGCTAACTCACTTTCCAGAAGTGCCAATCATACCTGAGGCAAATTTATTTCCTTCTGTCATAAAACTGTACCACCCACTGGAATTAAGCCCTTTTTCCTTTGGTGTGTCAGGTAGGAGAGTTCTTGAGCTGAATTTCAAGGGATCTGTGTCCCTTTCAGTATTCAGCCTGAATTTTGGTGATATTAAGATGCACTGGGAGTTTGGCAGTGACTCCTCATTATAAATCTGTGCTCATGAGCCCTGGTGTGCACAGTGAGGGTCTGTACTTGCAGAGCATATTTGTTTTCTGTTTTTCAACCTGCTCAGATTCAAATGTAACTCTGTTCTTCTCGCTGTTTTAACTTGATTTCAAACAGTTGGAACAATCAAGCCTGTTGTAACACAGAATGCAAACCGTGGCTGGAATTTGCTGGAGGAAAACCCTGCTTGATGCTTGTCCTTTGAAGGCAAAACTTTTTAAGAGTTTTCAGAAGTTTGCTTTGATCTCAGGTTACAGAATCCCAGGATGAGTGAGGTTGGAAAAGCCCTCCCAGAGCACTGAGTGCCACGTCCTTGGGCACCTCCAGGGATGGGGACTCCAAATCCCCCTGGGCAACCCTTTTCAAAGCCTGATCATCCTTTCCATGGAGAAATTCCTCCTGGTTCAGCTCCAGCCTGAGCCTTCCCTGGCACTGAGGCCATTTACTCTTCTCCTGTCCCTTGTTCTCTGGGACATCTGAGTTTTCCCCCAAATCCCAGAATGGTTTGGGTTGGAAGGGACTTCAGGGATCACCTCATTCCACCCCCTACCATAAACAAGAACAGTTTCCATGCCTGATGCTCTGTGCTCCCTTTGAACACCTGGGCTTGCATTTGCTATTCAGTGAGAGCTGAAGGGTTTTAGGCTCTGCTCAGCTCAAGTTTAAGCTCAATAGCCAGGCTGAGCCCTGAGCACAGGGATTCTGGTGACCATCAGTGGCTCAGCTGGTGTGGAGGAGGATTTTCAGGGTGTGTGTCCTGGGGAGAAATCAGCCTGCTTAGTGTGGCTGTTCCTGCATGTCAGCCTAATAGAATCAGGAGACATGGCAGGGAAATAATTGCATTCTCTTTACTAATGAAAGAGCCCTTCAAGTCACCGATGGTTTTACTGCCTTAATTGCTTTGCAGTGGCAATATTCAGTGCCTTTGATTTGAGTTTTGTAATAAGTTACTTGGACTTATTAGTTCCTGTGTGAACCAGGCGAACTTTTATGCAATTACATTTGAAATGTGCTTAAATACATAAGGAAAAATAAAGAAAAAAGGAGGGAGGGGAAGTAATTAGTGGGCAGGATGGATGTGCTGTGGGGAGATCCCAAAGGAGCCCAGAGCTGGGGTTTCAGCTCCTGCTTGCTCCTCTCATGGTTTCAGTCCCATGGCGGCTTCAGCACCTTGAGGTCTTCTGAAAATTCATCCATTTATTGAAATAAAAGTTGATGTAGAAATGAACTCCCACTGGGTGAATAGAGGAAAATTAAAGAGCAAAAAGAAGTCACAACATTTTTAAACTTTGCTTTTTCAAACCCTTCTGTTGGTTTCCGAAATGTGATTTTTTTTTTGAACTGCTGTTCCTGTTCCATCACTGAATTCTCAGAAGTCAGTGCTAAGCCCGAGGTGTATGTTCAGCTTAACAAGCTGTGCAGTGTGTCTCACTAGGCTGTACCTTTCTGCCTTGGCCAGCTTGTCATTCCATATTCCCCCTGAGCCTGTTCCCCATACATCAGGAAGGATTCCATTCTGCTGGGTTTTGTTCAGCTCTGTGCAGAGCCCAGGAACAACTGCAGGCTCTGCATTTCCAATTGCTTCTCCTTTCTCCCAGTCTCAAGGCTCTTTGAGATATCCATGGGGTGCTACTGTGCCAGTGGTGAACTGCTGGGTTCAAAACTGAAGGCTGGCATTCCAGAACATTTTTATTTTTAGATCCTCCTTCTCTCACTCTTGGATGCTGTTCCTGCCCTCCTTCAGCACCATTGCTTGCCAAGCCGTGCGAGGCAGCTTCGAGCTGACATCCAACCACAGCTTGAAATGTGCCTTGAAATCTGTTTTAATTAGATATGAGCCATAATAATTTAATTACAGATCCACCCACTAAATTGTCTGTTTTGAATTGGAGCAGCCACTTTGTGTACAGAAACAGAAATGTTTGGAATCGACACCTCACTGACTTCATCAAGGGCGTTCAAGCTTGGAATCAAGTCCCAGGGTTCTGTGGCTGTTTAACCTCTAGCCACTAATTATCCACAGCACTTGGAAAATCTGCCAGATTTATCTCAATACCAGTCAGCTCTGCTTTAACTGTTTGCTCCTGAGGGAGGGGATGTCTGGGACATCTTGCTCTGAGGATGCTCCCAAGTGCAGGGATGCTGGTGAGGAATAATGGCTTGGGCTTGACAAGTGTCCCATTGCTTTGTGGGCCTTTCCAATAAGTATTTCCTGTTAGTTTGATTTAAATATCCATTTAAGAAGGAGTTCCACCCTCTAGTAGTGTAGATGGAGGCTGTGCCCATGTGGATTCTCTGCTGGGAGGGGTGTCTGGGTGGTTCAGTCACCTGCTATTGAGCTGAGTTATTGCTGGCAAATTGGCCATCCACAGAAAGACTGATGGAGGGATTATTGCATTCATATGAATTATACAGAGTGGGCTAAACCACTTGGAAACTCAGGATCACCAATGCTGTGTTGTTACCAGCAAGGAGTGAAGCCCTCACTGAGTTCAGAGCCAGGCAGGAGCAGCCAGGTCAGTTTATGTGAACTTCTGGTGTGATTTTGCTGCAAAACCCCACTTAGAATGCTCTGATTAAATCAGCCACTCAATCAGTGTCTCTGTGGTAGACACAGAGCTTGTTGGAGTTAGTGAGAGAGAAGTGGAATAGCCTTGGGGAAAACACCTGCAAGGTGGCCAAAGTGACTGCATGAGTGTCCCTAAAATAATGCAGTACAGGAAAGATTCATTTCATTTCTTCTGATTTACTTAAAACTGATTTTAGGTGAATTCTTGAAGGGCTTTGTATGTTGAAACTACAGTGTCTGATACAACCATAAAAACATTGTGGTTGATAGCACAACTTTTCTTTTTCTGGTTCCTGCTTGTTATCTTGTCAGCCTTGTGGTGTGGGTTCCTCTCACTTTAAAGGTAAAAGATTAAAGATAATCTTTACATTTGGAATGGTTTTTAATCTTCATATTTACAGATGAATAGGCTTTAGTTTGGTGATTTTTTATTTTTAACTCCTAAGTGCTTAGTTTTTCTAGAATTGTTGGACAGTTACTGTGATGAAATCCTGTTAATGGAATTTCTTAAGGGTTAGCAGTTAAAGAGGGAAAACTGTAAAACAACAACAAAAATCTCTGTCAGATACAAGCTCCAAAAGAGGATCACAGGATCCCAGGGTGGTTTGGGTTGAGAGGGACCCTAAATCCCCCCCAGTGCCACCCCTGCCCTGCAGGGACACTTCACTGTCCCAGGTGCTCCAAGCCCTGTCCAGACTGGCCTGGGACATTCCAGGGATCCAGGGGAGCCACAGCTGCTCTGGGCAAGTTGTTTTGTATTGTTTCAGCTGGTAGATGGAAAAAAATAATCTTTTTTCCTCACTTTTTAAAAATGAGCAATTCTTATTAAAAGCTCCTTTCCAATCAGCACTGTGGTGTTGGGAATCAGGATGATTTAATGATGCATTTGGTCATCAGCTGCTGCAGGATTGGCCCAAACTGTTCATGTCTGCTGCCTCTGAAGGAGGATGGGGATAACATCTGCCAGGTGCTTCTGTTGCCTTGGCTACCACATCACTGAAATGCCATCTCTTTTATTGGCATTAATGAAAATCTGCTGGGATACACAACTTTGCATGATCTGCACTGATGTCTTTGCAGTCATTCCCTGTGTTCAACATTAGCTGGAGGGATTTGGCATTTTGGGTGCCAGCACCTCTCCAACAGGATGAAAATGGTTAAAGATGACAAAAATGTTAATAGTATCTATTTCTATTAATAATCCTTGAGTGACATGTTTTATTGTTTGAATTTTTCCTTCCATGACACTAATGTGGCACCAAGGAATTTTTTTCTCTGAAAACTGAAGTGTGAGTTTCTTAGCAAACACCTATAATTAGGTCAGAGTTTTATAAAAGGCTTTTTATTTGCATAGAATAGCATTAATTTTGCATTCCTCTATCAGATAAAACACGGAGAAGGAACAAATAATTTATTCATGCAAAACTAACCCACATGAATCATTTATTTACCTCTTCTGGTAATTTCACAAGCTCACTTTTTATGCATCAAGCTGCAAATTAATCAACATTTTCTAGGAGTTGATTTTGTCCAGAAAAAAACCCCAAGGTAATAATGACATAAGAAGTTATTTATGTATGGGAAACCATCCAGTGAATTTGGGCAAAAAGTCTGTGTGGTTGTTTTAGGCTTTTTTGGTGCTGTTTTTTGTGGGTGTTTTTGTTATTTCATAAGGACAATTTGGACTCCAGCCCCTGTTGAATCTTCTTTTCTAGGTGTGCATGAAATTCATAAAATCTCTTGGTGAATTTGGCACTTGCAGGTCCCACTGTTTAAACACTATTGCAGAGATATTTTTTTTTAATTGAAGAAAACCCTGTACAGCCCAGGGGTGTTTTAAATACAGACTTATTTTCCTCCCCACTGTCAGAAATTTTGGCTCTGGTGGCTCCTGGATCTGCTGTGCTGCACTTCAGAGTTTTAGGGTTTATATGAAGTATTTTTGTTTAATGCTTTGAGAGTCTCTCACATGAGAGACTAGAGAACTATTGCAGATATTCAACAAGTTTTTTTGTTTATTTGAACTTTTATAACACAGGTTTTTGTATCATTCTCCACTATGATCAGAGTCATTTCCTTGCTCTTCTGTCCCAACCCTTGGACCCTCGATTGAGGGCAATGCAAACAATCTGATGTTCTTTATGATGGATAATTGGATTGGTGACAAAAGCACTTTAAAGTTTATTGCTCTTCACAAGGCCTAGTTTCAAGGGTAATTAAACATCTCATTATATCTGGTAATGTTAATTGCTGTTTTAATTTTATTTGTACACTGACATTTGCTTTGGCTAAAAATAGTGTTTGTAATTGGGACTGAAAGGGGGAACTGGGGAGAGAGATTTATGAGCTTGGGAGTTATTGGGAATTGGGGAGACACCTGTGTCAGAACAGAGCTGCCTGTTCTGACTGGTCCAAAGTGTTGATTATTCAAAAATGGGCATTTTAAATGATCCAAGCCACACTGTGGGTAATTAGATTGAAACATGGTTAACACCTTGCTTGTGTAGCTTTAAAAACATCACATTTAAATATCATATTTAAATCCACCAGTGTGCCTAAAACTGATATCAGCAGGTTCTTCTTCCTCCTCTGCAAAGGTGTTGTTTGTGTCATTGATGCCTTAGGGTTTTAGGTTTTATAAGTATGACTAAAATCTTGCAGCTCTTACAAGTGACACAGTGATTTCTGTTCCCATCCCATACTTCCATAGAAAGAGAGAACCAAGCTGAATTACCAGGGTTTGGTAGACTTGAGCTGAGAAAGGAAAAAATGTTAATATGTACTTGAAAGCCACAAGGACAACATGAAACAGAGGAAAATGCATGTTTGGAAATAATTTATTTGCTTTCTGAATAATTAAAAAGTCATTGTGAGGTATGTGATAATGTAAGTCTTCAGCTTGTTGACTATGCTAATTTATTCAGTGTATTAGAGTTGCCAATTAATGTTCTCCTAACAATGTGCCAATTAAACATTCTTGCATTTTATTAGCAATTCCTCTTAGTCAGTTCTCCTTGAGATAAACATTACAGAGCAGTTTTCACACGTACCCAGGTAACCCTGGGCAGGTTCATTTATGGGCACTGCTGTTTGTTCCCTGGCATGGGGCTGCCCCTGGATCCCAGGCCAGGCTGGGGTTTGGGGTTTGGGAGGTGTCCCTGTCCTGGATGGGGTGGCACTGGGTGCATTTAATGTCCCAACCCAGTCTGGGGTTCTGTGGCTGGAGGAAACACCTTTTGAAAGGTGAATGCTGATAATTCCCAGAGGAAATTGCAAATGGCCCAAGCCATCCCCTGTGTGTTCATTGGGATATTTGTAAATGACCTGGCTGCCCTCAGTGCTGCCACAGCTGCTGGAGGCCTTTGGATCACCTGCTGTGGTTTTGCAGAGTCTGTTCTTGCTTTGGACAAGTTATCCCAACTTCCAACATCCCCAGATACAGGATATTGTTGGATGGCACAGCAATTCCTTCTCAGATGTGTTTTGTAGCCTTTGCTGCTATCTGGGGGCTAATTCAAGCCTCTGAAAGTGGGAAATTTTTATCTGCAGAGGCACTAACAAAGAATTGGAAAAGGAGAGCTGAAGCGAGTTTCTTAACGAGGTGCCTGTAGCAGGAACAACAAGGTGCTTTTAATGATGGCTTTTCTGCCTTGACTTGCAAAATGATTCATCAATTGCCAGAAATATTCCTGAAGAGGTGCCTGCTAGGTGAAGGATGTATCAGCATCTCTCTCAGCAGAAGCAGCACAGTTTGTGCCTCCTGTTGTGACCTTTGGGTGTGGGAGCAGCTCAGCCCTGTGCATGCATCACACACACCTGTGCTTTAATGGCTTCATCTCTGCACATCTCCAATGAAAAATAACTTTAAGCTTTGTTTTTTGGGGGTTTTTTTAGTTTTTTTTTTTTTTTTTTGTTTTTTTTTTTTTTTTTTTTTTTTTTTTTTTTTAAGTGGTGTTGAATTTAATACACATTTCACTGGATAAACTTCAAATCAGGTTGTTCCTTTGTGGGAAATGGAATTGTGTGGCTCTGGGTTAGCAGCCCCCTCTTCAGAAGTGATGGAGTGAGAGGTGGTTTCATGAGAGCACAGGAATTATCTTAATTGACAGAAATCATTTGCAGGACTGTCAACAGAATATTGCTCTAATCTGCTTTTTCTCTTTCGTGTAGGGATTTCTATTTCTTTCTAAGGATTAATGCAAATCACACATAATTGCAGATTTTGGAGGTGGAGGAGAGTCCTTTTGAGACATTAAGCAGTGTCAGATTTGCTCCTTCACATAATCCTTAGGCTCCCTTCCATGGAACTGTGTGAAACAGATGCAGGGAACTCGTTCAAAACGAGTTTCAAAGTTCTTGCTCAACCAATTTCTACCACTGAGTGTATTTCCATTGTAACTGGGAGTGTGGCTCTCAATGGTAAGACTCACTAATCTCCTTAAATAACCTAATGCTTAATATGATTGTGTGAAAGAAATCCAGGAAAGCGAGCAGCAATTAAAGCTGAAATACATAAAATCAGCTTTGTCCTTAGAAGTCAATTAAAACATCACCAGGACAAAGGAAAATGCCTGGCTGGAAGATTTATCATCCCAACAAATCCTGTATTAGACACAAGCAGTTGATCTGCTATCAAACATGGCCACAGTGACAGGTGAGATGATTGGAGAGCAGCTAAGTGAAATTATTTCAGCCTCTCCACTCACTGTAATTCCTCAGCACAAACTCTGGATGAGGAGCTGTTGGTGTCCTCAGCAGGGCCAGGAGCTCTCCAGGGTTTGTGGGCTCAGGACACATTGCTGAGGAGCCTCTGCTGAAACTGGGGCACCTCAGATGTTCAGTGATTTACAGTCTTGTGAGGAGGATAAACTGCACCCTGCAATGGCTCCTGGCTATGTCTGTCTCCAACACTCCTATTTATAGCTGCAACTTTGAAGCTGATGCAGACTTAAAAAAATAAATTAAAAACCAGCTTTTTCACTGATTCTGAAAACTGCATTAATATTAAACAGCAATTAAAAATCTTTATATGGATGCAGAGGAACACCATGAAGACATTTAAAGAACAAAAAATGTCATCCAGAAGAGGATAGTGCTCAGTTAAGGAGTGGGATCTGCTGGCTGGGGGCCAAGGCAGGCAGCACATTCTACGGCAGAAATTCAACTGCAAACCCAAAAAGTGCATCTTGGGCCTTGTGATTGAGGGTAATACCACTGCTTTTTAACCTGACTTTTTTTTTTTTTTTTTAATAATGGGGAACAAGCTGTCTCTTAAAAGCATCCTTCAATTCATCCTTCATTATTTTCAACTATGGAAGGAGGGAGCTCATCATGCACATTCTTTAAGAGATGTTCCCAATTCCTGTGATGGAAATTTAGAATATATTCAGTAAATAAATAGAATAGCATTTAAAAGCTGTGGTCTCACAGCTAATTTATGGGAAAACAGTGGGATGAGGTGTAACTAAAGGGCTGATGGTTTTAATTGCTCTGCAGCAGTGATGCCTTGAGCTGGAGCCAGAGAATTCTGTCTCCCTCCAGTGTGAGAGAACTGAAGGAGTCACCATGAACTTCTGGCTGTTAGAGCAGCAAAATCTTTTATTTCAGAGGGGCAAACACCCACCTGAGTGTGTTACTTTGGGGTCTTTTATCTGGAAGTGTCATCTGTGCCTGTGTTCAGTTACCACATTTACTGCCCTTGAAAAAGAGAGCAGGGTTAGATGGAATATTGGGAAGGAATTCCTCCCTGTCAGGATGGGCAGCCCTGGATCCCTGGAATGTCCCAGGCCAGGCTGGACACTGGGGCTGGAGCAGCTGGGACAGTGGCACAGGGTGGGATTTAAGGTCCCTCCCAACCCCAAATTATTCTGGGATCCTGTGATTCTATGAATGCACAACTGCTTTGCTTTGTTAAATAGAGAAAACAGTTCTGTTCAGGGAGGATTTTTGAGGAAATGAAGGAGTTATGCTGCTTTACTACAAATTCATTGAGCCACAATTTGTAGCTTTTAGTGTGAGGTTAAACTGTAGGCAAGAAAAACTAAATTCTCTTTAAAACTTGAGTTAAGGCTAATTTCTTACTCTGAACTGGAACAATGTACTTAATACTATATAAATAAAACTAAATGAAAGATTTTATAGGGCATTAAATATTTATAGCACATCAGCTGCCCTAAAAATGCATTTCCTTTCTCTTCCTGGGCATTTCAGTCAGCTTTTCATTGCCTGTGACTGGTTTATTATGGGCTCTGATTTCTGAGCAGGCATTACAGATGCCCTTAAGTTTAAGTGAATGCATTTGTGGTGGTAGCTGTGTGATGACTGTTTTACTCTGTAAATAGACTATAAATTATGTATGGAGAATTTATGAATTAATCTATAGCATATATCTTGCACTCATAAATATTGTAGAGTACCTTGTAGCCTCTTTAGAGCTCTCTGGTGGAGATTTTAAGTGCAGGGTTTTCCTGCTGTTCTCCTGTATCAGGAATAAGTAGTTTTGATTTTTTGCAGGACTATTTTCGTTCATCTTTCACTCCTGCACTTTGCCAAGTGCACAGCAAAATTGTCCAGTGTGTCTAATGGAGCAAGGGCTATGCCTTGCTTCACCTTTCTGTTTTGAAAGGGAAATAAATCATGAGGTTCAGACCTCTGGAGCTGTTTTTCCATTCACCTGGCTCCTCTGAATAATAACAGGTTTTCCCCAGGCAGCTAATTATGGGGTGAGATTAATATGGCAGCAGATTGTAAGCACAACTGAAGAGCTCAGTAACTAACTATTAAAACACCCTTCATGTCTGTCAAGTGCAGCACTAAAACCTTCTGTTCACTGGGAATCAGCTTTTTGTGCAGTGCTGTGCACTGAAGGTAGTTTAGGTAGCTGGAGATGCCCCAAACCCACCAAGCACACCTCAGGTGCCTCTGTAATTTCCTTTTCTCTTCAGTTATCTGGGTAGAGAGCTGGGGGCTGTCACCTCCAGGGTGGAATCAGGAGCTCCAGAATGAGTTTGCAGCCTGGCTTAGCCCCTGCTGAGCTCTGCAGCCCTTGCAGGTGCCCAGGGTTGGGAATTCCAGCTGCCCTGAAAGAGCCCAGCAGGAAGATGCTTTCCCTGGAGGGATGTTGGTGTGGGTGCTGCTGCCCCAGGGCTGCTCTGGCTCAGGAAGTGCCAAGAGGGAATCAGGATTGGGGTGTGTGGCTCTGCAGGGACATTCTCTGTGCTGGCACAGAAAGGAGAGATTGGTGCCATTCCCTGATGGATGCTTGGAGCTCACTGGATGTGTTTCATTCCATCTCTTTCTACATTCCACTCCTCTGTTGCTCTGTAGCCTCCAGCTCTGTTAGACTCTCCTAATGCTTCCCACTCTGGAATTTGTCATCAGCCTGGCAGTGCTTTGCTAGAAGAATTTCCTTTATCCCATGCTCTGTGCCAGGAGTCCAGGGAGGCTGCTGAAGAGCAGGATGGGCCCCCAGCATCCAGCAAGAGTCAGCACAAGGACAAGGAGGGCAGGAGACTTGTTTGTGGGGAGCAGGAAAACCAAATGTGGCTGTCACTGTGCTCTTTGCAGCAATCAGGCACAGAATCCCTCCAGGGATGCATGGCAGAGTAAGTCTATTGATCCATCTGGGTTATAAATTCAGGAGTATCACTGGAAAGATTTATCATACCCTTGACTTACTCACAAAGATAGTTGAAAATGGAGCAAGGCAGGTATTAGCAGTACTACAGATTATTCTTTTTTGTATTGTAGTTCTAGATGATTTATGTTGGAGCAATAGGCATTGGAACAAGAATTAGATGCCAGAGGGATTTGGCTTGTCATATTGCTAGGAAAAGGGGATAGATTTGATTTATCTGTAGAGGTTGATGAGCATAGAAAAAGGCGCAAAGTGAAATTCTAGCTCCAGATTTCCTCAGAAAATGAGGAGTTGGGAGGAAATTGGAGCAGGGCAGGTGCCAGCAGAAGGAAACCCCAAAGTCAGAAAGCAGCTCTGGCTCTGTGCTCCTTTGCTGCCTTTCCACTGGTGCCAGGAGCCCATGGTGGGATTGACTTGGTGCATTTGTGCAGCACTGGCAGCTGAGCCTTTCAGAGGGCTGTGCTGTGAGCAAGGACTGTGCATGGAGTCCATTTATTCAGAACAGATTTCCTGGATGTGCAGAATGGGGAGTTTCTCTGGCCAGTTCATAATCCTTGGAATTCAGGGCTTTGCTAAATCCAACTCCTCGTTCTGCAACAATGCCTTGAATAGAGTGATTGTTCTTTATCCTGGTTTTCAATTCCAGCTGTAAAACTGATCTTTAAGTAGTGCTTTTCTTAGTGCATAATGGAGGAAAATGCTTCTTGAAATGCAGGATTTTTTAAAAATGGCCATTAAACAAGGAAAGAAAGTGCAAAGTGCAATTTTTGTGCTTTGGGGATGGATCTTCAGTTCTGCCCAAGGAGATGTGTTTGCAGGAGCTCAGCCCATTGTCAGCAGCCCCTTTGCTCCTGGCTGTGCAGGGAAGGGTGTGGGATTCACAAAGGACTCAGGTAAACTTCCCCAGAAACCCACATTTGTCTGTTTTGCTTTGAGCTTACTAAACAAACCCTCTATTTGCACAAAGCAGTAATTTTGCTTCCAGCTGTCTGTTTACTAAGGAATAACAAACACTCCTGGGTAGATTTATCTCACCACACAATTCTGCAGGTACCCTTGTTTTCATGTCTGGGGTCTTCTGAGATCATTACCTAATTTCTAGAATATTTTTCTTTATGCATCCTGAAAATCAATGTCTGCAATGGGTTGCATCACCAGCAGTGAAAAGTGGGAAGAAATGGCAAATCAGTGCTTGTTTTCCAGACCCAGGAGAAGGGGCTGGGTGCACCTTGGACAGATTTTCCTTGGAATTTATTCAATATGTTGGTGCAGAGATGGATGTGGTGAGGTGAGGGGCTGTTTGTAACTTTGTGCCTACAAGACTTGGGGAAAAGATGGCTGGATAAATGCATAGCCTCAAGCTAAAACATGGTTTTCTGTTATTTCCTTCAGTCAAGCTTTAAAATACATTTCCATCCTCCAGGATAAAAATCCATTTCATCTTTAAAGGAAAAGACTTCTAGTAAATACTCTAAAAATTGTGCATTTCCTTAGAGCTGTGGAGAGCAAAAATCAGGAGTTCAGTTGGATTCAGGATTCAAATTCCTACTGATTTTAATTGAACTATTGCTGTTTTCCAGAGTACAAGTCAAAACAGCCATCAGCTCTGTGTGTTGGTGTTAGAGACTAAAAAAAGGCAAAGTAGAAGACAGGGATTAGCTGGGAGAACATGAATCTGGATTTCTACCTCATGCCTAGGAATTTTCAGGAATTCTGGAAAAAATGCAGGAATTCACTATTAGAAAAATCTGTGGGATGAAAAGGGTCCATCCAGACTGCATGAGGATTTATCCACTGGGATAAGTGCACATAGCTCTGCACCTCAGACAGGATTGTGTGTTTGGAAATGGATCTGTTATTGGTCCATGAGAAAAGTGATTGCTGAACCTTGAAACCAAGTTTGGTGAAACTCCAGGAATGCTGAGTAAGGAAGATCTAAAAAGCAAAACAAATATTATTAGTCTAGTAATGATGAAATAGTTGAGTCTGTTTTCCTTGGCACCTTCATACACCAATCTTAGAGGAAAACCTTTCCATGAGCTGCAGTCCAGAGGGGAATATTGAGTTGCTCTCATTCTCCACTCACTCCATCAGTTCCCCTGCAGCTGGAAAGGGCTTGAAGGTTGGAATTAAAAAACAGGTGCACATTGAGGGAATAGGAGTTGGGAAAACAGCAAATAGGATGTTCTCAGGCTCTTTTCTGACCCTGGACTGAAGCAAAAGCAGCAATAAAACACAATTAAATCATGTATTGATTTGTGTATTGGAGAAGAGTTTTCTCTGGAGCTACAAGCATGATTTCAGATTCATTTCTCTTGTAATTCAGCACAGGCTAAAGGACACTGATGTTTTACAAACCGTGGCATTCCAGCATTAGTGCAATCAGACTTTAAAAATGTTATTTCATTAAATGGCGCTTTTGACTTTTAATAATAATAATGTCATGAATAATTTAAAAAGAGAGTCTTTCTCATTTGCAGGGAATATGGAGGAGAGTTATTCATATCCCAGGCTCTTGGGAAAATGCAGGGAATTACTGTGGGGATGACAAATTGCAGACAGCTCAGAAGGCTGAGGTTTTCTCTGTATTTACAGAAGAGAGGTGCAGAGGGGCTCAGGACTGCCCCAGGAAGGATGGGAGAGGGAGTTCCTCTGTAATATCAGAGATGAAACTGCAATTTTGCAGTGCCTGACAAACCAGCTTAAGCTGCTTCCCTGTCCAATTAACCAGCTCCTCACTCATCCATCACTCACTCCCTGCTCCTCGTGGCTGCAGGATTTGGTCACCTGCCAGCCAGCCTGGGGAGCACACCACTGCCTGAGCTGCACAACTATTTCTGGAGGTGAAACCTGGCTCCAAACTCGGTGCCAGTTCTAGTGAGGATGCCAAAAGCCTTCAGCTGGCCTCGGTGACAGGAACAGTGCAGCAAGGAGTGCAGGGCTCCTGGCTGTGCTCCAGTGTGGGACAGGCACTGGTGCTGCCTGTGGAGCTGGAAACCTGAGCTGGGGCAGGGTTTGACTCTGAGGGATGCTCCAAGGCCAGAGTTCCCCTGGGGTGATGCAGTGTGTTGTCAGGGGATCCTGGCTGCTGCAAAAACAGCTGCACTGGAGCTGGATGAGGTGTAGGATGTGCAGCTCCCTAATCTGAGCTTGGCAGCAGCAGATAAATTGTAAGAGAGCTGGACACGAGGTAACTCCTTTTCCTTCTGATAAAGCTTTTGAAAGAAGTTATCTTTCAGAGATTTATACTCTCTTGCAGAGGAAGAGGCAGTGCTGGGTTTAATCCTGTTTTCCCACTTACACAGAAATTTAAACTGCTTGATCTCTGCTTGATGGAGTCCTGCTCCCTGGCTGGAGCTGCTGCAGTTCCAGCCTCTCCAGCAGGGAATGATGGCCCTGCCCAGTGTCCCAGCTCTGGTGGCAGTGGGGAGGGATGTGGGGTGTTGGGGTGAGGGCTGGGAGGAATCCCTTCCCAGTATCCCATCCATCCCCACCCTCTGCACTGGGAACACACAAGTCCTGTTGGACTGCTCTGCTCTTGGGGTTACCCACAGCATGGAACAAATCCAGCCTGTTTCCTTCTCTTTTAGAGCTTCATCCTTTGGACAAATCCAGCCTATTCCATCCTTGCCATCATGAATTCCCAGATGATAAAGTTCCCCATAACACTCCCAGCCCTCTGTTTGGCAGCATGAAAACCTGAGGTTCAGTAATTATTTTTCAGGCTGCATTTAGACCTTTTTCTGCTTTGAAGGACATCAGTGTAATGAGGCTTGATGTGTTCCCCCTGTGAGGGGAAGGGTTTGGTTTATAGGCTGTAAAATGAGGGCTCTTTCAGGTGTGCTTTTAATCCACATCCCTCTACTCCAGGGAGAGACTTCTGCCATGGTTTTACCACCACTCTTCTTGCTGTTTAGCATATTATTTTCTGTAGCTCAAAAAGGGAAATGTGAAGGTGGCAGACAGAGAGGTTGCAGCATATGGTATCCAAATAAAATACTATTTAAGGGTGGTGTGAAACAGAGAGGACAGACAGCTGTCCTGGCATTCTAGCTCTTTTCTGTGGTGGGAATGCTATAAAATCCTCTCCTTTTGGCAAATTGATGACATAGGAATTTCTTTGTCTATTTTTATATATAATTTATGCATTGAGTATAAAAATATGGATTGGTAGGATATTGTCATATCTTACTGGTGATCTGCACTAGTACAAAAAAGGTGCATTGATGGAATGGAAGCAGAGGAACTGAAAAATATTTTTAGTCAGTTTAAAATCACACATTAAATTTTGTCCATTTTTTCTAATTATTTTTAATGAACTATGAAAAGTTCTCCACTGTAGCACTGTGGAAAGTATGAAAAGGGAATCCTTAGGCTCTTTCCTTACTAAGCTGTCAAGATATTTTTGCTGTAGGTGCTGCTGATTTTGCCTTCAGCCCCTGACATTTTGTAATTAATAGCTAAGTAGTTATTAGTTATTATTTAATATTTAAATTCAGTGGAGGTATGAGGAGTGCCAGGCAGATCCCATGGCTGGCCTGAGCTGAGCTGTGGTGCTGTTGCACAGACAATTGTTCAGCTCTGTGATGGGAAATTATTCCAGGTGCCCCCAGGGAGCACCAATGAGAGGATGAGCAGCTGCTCATGCAGATAATGCTGAAATTATGAAAATATTAAAATGCATGTGATAAAATCTTGGTGCCTTCTCTGTGAGATAAAAGCAGCCAGTACAATGCTGAGCCTGTTCAGCTTCTCCACAACTCATTTGAATTGTCACAAAGGAGAGGCAATAGTAGAACTTGGATTCCACTTGTGTTTTTTTAGAAATGGCACATTGTTCCACCCTTTTCTTCTAATATTTGTCTGCCCATTCAAGAGCTCTTCTTCTCTGATCTGAAGTAACCTTCTATTTCTCAGCTTCATTAGCTGCATTGTTATCACAATAACAAATATTTCGGGGTCTTCCATGATTTCTTTATACTTTGAAATTAGCTGTAACTCGTTATAATCTGAAATATTTGCAGATTGCTCCATGTGAAAGATGCTATTCCAATAATAATTTCCAGCCTGTTGCAGCTGCTCCTTTATGAGGGTGATGCTGAAGTTCAATTCCAGGCTGGACAGGACTTGGAACAAGCTGGGATAGTGGAAGGTGTCCCTGCCCAGGGCAGGGGTGGAACAAGATGAATTTCAGGGTCATCCCAACCCAAACCAGTCTGGGATCCTGTGATTTCCAGAATAACTGACTTTGCTTCATTCCATTGGTTTAACCTACTGCAAAATAGTCTGATCTCTGAAAAAATCTCAATTAACTGGAAGCCTTATTGTATTTGATCAAGATCTCAATCTCTTTTAATATGAGAATTTATTTTTTGTCTCATTTTTTATTAAATATACCTTTTTCCCTTATTTTTGCTGCTCTGCTCTATTGTGGAGGAAGATTAAACTTCCAGTCATCATCCTGACATTTGGCCTTTACTTATCTCTTGCTAATTCTGTCAGCTTTAACAAAATTGTCTTATTTCCCCCATGCTGATAGACAGTGGAGGTCCTTCAAATTATTTTTAAAAAGGGAGGGGGACGAAGAGGAAAAACCAATGACCTTTAATTAACTTTCTCTAAGTTTTCCATTGAAGTGATTCATGTGTACCACAGAAAATTTAACTGGCTAGAGATGTGGGAACTGGCTGTTAAATGTATTTCTGTGTGATCAAACAAAGCAACTTAAATAGAGCAGAGGTTTGAGGTGGGTGTCACAATGTCATAATAAAAATATGGGTGGTATTTCCTGGTTCACTTTCTGTGTGGGTAAACCCATTGAGTATTATAAACATTGAGTATTAAGGACTCTTATTATAAAGGTTATTGAAAGATAAAAATGCTGCATTCCAGCAGAGGAATGGTTTTATGGAAGGCCAGGGAGATGGAAGAGCAACCAAGAGCTAAAAGATGGAAGGGTTGTATTTTACCAGTGAAAAATCTGAGATGGGAAGGGAGCAGCAGGAATTGAGTGCAGGGCTGGGGCAGGGGCTGTTGTGCAGCTCTGCCTGGGAATATCGTGCACCATTAACTTGAACAAAGAAACGATTCCTGTAAAAACACTGGGTTGGTTAATTAAGTGGGGAGTCATTAGCTGCTCCTTTCCCCCAAGGACAGGAGCTGTTTGTGAGCTGGGGATGCTGGGCATCAAGGGCTGTTTGTTTTCCTGGCTTGGGTTCCTCTGATCCTTTCAAGTAAAAATAAAAAGATTAAACAATCGGGAGCGAGCTCTGAAGTCAAATAGAAGAATGAAGCCTGTAGTAATGAGAAGGATTAAATCTGCACAGAGCCTTCCTTGGGCTGTCATTCTGAGCATGGCCAGATGTTCCCAGTGGTGGGAGCTCCACTCTGAGCAGCAGAGTCAGAAACTTTTGCTGGGAGTTTGCTGGGAATGCTGCACCTGGGTGTACCTGGGGTTTACCTGGCTGTACCTGGGTTTTCTTGGCTGTACCTGGGTTTTCCTGGCTGCACCTGGGGTTTTCCTGGCTGTACCTGTGTTTACCTGGCTGTACCTGGGGTTTACCTGGCTGTACCTGGGTTTTCCTGGCTGTACCTGGCTGTACCTGGGGTTTACCTGGCTGTACCTGGGGTTTACCTGGCTGTACCTGGGTTTTCCTGGCTGTACCTGTGTTTTCTTGGCTGTACCTGGGTTTTCCTGGCTGTACCTGTGTTTACCTGGCTGTACCTGGGTTTTCCTGGCTGTACCTGTGTTTACCTGGCTGTACCTGGGTTTTCCTGCCTGCACCTGGCTGTACCTGGGTTTTCCTGGCTGTACCTGGCTGTACCTGGCTGTACCTGTGTTTTCCTGGCTGTACCTGGGTTTTCCTGGCTGTACCTGGGTTTTCCTGGCTGTACCTGGGTTTTCCTGGCTGTACCTGTGTTTACCTGGCTGTACCTGTGTTTACCTGGCTGTACCTGGGAGTCATTTTCTCCCAGCCCCAGCAGAGCCCAGCCTGCTGAACACTGAGCTGCCTCCTTGCACACTCCACTGCTCATTTTCATCTGCTTTTCTCTTTTGTTCTGTGCTCTCTGTGCATTGGGAGTGACTTTGGTATCGACCACATCAGCTCGGGTGAAATTTGTACTTTAAATTCCAGCTAAAAGTCTAAGGTGACTTCACTGGTTTTTAATGGGATTTTTGTCAATTATACTGAATTATTTATAGGACTGCTCAGACAATCAAGAATTCCCTGTGGGAATTTCGAGTGTTTTCAGCAGATTGGAAATCTGCTGTTTTATTAAGGCACATATCCAGTGGACAAACAAAAGGCTGTTGCTCCTTCATTAGGAAGCCCCTTGTTTAATGAAATTTTGCCTTTATTTCCTGTGGCCTGTTTTGCTGAGGCCCAAACTCCATGAGGCAGTGAGAGAACACCAGTTCTGTGTCTTCTGCTCCCTTCTAGGCCTTTAATCACTGAATTTCACCTGATTTGAGCATAATTCTCCCTTAATCTCATTTGATCTGAAAATGGATGTTTGGAAATCCTGATCCTGAAAGGTCTGTTATTAAAAATACCCAAATTGTGCAGCACATCCCAGAGATGTCCTCAGCACTCACTGGTGTTCCCAGCTCCTCAGCTGCTCCTTACAGGACTTGGGAGTGTTATTTCAGCACAATTTTCCATCTCTGTTCCTGAACTGCACAGCTCCTGAGGAATAATAATAATCTGATGAGGGTGTGCAAATGGAGTGATGAAAGCAAACAGATGAAGTCAGTGACAGCACATGGTGCAAGGTTGTGTCTCTGAGGTGTGAGATAATGGGGAGAGATGTGAAATACAAAAGCATTTGGAGGCTGGAGGAGAGAGAAATATCAGCCCTTGTTAATGAGCAGGCTCAGAGAACAGGGACAAAATCGCTGTTGGGAGGATCCACAAGCTGGAGATGTTTTATTCTGGGTTCCAGCCTCTCTAAACCAGCCCCAGCATCTCCCCAAAAGCCAAACAGAGGTTTTATCCAGGATCAAATATTTGAAATAAGGGTGGGCAGGGCTCCTGCTCAGCCTGGCTGAAGGGTCATTCCTGTGCATGTTATTAGAGTTACCTTTGAATGAATTTCAGGGACCTGTGGGCTTCATTTATCTCACACTGGGGTTTTGAACTCTTAGTACTCTTCATGCAACTTCTGTAAGTTGCTAATGATATTTTCTTTAGCACAAGAATGTCAATGAACTAATTAATCAAAATAATAATGTTTAGGAATAAGGGTTTTTTTCAGAAAGTATTGGCTGCAAGGAATGTCTCAGTTTGGCTGTATGGAATTGATGAATAGTCAGAATTTATTAATTTGGATGTTAAATGTTGCAGGAATCTGCACATAGAAATAATAAAATAATCCTGTCCCATAAATCAGCAAATCTTGGGCAAAGTCTTGCTACTCTGTTACAAAATCTGTACTTTTTTTTTTTAAAATTTTTTAATTTTCACTTACCTTAAACCTACAAAGACTCATTAAATGCACAATAACCTTTAGAGGCAGCCAGGGAGTCTCTCAGGCATCCAAAAACTTTAGTTACCCAGCTGAAAGGTAAATTTCCCAAATGATCACAATCCATGCTAGTCACTTTTATTCCCAATTACTGCTAAAAAAAATAAAAATCTCTTTATAGGATGGTTGCTCCCAATGCAGGGAACAGATGAAACGTCAGAGGATGTAAAGAGTGGAGTAGAACAGTGAGAACTCTGCTAATTAAATAAAACCTGAAGGGAGAGCAATTCCCTTGGCCTGGCTCTCATTCAGTCCAGTGCTCTCCAAAAAATATCCCAAATATCTGAACCCTACACTCAGGGCAGCTACAGAGCACAACCAGGTGTCATTTTGCCTTGACTTTTATAAAAAAATGGGATCATAAAACGACTGTCCCACCTAAGTTCAGGCTGTTACTGCAATAAATGTTTTCTGAAAATACCTGGAAAATTTTAGTGTTCAAATGCTCAGGTACTGGGAGCTTTAAGGTCATCACTGTGGAAAGGAGATTTGCTTCTTAAAAAAAAAGTTAAATTAGGACATTGCACACACCCCAAAAATCAAAATTGCTTTGGTGGTGCTGAACAGTGTTACATCTTATCCACAAGTTACAATACATGAAATATATTTAATTGGTGAAAAATGATCAAATGTTACTGGTGAAGGTGCCTCTTCACCCCAGCATCACTAAATTCCTGACTCTTACCTGCTTATTTACACCAAATAGGGGAGGTCTGGGCCATTTTCTTATCTGATTTTATTTGAAGCTAATGAATAATTTCAATAGGTTGAAGTCTGGAGACAGTTTTGAAGAATTCAGTTTTCAGGATTCCACTTAATCTGTTCATATTGTCCTAAAAATATTTTCCCACACCAGCCAGCCCCCAATATTAAATATGCATTTGTGCCAAGCAAGTGCTATTTCCCATTTATATTCAATAGAAAGTTTAATTTAGATGTTCAAATATGATTCAGGGCAGATTGAAGGTGTGACTGCAGAGAGAGCAGGGCTGTGTTGTGCTGTCCCAAAAGCAGCTCAGGGAAAGAGCTGGAAATTGCACCCTGGTTTTTCCTTCTCTGCATTCAAAAGAATCCCCCCAAACCATGGTGGTTCCTATCTGTAGAAATAAATAATTTCCTGTCTGTGTGCTAATTACACTGAGCCTGCCAGGGAGGGTCTCACTTCCATGGGAACAGCATTCCTGCTCCAAGGGGAACCTTCATCCTCCCTCTGGCTGCCCCCACAGATCCAGCCTGGGATTCCATAACACCAAGAAAAGATGGGAAAATTGAATTTTAGCAATTGGCTAATTACTGCCTTGCTTCTTGTGTGCATTTTATCTAATTGATTCAGAAAATGGAGATAGTTCACCATGAAACAGCATCAAGTGTTTGTTGAGCTGCTCCTGACAGTGACTGTGCTGGTGCAGTGGTGGTTCTGATGACAGATCCTTGCTCACTGACACTTCCCAGGAGAGGATGCCAGGAGATGGATAATTGGACATACTGGAACCACCTAGAAACTTTTATATCATTTTATATTGAAAAGATAATGACTATTTTTGTCTTGAAGTGACCTAAAACCTGTAGAGAGGCAATGTGCCAAAGCCCATGGAAGTTGGGACTTGTCTGCCTCCTGACAGACATTTGTCAGAGGATTCCACATCAATTTGGGATAAATTTAAATGTGCTCCTGGCTGCATACTAATTCTGGGTATTAGTGCCTGTGACAGCCTGGCTTGCATGCAGAATGAAAGCTTGTGCTTATATCTGGACAGCAGCATTGCATTTCATCAAAAATGCAATTAAAAAATTAAAGATTTTTAAAAAGTTGGGATCTGGAGTGGCTCAAGAGAGATCACTGCAAGCCCCACTCTGTGGGCACTGGGACATGGGCCAGTGATGAGTCACTGGTTGTCACTGGGTTGTATTTTGAACAGCCAGCCCCTTTCTCCCAGCTGTGAGACACAGAATTCCAGAATGTTTTGGGTTGCAGGGTCCTCCCAGCCCACCCTGGCGTGGGCAGGGGCACCTTCCACAGCCCAGGCTGCTCATTCTCCTCTGTTGTGGTTGCAGTTACTGATCAGGAGTTGTTTCCATCTGGTGTGTTTTCAATCCACTTGCTTGTGCCATTAATATTTTTAGCTGCCAAAAGCAGAATGATTTTTCTTTGTCAGTGGGAAGGGAAGAAAAAGGTGCTGCAGGACCAGGGGATGCTGAGGAAATGGGAGTGGAGGAGATCCCAGTGGATCTGCTCCAACACACTGGATCCAGTGCTTTGCTTTGCCTGCAGATTTTGGGACAGGTGGAAGTGGAACCTTTTGTGGGTAGGGGGTTGGAACTGGCTGTCCCTCAAGGTCCATAGAGTCCAAACCCTGCTGTGATTCCTGGAGTGTCATTCTGGGCAGCAGCAGGTGCTCTGGCATCCCCTCAGCCTCCAGGGGATGCTTTTCTGCCTCTCCAGAATGACATTTCCCTGGCAGGAGTTTGTGCAGGGTGTGGCACAGGGCAGCTCGACCACCCAGCTCAGGCTCACTGGGATCACACTGGAGTTTTGGGATCCAGCAGCCCGGGCTCCTGTCAGCCTCCCATAAATCTGAGAATTCCAGCAGGTTGTAAATCTGTCAGGGAGATTGTCCTCACAGATCCATCACAGTCACAATGTCCTGGTGTGTACCTCAGGCAGCTGAAAAAAATCCTGCAGGCAGTTCTTGGATATAAATCCCAATTTTGGCTGTTTCCAGAGCAGTGCAGCTCCTCCAGTCCTGGTGTGGAGGTGTGGCACACCCAATACTGGTTCCAGCTGGAATTTTTGTACATTTTTTAATTTATCTCTAGGGATTTTTTTATTTATACATTTAGAAGAATATAAATATTTTCTATTTATGTGTAGTTAAATGTCTTGTAGTGGTGTAACAAAGTTTTCTCACTCCAGCCAGGGCTTTACTTCTCCTTGTCCCCTGGAGATTTTAATTACTGATGGGATTTTCACTCATGTGAGGTTTGTCCATGTGTCCTATGAGCCAGTGTTAGCTCATTTTTATTCCCTATTTTTCTGTGTAATTGTAATGGATTTTTTTTTTTTTTCATAAAAAGTCATTTTATACCTGGGGCACTGAAGCTTGATGATATTTACACATTCTAGCTCTTTTTGAAATGGCAACTCCATATACAAAGCTCAATTCTTTTTGTTAGACTGGGTATCAGGAAAGGTTGTTGCCCCAGAGGTGCTGGGCATGACCCAAGCCTGCCAGAACTCCTTCCAGCTGATGATTTTCCATGATCCAAACTTCCTCAATTTTCCTTTTCAGTTCTCTCATAGTGTAAATGGCACTAAAAGAGAGGAGATAAAGAAATATATACAAAGTCAAACCAGAATTACTGTACTGAGAGCACTTTTCCACCTGCCTCACATGACAGGAATATGTATGTGATTTATTGCTGTTTTCCATGGAAGGACACCATTTTCCTGGGTAGAATTACAATTGAAGCAGCAAGAATCTCATCAGTCACCCAGCCATGTTTCTGTGACACGAACAACTTGCAAGTCAAACACTGAAATCTTTATTTGAGCAGAATTGTCCTTTGTCACAGTGCAAATTGTGTTTGAGTAAGGAGTTAATTGCACAGTTGCTAATTTTAACAAGGAATCGTATTAGGGTAGAAGCTGTCACAGGTGAACTGGAATCAGCAGGAATTTATATTTTGGTGGGTGTTTGGTTAATCTGTAGAAAACACTTTGGGATTCTTCACACCCAGATGTGCAGCCCACTCCAGCAGGTTCACCACGGCAAATTCAGAATTAATAAAAGTCTGAACAGTGGATAGACTTAGGAACATTGAAATTACAAAGGAGATTTGTTACTCGTGGGCATTAAATACAAACCAGAGAGCCTGGAGCTGCTCCACCTTCCTTCCCTCCCATCCCCAGCATTCCACAGCAGTTCTCTCAAATGCTGGAGTATTTTCAAGGTCTATCAACCTGGAAATTATCTCTGGTTTTTCTGAGATGCAGCTTTGCTCCCTAACAGCAGTTTGACTCCTCTCTCTCCTCCCCAGTGAGGTTTGTTCCCTGCTGAAGGGAGAGGAACCATCATTCCAACAAATCCTCACAGCAGGATTTGGGATCCTTCCTGCCCCCAGCCCTGACTCACTCACCTCCAGTGAAACGATAAGAAATCTGTTTAGCTCTGAGTAGCTGGAGTAAATCAGGGACATTGATGTGCTGATTGAGAGGCTGGAGCTTTTCCAGGCTTCATCTGCAGGAGGAATTGGTGAGCATTTATTTGCCCTTTTGTTCCTTGACAGCTTTGCTTTCACTCGTGGCAGAGGTTACAACAATCACACGGACTATTGGAAAAGAATTAAGATTAATGATTTCATGTGTAAACTACTTCTCCCCACTCAGAACGTTAAGGGATGAGAAAATGAAGCCTTGTCTTTGAGATGAGATTTCCAAGGCCCTGTCTCCTCAGAAGGGGAATGGAGATGCTTTCCAGGACTGAGGAGCTGGTGCTGGGAGTGCTGCAAAGGGCTGAGCTTTAGGAACCTCCCAAGGACAAGGATCTGGGGCATGGCAAGGAACATGCAGCAGAAGGAACTTTGGGCTTTAAAGTGTTGGAGAATATTTGGGCTCTTTAGATGACAAGACCTGAAATATTATTAACCTTTTAATTCTGTGTATTCAGTGGCTTCTGCCACCCAGTGCTGATGGTTTCTATGCTGACTTCCCTAGAGAGATAAGAAAACTTGGTATTAAATACTACAGTACCTTGTTTTGCATATGATTTGAATTATTAAATGGCTTTTAAATTATTTGCTGCGGGCAAAATAGTAAAAGTATCTATTTTATCTTCTATCTGTGCTGATCATTGGAGCTTGTGCTATTAGGCTCGTGTTTGCTGACTGGATAAATGTGAGGGGAGAATCCAGTGAGAGATTGTGAAGCTGCTCTGTTTTCTGTGTCAGGGGGATAAAAAGGCTCCTTGCCTGTATTGACACAGGTCCTGTTCTTTCTGCTGGGGGAACTGGAGTGTTTGTGTCTCTGATTTTTAATAGAAACAGGTGCCATCCTTCTTACCTCAGCAGAAGGAGGAAGGGCAGAGCTGTGTGTGGAATTTCTTTGCTCAGAGAATGAGTTTTTATTGTAATTGCATTTATAAAGTAGGCTGTAGGTGCATGAATGAGTTATAGATGAAGTTTAGGTTTAGCTTTTTGTTTCTACTTGGTAGCCAAAGGTCAGCAGAGATTCTGAGAGATCAAAAATGCTCAAATAAGAGAAATAAACAGGAAAGGCTTAGAAAGAAAGAACATGCCCTCATTACATGGTTTGTGACATCTTTTTTGGTCCATTTTTTCCTGCTTTTTCCCTGGTCTCTGTGTCTCAAGGCAGTTCCTAAATGAACTCAGAGGCAGCTCAAGAAGGCTGTGGAAATGAGCTGGTACCTCCAGCAGCAGTGCAGCTCTTATTGACTCTGGGAAGATAAGGATCAGGGCCCCTGTGCAAGTTCAATTCATACAATTACATGGAGGAGAATGAATCTCTGGGGAGAGCAAACTAACTGAGGATTCTTCCAAGATGGGATTTTCAAACTGGGCCAAAAGGAAATTAGGTGTCCAGATTCCATTAAAATATAACTGAAGCTGGAGCATAACTCTCCCAGTCTCTTCTGATAAACAGCTCAGCAAAAGTTCATTGTGGGTGATAACCTTGAAGGTTTGTAGCTCCACTATCAGCATTGATATGAAAGAATGTGGAAACCACAGACTCCACTTGTCTGAAGGGTCCCGAGGGATGTGTGACAGCAAAACTTCCCCCTGGGGGAGGACAGGCAGCAGTTCAATAACTGCTAATGGCACCATTTCCCACAAAAGCTGCTTTAAGCTGCTGTTTAGGGACCTGCAAACGGCCTTAAATAGCTGCTGCCATTGCAGGATCTCCTTGGGAGTGATGCATTAAACATCTGCACCTTGCTTTAACTGTGCCCCAGCCGGGCTGGCCGGGCTGAGGAGCTGCTGTGTCTGGTGTTGGAGTTTCTGCAGGGCCAGGAACAGCCGGCTTTTCTGGGCTGTGCTCTCAGCCTGAACCTTGATGTGGCACTGCAGATGCTCCTCCTGTCATCTCCCTCCTCCTCTGTGTATTTTGATCAACAGAATATTAGCCTGTGCTGGATTGTGGCACTGGGGTTCAACTCTGTTTCCTATAAAAGCTAAACATCTGGTTTTGCTAAACATCTGCTATGAGTCCAGCCAAGGGAGATGCTGTTGTCAGTACCAGATTCATTTATTTTTTTTTTTACAAACAGCCATGGTTTTGTTTCAACAAAGAAAAGAGATGCAGTAAAATTGATTATTATGGAATCATAGGTTGGTTTGGGTTAGGAGGGACCTTAAAGCTCATCCAGTGCCACCCCTGCCATGACAGGGACACTTCCACTGTCCCAGCCTGCCCCAATGTCCAGCCTGGCCCTGAGCACTGCCAGGGATCCAGGGGCAGCCATAGCTGCTCTGAACAACTTGGTTCAGTTATTATTTACTCTATGCATAATTCTGAATAATTATTATAATTCTGGGGAGACAGCACAAGGGAGGCACGGTGGGAGTAGAGCTGTACCCCCACCTGCTCTTTGGTTTTCCTGTTGTCAGGTTGGAGGTGAGTGGATGCAGCTCTCTATAAATGCATCCTGAGCTCCCACCACGAGGCCAATCAGAAAAACTTGGTAATTCTGAAAAAAAAGAATTATAGAATCATGGAATATCCTGAGTTGGAAGGGTCCCACAAGGATCACTGAAGTCCAACTCCTGCTCTTCTCCCTGGGTATGTAGAGGGTCATGGCATCTCTGTTGGAATGGAAAACTGGGGGCCAGAGAAAGGAAATTAGGCAGCAAACCTCTTCACCTTAACCATTCTGTATCTCTCCCTTCCCTGCAGTATTTTGGAGGTTGGATTTGGCTGAGTGCTCAGAGTGGTTTCATGGTGAGCACCAGCCCCAGGAGGGATTTATGGGTCCCTGTGAGGCACAGAGAGAGCCCAGCACTGAGGGATGGGCTCCTGAAGGGACCTGGAGCTCCCCAGCAAGGACAGGCCACACTAGGAAAAACTCCTCTTTAAAAAAACCTGCCTGGAACTTTTCCTCCAGTTGTGAGCAGAAAGCTGAAGTTTTTAAAGTTTTTGGTTTTTTTTTTTTTTTTAACCTCTAATCACTGCAAATCAGTGACTCCATTGAGGATTATATGATTTAAATTCCATTCCCCTACTCCCATAATGGAGATAAAAATTATGGTTTCAAGTGATTTTTGGGAAAAAATATCCATGGTTTAAAATCCCACATAAAATGTTTCCCAGCTGCTGAGAATTTAAGGTTAATGCTTCCAGATGCACCCAAGAAAAATCTCATTTACCTGATTTTGAACCTGTCACACCACTAAAGTTAATGAGATATAAGCTCTTAAGTAATTTAGTCATTCTGAATGTTTTACTTAATGATCAATTCCAGATTTTCCAAATTATTTATTTTCATGTATTTAAAAAAAAAAAAAAGTTATGATGCTTTTATTATGCTTCAACATTCCTTTGGTCTGCTTGGCATAACTCTCCAGCAATACAAATTTAATGGGAAATCTCCTGCACTGGGTGGTGTCCCTGCCCCTGTCCCACCCTCCTGTGAGCTTTTCCCCCTGTGCACACCCACCCTGATGCTTTGAGGGATGGTGAGATGGACACAGGTGTGCCCAAGGGACTCCTGTTCCAATGCAGGGCACAGCTCTGGTAGCCAGAACAGCCCTCACTTGTTCATCCCACTGATTTCAGAAATTTCACTGCAGTGGTTTGTCCTCACACTTATTTTCAAGGTTGGCAGCACAAAGCAAAAGGAGTTGCCTGATTTGAACTCAAATGCTTCTTTATCACTGTTGTCCCATATTGTCAGGGAATAGGGGGCAAGTTTCTGCCCTTCTCTCTGAATCTCAGAGTCCCTGTCCTATTTCCAATTTCCCCCTTTATGGATCCAGTGGTGCTCTTTTCTTTTACTGACTCAGGACAGGTTGTGAGAAAGCATTGGTGAGTTTGTGCTCTTCATTCCAAGAACATGTCCTGGGTCAGTCTTGAAAATACCTGCTCAATCCAATAAAATATGATTTAGGTGAGATGAAAAGTGGATTTAGCTAAAATACTGCATCCCACACTTGAGTGAGTTATTTACTCTTCAGGGGACTAAAATATTTTATTATTGGGCAACCAAGGAGAAGTAACAGTGTAGAAGTTTAGTTGGGTATGAAATATCTGCTCTTACACAGCTTCTCTGAACTGTTAACCAAAGGAAAGCTAACAGTGTCCAGTCTCAATTTTTGTCTTCAGTGAAGACTAGATGAAAACACATTTGGAAGGCAATTAGAGTATTTTTATTTTTGCTCACAATAAACTGCAAGCACAATAAAACTGCTAGCACAAGGTTGAAGGTTATTTACTACGATTATGTGCCACATGTGATTAATCTCTTCCCCACTTTTTATTCTTTTCTCAGCAAGATTTTAAATATCCAGGGGGATCCCTACAGAATTCTGCAGGGTCAGATTAAAAGGCTGAGAACAGTTAGCACAGGTGGCTGTGTGTGCAGAATTCACTGCCTTAACAAGGTGCTTCTTGTGAGCTGCATCTCCCTCCAGGACTGCCAGCAGCAATCCTGCACATCAGCACATCCCCAAGAATCTGTGGCTGTTTTTGAGCCATTTTCCCCTGCAGCCCTCCACCAGCATTGCTCTACAAAGATGACAAATGGCAGAAAAGAGAGGGAGCACAGGGCCTGCTATTCCCCAGTGGAAAGGAACATGTTAAATGTTCTTCCCAGCACCCTGGGCACTGCTGAGCTCCCTGTGGAACCTGCCTTTGTCCCCCTCCATGGCCATGTGTCCCTGTCCCCTTGGTTTTCAGCAGTGGCTGTGCTGCAGCTGCCCAGATTTGCAAAGACAGCCAGAAAACAGATCCACACCCAGCAGCTGGTGTGCTCTGTCCACCTGCACAGAGTGGGCAACAAGAGCTTGCCCAGCAGGGAAAGAGCCCCAGATTGTTTGGGATCAAGGATGGGAGGTGGGAACAGGGGGAGGGAGAACAGGATGGTTGTTGGAATAAGCACAGGTCAGTTTATGGTCACTGAGGAACCAACAGCTTGGACCCAAAGTGTTCTTCACCAGCTTGGTGGGAGGTTCAGGCAGAGCTGTGAGATCTGGGAAAGTGCTGCAGGGAACTGAGAAAGGGGCCTTGCTTTGCACCTTCTGCCACCTGCTCAGTTAATTATTTTCCAAAGACAATTTTATGATGTCATGCAAGCTGCAAGCCAACATTCTGCAGCCAACCTTGTCCTCAGTGTCCTTTTCTCTGGCTGGAGTGAATCTTTGCTGTAGAAGAGATCTTGGTTTAATTCATTGTGCCTGCAGCTTTAAGGCTAGAATAGAATACAGACAAGATGATAATTATTGCTCTGAAGCTCTTGTGGAGAAGGCAGCGTGAGGAAATGTCCCATTAACATTAAAAACAAATCCAGGAGAAGGTGATGAAGAAATGCTTTCACCCTGTTACTTCTCCATGATCAAAAGACACTTGCCTAACCCCAAAATCTAATTGTCTCATGATTAAAAATGTATGAGACCTCCAGAACATAGAAAAGATTGTTGTGTAGCAGCACAAATACTTGATTGAAATGCATAATTAATACCCTCACTCAGCCTCACGTGAAAGGCAGGCTGTCCAAGGGATGGACTCACATTTTTGTACCAAGGCAGCTGACTGGTGAAATAATGCTGGTGACTTTCCACTTCTAGACAAGCAAAAAGAAATTTGAAGCTCATCTGTAAATTTTCATGTGTCTTGGATATATTTGAGAAGCCAAGGAGTTAAAAAACTTCACACAGCCTCAGGCATATCCCTTATTCAAACAATTAACTTTGACTTACCAACAACTTCTTGGGTGTGTAAAAATGTGTCAAAATGGCACATTGAAAGTGGTCATGAAGTGTAGAAAATGCTGTGCCTGCTGCTGAGGGGTGAGGTGTGACCATGTGTTCACCAGAGCCCATCCTGCTCGTGCAGAACTTCAGGGATTCAGAAAAAACAACACTTCCATAGGGTCAACTGTAAATGATGCTTTATATTGTACCCAGTGCACACAGAACACTGCTGCTCTTTCACCACAGCAATCAGGAAAATACTCAGAATCCAGTTTAATTTTAAGCCTGTAAAAAATACAGTTCAGTATTGGACCCAATGTAACTGTCTTGGTAGTTTTAATCTTAATTTCTGCTTTTGGAGGAACATTAATTCAAATAACATTTTTTTTCAAGTATATTCCAAGATTCAACTGGTTTATTTTAGTTTGGTAGCACTGAGTTTTTTTTTTTTTTTGTCCTAACTGATGGTAATGACAGCTAAATGTCAGCTTCATTTCTGTCTTAGCTCAGAATATAAACAGAAAAGTATACAAAAAAAGAAATGTCCTGTTACTCTGTGAATTCTTCTTGCTGTGTACCCTATGAAACAGTTTTGATTCTGCATGTGACTCTCAGTCCAAAAGCCATGATGAGACATTTTTCTCAATAAATTATTTTCCACATTTTACCTCTAGTGCAGAGAAAACACTTCTATTAACATAAATGCATAAAAAACCTGAACCTGGAACTTCATTTAATCAAGAAAACCCCCCAGGATATTTTTATATAACATTTTGGATGTATATTATGTCAAAACATGATCACCAGTCAGACTAGTGATATCTAACCCCAATACATTATTGTGACTTCTAAAATAAAAAAATCAGAACAAAACTAAATTTATTATAGCTGTGCCTTCATTAAACACCGTGTGTTGGTGATTTAAACACAACAAAACTCTAGTAATTCTTCAAAAGTGTCTACTAAATAGAATAAAAAGAATAAGAGAACAATTAACATTTAGTCTGTTACATTAAAAAACTGGATGTACATACTCCTATTGCCTGTTAGCTTTACCTAAGCCTTCAACTACTACAAAAAAATAATAATAATAAAAAAAGGAAAACTCATTGTTGAAAATCAAAAACATTCAAATCAGTTGATACAACATTACAGTACAGTCAACTAACATCATTCAGGGTCTCCTTTTCTCAGGGTAGAGTCCTCAGACCAGGGTGACAAACCTAGTTCACTGCAGGTCCAAAACTGAGGGTTAGCTCGGTGCCATCCTCCCCTTGATGGCTCTGGGAGAACGGGGCTCACCAGCCTCTCCTTTTCATTCAGCACTGGAGTTAGGACAGTGTTAAATTTAGCACAATAACTAAAGAAAAGAAAGGGAAGATAAAAAAAAAAAGAATAAAATAGAGAAGTGGAAGCTAGGTGAAGCTGCCATTTGTGTCAACCCATTGCGATACGCTGTACTAAAAAATCCTGAAATATCCACCTGTCCTCACCGCTCTGCCACGGACTAGCAAAGTCAAAAATACAAAAGTCTTCAACTCGTCGTTTTTGCAGAATAAAGCAAAAAAGTCTTTGTGCTCCTTACTACCAGAAGCAAAATATCCTCTGAGTTACCACATGTAATAGCTTCTGGATGTGTCCACTTGGGTCGGCTTGGTCTCTGCAGAGCCATCCTTGTCCTTTTCACTGTCACCTTCCCAGAGATTAATAAGTGGAGGGTAGAGCTCGTTCAGGGGGATTGAAGAGGTCTTTTGCATATATTTTTTCAATGAGTGGTGGTAGTTTTTCCTCTTAAACCTTTTTGCAATGTAAACGGAGACGGAGGCGAGGCTGATGACAGCAAACATGGATCCCATCACCGCCGCCAGGGCTGTGCTGGTTTCCTGGTCGGAGATATCCAGCGCAAAAGCCGCGTTTTTGGTTGTGACGTTGACGCAGGATCTCTGTGTTTGCTGATGGATGTTGGACACTGTCAGACACACTTCGTAATCCGTGGAGGGTTGTAAATGCGTGAGGTTGTATTCGTGGACGTCCACCGGGACCCTGGCGGTGTAGGTGATGTGAGGGTTGTCAATCTTCATGGTGGCCGATGACCATTTCAAATTGGATGTCATGACGTTGGAATTGACTTTCCAAGAAACCAGGATGGAATGGGATTCAGCTTGTTTAACGTAGATCTTGAGGACCTGGGTGCCATCCAGGAGCGTTCCGTTCACCCGGATGGTAGCGACCCTCGTGTCAGCCCCTTCTATGTTTTGAGCGACACAGGTGTATCTCCCAGAGTCCTCAACCTGGATGTTGGAGATCTCCAAGGTGCCCTCACTGCTCAGCTTGTATTTGTCAGAGAGGCTTTCCACGGTGACTTTATTGCCCAGAGGAGTGACCCAGTAGATTTCTGGCTCGGGTTCTGCCATGGCCCTGCAATCTAAAAACACCGTCATACCGACGTCCAGGTTCAAGTGATTGGGAAAGGTCTCGTGAGAGATCATTGGAAGACATTGCTCGTTTGAGTCCTGTATCAGCACCTCCTTCACCTGCTGTCCCCGGTACTCCGGGGGCATGGCACAGAACATGGACAGGGGCTCCATGAAGCGGATGTTGGTTTTGTTGGAGTTGATCCAGTGGATGACGCAGTCACACCTCAGCGGGTTGCTGTGGATGCTGATCTCACGCAGGTTGGGGAGGGATTCCACTGTCTTTTGGTAGACTGCATTCAAGGCATTGTTGTTGAGCATCAGGCTCTCCAGGGCAGGGACGTTGCGGAAGGCCAGGCGATGGATGTAGGACAGCTTTGGGTTGTTGGTGGCTTCCAGCTTTGTCAGTTCAGGCAGGTTGTCCAGCGCGTACCTGTCCACAGACACGAGTTCTCCCATGTTGTTGATCCCAAGCTCTTTCAATCTGAGCATGTTTTTAAAATCCCCTTCTTGAATTTTATGAATTGGATTTTTGTTGAGATCCAGGAATTTTAAATTGGGGACTTTCTCAAGTGCAAGCTGAGGAACTTTTACCAATTTGTTGTCATAAAAAGAAAGACTTTCAAGACTATCCAAGCCTACCAAGGCGTTGCCTGGAATGTCTGTGAGGTACATACCTGCCAAAACTAGACTCCTTAAGTTTGAGAGTGGTTTGAAATTCATATCAAGTATTCCAATCACTGGGTTTTCTCCAATCATGAGAATCTCTAAGTTGGGAGTCGAATCAAACCAACGGCTGTCAATAACCTTTAATTTGTTGGAGTTGAGGTGTAATCTCAGAAGATTTTTCAGGCCAGAGAATGCGTTTGCAGAAATACTGCTGATCTGGTTGTGGTTTATGTAGAGCTCCTGCAGATTGCAGAGGTCTTGCAGGCAGTAGTCAGTCATCTCCGTGATCTGGTTCTCCTCCAGGTGCAAAGTCGTAAGCTGAGTGAGATTGGAGAGCCCAACATCTCTGATACTCGTGAAGTTATTTTGTGAAAAATCCAATTCTGTTAAATTAAAGAGCTGCTGGAGTTCGTCTGTGGTCTTGGCAATGTTGTTGCTTTGTAACAGAAGGACTTGAGTGTCACTGGAGAGGTTGCTGGGGATTTTTGTTAACCGCAGGTCGTTGCAGTCGACTGTGGTGGCTTCCCTGTAGGTTGACTGTGGTGTAAACCAGGGCCTGATTTCACAGACACAAAGCTGTGGACATTCATTGCTCTGTATGGAAGACTCAGTTAATGAATTCATTAACAATTCTAGCACCAACTGGCACACAGTTAAAACAACTCTAACCTTTGCCATGCTGGCCAGGAGGGGCTTCAGCTCCCCGGCCCCCTAAAATCCCCAGGGAGGAAGAGGGTGATCCCCTTTCAAGCAGAAAACGTAGAGCTTGACGTTTAAGGTGAAAGGCTTGGACATCCAGAAAGGTGAAGGATGATTTTCTGAGTTTACTGAAGTTAAGAGATGCTCTGAGGACCCTCAGCTGCTCCTCAGTGTTTTAGAATCTTCTGTAAATCACTGCCTGAAGATGGTCCTGAAAGCAGATTAGGGTATATGTTATGCTCAGCTCATATACAGCTCATCCATTATTTAGTTTCTCCAACCTTTGAAAGAAAATATCTGAAAATAAGCATTATTTTTACAGTATTCTCTAAAAAAAACCCCAATCCTGTGTAGATAAATTATGTAGGGTTTGGAACTCTCTCCTTCTTGGAGTTTACATGAGAAATCTCTCTGAGCGAATTATCTAAAATTAAAACTTTGGGATGGAAACCTTTCAGTTGTACCCTGCAGGAGCTGTTAGAATGGCTTGGGAAGGCTGAGGGTGGAGGATGTGCTGGTGACACAGCAGGGTCTCAGATGAGTGTCAACACCCAGTCCCTGTCCCCAAGGCTCAGATTTCAGGCAGGGGGAATTAAGGCTCAGGAAGCTGCTGGTTTAGAAGTTTGAGGCTAAATGTTTATGAACTTTGCCAAAATTTATCCCAGTTAATCAAATCAGTTCCAGATAACGGCTTAGATTTAATCCAGCTCAGCACCAAACAATAACAGTAAATTTGATTAAATGAATGTACTGCCCTTATTTCAGCTGTCTGTACTGCATTGTGATTGTATGAAGTGTTCACCACAGTTCCAAATTGCTGTGTAAGCCCCACATTTGTATTTGCTTAGCCTGAAGTTGTTCATGCAAGAGTGCATTTAAATTAACCCAGCTGTGTCCAGGCACCTCAGAACATCTGGTGTATTGTGAGGCTCTGAACACATATTCCAGGAAAATCTTGTAGTAAAATCTTTCTCCTTCTCACTTCAGAAAATCATTTTGGTGAGTGCAGCTGAGACTTCTCAAACAAAAGCTTTGGGTTTTTATGTAACTAAAATAATCAGGTTGTGCTGTTCCCTGGAAGTGTCCAGGGCCAAGCTGGATGGGCTTGGAGCACCCTGGAAGGTGGCAGGGGTGGAACTGGATGGGCTTTGAGGTCCCTCCCAACCCAAACCACTCTGTGGCTCTGGGATAGCTGAGAGAACACAGCAATGGAATCACATCTTTTTCAGTCAGAACATAGCAAAGCTTCAACCAAGTCACAGCCCTCAAAAGATGATGGTATATAAAATAATAAAACTAAATACAGCTTCTAAAATAGGTTTAAAATACTCCTCTGGATAGTGGTGACAGGAATCCCATTTGTACAACACTTACTTCTAAATCTGATCATATTAAAAACTGAAATTACTGTGTTTTATTTTAGATTGCTGTATAGTGCGGTAGGTAGAACACACCCAACAGAATTTTTATTATTTATTTTTATACTGTTATCCTGTGGCTGTGCTTTGGAGGAAGGGGAAGAGGAATGGGACCCAGAATACATTTGACCCTCTTGAGTCAGATTTTCTCTCTGGTGACTGAGACTTGAATGAGAGCTGAGCAGAGAGGGGAAAACCAACTGTAGGACCAACATTCCTTCCCAAATAACCTCCACCTGATGGAAGAATTGCCCAAAACTGTATTAAAAATAAATCCTAACAGCTGTAATAGTAGAAACTGTGTGAGCAGGGAGTGATGAGGGGCTGGCACAGCCTGAGCTCTGCTGACTCTGATGGATGCTTCCCTCCACAGCAACACATTTGTATCAGACCCAAACCAGCCAATTCCAGGAAAATTGATGGGATCTGAAGTTTAATTGATTTAATTGCAGCTTTTCAAATGGCAGGGTTTTGCAGTGAATAATGCAGGTGGTGCTTTCCCCCAGTCACAGTCCCAGGCAGGTACAGGAGGTGCCCTGAGCTGTCCCCTCACACAGGACATGTCCCTGCTCCAGCTCTCACCTGGCCCAGGGAGCATTGCTCCAACATTCCTGCCTGTGGAATTTCTCCTGCAGCTTCTCAGTGGATGAAGAAAAGAGACTTGGAGCCTTTCAAAGCTGAGGGCCCTAATGTTGTTTTACTACTGCTTTAGCCCTGATGTAGCTGTATGAATCATGTAGTGCTTTAAAAACCAATCTGCCTGAAAAACACTTCAAAGATTCTTTTAAAATATGTAGGAGCATGTCTAGATGCTGCAAAAAAGAAATCTAATTCGATCTTTTTTTGTTGAATATTTATATCCTCTTACTGTCACATTACAGTTATTGTTCATCCTTGCTAAGAAGGCATTTGTGGGTTTATTGACCAGAGTTCTGAGTTTATGATCACTGTAAATATATGACTTTACAAGTTCTTAGTGGCTTGTTCTCTTCTGTAGCTATTTTTCTACTGCAAATGGATTTAATTTTCTTTAACTGGAAATGTTCTTAAGAAACAACCTGCACATTGCTTTCCTCAGTCCCTCCCAGCCCAGGGCAGCTTGGATGAAGCTGGAGATGAAATTCCAGGTTAATCAGAGTGAATTCTGAGCAGCCCCAGCAGGAGGGACAACCCAAGTCATGGGGTTTTGGTTTTAGCTACTTGTGCTGTGTAAAACCCCATCCCCATCTGGATCAAAGCTCCAGAGCCAGCAGGGCAGCCACCAAAAGCCATCCCTCTGCCCCAGGATTCTCAGACACCTCCTCAGTGTTTGGTGTTGCAGATTCTGGGGGTGAGATGCAAAGCTTTTAGCATTCCCTGCCTTCCTTCCCTCTCATTTGTGAGATTCATCTTTTCTGCTGTTCCAACCCACAACAGCAGTTGTAACAGCTGGTAACTTGATATCAGCAGAAATAATGGTTAATTTAATGTGAGAGATATGGAGGGAATTATTTTATTCCAGGCTAATTAAATGCATTTTCCATGGCAGTGCTCAGTGCCCAGTGCAGCAGGAATCCACATTTCTGTCACCAGCAAACCCTCAGCAGCTGCTGGGGTGTTGGATTGTTCCTGCTCCCTGAGGGCAGAAACAGGAGCATCCTTCCTGTCTCCCACCCTGGAACTGCCATGGGGGGATCTAACTCTTCCCTCTCCACTAAGTTCTGAAAACTGGTTCATAGTGAGAATTTGAGTGAAATCACGAGGGTGGGTGTTTGGTGATGGAGTAGAAGATCCTTCATTTCAGCTTTCCTTGGAAAGAGGGGTGGGTGGGAAGAGGTGTGCCCTGGCAGCCATGGCCTTGCTGGTGGCTCCTAAAGAGTTTGGTTGTTTTTTTTTAATGGAAATAAAATCTACATTTAAACCTTCAGTGCAGGAAGAGGAGAATACAAAGGGACAAGCATGAAATAAACTGTTCATTAAAAGTGTTCACACTTAACCTGCCAACTAAAAAGAACAGACATTAAAATTTTTTGCTTGGTAATAGGAAAACAAAGTGTTGTCACTTCCCTGACAACTGTATTAATGGTCACTATTAAAATTCGCTGAAAAGAGCAACAATCTTGTTTGCACATGGATATCTGGATGCATTTTGAAACAGTGATGCTGCCACAGCAAATCCTCTCCACAGTTACGTGGTTCATTCTTGCAGAATTTCTTTTATACTGCAGTAACATCAGCCCAGATTTTGGTCAGCAGCCACCTGCACTGAGTGTGCCCAGGTAAAAGTTGGAAGGATCAGATACATGAAGAGATTACCTCAGGCTGAGACAAGCAATTTATTCTGCAGTTGCTCAGAGCCAAAAGCACACGCTGATTCCCCTCCCTCTGCAGAAACATTTTCCCAGGTTGAGCCTCAGCACCTGAGCTGTGTGCTGGAAAATTGTGTTGTGCTAATGTTCTGCTAATGACTCGTGCAGCTCCTGCATTCCCATCACCATCCTGGGGAAAGTGCTGCTATCCCTCAGGAAAACCTGCCTGCTGCACCTGCCTCAGGTGGGACAGCCCTGCCCAGGGACCTGGAGCAGGAGGAGAACTGGGGGGGTTCAGGTGGAACTGGGAATTCAGGCTGGGATCAGTACAGATCCAACTGTGCTGGAACTGGGAAGGGAATTCAGGCTGGGATCAGTACAGATCCAGCTCTGCTGGAACTGGGAAATGGAATTCAGGCTGGGATCAGTACAGATCCAGCTCTGCTGGAAATGGGTAGGGAATTCAGGCTGGGATCAGTACAGGTCCAGCTGTGCTGGAACTGGGAAGGGAATTCAGGCTGGGATCAGTACAGATCCAGCTGTGCTGGAACTGGGAAGGGAATTCAGGCTGGGATCAGTACAGGTCCAGCTGTGCTGGAACTGGGAAGGGAATTCAGGCTGGGATCAGTACAGATCCAGCTCTGCTGGAACTGGGAAATGGAATTCAGGCTGGGATCAGTACAGATCCAGCTGTGCTGGAACTGGGAAATGGAATTCAGGCTGGGATCAGTACAGATCCAACTGTGCTGGAACTGAGGAAGGGAATTCAGGCTGGGATCAGTACAGATCCAGCTCTGCTGGAACTGGGAAGGGAATTCAGGCTGGGATCAGTACAGATCCAGCTGTGCTGGAACTGGGGAAGGGAATTCAGGCTGGGATCAGTACAGATCCAGCTCTGCTGGAACTGGGAAGGGAATTCAGGCTGGGATCAGTACAGGTCTAGGCTTTACTGGAACTGAGGAAGGGAATTCAGGCTCCCTCAGGGAGCTCAGGCTGGTTAAGGCAGCTGGGCAAGTGCAAGGAAAGGGTTTTGTGTGAGATAAAACCTGCCCTGCTGTGCCTTTCAGCAGGGCCTCTGCAGTTCTGCATCCCCACTGTCCATGGATAAAACTGGGATTGGGGCTGTGCTCAGGTGAGCCAGCACCTCTGGCCAGGCTTTAGAGGCAGAGGAAATAGGAGCACCCTCTAAGCCACAGCAGTGAGCTCAACACTAAACCCAGCCTAAAACCAGCTTACTAAAGCCAGGCTTGCTCCAGCCAAGAGCATCAGTGACCTTGTACATCAAGAGAAAAGAGAGTTTAATAACCAGGACATTTCCAGCCAACCCACGGGATGGGCTCCTTTCCCAGGAATTAAATTTACAAGTGCAATCCTGTGTATTTAGAAAAACACTGAGGAATCATGCTTGATAACAAGCCTTTTATAGTGAGGTTTTTAAAGTCTCTAGTGTCATCAGGAAATAAGCTATTTACAGGTCTGAATTGTGGAAAATACAGAAAAAATCTGGCTGAAAATAATGACAGTTGAAAAGAGCTTGAAAAAATCTGAACGTGGGAGCTGGGTATTAAAAGGAAATACAGAAACAAGGGTCTATAAAACATGTAATAATGGCATAAAGCCTCAAAGCACATCCTCAGGGATTTATAATATTTAAGGTTTGGAGTTTATTTTCCCTGCAAATAATGCCTACTTTTTCTTGTCTGTACTCACATTCCATCAAAATAAAGTCTGTGTTTAATTTTGGGGAAAGCTCTGGTGAAAAGGTGATTTGCTGTATCTGGAGACAACCTTAGCATGCTTTATCTGTGTTCTTTTGAAAAATACTACTCTTATCTCCACCAAAGAACTGCAAAGAGCATCCTATTCATAACATCTATGCTGCAGAAGCAGCATATTACAGCTTGGAAATTTGTAATTTATTTGGGCTTATTCTTAAGACTTGCATCTGATACAGTATTTTTCATTAAAATACTGAAGCAAATTTGCAGGAGAGGGAAAAATGCTTTTCATTCATGGACTGCTCTGGAGTGCAAGGGGCTGGATCCCCTGCAGGGAGCAGCCATTGGGTATTGATGGCCCATCAAATCCACCATAGAATTGCACAGAATTGCTTCTGGCAACTGATGGGAAATCTCTCACAGATTACCATTAACCAGGCATATTAGAAACATCAGGAATAACAGGGGGGCTTGCCAAACAGTGGGTTGTCAAATTATAGAGGCTGTTTGCTTTAGGAAAGGAAAAACCTCATAAACCACTTCATAACCTTGAAACCTGCAAGGTGAGATGTGTTTGTGCAGCAGGAACACTCTTATGTTAGGAACACAAATTATTATCAGCTTCCTTACTGCATTTCCCTTCATGAATGAGTTTCACCCTGGGACAAGATGGGCTGTTGTGTTGTCCAGGACTTGCTTTCACATCCTGCTACAAGGGTTCAGTGGGAAAGCAAAGCTTTGATTGCATTTGATGGAGAAGAATCTCAGCTGTGACCATTGTTCTCGTTCCACACCATCAGCAGATAAATTGCTTGATTAGATCAGCATTTCTGAGAGTCTTCCCACTGCCAGGGTAAGACCCAGTTCCCTGAGACCTTCCTTGCAGCTCTTCCCTTCTGCCTGATGTGCAGGTGATGGAGAGCAAACCTCTGGGATGTGCTTTCCTTTCCCCTGCACTGCCCCATCCCATCCCCAGCCCTCTCTCTATTTTAAATGCAAGGGAGAATTGAAACCTGATTGGTTTTAGTACAGTATCTAAAATTTCCAGAGCATAACTAATTTGGGAAAACCTCTTCCAACTACTTTTTTGCATGTCATGTATCTGCTGGCTGATGAATGAAAAGGGACCAAAGGTAGAGAAATTCTGCTTTTGGCTTCTGACCATATTTGAAGAGGAGAAATGGATTGAGTTGTGGCATATTTGGATCTCAGAACCATGGGGAAGGATCTGAGCATGAGGGGGCACCTTCCCTCAGAGGATTTCAAACAGAGCAGCTCAGAAAATCTCTGCTTCTTACTATCTATCAAAATCAGCACAATTCAAACAAAAATATAAAAATAAAAAATGACAAATAGCATAAAGAGATTGGGTTGGATTTTGGAGTAGAATTCCCTTTTGTTTTTTGACCACTCTTAGAGCCAAGGAGTTTGGCCAGTGGAAGCAAAGTGTTAATAGTAACAAAAGGAGCACACGAGGAATATTTTTAACCAGGAGAAACAGGGATGCCAGAACTCCAGAGGATTTTCCTGAACTACCAGAAAATCCTTTTCCTCCTTTTGCTGACTGGCTCCTGGCAGTGTGATTATTTTGCTTCCTACACAGTTCTAGATCAAACTCCAGTTCTGTGAGTCACTCAGGATCCCCCACAGTTGGGAAAGACCCTGGTGTGTGTGGCTGTTACTACCATAGAGGATGCCAAAAAACCCAGTGCTGGAAGCAGTGCTGATAAACCCCAACCAGAGGCAGTCAGGAGCTCTGGAGGTGTTTATAAATCTGGCTGCAGGGAATGCATAAAGCTTGTTATTAAAAATTAGATGTGCGTGGAGCTTCAATTGCTTATCTTCAATCAAGGAAAAAGTTCTTTTTCTGGTCTTTGTTACATTCTGTTTTGATAATTCTGTTTCCTGGGGCTGTAGTATGTGTTAGCTTTTCACTTATTGGTGATGAAGTTTGAAACTGTATTTTACTATTAGCCTAGATCTATATCTACACAGTTTGTACATGTAATGTGCTGACACAGACTTCAGCCCTTAGAATAAAACAGACTTCTATTGATTTTCTTTTCTGAGTTTTATGCTTACAAAATCCAATTCTCTGTTTCTGAGCTATATATATTTAAATGTTAATAGACCCATATATTGAGTTGGCTGATATGGGAAGATCTGATAGGAAAGACTGTGAGCATACCACTAACAAAATAAATGGATTTAGCATGGGAGGTGCTGAGATCTAATAGAAAGGCTGTTAGCACCAAGACAAAGATCTGGAACTCAACCAAGCCAGGAAGGGACAGAACTAATTCCATTAAGTGGTCACAGATTTGGGTTTGGAACTGCTCTGAAGCAAGGCTTGCTCTGACCTGAGAAAAAGGCTCTTTTCTCTCCAGTTCCACTGCTGTACCCTGTGACCCTCTCCCTTTCCAGGAGTCTTTCTGCATTTCTGCCACATGAGATATGTGCTCCCTCCACTGTTTCATTCCAAAATCACTCAGGCAGCACTGCCTGATCAGGACAGGACACCCCAGAGCCTGCATTTAACCACTTCTCTTCCTCTCAATATCACCTGAATTCTGATGCTTTATTCCATGCAGAAAAGTTTTATTTTAGACATTCATGAGATTAAGAAAGAGAGAAAATCCATCCTAAGGAATGTAGTGTGTGTTTAAGAACCTTTAAACTGTTCCTTGAGCTTTAGTTCTCAGCCTGCCCATGGTCACATCCCAGATTTTCCATGGGTTGTTTCTTTCATCTGAGGTGCTAAAATTTCTGCCTATTGCAGGAAGGAAGCTTTTTCTTCTTAAAATTTTAAGTTATTGATGCTTTATAGATAAAATCTTTACCTAATTACAATGATTTATTTGGGCATGGTGATGTTTAATTTGTATAAACAGACTTGTTGCACTTAAAGGGGACAGAAAGAGAAAGGAAAACAGATTTGTCAATGAACTTAGAAAAAAACACTGACCTGGTTTTACTTGGTGCCTTTTACTACAGCGAGCCCATTTTAAAGACCCGTTTTCAAGCAGCAATTTAAAAACTTCATTTTTGCAACTGCTTGTTCACCTATGGCTAAGATAAGTTATTTTTCAATGCATTTACAAGTCACTGGTGGCTCTCTGGAACTATCAATATTTACTCTATTTCTGTTAGACTGATGGATCATTTGTAATTTATAAATTTAACAAGGCCAATCAGTAGCTCATCTGCATCCCAGTAATTGTATGCAGCACATTAGCAAGGTATGAATTTATTAGATAGTTTTGGACTTGCTTAATCACATAAGTGATATGATGCATGAAATAAGAGAAAATGAAGGATTCATTATATAAATGATAAACATTTTCAAATTATGAAAAGACAATCCAAGCTTTGATTGATATTTTATTAAAACAAGGTAAAATGTTATCCTACCAAACTTTGTTCGGATAAGCTCAGGGAATCTCTCTGAATAACTTTTAGGTGTTTTGTAGAAGTTCCTTAGGATGTGATCTGTCAGATGCAGGGTGGAGGAGGGACCCAGAGAACATGTCCCATGAATTAAACAGCCACATGGCTTCCCCAGCCCTTGAGGGTTCTCTTTGGGAAAGGATAAAATGAGAGCAGTGACCTCAGCTGGGATTCTCTGAGGGCTGGGCTCTGGCTCATCTGCATTGCCACAGGTGGAGCTTCTTTCTCCAGCTTGGAAAAGTGTTTGTTGGGCATGGAGGGACCTGGTTTTGGTTTCAATCAGCCTGTGGGGTGTGTGGGACTGAAATGGGTGTTTGGTCAGGAGAGCAGACACAGCCACACCTGCCTCTGACTCACCTGCCTGGCACAAACCAGCCCTTGGGGGGCCACCAGTGACTCCCAGCTGATCTCAGGGTGGATGTGCCCCTGCAGTCCTTTGGGAACTGGGCTGCACTGGGACAGTGGGACAGAGCTGGGGGTGTCCCTGGGTGTGGAGGGACCCCAAAGCCAACACCCCAACACCTGGCAGGGGTTCTGCTCCCTGCCAGCCCCAGAACAGCAGCAGGGTGGGGGCTGCACCTGCCCCAGCCCAGTGCTGGCTCACACTGAGGGGCAGCCAGGCAGACCCTGCCAGGCACCTTTGGGGGGCTTGGCTTCCAAAAGCCCTTGGCTCCCCTGTTCTAATCCAAACTGACAGATGCCCAAATTGCTGGAATCACCAGAGTTAGTTAAATTAAATACCTGCAAATGAGATGCTGACTGACAACCTCTGAAATTTCTCACCAAAACCCCCAAGTAAGGTTTGCCACTGTGTTCAGCTGCTTTGGGCTGGGAATTGTTCAGGGAAAATATTGCCCAGTGTGACCACTGAGGACTAAAGGGCAGCACCTCAGAAGAGAAAATTATGTAGTAAGGCTGTGTACCCAATAAAATAAGGGAAAGAGCTGTTTCCCTGTGGCACTTTTATAACTCCAGTGCATTCTCACTACAGCACCCTGTTAAATATTTCAGGCTTGTTACTTAAACTTGCTTTGCCTCATTGTTCTGTTAGTTAAAAAGGGAAGAAAAAGGAAATACTCCACTGCAAATACTCAATCTGTGCTCCAGGTAAAAACCAGGTCCTGTGCTTTTAATAATTCAGCCTGATGGAACATCAAGGAAATGCTGGCTTGTAACAGCAAATTAAGGTCTTATGAAATCGAAGGTGAAATTATAAATAATTTTTGCAGGGAAAGTTAAGAGCAGAGGCTAATTCTTGGCTCAGAGATAGCACAGACTTGTCCTGCCTTTACCAGGGGGAGAATTAGGCCAATCCAAAATAGGCCAATCCAGTATTTTTCTTCAGTGCCATATGTAGAAAAAGCAAAGAATAAGAGAGTGGGGTTCAGAAGAACTTTCAGCTGGGGAGCTCTCAGCCCTCCATGGAGGCATGTTCAGCTCTGACCTTCTGGAGCCCATTTAGTGAAGGACTTTAATTACTCAGCTGCAGGAAAAGAATCAGACTGGCAAAGTCTTTGAGCAACTCGAGCACATCTGCACTGATTGTTTCTTATCAAAGTGGTCCTGTGAGCTCAGACCCTCCAAATCTTAGAGAAACACCCTTATTATATTTAATAATTGACTACAAACCAACAAAACCAGTTCCTAAGCCAGCTCTGTGATTTTCTTGGTTCTTGCCCATCTTTCTTCCCACATGTTAACTGCAGAGACAAAAGAGAGTACAGGGATATTTGTAGTCCTGGATTTCTGTTCTGGCATGGGGCTCTGGCTCCATCCCACCTCTTCACCCTCCCAGGAGCCCCCCAGGCACTGCCAACCCTCCTGACACAATCAGCAGAAAAACCATCCCAGCTCCAAAGTCCCCTTTTGTGCAGAACTCACAAATTATTTTTGGGACAGATGTGCATAAGGCCTGACCCTGTTAATGACTTAACTGCTCTGGAGCCCAGCCTGGAATTCTCAATTCTGGGAGCATCAAGGGTCTCCAGGCTGGCAGCTGCAGCTGGAAGGGGATGCAACCCAGGCTCCCTGTCCATGAGCCTGATACAAACAGAGAGGAGCAGGGCTGGATTTATGTGCTTCCAAAAAAACTTTACATAGATTTTCTTCAGTTCTGTGTCTACAAAATGTCTGCCAGGGAAAAAAATCTGGAGCTTGGCAGGATGAAGCCTCACACGTGTATTGTTCGTGTAGCTATGGTAACCTACAAATGCCACCAGTGTTTCCATTTCATACACAAATGAGGGGACAGCTGTGGGGACCACATGTCTGCCAATGGAATAATATATGTGAACTAGGATGGCTTGGTCAGAAAATTGCAACTCATCTATATTAATCAGGGCTTCAAAGAACAGGCACCTCCGTGGAGGCAAAGTGCACAGGAAGACAGAGGGGATTTGTATTTTGGAAAATTTTGGCTCCTCTGTAAATATTTGCAGCATCTTGCTACTCTGCTGGTTGAAAAATAAACTAATATAAACACTGTTCAACCAGAGCTATTCTACAAACATCACTCAACTCTTTTCCTTGGATTTTGTTTGTTTGTTTGTTTTTATTGATGCCTGATCTGGACACAATGCTGAACCTGGGACCAGGCAAGTCACTCACCTGGGGGAGGAGTAGCTCCAAAAGAGACAATGTGGCTCAGAGCTTTGTGAACAAAGCCCCTATTTTCACTCATTGATATCATTAACAGAAATAACACCTTCAAAAAACTCATACGAGAAACTAAAACAATATTTTAAAATACTGCTTAAACATGGATGAGTCTCATCCCTAACAACACACAAAAAGAAACCTGCAGACCCACTAATGCAAATAAATCCCCTTTCCAGTGACTATTAAGCTCTGCAGGCTTCAGCAGCAGCAATACTTGACCGCTGTTATGATTCATCCAAGGTGTTTTAAGCGTCCCTACAAAAAGAGCCGAGGAAAGGGGATCTGCCGCCCTCCTGGCAGCAGCAGCAGCCGGATGCAGCAGCAATCCAGCAGGGCGAGCACGAAAAGTTTTCCTGCCTTCTGCAGTGCCACGTTACTGTATCGGAGCGAAACAAAGGCTGCAGCATCCCCTCCTCCGCCCGCGGCACCCGCGGAGTCAGGGATGGTGATGATGAGAGCTTTAACCACTGCTTGTTGAAATTATCCCATTTGCTCCACGGGCTGCAACCAATTACACACAGAGAATCATGGAATTATAGACTGGTTTGGGTTGGGAGGGACACCTTCCACTGTTTTCAGGTGTTCCAAGCTCCAGTGTCCAGCCAGTGCCAGGGATGGGGCAGCCACAGCTGCTCTGGGCACCCTGTGCCAGGGCTCTGTTCCCTTTGAGGTCAGGCTGAACAGAAGTTTCTTTTTTCAGCTTGAATTTGGATGGGCTCAGCATTATTTATGGCAGTAAAAAAAGGTCCTTCGCAGTTCACGTGAAAAGTTGTTATCCTTCTATAACTGTCCAATTTAATGCAAAATCCTATTTCCTTCGGTGATCAGTAATAGTGTTATCGTGTCTGTTCTAGGCAAATGGAAAAGGCTTTATGGTCATCACAGTAAGTGGTCTAATAATGTCCAAAATGCCTACTGGGAGAGATAATTTTATATGGACTACATAAAATGTTGTGCAGGTAACTTTTACCTGCCGAGGTAAAAGTTGAACTGAAGCTCCTGTCCTGGAGCAGTGGCACAACAGAGGCTGCAGAGCAGAGGGACAGGGACCCCAGGGGCTGTGCCCTGGCCCAGGGCTGAGCAGGCAGAACCCTCCTGGCCCTCTTCACTATTCCCATCTGGGGAGCTTTGTGCACTGCTTTGTCCCTCTCAGTGCGTCCGTGTTTTAAATTAATTCCATTCTGACTTGCAAGACTTTGGGATGCAGTTTGGTTGGATTCTTTGGACAACAACAGGACTGACACTGGGTGCCTTGGGTCATTCAGAGCTCTGTGATGTCCCTGTGGGTACATCTGGGCTATTGATCAGAACAGGTTTATGATCTTGTTCAGAAATACTGGGTTCCTTTTATGGGGACCCTTCAAGTCCGTAAGGAAAAGACTTAAAGGTTTCCAAACTAGTTTTTATTGAAGGGACTCATTACTCGGGAGCTATTGCACAGCTCCAGGACAAGAACAGAAGCATCCTCTGTTTGATCTCTCACCTTTGGACAACATCATTGTCTACTTTGAGCTTGTTACTTTCCTTTCCATCGCCTGGTGGGAAATGCGCACCGAGCCAGCACCGGGGGAGAGAATAACTTGGGGGAGAGCGAAAATCGCAGGCGAACATCTGTTGTGCGGCCCCGGCAGGGCTGAGGCGGCACAATGCGCCTCGCTGCTGTGCCCCCTCTCCCAGGGAACGGGGGCCGGCCCCGCGCTCAAAGGGCGCTTTGACACGGGCGACAAAGGGGCGGCAGCGGGGCCGGTGCCTTTGTCCGCCAGCCCCGGGGGCAGGGACCCCCATCCCGGGTAAGGGGCTGCCGCTGCCCCGCGCTGCTCCCCGCACCTTCTAGGGACCGCACTTCGCAAAGAGCCCCCGCGCAGCGCAGGTGCGTGAGCAGGACCCGGAGCATCCATCCATCCCTCCATCCATCCATCCCTCCATCCCTCCATCCCTCGCCCTGCGCTCTCCGGGGCCGGTCCCGCAGCGCCCCGCGCACAAAGCCGCGGCCGCGGGAGGAGGGCGGCGGAGCCGCGGCCCCGCTCACACTGCGCCTTTATGCCGCTTTCTGAAGGGCCATTGTCACACTGAAGGCTCCTTGTCTCCTCGCATTCCTCCGGGTGAATGGATGAGGCAGGACATCTGCCGGGATCCGCTCCCATTCGCATGCAAATGGGGGACGCGGGCAGCGCTGCCGCACCGCCGGCACCACCATTCCCCCCAGAATCCCCGATTTACCGCAAACCGGCCCGGGGAACAGCGGAGCACCCGACACAGAGAGCAGGAGGAGGAGAGCGATGCTGCAGCCGAAACCCCGCAGCCCCGGGGCGGTCCCGGCGCGGTGCGGAGCCACCGGAACCCCGCAGCCCGCGGGGACTCCGCCGGGGGCACCGGGGGCGCGTCCGCCACCGCAAACTTTGCTGTGTCCCCGGTCCGCAGCGCACATCGCCGCACCGCAGCGCACGCTCCGCAGCCCGAGCGCAGCCCTCGCACCTCCCGCAGCCTCCGCTCCCTCCCCCGAGCCCGGCGGACGCACTCACCGCCGGCCGGGCGATGCCGCGGGTGTCCCCCGGGGCTGCACATCCGCCGCTGCCGCCGCGGTGCCACCGCGCCGGGATGCGGGAGCGATGGACGGATGGATGGACGGATGGATGGACGGATGGATGGACGGATGGATGGATGGACGGATGGACGGATGGATGGACGGATGGACGGACCGGTCCCTCCGTGCCCGCTGCCCGCCCCCAGGACAGCGGAGCGGTGCCGGTAGCGGTGCCGGTGCCGGTACCGGAGCGCGGTGCCGCCCGCTCTGAGCCGCCGCCGGCGCGCACCTGGGAAGGCGCCGCGGGTCAGCTGACGGGCCGCGCTCCCATTGGCTGCAGCGCGCGCGGCACCGGCCGCGGGGCGGGGCGAGTCCTGGCCCCGCCCCCGCGCGGCCCCGCCCCCGGCCTCGGTGCGCGCCACGGGGCGGCCGCGAGCGTCGCTCGGGTCCGGGTGAGCATCCCTTCCTCGGGATGCAGGGATACCATCCCTTCCTTGGGATGCAGGGATAGCATCCCTTCCGGGGATAGCATCCCTTCCTTGGGATGCAGGGATAGCATCCCTTCCTTGGGATGCAGGGATAACATCCCTTCCGGGGATAGCATCCCTTCCTCGGGATCCGGGGATAACATCCCTTCCTTGGGATCCAGGGATAGCATCCCTTCCTTGGGACCCGGGGATACCATCCCTTCCTTGGGATCCAGGGATAGCATCCCTTCCTTGGGACCCGGGGATACCATCCCTTCCTTGGGATCCAGGGATAGCATCCCTTCCTTGGGACCCGGGGATACCATCCCTTCCTTGGGATCCAGGGATAGCATCCCTTCCTTGGGACCCGGGGATACCATCCCTTCCTCGGGATCCAGGGATAGCATCCCTTCCTCGGGATCCGGGGATAGCATCCCTTCCTTGGGATCCGGGGATAGCACCCCTTCCTCGGGATCCGGGGATAGCATCCCTTCCTTGGGATCCGGGGATAGCATCCCTTCCTTGGGATCCGGGGATAGCATCCCTTCCTTGGGATCCAGGGTGAACATCCCTTCCATCCTTTGGCTCGAGGGTTACAGCACCTTCCATTGTCCAGCTTTAGGGTTAACAGCCATCCTTCCCTAGGCTTTGGGGTTAACAGCCATCCTTCCCTAGGATTTAGGGTTAACAGCCCTTCCATGGCTCAGCTTGGTCATTAACAGCCCCCTCCAGTGGCACACGTGTCCCTGGCACTCTGCAGGTCACTGGGGCTGGCATGAGCAATGTCACCCTCACCATACATGACCTGTGTCTAAGACAGAGCATGGACCTGCTGAGTAACTTCCCACCTGCCCTTTGAATCCTGCTTATAAATTTTTTCAAACTTCGTTCACGGTGACACCAAGATACAGTGAGAAAGCACTGCAGCCTGTCAGGGTTCAAACATTTGGGTTTCTGTGCTCGAGTCCAGAGGTGCTGGCACTGCCCAGGCTCCCCAGGGAATGGGCCCCAAGGCTGCCAGAGCTCCAGGAGAGTTTGGAGAACCCTCCCAGGGATGCCCAGGGTGGGATTGTTGGGGGGTCTGTGCAGGCCAGGAGCTGCACTGGGTGATCCTGGTGGGTCCCTTCCCACTCAGGATATTCCATGATCCTGTGAGCCATAACAGTCATTTGAGCCTGAAATTCGAGGATTTAAAGCTGTGTGTGTCAGCCCCCTGATATGTTCTCTTGCCTGTTCTCTCCTGGTTTTGTCTTGTCTCTATTTCCACTTACCTTAGTTTGAATTTATTGACTTACACATTTCCCCACGTGTTCTTCTCCTGACCTTGGTCTTCACCCACTTCTCTGGCTGAGTTCCCAGGGTGCCCTGGCTGAATCCTCATGTCAGATCTTAGGTGCAGCTTTAGTCTGTGCTAGACAAGGACTTTGTGGCTGAAGCTGTGGCAGTGATATAAAAATCAGCTTTTTTTCATATCATAAAATCTTTATTTTCTGGCTTTTTATTATTCACTTAACCAACAGAAAGTAAACCCGTGGCAGGATGGTGCTGTGCTGCCTCATCCATGTGCCCTTTATTAAGATAATGAAAATTCTCTGTTCCTCAACAGGCACCTGTGATGCTTTTATTGACAGACACCCCAAAAATCACATGGGACATTCTTCACTCTCCTGCACAAAGCATTGTAATCCTATGGGCAGAGTTTACTGAGCACAACCTGGGTGAAAAAGGCCCTGCTGTCCATGACAGGCAGAGCTCAGCACCTCCTCCAGGCATGTCCTGAAGTGGTACCTTCTCAGGAAATTATTTTAAAGATTGCTTTAACACTTTTTAATATGAGTTAACAATAAGTTGAATATGCAGCAAATACGGTTTGCAGTTAATGCTTCAGATTTCCTCCTGGGGCTATGAATTTTTTTCTGAGAGCCCAGAAGGTCACTTGGGTAACAGTAAAAGTGAAGTTTTTCATACATAAGGAAATTGAATTTTCAGAAGGAACTCATCAATGTTGTCCAAAAAGACCCTTTTCCTTTCACAGGGGCTGTTCTGGATGTTCCTTTCCCATCAATCACTTACTCCTGATGAGCAAATAATGCAACAGCAAATGTGTCTTGGAAAACCCAGTGTTTTGAACAGCTTCAGGTCTTTGTTTCAGGGCAGGAAATTTATTTTCACTTTCTTAGCAGAGTAGCTCCATCCTTGAAAGGCATAAACCTGATGGACCTGAAACCTCCCTGCAAACAAAAAAGGAGGAGAAATACAGCAAGCATTAAAATTTTACAGTCTTAAGCTGGTGTCTTCATTTCTAGGCAGTTTTCACAACATCAAAACACCAGGAATGATAATAATGTTGAGATGGAAGTTAAAACATCTTTCATTCCTACAGGCTGCAAATGTGTTTTAGTGCAGGGAGGAGCCAGATGAGTGGATGGTTTGCCAGGGGTTCCCCCCAGGCTCTGAGGCTCCAGCAGCTCAGGAGGAGATGCTGAAGGACCTCCTGGTCTTAGGAAGGTTTGCACTGGGCTGAAGGGTGGTGGATTTTCCTCTCTGTGTCATCCCTCAGAAACTGCTCGAGGAACCATCTCTGCTGATGCTTTTCTGTCAGGCAGAACTGAGTACTCTTCCAAACATCCCTGCTCAAGCAGCCTTAAAAGAGAAGCTCCCAGGAAAACAGGAGATTTCCCACTGTTTGAGCTTGTTGATAACCTGTTTTGTTCTCCTCTCCTCCTGTGCCCTCTGGCTCCATCCCCTTATTCTTCCATTGTCTTTACATTCAGCTGCTTTCCTGGTTCATCTCTGTCCCAGAAGTGCTGTGAAAGGAGTGTGACATTTGCTGCTGTTCCTGTGCCCACTCCTGTTCCATCCCTGGACCTGTTTGCAGCTCTGGGACAGAGACTTGGTTTGGATCTGTGCAGTGCCTGGCATTTTGGGGAGCAGGCCTTTAAACCTTTAAGAGGGTCTAAGTAACTTAAATAATAGAACAATAGAGCCCTGAGTGACCTGTCACACACATCCCTGCCTTTTCTCTGGAGCAGACATCCTGCCATTAAGCTGCTTAACATCCTGAGTGTGTGCATAATCCATTTGCCTGAACTGTGCCACAGGATCCCAGTGTGCCATTCTGTCCAGAAATACAAACTGGGAAGTGATAGCAAGTGGCAATGACAGGTACAAGGGGCACCACTGGAAATAAAAGAGATTTGCTACTGGACAGGTGAAAATCCTGCTCTGTCCAGACAGCAGCAGGTCCTAATGGTTGGGAGAGACTCTGGCTGAAGACAGATGTGTGAGTTAAACAGAAAGAGGAATTGCAGCTTGTGTGTTGTGCCAGCAGTTTCTTGGTGAACCCAGTGAGGTTCCTCCTCACTCAGGTTTGGCTGTGGACACTGATTTTCAGAATTGCCTGAATGTGCTGGATTTATTCAGAAAGGTACCAGCACAGCACAAATTACCCACGAGGAACTGTGGAATGACCAATTACCTCAATAAGTGGCTCTTGGCATAATGCATTCCCAGTTATGCATGTGGGTGCAATAATTGCATGCACAACTGCTGTGAGTGGCTGGTGTGAGCAGCACCAGCAGCACAGGGCTGCTCCAGAGCCAGGGATTTCAGGCTTTGTTTGGTCCTGGGAAGATCCTCCCCCCTGGGTCACTCCTGGAATTGCCTGTGTGCTCCATGAGAGGTGAGCCAGCTCTTGAGCAGCAAAGGCTGGGGTGGTTCACCCTTCTGTTTGTGACAATATGGAGGCAGATGGGAAAATCTGGATGGTTTTATGTAGGGAATTCTGTAATAAGGAGCTGAAGCAACACCCAGCAGTGTTCCTAAAGCAGGTCAGTCATTTCACTCGCTATTCCATCTCACTTCTCTTATGTATTATTAATTGGGAAGCTTTTCCTTGTGGTTGATGTATCTTTCCCCAAATGATCTGTTATGTGAATGTTTCATTAGGAGGGACTCTAATCTCATTTCATCACTTTGCAAGGAACCCCCCCAAAGCTCCTTAGAAAGCCAAAGCTCCTTAAAGACAATTGAGGAGTTTCATTGCAAGCCCATCATTTGTGTTTATTGCAAGAGCCAATGTGATAGCACACAGAGCATGAAACTCCTGTCCACCCCAGTCCTGTGTGTGCTAATGGGTGAACGACCATGGGAACATTTCTTTGCCTTTACTGAGAGCAGAAGTGATGCCCTGTCTGCAGTCAGGCCCTGCTGTCCCAGCCTGCAGCAGAGGTGCTGCACAGCTCTCACACCTGTGCCTTAACTCGGGTTTAAGAGCTGGATTTGCAATTCTTTATGACATCTCTGGGCAGCAGAGAGTTCTTCCTTCCCACCCTCTCAGCTGCTGCTCCCCATATGCCCAGCTCAAACACCAGCTCCCTTTCTCACCCTTCGCTGTCCACTGTATTTTGACCATGCCAAAAAATTCAGTATTTCTTTTAAAGTATTTTTTTCCTGTTTCTGCTTTGTTGAAACCTTCTTAGTGTGAAATTAACTTGGGAATTCCTGGATCTGATGAGGAATTGAGCTGACATCTGTAGCTCTACAGATCTGCTCTGTAGAGAGAAATCCCTAATTGGGTGTTCCTTGGCAAACTAAGATTTTTTTAGCTCAGCAGTTCTGTGCATTAACATTGGATTTCACATCTCAATGATTGTGGTTTGAGGATTGTTTCCTGATTCGGTGTGAAATAAATGGAATTCCTCTTCAGTATGTAAACCCACATATTTAATATCTTGACTGTATGTTTGCTGCATAGTGACATGTTTTTAAAAAAAAAACAAACACACCAACCCCATCCTATCTACCTCTGAGACAAAGGTCTGTGCTCAGGAAAGAGCAGCATGAAGGGCAAAGGTTTGTGCTCAGGAAAATGCAGCATGAAGGTGAAGCAGGTAGAGCAGCTGCTTTGTCCTTCCCACATGTGGGGAAGGATCAGAGGCTGCTGTAAATCCATTTTACTCAAGGAACCAGTGATGTGCAACAAAAATCTTGTGCTCACGGTCAATGGATACAATGGGAATTTGGAGACTTGTATTAATGAATATATTGTGTGTGCATTGGGGGCTGGGCAGGTATAGTGGTAAGTCTGTTTTAACAGAAATAATTTTAACTGGAGGTTTGTCCCCTGTGTGTATGGGAGTAGCCCTGGGCTGGGATGCACACAGAGGGACCTGGAGCTTTTCTGGAGTTACAATTCAGGAGAAATGAGGGCTCCCAGGCTTTGAAATTCCCTCTCTTTTCTGGTGTGGATGGAATCTCAGTGCCCACAGCCCCATGGCCTTTCCCCCTGGAGGAAGCACAGCTCTGAGAACTGTATTTCACATGAACTGTAGCTCTATTAATACAAAGATAAACAGAATTTAAATTCAGTTTGACCTTCTGTGGCAGCTGTGACAAAGCGTGGCATGTTTGAAGTCTGGATACAATTATTTGGAATTGCTAAACACCACACTTCAATCATGACCTTTAGCTGGCACTGAGGCCAGAGGAGGGCCCTGATTTTAACTTCTGAACTGCAAATCACCCCCTTGGAAAGAGACTTCAGAAGCCATTATAATCACAGGCAAATGTTTGAAAGTGTGTGGAAGCTATAAGCAAAATATTTATTTTACACACTTGTCTGCATTTAAGCCATAAATCTGTCTACTATGGGAGTGTTTTACTGGTATAGAGAAGACAAGTAAGCTGAGATCATAGCAGACATGTCCTATAAGGCTTTACTGAAAATCATTGCTTTTTAATCCCTTTATCCCTGTTATTTCCTACCACTGTGAAAATCCAGCAGCAGGGAAAGCTGGCACAGTGTAGGACAGATGCATAATATGTAATGCTAAGCAGGGAAAAATCCCTCTGTTTGTCTAATGCTCCAAACACATTAGAAATGTCAGTGTTAGTGCTGGGTGTCCTACATAAACACAAATAAATTATCAATATCAGCTGAGTATTGCAAACCTTGTTGGATGTAGTGTCTTGATACCAATGAATAATTTTCTAATTAGTCAGAGGAAAATGTCCCTGCTCATGGCAGGGGGTTGGAACCAAAAAGTCCAACCCAAACCATTCTGCATGACAATTAAAATCACCCAGAAAAGTTGACCTGCATTGTTTCCATGAACTGCAGGTACACATGAGTGGTGGCATAAAGCTGACTTGTGTCCTTCAGGTGTACAACACCTTTGATTCTTTATTTTCCTTGCATTGTTTTTTCCCTGCACAAGCACTGAAAACCTGCTTAGGCAGTGGGATTGAGCTGGAATTTCCTGAGGGCATCTGGAAATGTTCAGGTGCACGATTGCCTCTGTGTCTCCACATTAAAGCCTCCTCCTGGCTGAGCACAAATTGAATCAGCTGAGCTGCATCCTCTCTGTCTGGAGGAGAGGCAGCCCTGGCAGTGGGCTGGGTTTGTACAAGGTGAGGATGGATGAGTGGAAGAGCTCAGGGAGGGCTCCTGGAGCAGCAAAGGCTCCTCAGGTTTGGGGAAAATCACTGTCTGCAGGAATTGTCTCTTCCTCAGCTGTGCCCTTTGAGAGGGGCTGTTTGGAGATGCACTCAGCAGTAAGTGCAGCTCTGTCTGGGAGAGATTGTGTGAGCAGCAGCCATGGTTTGATCCCAAAGGGAATCACAGAGATTCCAGCTCCTCCTGCCTGGCTGGGACTGAGCTCAGCCCAACCCAGCTGCTCCTCATTAGGGGCAGCCCAAGCCTTTGGCTTATGGAGTGTGGAATCAGAAGGATCAGAAATGGTGTGTTGGTCTCTTGCTGCCCAGAGAAGCTGTGGCTGCCCCATCCCTGGAGCTGCCCAAGGCCAGGCTGGGTGGGTTTGCAAATCTGGATGGTGGCAGGATGAGCTTTAGGGTCCTTCCAATCCAACCATTCAGGGATTTTATGATTCTGTGATTCTCCTGCTCTCCCAGGGAGGAGGTTGGATTGATGGGCTCTTCTGACATGCTGAGCATAACTCAGTTGCTGTTGGAATCAGAAGTTTTATTGTCCAGGCAGGAGAGGTGCAGCAGGGCCTGAGCTTTCCACCTGCAGGGACAGGCTGGTCCTTGCACACCCAGCCCAGTGCTCCCTGCATCCACCCCCTGCTCCCACCACTCCTCTCTCACCAGCCAAGCTTACCAAACTGCTGTTTATACAGTTCAGGCTGCAAATTGGAGCTAATTAACATGTGCACAGCCTCTTCCCATGTTATTGACCATGGGGGACAAAGCCTTTGAGCTGCCTCTTCCTCTCTCACCCTGCTAATGCTCCCTGTGATTTCCTGGCAGCTTTTCCAGAGCAGCTCCCAGGCTGGAGCACAGCTCTTCCAAAAGGGCAGCTGGAGGGACACAACCCCAACTGGATAAATTAGAATTTATCTGATCTTTTAATCTAGGGCAAGAGAACATATGGAGCGTTGTGGCAGAGTCAATTGAAGATTTTGACAACAAAAATATGGGTTCTTTCAGCCATAATAATTTAAAACAATGCTTCATTTTTGTGCTGCTCCTGACATACAGTAGAGACTGTGAGAGACTGACAGGTTCTGGGGCTGTTCTCATCCCACTTTAAAAACATGGGCCTTAGGAAATAACTTTGTACCCAACCAGCAAGAAGATTTCCAATTATTTTACTAAATAAATACAAGTATTCTATAAAAGCAGCTGTGACTCTCAGAAGGTATTTTTCCATGAGGTAAAGTCAATCAAAGGGAATGTGCTGCTTTCAGATAATGTTGCAGGAATAAATGCTCAGAGCAGAGCTGTGGAATCCTGGAGCAGAGAGCCCTTGGAGCCCCCTCTGCCCCTGGCTGCCCACAGCTTCCTGCAGCTCCTGCACTGCTCCAAGATTTATTGAAGTGTTTATTTCTTTATTCAAAGGGATAGTGGCACTTTACAGTCCATCAGTGACTGTTGTGTTGTGCTTCAGCATCTCACAGTCCCCATTCGTGGCAGAGGCTGATGTTGGATCATGTTGGAATGGTTTGGGCTGGGAGAGACCCTCAAAACCCATCTCAGCCCCCCTGCCATGGCAGGGACACCTCCCACCAGCCCAGGCTGCTCCAGCCCTGTCCAGCCTGGCCTGGGACACTGCCAGGGGTGGAGCAGCTTGTCTGGGCAGATCTATGGAGAACCAGCACCTCCAGAAAATATATTTTGCCAACTGCAGAAGTTTGTGGCAGGGCTGAAAGCTGAACCCAAAGATTTGGAGTTCCCAGTCCAAGCCTGGCTGATCACCCAACCCTGGGAGTAATCACAATCCATGGAAAGGTTCTTTGTGTTTGGGTGGAACTGTGGCCATGTGCTGCTGATGCTTTTGAGCAGAGCTGCCTCCCCTGGACCCTGTGTTGTGCTGGGCCATGGGGACTGTCCTTCCTCCCAGCAGGGTCACTGAGCACCCACACATCAGGTACTGTCACAATCCTACCCCAAACCCCTCCACTTCTGACCTGGAAATCCAGGCAGGGAAGCCCACAGGAGCCCTGGTTGAAGATGAGGAATGCCAGAGCCCAGGCCAAGGTGAAACCCAGCAGAATGGTAAAATATCAGTGAGTTTCCTGTGTGTTTTAAAGCATTTACTAGAATTTAACAGAGCATTATCCCTTGCTGAGGAATGATAAGATAGCTGCAAGAACAACTCCTATACACCCTACTCCTATAAAATTGAATTGGTTTCATATATACTAAATTTTAAAGGCCTTTTAGACTTATGGATTTATTAAAAAAAAGAAAAAAAAGGGTTTATTCTTGATGTCTTGAGCACATTATTGCAGTAACCTTGCTGCTGGACCACAGCTTTGGCACAACACACTCATCCATAATGAGGGACTGCCTGTTCTAGGGAGGTTTTATTACAAAAGAAAGTGCACAAGTATATTAGGAAGAAAGGGGGAAAACAGAGAAGTCTATTTTTTTTGGCAAAGCCTTGTATTATAGATCTCATTTCTCTGGTTGCAGCTGCCTTTAGGCACCCATTTCAGCAAGCTGCTCTGTTCTGCTTAGCTCTAGATGCTTCCCAAATTTCCTCTCTGGTGAAACAGGCATTTGTGCAGGTTCCCCATAAAAATGACTGATTTGGGTTTTACCAGGACCTCTGGCTCTTCTCCACTACAAGAAAGAATTGCATTTATAGAGAGGTTTATCAAGATGGGAATAGTGAAACAAACATTTTAAATGTCCAGCAGGATCCTCTGTCTCCCCCCAAACAAGCCTCCCTGGGCAGGAATTTCAGCCATTCTGGAATGAAAACCTCCTGGAAGGAATCTGTTTCCCTGTGGGACTGCCCAGCTTTCAGCCCTGCTTCTGGGGGAAGGTAAGAGAGCTCTGTTTTCATTTACTATTTATGAAATGTGCATTCCTATTGCCAAGTGACCACAGCATTCGGGGCTTTTAAGAATCTGCAAATGAGATGAAGCTCATTATTCTTTAATGTGAAAGGGATTATTGCAATGGGAGTGCAGGGATGTGTAACCTCAGAGATGCCTCTTGCTGGGGGATAGATTTTGAGGCTTTTGCTTCAGGAAGCCAATAAAGAACACAGAGTATTTCCCAGTCATTCTGCCCAGCATCTAAAAGCAGTATTTATTAGGAATAACATTAAAGGGGATGTTTTTTTTAATTGCAGACTGGGACTTGTAGGAAATTGCCCTCTCTGTGTGTGCATTTTACTGTGCAGTGTTGAGAGAGATGCAGGAGCACGTTTCCAAAACAAATCTTTTTATTCATAAGCAAAAATTCCTCATTATCCATCGCTGCCCCACACATCAGAGCTGATCTCAGGGTCCTGAGGGACAGCAAAGGCTGGAGGCACAAATGCAGTTTTTCCCTGGGATTGCTGGGTGCCAGGGCTGCCCTGCAGGTCACACACAAGGTTCATCCACACCCTGAGGATTTTTCAGTGTCTGTGTGAGACAGAGCTGTCAACAGGTGGCAAAGGCACTGCAGCTGCAGAGAGGGCACCTGATTTAACAACGTGTCTGAGGCAGCCCAGGCTATGGCACAACAGTGAATTTAAGGGAAATATCAGAACTTTGCTGCATGTGGGAAGGATCAAGGGACAATGAGCAATTGCTGAGCAGTTTCTGGAGCCTGGGAGTCACATCCCTGCTCCCCCAGCAGCCTGGGATGTGCAGGGAGCAGGCACAGGGCAAGAAAGGCAGCAATTAGCAGAATATCCCTGGGGATTTGCTGACCAGCTGCCAGGGAACACACACTTGCAGTCCTTAGGTGCCTTTTAAGACCCCAGACTAATTTCCTTCCCCGTGTTCCTGCTCTCCTGAGCTCATGCTCCACAAACACAGTAATTGCAGGCATTTGTTTTGAGCCACACAAGCCTGAGCTCCAGAGCAAGTTTTATTTACTGCAATTATATCTGGCAGGTAATTTCTAGTAAACCCAGGGAAATGATTAACCTCCCACTAAATTCATGAACAGAAAAATAGGGCAAATTGATCAAATGAGCTGTTTCCTACGTAATAATAATAAAAAAAAATATTACAAATATAACATCCTGGAACAGAAATAGCTCTGATGAAACCATAAAGACAAGCAGGAACCTGCTAGAGGCATCTGTGCAGAGTTTTTAGATGGGGATTCATTTCTAGCTTATCTCCTAACCACGAATTATTATTATTTTACCCATTGCTGGTGGTGGAGCTGCTTCAGCTGTGCCCATACCTTGTGTGACAGAGTGACCTGGCACTGGGCTGTCAGCACTGCTGTCAGGAGCTGAGCTGCTCCTTCCTTGGGCACTGAAATAAATTGAAGTTGCACTACAGAGGTTCAGGTTGGATATCAGGAAAAAAATTCTTCACTGGAAGAGTGGCTGAGCACTGGAATGGGCTGCTGGAGTCACCTCACTGGAAGTGTTCAAAAAGTAGATGCTGCACTTTGAGATGTGGTGTGAAGGTTAGATTTGATGATCTTCAAGGTCTTTTTCATCCTTAATGACTCTGTGGTCTTGGGTGATAAATAGCACACTGAAAGAAGCTTCCAGAACCTCCACCTTAACTCTGTCTTTTATGACTTTTAGGTACATTCCCTATTTCCCAGTATTTCCACATCATACAGAGTTGTATCTCTTCCCTCTCATCCAGGCTCCATCCCTTTGAGTGCTTGACCAAATTCATGATGAAATAAATTGTGTATATTTTTAAAGTTTATTCTGCTGCTGAAACATTGCACAGAAATCTTTTGTCTGTTCTGAAACTTCTGACAAATCTTTGCTTCTTTTAAAATAACCTTTGAAATGTTTTTCATCCAAACGAGTGAAATAGCAAGAATAATAGATGTTGTAGGATTTGTGGCCACTATAGTTTCCTGCCTCTCCAAATGCTTTTGGAAATGCTGATTGATTTGTAACAAAGCTTGAAATGTCACCAGGAGGAATGAATGAAAAATACACTGCTCTAATATATGTTCAAGTTGAAATTGGCTCAAAGTTTTAACCTTTGGATGTTCTTTTTTCCTTTTCTTCCCTTTTTTAACTTTTCACAGCAGTCAAGGAGTTGGAAAGATAACCAGGAACAAAATGCACAGAGAGGAAATGAATAAATTATGCTCTTATTTTTGGCACATTTACAAGAGAGACATTTTAAAACTCCACTTCAGTGACAAAAGAAAGGATTGCTCTACTTAAAATAAAGCCTGTTCCCTCTGGTGCAGAGGGATGCTGTGCTGGGGTGGATCCCTGGATCAATTCTGCAGGTGCTTGAGAGGGGGAAAAGCCCTGAGTGTGCCCCCAAACAGCCCAGGGGGCTCTGCTGGGGCTGCTGTGAGCAGGATGGGATCATTGCTGCTTGGTCAGTGCTGGGGATGTGCTGGGAGAGCAGGAGCCTCTCCTGGCAGAGTTTCCTCCCCAGCTGGGTTTGTTGGTTCAACTGGCAGTGCAGTGTCTCAGTGAGCTGGGCTGTGTTTGGGCAGCAATAATAACAAGGCTGTGCCTGCTCTGGGATTTGCAGTAATTGGAACTGCAGAATGAGGTAAACATGGTTTGGAACCCATTTCAGATCCAGCACTGTGACCCTTCAGGGACACTGAGGCTGCTCCAGGGCTCCTCTGAGTTTTGTCCCTGTTCTCCCTGGTTGTGCTCCAGTCCCCACAGTGCTCAGAGTTTGTCACTCAGGTTAGAAATGTCTGCTGCTTTCTAGGGTTTGCAGCTTTCCTTTTTCCTGATGGATTTACTCTCTGGAGTACAAAACATAACACCAAAAGCCCTGGGAGCTGTCTGACTGTGCTGGGAGATGTGCAGCAGCTGGAGCTGCAGTGCTGGATGTGACTCCTTGGGCCTCACTCTCCCACCTTCCTCCTCACTAACCACTGATATTTGGGTATTTGCTATTTAAACCCTTAAAGCCAAGCAGAGCTGGGCAGTAAGTGGGACCTGAGTGTATTTTGTTAACATGAGACCCAGAGGCAGCTGCTCCCTGCTGGCAGGAGCTCTGGGGTTCCAGCTCAGTGCTGCAGCAGAATGGTGCAAAACTGCTGACAAGTGTGGTGTTCCAGCTTTGGCCCAGGGTTTTGTGGGTGGAAATCAGGACCCTTTTCTTCCTCCAGCTCCTTCTCCCCCTGTACCAAGAGCTGTTTCCTGTGGTGATGCTGTGAGGAGAGATGAGAGGCAAGAGATGCTGAGCAAAACCAGGTAAGGCCAGGAATAAAAACTGCATGTTCTCAAGTTCCAGTTCACTCCAGTATCCTGAAGCTTGCTACCCACTGGAGGAGGGGTAACCCCAGCTGAAACTGGGGTGTGTCTGTGGAAGCCAGAGTTGGAGGAAGGTCAGGAGGGAGCTGCATTGCAAATGAATGAAATGAATCCTGGAGCAGTAATTACAGGGCTCTCTCACCTTGTTCCTAGACATGGTTTTTTTAGCAGAAAAAAGGCTCAAGATGAATCCACCTATCTCATTTCGGCCTCATGATGTGTTTGTTCAACATAAAAAATCGATGTTGAACTAAAATTTTGTGGGGAAGGAGAAGGTCTGTAGGGATTACATTCCTGTTCAGTGCAATTTCATGTTTTACTGCTGCATAGCCTGGCTGGTTAATAAGGTCTCCTTGAATGGGAGTCTGTATTATTGCTGTGCTGGTGTGTGAAAATCAATCCTTGCAAATTTATTGGTGGCCACGTGCTCTCTTTGCTATTGTTGTAATTGGAGCTGTTGTTGATTGACAGCAGCCAATAACCAAAAGCACTTTTGCAATTCTGATCCCCATCAAACAGCAAGGGCAGAGAGTGTCCCTGTGCCTCACTCTTCCCTGGAGCCTGGATCATTCCACAGATTACTGGGATGAAGAAATTTATCTGGAATTGAGGGGAAGCAGCTGGGATGGCAATGGAAGGGCTGTGCCTTTGGCTGAGATATCAGGATAAAATCCAAATCCATCCCTTTGGGTCAATGAAATCCTTTCTCCCTGGATCTAACACGAGCCCATTGAAGCACCTGGCAGGAATTCTTCCTCTGACTTTGTGTTGGGATAATGGAGAGTTAAATGATAGTTTTGTACTTGGCTGGGGAAGGGTGATAAGGAGAGGAAAATTTGCATCCTTTGGAAGCAGCACATCCATTCCCTGGATTCCTGTCTGGACTTTTTATCTGATCTGGAGAAGGAAAAGAAGATGACTGCAGAGAAATCAGTGTGCTAATGTTCTGGGAAGTCTGAGGCAGAAGCAGCCTGCTGGAAGGGGATCAGCCCTGGTGATCAGAGCTCTGGCTGAGGGATTTTAGGAGCAGCCAGGGAGCTCCTCTGGAGGCACCAGGCTGGCCCCAGGAGGCTCCATCCCCCCTGGCTCCAAACCCTGTCAGGTCACTCATGGCACCTCATTGCCTCTTTAGCTCCCAGCATCTGATTGGAAAGGTTTGATTACTGAATGTGAATTGGGATTAATTTGGTTAGGGCACCAAAACTAATGGCATTTATAGGAATTAGTTTTGGATATCAAAATGTAAGTCTGAGATAAAACCTCTGCCTTTCTTCTTGTAAGACACACCTGCTATGGATTTGACCTATAGGAACTCAGTTCAGTGTGTGGTGCTGATGAAAAACAAATTTACCTGCATACATTAAATTTTTCTTCCTTTGGCTGATAATCCTCTGCATGTTGGCATCCTGACTGCTCTAAAGATTTTTGAATTAATGTTGAAATTATTCATTTGGGTGGTAGGAGCATCTGTTCCAGTGTTATATCCGTGTCTGGTATTTCTTCATTATATATGGGATGGTACACTAGAAAGGCACTTGAGATGCAGGTTATAAAAATACCACAAAGGCAGGGAAGGCTTTTACTGGAGAGTGCTCTGTGAATTCAGATGCATTTCATTTAGGAACAGTCAGCTGGGGGTCAAATTGGGAACTTCCAAGGGACAAATGACCATCCCAGCTCCAGGCTTAGGAGCTGTTTTCAGGGCTGACCACAGAACCCTTCAGCTCAGATTAAACCCCAGCCCTCCAAAGACAAAAGGCTCATTCTGGGTGTTGTGAGCTGTAAATCACCAGGCTCTCCTCAGCTCTGGGGTCAGCTATCAGGTTAGGGTTAAATCAGCATCCTCAGGAACCCATTTTACTCTTGATCCTCTCAATCCCTGCTGGGGATAAAAGTCATATCTTTAGTTATCAAATGATGGCAATGGCTCCCTTGGCTGTGTTCAAGCCCAGGTTTGTGCAGATATTAGATGAATTTTCAGAGGAACAAAGTGCTCAAGAACTTGATTCATGGATGGATTTTGGCCTGTGTTTTATAGGTCTTCAAGGAACCACCAAAAAAACCTTTTTTTCCTGCTCTGTGCTTTGAAGTTTAACCCTGTGGTACAGGAACTGTTGGCAGAAACTCAACTCTGAAGGAAATATGAACCATTTGTCAAGGAAAGGAGCAGCACATATTTCAGCCCTCCAGCCCTGCAGGCTTTCAGATATTACCCAATAAAACAAGCTCATCCACTCCTTCTTCTTGAAACCCCAAACCTAATTTGAAGTCTGTTTTCTCTCTAGAACTCACCCTGTAACTTTTCTGCTCCTGGAAGGCATCCCAAGCCCAGCAGGTCTGGCTGGGTGACAGCCCTGCCCCTATTGCCCCTCTCTGAGCCCCAAATCCCCACCAGGAGCATCCCCTGCCCTGTCCCCACTGCTCCTCATCCTCATCATTCCAGGCTTGCTGCTGGTTTGGGGAGAGGCTCTCGGGGCTGGGAAGGGGAGAACAAAGGAGGAGGAAATGGAAGAAGTCTGAGGATGAAGACTGGAAGGGATTTTGGGGGAGGGTTTCTCATCTCTCTCCACCTCCATGTCTCCTGCAGGATGCAAAATGCACAGCTGAGAGCCACTGATCTCCACAGCCTGAGGTTTTCTTGGCTGGAAATCCTGATCTGGGCCAAATTCCAAGCATTTGCTCATTTAGATGAGTAAATCTAAGAGAAATTAAAGATGAAGATGTATTATCAGTCTTAACTTCTGTGTAATACTGCTGCATGCCTATGATTTTGTCATTACATCAGTTCTTGAGATGTAGGAATTGCTCACAGTAATTTAATTCTCACTCTGTTTTATTGCATTCTTGTGTTGCTTCCTTGACCCTGGGTCTCTTTGCTGAGGTATAATAAGTTTTTACAATTTCCCCTTGAATATCTGTGTCTTCAGGAATATCAAACATGGCATTTCCACTCCCTTTCACGTGGACCCAGCCATGAAAAGCCAGGACAGGGACAGTGCCTGGAGTGAGGCACAGGCAGGGTGGCTGTGGGGGTCACTCTTTGAAAGCATCTTTTAAAGTAAATGGAATTTTTTATCCAGCAAGCTCTAACTTTCATGCATTTGTTTTATCCCAAGCCAGTCTAAGTTGATTCAAAGCAAAATATTCTCACCATTTTTTTTGGTGGGGGATGTGAATTGATGTTTTAAAGATCTTGAGAGTTGTCAGGAAGTGGCAGAGTCCCCATTCCTGGAGGGATTTAAAAGCTGTGTGGATGTGGCACTTGGGGACAGGGGTGAGGGGTGGCTTGGCTGTGCTGGGGATGGTTGGGCTCACTGTGGGTGGATTTCTGAACCTGAATGACTCTGTGATTCTCTGTAATGGCTCTGGTTTCATGATATCCTTAAATATCCTTAAATGACCCCTCCTGTTGCCACTGGCAAAGGCAGGACAGGCTGCTGGGTGGCCACTGGGCTAATCCAGAAGGACTTTTCATACATTCTTATTTTAGCATCTGCAACTTGCATTCTAATAACTCTTCAGGCAGTGCTTTGGCCTCCTCCCCAACAGGGTGTCCCAGCCTGCCCAAGAACTGCAACATTTGCTCAAGGTTGTTTTGCATCCTGCCTTTCATCAAGTGATGCACTTAATTAAAATCTACACTCCACTGGCAGTGGTGGAGCAGAGCTGAGTTCACATCCTGAGTTCTGCTCCAAAGGAAAACACTGTGGGAAATTGTGTATTTTATATCATTGGTTAATAACTGTGGGTATTGGAGAGCAGCAAAATATCTCTGACACCCTGTCCTTTAAACAAAAGGATTTAAAGATTACCAGGCCATTAGGAACCCCCTAAATAAGAGAACAAATAGAGGCTCACAGCTCCTGCTGTGCAGCTCAGAATGGGATATTTGGCACTTTAGAGTTTTCCAGGCAGTGCTTCTGAAAGGTGTCACTGAGCTCCTCTCCACCAGGTGAGAGCACCAGAGCTCCCTGCAATCCCCAGGGATTGCACACATCCCAGCCAGGGGGAGGGATGCAGAGTGGGGGCAGCTGTGGGAAATGTTTGTGTTCCTGGAGAACCAGAGCCACCCCCAGAGCCCCCTCAGGGTCCCCCAGGGTCGCTGGCCACTGCACAGGGACATGTCCCCGAGGTGCTCAGTGACTCTGCACTGTCCATCTGTCCCCAGCACTGTGCAGGCACCTGGCACTGCAGCCAGTGCACAGCCAAAAGGATCCTGGGCTGGTTCTGGGATGGGGCTGATTCTCTGGGAGCTGCTCTGCATCCCTCAGCTGAGCTTCATCCCCTCCCTGGGGACAGCAAGGGCTGCCTGGGTGCAGCACCATCCCTGAGTGATCACACCTGCAGGATCCTCAGGGCATTCCAAAGGCTGTGTGCCTGTGAAAATTAACTTATTCCTGACTGTTCCCAGCTGATCTTTAGATGATCATAAGCCTAAGTGCAGTTTGTAAACCTGCTCCTGCTGGCACCTGCATGGATGCTGTCTGTGAGGTTCCTCCCAGGGGCTCTGACTGCTGTCTGGAGTTTTTTAGCCCAAAATATCTGAGGGCTGGATGGATTCTTTATTTCTCTCACTTGGCTGGGATGAAGCAAACGCTGAGAGCTGCCCAGGCTGAGCCCAGGGACAGCCCAGGAGCTGCTGGGCAGGGCAGACACTGGGGATATAACCCCAGAAATGATCCCTTCCTCCTCCAGCTTCAGCTGGGGCTTGGAGGGGCTTGGTTTTACTGTTTGCTGGCCCTGGCAATGCTGATGTGCTTGAGAGGCACCCTGGAGCCCTCTGTCCTTCCTTGGGGTGCTGAGTGCTGCCTCTGCAGGAGCAGGGAGCTGCTGCTGCACTCAGGTAAGGCTTGGAGCCCTGAAGGTCAATGTGATTTCTGGGAATAAGGAAAACAAGTTTGTATTTTGGCTGGCAGTGAGGGGGATGCCTAGAAAGACATTAAAAGCAGCTACAGGGAATCTGCTGTGCTCCTTGCAGCTTCTGAATTGTTGTGCTATTAATAATATCCATGGGGCTCCCACCCCTCCCTGCAGAGGATGTCAAGGAGCTGTAGATAACCCAGTGTTATCAAACTTGTGCTGCCATGCAGAACTTTATAGGGACCTGTGCATTGATATGCTGGAAGTAAGTACATTATTAGCAAGGATTTCATGCAAATGAAGGGTTATTGTGCTGTAACACTGTCAGATCATTACAATTTTCTGGTTTAATAACTCCTTGAAGGGACTTTAAGATCCCAAGTGGAATTTTAGATGAAAGGTGCCTGTTCTCTGCTCTCTGTGTCCCCCCTGCCTGGCTGGGCTGTCCCTAAATGTGGAATCTGTGCAGTCCCATCCATGCTCTGTGTGTACAGAATCATTTTGGTTAAATAGAGGCAGTGATATTCTATTCATTTAAATATTGTAACATCTGATACAGCTGCAATGCTCTGATATTAATGGCCCACTTGAGGCCAATCCTTCTTCTCAAAGGGCCTTTGGGTCACAAATTCATCATGCAGGTGTCAGGCAAAGACTTATCATTCACTTTTTTTTTTTTTTTCTGTGAAGGACAGATATTGATATTCTCCCAAGATGTGGAAATAGATCCCCTTATCAGCAGTGCTGAGATGCAGGCTGGGAGCAGAGGAATCTCCTCTGACCAACAGCCCTGTGTAGTTCAGGCAGCACTCAGGGAATGCTCAGATTCTACAGTTTCAGCTCAAAAATTTGTATTTTTGTTGAGTTTTGTGTTCTTCCTTGCCTGTATCCAGCAGGAGATGCAGTTTGATCTGGGGAATGTGAGTTCCCACGCCTTGCAATCCCCTGGATGTGAACTGGAAACAGGGACAGATGTCTTGGGCTGCTCCAGGAGGAGCAGAGCAGGGGCTGCTCCTGGGCTCTGAGCTGGGCTGGGCTCACATCTCTCCTCCCAGTGAGACTCTGAGTGAGTGCTGAGGCTCCTTGTGCCTCCTTTTCCCACCTTTCCTTCCATGTGCAAGCTTCTTATGCCAGCCAGGAGTGCAGTGGGACAGAAACCCTTTTTATTTACCACTGTGCCACATCCAGCCCTTCCCTGGTGACAGCAGGGATGTCCCATGGGTGTCACCTCCCCAGGACCTGCTCAACACCATGGATATCAGTGAAAACCCAGAATGAAATGCTCCTGCTCAGCTGGGTGCTGCAAAACCACAGGGAAGGTGGAAAGTTTCCAGGCTGGAAGCTCCTGAGAGCTGTGGCAGGGCTTGCTCCCCTCTTTGGGAGGCAGCAGTGCCAGGCTGATAGAAAATGCAAGGCAAGGGATCATTAAAAACCCCAGTCTGGGTGGTTTTTGGGAGGCCCAAGGATGTTCTCCTGCACTAGTGCTCCAGGTCTGCTTTAGAAAGTATCTAGTAAATGCCAGGAAAATTAATGCACTGCTTTTGGCTGCTGGGGCTGCAGTGATGGGTGACTTGGAGCAGCAATGAGCAGGTCCTGGTGCTGCCAGCTGAGGTCTGAGCATGATTCCATGGGGCAGGATTGATTGATTTTCCTTGTCTAAATTATTCACAAGCTTAGTCATTGCTTTTGGAGCTGATCATTTCACTGGGGCTCAGGACCTGCCATATCATGGCTTATAAGAAGTTTAACCATTAGTGAAGTTTTGGGCAATAAATCACCTTGGTGCTGTGCTGCTCCTAAATGTCACTGGAGCTCAGTGTGGCTGAAACAGGAGAAGCACAGGGGACTGGAGCAGCTTCCCAGAGAAGCTGTGGCTGCCCCATCCCTGCAAGGGGCAGCTCTTTCCCACCTTTCCCTTCCCAAAGCCATGAGCTCCCTGCAGGAAGTCCCATGAAATTATTTGAAATGTCTGAGACAGCAGAGCCTGGACTGGTCTCTAGGTGTTGTATTAATTTCAATACATATAGGAGTGTAATTCTGGTGACTTCACTGTGCTGTGAAACACATGCCTGTTGTGCTGGGCTTTGGAACTTTTGGGGGGAAGTTTGATTTAGTTCTGAGTCTTGGTTTCATGATCTCACCCAGGCTTTAGCAAGTGAAGGGTGAGGTTGTGTTCACCTGAACTCGAGGCATGCCTGGGTGTGGAGTCACCCACAGCAGCTTCCCCTGCTGTGACTGCAAGCTGCTCAGGGCTGGTTTCTGCACTAAACAGAAGGTCCCTTTAAAGGAATTTATCTACTTGGCAGCAAAAAGGACATTTAAAAATGCACTGAACAGTGTGTAAGTGGGATCCCTAATTTAGCAGGGCGCTGGGGGTGTGTGAATGTGCCCAGCCCTGCTGTCCTGCTGCTCATCAGTGGGATGCTCCTGAGTTATCCTGGGAGAACCTGGAGCACCCACAGCAGCCACCCTGCAGCAGGGAATTCTGGTGATGTGCAGCAATCAAACCCAGCCCCAGCCTGTGCTGCAGGCTGCCGTGCTCAGCTGCTGGGCTTGGCTATGCCTTTGCAAAGCTGCATTTTGGAGGTGGGTACCTCCAGAAATAGTCCAGGGAGGAGGTGCTGCTCTCAAGAAATGGGGTTTCCCTCTGACAGCTGCTCTGGGATCGGTGCCTCAGGCTGATGGAGCAGGAGGGGGGCTGCTCTGCTGCTCTTCCCCTCTGAAGTTGTTGCAGTTGTCAAAAAGTGCTATTTTTTTTCCCTGGCATACGGAGCAGAGCGTGCCTGCCTCCCAACGTGACCTATATAAAAACAGAGTCAAAGCTATTATTGTTCCCTGCTGGAGGTTCTGTGTTTCTAGGCTTAGTCAGAAAAAAACCAAATCCAGTTTTTTAATGGACAATGAGCACGGAGAGCAGAATGCAGCCCCACCAACCCTCCTGCCTCTGTCAGGATGCAGCTCTGGGAAATGCCCTGCAAATTCCTTTTCATGCCAAAGCTCTGAGCTGGGCTGTTTTTTTTTTTTTTTTTTTGAGTCTTTTTGGTTTTTTTCTCACAGTAAAAATAATAATTTTCAAAAAGAGAAGGCTCTGGGGAGACCTTAGAGCCCTTCCAGTGCCTAAAGGGGCTCCAGGAGAGCTGGAGAGGGACAGAACACAGGGAATGGCTTCAGGCTTGGGTGAGACACTAAAAAAAAATCCTCCCTGGGATGGTGGGCAGCCCTGGCACAGGTACCCAGATTTTCTGTGGCTGCCCTGGATCCCTGGCAGTGCCCAGACCAGGCTGGACACTGGGGCTGGAGCAGCTGGGACAGTGAAGTGTCCCTGCAGGGCAGGGGTGGGATCAAACGAGCTTTAATTCCCTCCCATCCCAAACCATCCCATGATTTTCCCCATTGCTGTGTTTGCAATTGCAATGTGTTTATTAGCACAGAGGATTTCTCCTGACAGTTTAATGGTGCTGATTCAGCTCTCTCATCAGAAGAAAACTGTTTGCTCTCCACCCAGAGCAGATGTGCTCGTCTGGATGTGAGGAACTTTTTGATGGACAAAAACTTTTTGATCAGGAGCTGATTCCCAGAGAGGTTTTCCAAACCCCAGAGAAATGAGCTAAAAGGGTAAAGGGCATTTCTACTAATTCATTTCTGTGTGTTCAAAGGGAGGGAAAATGAGGGGAAGGATGGAAGTGAGAACATTTCCTTAGCACCCATGGAATTGCTCTTTAATATTGGCGTTTATTGTGTCATCACAAGAGGGGAGTGGGGAACCTGCAGCAAAACTCCCTCACAAGCTTTGCTGTAAATCTCTTGTCCTCTCCCAGCTTGGGATGTGTTTGGAGCCCCTTAAGCCAGTTACACATTTACCTTAATTCCCTCTAATTTCCAGTTGCTCATTCTGTTTTATTATAAAAACACTTTTAATGTATATATATAATTACAGAGCACTCAGTAACCTCCACTCTGGTTCTGAGTGGATCAAATTCCCCTTGCACTGAGAAATCCAATCCTTCCTTTCTCATTCCTGATTCTCCTGTGATGTTATCATTTAACCAGAGGCTTCACACCAAGTTTGTCACAATTTCTCTGCCTTAACTCCTTCCCTTCCTTCATGGTCCCTGTCACAGTTTTGGAATTTATTCTGGCACAACATTTTCATCCAGAGCCTTGACATTCCTTCAGCTCTTCCTGTTGTCTCTGCATAATTAAAGAAGTTAAAATCTGCAAAGATGGACACTGAATCAACCCAGAGAGATAAAGATGTCTCCTCGTATTTATTTCTCCTGCAAGATATATTCTTTATAAATCCTTCATGGCACATTAAATATTGACTCTCCCTTGTCTCAGAGAACAAAATAATTGTGCATCCCCAAATTTCTCCTTCGAAAGCACACGATGGATGGCAGTGACACTTTACTCAATATTTAATTAAATCCAGTTACAAAAAAAAAAAAAAAAAAAAAAAAAAAAAAGAGAGAGAGAAACTGCCTGTGATATATGAGGAAGCAGGAAATTCAAATGTAGCAGTTTCCTCCAGGATGCTCTGTGGAGTGTGGCTAGCTCAGCTATTAGGGAACAGAGCTTGGGAATGCATCAGAATTTAGGAACTGGGAGTGAAGAATCAGATTTTTAACAAATCCTCCCTGTAGCCAATGCAGATGTGGTGTTTAACTGAACAAGCCTTGCTCTGATGGCCTGGGATGATCCATGCCTGCCTCTGGGAGCTCCTGGGAATTCCATCCTCTCTCAGCCTGGTGTTTGCTGAGCATGGAGTCTTCCAGCCCATGGGAAAGGTGAATTTTTCTGATGTTTGAAAGGAAATAGAGAAGCATAACTCATGCTGGAGCTCTAAGTCACCTTAAATTTTCAAATTCCAATAAATCAGCAGCAAGTGCAGCACACAGGGAGGAAAGTTTCCAGGAGCTGCAGTTGTTCTGGGAAGTTTGGCACTGCTGCCACCCTCTCCTTGGGCTGGATGTGCCCTGGGTGTTTGCCAGGGCTGATCCTGGAGCTGCCTTTTCCAGGGCTTTCCTTGCAGGAGAGCAGCCCAGAGTCCCACCCTTGGAGCAGAATATTTCAGCAGTGTTTACTGAGATGATTTTCCCCACCAGAAGCAGTTTGTATTCCACAGGGAATGGAGCTGGGATGCTGGAATGGTCTCTGGGTCTGTCTGTGCCAGGGGTGCAATGTCAGGGATTTTGGGCTCCCTTCCAACCCAAACCACTCTGGGTTTCATTTGGAAAAAAACTCAACCCAGGTGATTCCCATAAACCAGCAGCAAGGTGAGGCACTGAGGGGCTGCTCCAGGAATTCATGGGAGGGTGTGGAGACACAAAGGGCAGCTGAGAAATGCTTGGGATAAATCCCTGGAATTCCAGGCTGAGCTCTCATCTCACACAAATAAAACCAGGCTTTGTGTGGTAGGTGGAACACAAGATTGGCTAAAACTAACATTTCACTTCCTTTTCCATCACAACACCTTGCAGGGAGTGTTTAAACAGTGGAATAATGTGTAATATTGAATGGAATATTCTCCTATTCTTCTTCTCAAGTGGAAGTAATGAATTAAAATAGAATTAATAAAAAAAAAAAAAAAAGGAAGAAATATTCCCAGTGCTGCATCCTTCAAAAATCATATATTGGGACTTAACAAAACACAGGATTAACTTCAGTCTCAGTATTTTAGAATTTAATAAAATTTGGTTTCAGGAAAAGGTGGGGATCAGCCTCTGGAGCATAACCAGACATTAATTTGAAACTTTTCTTCCACTGCAAAAGCTTTAAATGTGTGTTTTCCACAGAATTTGTTTGGAAAAGACCTTTAAAGCTCATCCAGTTCCCCACCCCCGCCATGGGCAGGGACACCTTCCACTGTCCCAGCTGCTCCAGCCTGGATTTGGACATTTCCAGGGATGGAAATGTTTCATTTTAGGATAATTCTGTGATTAAACAGCTCCTGCTCCCAGCAGGGTGTCCCTGTGGCAGCTCCACCATTCCAGTGCAGTGGTTAAGGAGAGCAGGGATGCTGTTCCTAATAAATAATCCCACTTCCCTGATGTGTTAAATTGTTAAATGAGTGACCCAACTTCCTGCAAAGTGTGTTTTCAAACCACATTTTATTCCTGCAATAGTGGCATATGCTGAAATCTGTGGGGAGGAACTCAATAAAATGCTGCCAGCCTGGGAGTTTGTTATTTATGGCATTTTTGAAGGTTTTCATCTTTCTGGAGCCTGGAAGCAGATGGACTTCTAACATCTGATTTCCCTGGATCCTAATTAAAGCTGGAAATGTTGATGTTAAGAAATTAAGTGACCATTACTTAATTTTTCTCCCATTAAGATTTTTTTTAAAAACTCTTTTTGCTCTCTCCCAGACTGTGCTGACTTGTTTGAATTCCCAATATCTCCATCATGTTTTCTACATCTTTTTCCTGTTTTCTGCTGCCTTGTAACTGCTCAGGTCCTGTGAGCTGCTCCCAGTGCTTCCAGAGCAGATCTGCTGCCCTTTGAGAGCAGCTCTCCAAACAAGAGCTCGTGTCAGAACTCATGGAATCCACATCTTGAGCACTGGGAATGCAGCTGAAATCCTTAAAGTGAAGAAATTGAAATAAAAAATCTCCTCTTCCCAGTACTTAGCCTGGCTGTTTACCTTTGGCTGCCCAGTGCAGCTCTGGGCATTGTTTGTACAGTGGAATGTTAGAGGCTCAGGATAAATATTTAGAAGTTTTCAGGTGTGACTGGGAAAAATGGGAATCCTTTGGGATAAGCAGGCTCTGGGATGTGTCCCTGCTCTTGCATCCCTTTGAGATCTGGGTGCTGATATTCCCATCCCAGTCCTGCAAAAACACAGGCCCTGCAGGGAGGGGAAGGAAAACAACAAAGAAATTTGAATCTGCTAAGAATAATCCCAGTCTGGGTAGTTTGCAAACAGCCAGGGAAGTGTGGAATGAGTAGGAGCAGCATGGCTGCTGCTTGAGTGGATTTTTCCCTGCACTCCAGATGATTTTCCTGATTTCCTGTGGGTTTCTCATGCCCTGCTCCAGGTGCTGGCTGCTCCCAGGTGAGCTTCCCACCAGGATCTCACTCCAGAGATGGTTGAGCTCTGGAGATCCAGCACTGAGCCCAGCTTAACCCAGGAGCAGCAGATTAACTCCCACAGGCTCCTCCAAATCTCCCCTTGCTGGGATCTGCCAGCATCATTTACAGCCCCCAGTTTGTGTCCTCCAGGCTGACCTCTGAGCCTGCCTCACCTCAGCTGAACTCCCAGCATCTGACTGTGTTGATTTGGATTTTCCTGACTGAATTCTCACCATATGGCGTTTCCTCTGCAGCTCCAGCCTCTAGAAACTGCTCACAGGTGCAGGGAGCTCACTCTCAGCCTTTTCCCACCATTCCTGTGCCCCAGTGAATATTTTTATTGACTATTTTTATTTTTTCCTCCTCAGCTCTTGGTTGTTTGCTGACTTTCACTTTTTTTTTTTTTTTTTTTTTTTTTTTTTGTAGCAGCACACTCAGGGGCTCTCCCTGCTAACACAGAAAATCGAATAATGGCTCAGGTCAGAAATATTCCATTTTATGACCTTTGCAAATCCTCTTTGCTTGTGGGTTTTATGGGATAAGCTAATGCTTTACTGAGAAATGGTCTCAAAGCAGGGCCATTAAATGGTGCTTGTTTTTGACCTGTGCCATCCTTAAGTCAAGAGTTTCCCAGCTTTTCCTGCACACGTGTCGGGCTTTTCTTCAGCTCTGCAGCTGATACATTTCCATCAGTTTGGGTCTGTCAGGGAAGCAGCTGAAGGACTCTCAGGCATGAGATTCATCCTCTGTGTTCTGGCACAGCTGATCTGCAGCCTGGCATCACCTGGAGCAGGATCCAGCCCAAGGGTGGGCAGAGGGAGTGTGGGTTACTGGGGGCTGCATGTCTGGATTCCTTTTCTTCTCCAGACATGTTTGCACCTGGATTGGAGAGCCAGGTTGGACTGGTTTGCACCATTCCCCCTTGTCCTGATCCCATCCTTTACCCCCAGTCCCTCTCCAGCTCCCCTGGAGCCCCTTTAGTCTCTGGAAGGGGCTCTGGGCTCTCCCTGGATCCTTCTCCTCTCCAGGCTGGACAATCCAGCCCTCCCTGATCCCTGCTCCCCAGACAGGGACTGAGGACAGCTCTGAGCTCCTTAAGGAGGATGAGGCTGTGTGTGAGGATAAGGATCAGCTGCTCCATGGAAATGAGCTCAGGGCAATGGGAATTATGATACCCAGGGCAGGAGAAGGGCCTGGAGTGCTTAAAATGCCTTTATCCAGCTGCCCAGCAATCCCAGCTGTGGATTATTGAGAGTTGTCACGGGAATTTTAAGTGTAATTCCAGGGATTGTTAATGGATCCACATCTGTCAGAGGTGCTGCCCTGGGACTGGAGTCTTCCCACAGGGAACATTTCAAACTGGAGTCTCCCACAAGGAATTCTTTCATTTTCAGAAGGGGGCAGAGGCAGCTGCAGGTCAGGGCTGGACAGGCAGGAGAGAGGGGCTGGACTCTGAAATAAATATCTTATTGCTACTGTTGCATTGCAATAGGGTTTATAATTACTAGTAACTTCAGGGATAGGCTTTTAAATAAAAGTTCTGTTTTTTAACAGTGGTAATGTGGTGATTGCTAAGGAGCAAAGTAGCAGTGGGGAAGAGAGCAGAGCACAGCTGGGAGCACCAGCTCTGTCAGCTCCTCATCTCCACTGCCCAGGATCTGTGGCTGCCTCTCTGCCAGTTCCTGAGCACTTCTCATCTTCCATTCCCACTGGATTTATTCTTGCAGCATTTCTCCTATTCCCTTCCTTTCTGCCAAGCAGAATATAGATGCTACTATACTCTTAAATTGGAGTTTTGGTAAATGTGGAATTAAAGCAGAATTAATTCCTTTCCCCTTAAATGTTATGTTAGCATTTCATTTATTTATATATAATAGCAAATGGACTCATAGTAGAGATTTATGTGTTTCCTGGGAAGACTGTTTTGGTACAGTTTATTGACATAAACTGGAATCATTAGAGATGCCTCTTTTAACTTCTGTACTGAAATTAAAATTAAATGATCAGTGCATTGGCCAATTAAGAGAAGACATTTGCAACTTCAGTTTTCTTTTTCAGTGTAGCTGGAAGTCACAGGGCAGTGATGGTGGTTAAATATTGTGAGAAATGGACATTTTAATTCTGGTGATGAACTTGTGAAATGAACCCCCCAATCTGAAGTTTAATGAGGTTGCTGGGGGCTGGGGGGGATGTTCTCCTTTGGCCATGGAGCACCATCCAAGGGAAAGCTGCTCTAACAGGGGCTGATTTGGACTTTTATTCAGCAATTCAGTTGAAAGGGGCTATTATGTGTTATCACTTCAGCCTGAAATGAGTGCCAGTTCAACTAGCAGGGAGTGAATTAAATTGGATTGCAATAATGCACATAAAACACCCCTGTAAAACCCAAAGTTAAATGCCCTTTTATTGGGGTGTGGGCCATTAGGTTTGTGGAGAGAATTGTAAAATCCTGCAGAAAAGCATCCCATGGCACTGCTGGCTCTGGCTCCCCCACATTCTCTATTTTTGCCCAGGAAGGTGCCCTGTGCATGAGGATTGGATGGTTTGTGTTGGGCTGTGCCATGTCTGGCTGGCATCACAGAATCCCAGACTGGTTTGGGATGGAAGGGACATTAAAGCTTGTCCAGGGCAAGCACTGAAGTTTTCTCCTCAAATAAAACCATTAAAATTGGATTCCTTGGAGGGCTCCCCATCTTGGACTGGCAGGTTCCTTTCAGGGCTCTCCCACTCCATTGCTGGAGAAAACAGTGTAAAACTTCATTTTACAAGAATGAAGTTACTGAACTAAGTCAAATAACTGACAGGGAAACAAGGAAATCACAGCTTGTTTGTAAATTGTTTGTAATTAGATTGTGAGCATAGAAGGAGGCTCAGTTTCTTGAGTGAATTATTCACAATGAGTTATTTATTCAGCCCTTTTTAGTATCAGATTTATAATAATTTCTTTTTTTTCCTCTGTTGTTCTGTTCATTTAGATAGCTGCTTCCTTTGTGGTTTTTATATTAAAATTTCTAAGTATAATAAACAGTGTTTCTTATTGCAAACATCTATCTAGAAGGCAAAAATAAAAACAAAGAGGAGTTTAAAAAGAAAGGGAAAATGCACTATGTGTAGATTTATATTTATTGAGTTAAAACTTGCAGACACAAACTGAAACAGGGTCTCATTTATCACCAGACTTGGTTGCATCTTTAAATAACCTCCTTTTTATCAAAATATCTTCACAACATAATTCATGGAAGTAGCAATTTGGCAGATTGAACTATATTTTTTTGAATTGAATCTCTGTTCTCTCTGATTTAATATTTAATAACGAAAGCATATCTGCTCATGAACTAGATATAAATGACAACTCTTCTATGTGGGCTGATTAAGGGAAGAAAATTCTGCAGGCAAAAAGTATTTCTGTTTTCAAAGGATGCTCTTAAGCTATTCAATTCTTATTCCTCTTTGAAATTTTCATAATAGTTTGAACAACCCTGAATTAACAAATGTAAATGAGTGTTTTAAATCTTAGTTTTTAAATACTTACCTAGACAACTTCAGAGAAGGGAGTTCTGACTTCTTGCAAGGAGATGTTTCTAGAGAAGATCCACAACTCTTTTAGCACGGCAGGAAATGTGCAAAAATTTTAGTTTGGAATGAAATATTGTGGAATCATGGAATGGTTTGGGTTGGAAATGACTTTAAAGATCATCCCATCCCACCCCTGCCATGGCAGGGACATTTCCACTGTCCCAGGGTGTCCCAGCCCCAGTATCCAGCCTGGCCTTGGGCACTGCCAGGGATCAGGGGCCTGCCCACCCTCCCAGGCAGGATTTCTTCCCAAAATCCAACCTAAAACTGTCCTCTTTTAGCTTAAAATGGAGGGAACAAACAAGGAAAAAGATTTATTGCCTGGCTATGAAAGCACAGCCTGATATTTATGGTCGTTACCACCTTGTGCTTGTAAAAGAACATTTTGGATTTGTGATCATGCAAATCTGGGTAAACCTGGGGATGGGGGATCAGCCCATGTCCCCTCCTCAGCAGGGCAGGGGTGGCAGTGGCCAGGAGCTGCCTGTCCCTGTGCACACATGGAGCTGCTTTTCTCTGTCAGACAATCTGATGTCCTTCAGCCTTCTTGCAGCCCAGGTTTCTGCAGGGTGGCAGCAAGCACCCAGAGCTGCCCTGCTGGTTCCTGTGCACGTTCCTGGGAAAAGGGAATGAGCCACTGGGAGGGCTGGGACACCATTCCCTGCCTGCTTGGGCCCAGCTCAAACTGGGGGATTAAATGTGCTTGCTGATAGAATTACACATCATTTAAAATACAGCAGTGCAGTAGTAGTGGCAGTGTTAAAAAACAAAGAGCCCTTTGGCTTCTCCATTAAGCTGACAAAAAAATAACAGAATAACAACTGCAATTTGCTTAATGCACAGCTACCCCCTGCCCAAGGCTGGCACTGCCTGGTACCAGGTTCTGGTACCAAACTTGCTCTGCCCTTCTCTTGCTACTGCCTTGGCATCTCTGTTTGAATGCAGTTAGAATAAAGCAGTTAGAATAAAGGGATTGCTGCCTCTCCCTTCCCAAGCTGCTCCTGTTGCTCTCCTCCCCATCCTGGATGCAAAGTGCCCACTGCAGCCTGCTGGAACACCTCTGAATCTTTTTTGGGGGTTCTGTTCCCTGCACTTGTGGTTATTCCAGTCTTCCTTCAGCATTTAATTGTTTCCTGCATCTTGCAGCATCTTCTCCCAGGCCTGAAGGGCACTGTGGCATCATCTTCCCCTCTTCCATATCTGGATCACAGGGTTCCAGCAGTGACAGAGCTGGGAGTTGAAAAATGCACAGAACAATTACCTGGCAATTTATTGCATGTTAATTAAATGTAGTGATCACTTGGCACTGGTGCAATCTGCAATAAACTCCCTGCACTGATGGCACTGGGGGGATCCATGGGACCATTCCTGCTGCAGGAGGCTCCTGGGATGGGAATTTGCTTTCAAGAGCAGTGGTGAGGTTTGGGTTGGTGGGAAATTGGGAGATTCCCCCAGTGCTGGGCACTGAGATCAGGCCTTTGATCCTGGGATGGGGTTTGGGATTCTCATGGGAAGGACATGGAGGGGCTGGAGCCAGGGAAGGGGATGGAGAAAAGGGGCTCAGGGGGAATTTCTGGCTCTGCACAACTCCCTGACAGGAGGGGACAAACAGGGGGTCAGGCTCTGCTCCAGGGAACAGGGACAGGACAAGGAATGGCCTCAGTGGTGCTGGGGAGGATCAGGGTGGATACTGGGGAAATTCCTTCACTGAAAGGGTATTGCAAGGACTGCCCAGTCCAGTCCCCAAATCCCCAAATCCCCAAATCCCCATCCCTGGAGGGATTTAAAAGTCATATGGATGTGACTTTTGGGCACATATATAAACATATTTATATATCTCCAGACAGATATACATGGACATATTTATATTTCTAGATCAGTTCTACATCCATGGTATGAGCAGCACTGTGGCTCTGGCAGCTGACACCATCCCACAGCCTATTTTTGCATCCTCAGGCATGTGTTGTCTGTTAAAAAACCCTGAGAAAATAACAAATAGCTCTTCCCAATAATCCTGGGACAGGTGAACAATCTAATCCCCAGCCCAAATGGCCAAGGGAGATGTCTGGGGAAGGAAAGTTTAAAATGAAACTGTTGCTGGGGAGAAATGAAAGCTTTGGGTTGGGAAGTGTAACAAGACTTGTAATATGAAATGAAAATCAAATTTAGCAAGGCTAGCACTCATTTCATGGGGTTTGGGTTTTTTTTTTTTTTTTCCAAACTCCCAGAACCATGAAGTTCTTTGAGAACTTCAGTGATCAATAACCCATTAGAACACTGACACCAACTCTGAACCTAATTACCAGGGCAGCAGGGCTTACCTAATGAGTTCTTAGAGTTACTGGAAGGGGCAAAATGTGTGTGGGTTAATATCCTCTTTTAAAATATATTTTTCTCTATGCACCTTGATCTTTTGAGCACAACAAAATTCAGGCTAAAAAGGAGGATAATGAGACTTGTATCAAACCTCAAACTTCAAGTGCAGCATCTATTTTGCTCTGCTTGGAGAAAATTCTGGTTTTCTGGAGGATTTTGTTTTACTAAATCTCACTTCAATTTCTAAATGAAGCACATGGGTGTACAAATTTTTTATTTTCCTTTCTGTATATTACATATATATATTTACGTAATATTGTATATATACACTATAATATACATGTATAATACATATGTTAGGTGTGTATAATTGCATCCTATCTTCTCTTGCTTTCATTTTAAATACCTGTGCATAGAAATGCATTTCTTGTAGAGGAATGACAGGTCCAAAAATTGGAGGCATCCAGGCTTGATTCCAGCACACCCAGGGGTGGTGGAGTCTCTGCTCCTCAGCTTGCTGTTGTCTGTGCTGATTGAGTTCCCTTGGATGTTCTCATCTGAATTTTTCCAGCATCCAGCAATTTATTCCCCTTGCAACTTCCAGGGTGAGACTGGAGAACCCTCCAGTACTGATATTTTTTCCTAAAAAATAATCAAGCCCATATAATCAATTCCTGCTAAACTAGCTGGAGCATTTTTCAATGTTCAATTATTTTTGAGGCAGTTTTTCTCTGAACTAATTTTTTTAAAATTTAATTTAATTTAATTTAATTTAATTTAATTTAATTTAATTTTATTTTCAGTTGTTCTTCAGGGTTTCTTTTTAAGCAATGAGGAAGAGGAATCAATGCCATGCTGGTGTCCTTAATGCTCTGACAGGGTTTGCCTGGGAGAGGGGGAGGTCTCAGTGAATCCCAAAAGATCCCAAAGTGATTTGGGATGGAAGGGACCCCAACCCCATCCCATTGCAGCCCTGTCCAACCTGGCCTTGGACACTTCCAGATATTATCCCACATTTAGAGATGCAGCCATAAATTACCTCAGCACATGGATGAGCCCATGACAATGAATTTGTAACTGCCCCAAAATGCTAACCCAGGAAATTCTTCAATTCAGCTCTTCCTCCCAGGAAACTGCTTTGTATTTGTAAAGAAGCAAAAAATTCCCCCCAATTTCAGCTATCAAAGCTGAATTTGCCTTCTAAGGTTCATTTAATCACCACAATGGCTTAGTTAGAGAGAACACTGCAGAGGGGTAATTTATCTTTATTTGTCAGCTCCCTAGGGCTGAGTTCTTTTGAAGGGCAAAAGTGAATAGGAGGTAAGGATAAATTGTAAGCTGTCTAATTTTTGACCTGTGATTTTTTTTCCAGACATTCTGTTCAGGGAGTTTTTGAACAGTGGTGCCAGGAGACCATGGGTGAACCTGTAGGGTGTTGCCAGATTGGGATTTGGCTGAGCCTGTCGAGTGTTTTACACATTTTAACTGAGGAAAAATGTGTAGAGGGTTTAAGGAGGACAGGAAGGAATAGAGTTCTTTGCAGATTTTCATAGGCAAGGTGTGGTAAATGAATTTTAGCAATAAAAATTGGCTTGATGAGAGCCCATTTCCCTCAGTTTCAGTGTGGCAGAAGCACAAGCCCACCAAAGTCAATGGAAGGAATGAAATCCTATAGATTTCCAAAGGGTCTGAATCTTATCTAATGGAAATTTCACTGAAGACAACTTGCACATGGCCTGACTAATGTTGTTGTAAGGAAAAGTGCTTCCTGCTGTGTGTTTAAAACCATCTCTGTTGTGTGATTAATGCTGACCCCAAGGAAAGCTCTCCCTGCACTCACTCACCTGGATGTGTCCCAGCACTGCACCTCCAGGGGTGAAACCCCACCCAGAAATTGTCATTGCAGGAGGAAAAACAGCATTTGGGCACAGCTTGTTAATGTTTCTGTCAATTACTTTGCTCCTTTGTGGTGTTCTCCAGTTTTTTTTTGTGGTTGTGTTGTCCTATTCTGGTGCCTCTTTCCAGGTTCTGCTCCAAGCACTTCAATCAGAACCTTTTTCCTATTTGGTTTTTAAACTGAAACTTTCTGAATCTCAAATTTACAAGAGCAATTTCCAGTCCCACTGCAGGCAAAGCTAAAATTCAATTCAAGTCAGGCCCTGGTGGAAATCACCCAAGAAGGGTCACTCTCCATGGGGCTGGTTTGTGATTTCAGGAGATCCCTGATGGACAAGGGCTGGGAACTGGTCCTGTGGAGGTGAAATGAGGCAGGTTTCACCATCCTAAAGGTGAAATCAGGCAGGTTTGACCATCCTGGAGGTGAAACCAGGCAGGTTTACAATCCTGGAGGTGAAATCAGGCAGGTTTTACCATCCTGGAGGTGGAATCAGGCAGGTTTTACCATCCTGGAGATGAAATCAGGCAGGTTTTACAATCCTGGAGGTGAAATCAGGCAGGTTTTACAATCCTGAAGGTGAAATCAGGCAGGTTTTACCATCCTAGATGTGAAATCAGGGAAGTTTAACCATCCTGGAGGTGAAATCAGGCAGGTTTTACCACCCTGAAGGTGAAATCAGGGAAGTTTTACCATCCTGGAGATGAAATCAGGCAGGTTTGACCATCCTGGAGGTGAAATCAGGCAGGTTTACAATCCTGGATGTGGAATCAGGCAGGTTTTACAATCCTGGAGGTGAAATCAGGGAAGTTTTACCATCCTGGATGTGAAATCAGGGAAGTTTTACCATCCTGGAGGTTTTAGAATGCTGCTGGTTCCCAGCCAAGCTGCTGGGCTGTGTCCCAGTGGGATTTAGCAGTGAGGTGCTGGATGCAGTTCTGCTGTCTCACCCTAAAATTCCCTGCCTTTATTCACAGTAAGCCAGACAGCTCCAGATTTCTCATATGAACTCAAATGCCACCTAATTCCCATCTCCTGCAGGAATTGGAAGTCTACTTAGAGGATTAATTTGACTTGCATATAAAGCCTGTAAATTGCTGTCAGAGCTCTGTGTTTTAGGTAGCTCGTGTCTGTCTCTGTTTCATTATAAAATGAGGCCAACAGTAAATTTTTTTCATTCCCCATGAAGTGTATCTGGATATTTGTGTGGGAAAACTTCATCTTGAAATTCATCTTTATTGTGACTTGGCAAAATGCAGGGAATGATGCTTCCCAGTGATATGATTTTAAATCCAAACTCATGCTTAATTTTAATAAATTGTTGATCACATATGGCATTTTTGATTGTCCTTAGCAGAAATTGTTAAAAATCCATGAGAAGAAATGGTTTTTTGCCAAGACAGAAAGATAGCAATAATAATAATAGTAGCAATAATAATAGTTTGAATTAGAATATTAGGCTTTGATTAGAGGCAGTGCTTTGTAGTTAGGGCTCACAGGCTTGCTCTGCCATATTAGAGCATTTATTTTACATTTTCTCGTTGGTTTTTGAATTGTTCAGCTTGGTCAATGGGATTTTAAGAGGTAAAAATCATCCTGAGTGCTTCCTTGAAGAGGAATATTCAGAAGGCAAATCTAAATGCTTTTTAGGCATTATGATGGCTCTGGATTCTTTACTTCCCTTTTCCATTTTTCTCTCTGTATTTCATACTGTGTTAATTTGTTACCAAGGCATTTTGGTGAAATAGCAGGGATATCTAAGTTAGTTCCCCTTGTGTTTATGGGGAGGATTCAAGCAGAGAAGGGTGAGCAGCATTTGCTTCTGGCACATGGTAAATGCCAAATTTCTGGTGGATGCTTGGTTTTAAATTGCCCCTTAAAGCAGGTTTTATCCGTGATGGGCAGCAGGCAGCACCCCCAAATTTCCACTTTAACCAGTTTCATTCTCTTTATGTGAATTCTCAGTTTGCTCCCCTCTCCCAGATGTTCAGAGGGGTCTGAGCAGGGAGGGGAAGAGATTCCAGATGCCCTGGGAGCAGCTGGTGGCATAAAATGAGCTGCTCACCCTGGCATCAACCTGTCACAAAATAATGCAAATTGTCCTCCTTTTATTGGTTTCCTTCCTGCTCTTTGCCATGAAGTTTAGGAGAGGGTGAAAAGAGACAAACCTGGAGAGGAGCAGCAGCAAGAGGGGCTGTGCCATGCCCCAAAGCTCAGCCCTGCTGTTAAATGGTGCCAGAAATAAATATCTTTGTTCCAAGCCCTGTTTCAGGTTGCTAAGTGACAGCAGCGTGCTTGCCTTGCACATTGCTTACCTCCAGAGCAAGGCAAGCAATGGTTAAAGGCAGCATGGAACTGAGAGTGCAGGCATTAAAGAGATAATTAGATTTTTATTTATTTATTTATTTATATTAATATATATATATATTTAATTTATTTTTATTTTTATTTTTATTTTTATTTTTATTTTTTAATTTTTATTTTTATTTCTTTTTTTGTCCCATATCAAGGGCAGGAGCAGGAAGGGTGGTGAGTGCCTGACCATGTCCTTTTCCATATTCCAGAGCTGGGAGATCCCATTTTCACCAGGCCATGCTCTTGTCTCTTCCCTCTGAATGTACAGGTTGTGGTGGGAGTTACTCAAAGATGTTTTTCAATGTCTTGCTGCTGTTTTTCATCTTTTCTTCACTCCCAGAAATCCAGGTATCACTGTAAATGTTATTTTAAAATGCTGCACTTATTCCTCCCTCCAGAGTCTCTCTCAAAAATCAACATTTGGGTGTGTCTCATTTTCTTCACTCTGATTTTCTTGAATGGTAAAAAGATGAAAACAGAGATTTAAAAATACAATAATAATGAACTAATAATTATCCCCAAATGGTTTGTTAAAACCACTTGGGCTCATCCCAGTGATCTTTAGCAAGGAGAGCAGGAATTCAGGGCTGAGGGACAGTGGAAAGTGTCCCTGTCTGGAACTGGATGAGCTTTAAGGTCCCTTCCAACCCAAACTGGGATTCTCTTTGGAGATTTGCTTTTTGGGAGCATGCTGGGGGTAAAAAAAGCAAATCAAGGGGGTGATTCCTCAGCTCTTGCCTTGAATTTGGTTCAGTGATTTAATTCTCTGGGTGTGCAGGGGAAAATGAAATGTGCCAGATAAACATCTCAGGCCTCTCATGGTCCCCCTGGAGTGAAAAGGACTAAAATAGGATTTTTTTAATAAAAGCTCATTAACAGTTCCTATGTTAATTATGACAAATATACATATATTTCCTAATCACAGGAGAGTGCTATTCAAATATAAATAATTCCTTCTGTACAGCAAGCTTGGGAGAAAAAAAATAAAAATAAAATTGTCAGATATTTTCAGTCAACAGCAGTTGGCTCCACCAAGCTCCTCGTCAGCTGTGATGAGCTATTAGGGGAATGTTTATGGACACAGCAAAAATAAACTCCAAAAAGCATCCATCATCTTTATTGCCCCTTTCCAAAGTGAAAGGGGTTATTTTCTTGCTGGACAAGCTTGCAAGGGACTGATGGAACCTGGGAAGACAGAAATAATTGACAGGGTTTAGTGTTTTTCCAGACATGACATCAGGGTTTGATACAAGAAATGGGAGATAATTCATCTTCTTGCAGCACTCAAAATGCTTTGCAAAGGCTTCAAACCTCAGAATTCTCTGAATTGCAGGAATGCTTTGTGTTATTTGGGTTTAATATAGGTCTGAACACCCCACTCCTACCTAAAAAAAAGGAAATTTTAGCATCCCAAGGTCATAACTGTTTGCAAAGTCGAAGGGCTTTGTCATTTCTGTGACATTTGGGATGCTCTGGGTTGATTTCCAGAAGTTTCCAGAGGTTTTGTGCCTCTGAGGCAGAGAGCTCTGTGGTGAGGAGAACCCTCTGCTCTCACCTCACTCTCCACCATCAAAGTGTGCACAGGTGGGGCTGAATTGGATTAAATTTCATCCCTTGATCTATTAGAATTAATTCTCTTCAAAAGGCTGAAGTTTATCAAGATAAAAATCCCACTGCTCCAGGCTGGGGCTGTGCTGGACCCTGTTAAAAATCCCAGGCACAAGGAAGGTGCTTAAAATGCACAAGAATTGAGATGCAACTTGGAAATAATCATTATATTGCAGGTTTGTGCTGCCATCCATTGTGCCTCATCTGATGGGGTAATTACCACCATTACAGAACATTTTAATTACAACACTGACTCAAACTTCATGAAAGTGCCTGGCTACAAAAAGGATATTAAATATGCACAGATATACTTTTTTCTCCTCATATTTTCCTTCCTTTATGTTTTGCTGTTAACAGAAACCAATTGTGCTGTCACATCCCCTGCTTGTTTACAAGTTTCAAGGTTTTCCCAGCATTGTGTGGAAAAGAGAAATATTTTCTTTCCAGTCTTATTAGATTATCAACAGATGCTCGTTTTATAAAGTTGCTTTGAGAATCTGACTGGGCAGAGAAGCTGTTTGAGATGGTGATCCAGCAAACTGAAAGGGAAAAAAACTCCAAATTTGAGTCATTTATCAGATTTACAAGGGTTTGCTCAGGGTGAGGTTAGAAATGATGCTGGTCTGTAAAGGCAAAGAATGGTTCAGAGCTGTGAGTGTTAACCTGAAACAGCAGAGCTCAAATGGAATCCTGCACCCCCTCTGAGCTTGGGCTGCACCTGAAAACAACAGTGCAGGAGATAAATCAGCATGAATTTCCTGGCTCTGGGAAATCCTTGCTGGGGAGCTGTGCAAAGCTTTAAAGCTTTCAGCTTTGCTTTTTGCTGCACCTTTTGCTGAGGATTCAGGTGGAATTTGGCCATTTTTGATCATTGTCCTTTTGGTTTCAGGCTGGGTTCATGATCATTTTTGCTGTGTTGTGCTTTTGCTCACAGTGCCACACCCCCAGTGTTGCCTTTACAAACCATCACCCCTAAAATCCCACCTGCAGCCCAGCCCAGCCTGAGGGCAGGAGCACAACCAGGTGGGCACAGGGAGAACCCCTGGGGTGGAACCAGAACTGGACACTGAGCCTGGTGACTGGTGGTCCCAGGTGTGGATTGGGGTCCCAGGTGTGGACAGGTGGTCCCAGGTGTGGGTTTGGGGTCTCAGGTGTGAATTGAGGTCCCAGGTGTGGATTGGGGTCCCAGGTGTGGATTGGGGTCTCAGGTGTGGATTGGGGTCCCAGGTGTGGATTGGGGGCCCAGGTGTGGATTTGTGGTCCCAGGTGTGGATTGGGGTCCCAGGTGTGGATTGGGCTCTCAGGTAGGGATTGGGGTCCCAGGTGTGGATTGGGCTCTCAGGTGTGTTTTGGGCTCTCAGGTGTGTTTTGGGCTCTCAGGTGTCCCTGGGCTGCAGGGCAGGCTCAGGTGAGCTCTCAGTGGAAGCTGCAGACTCAGGTTCAATATTGACTCAGAATATTTATCAGTTGCTATTCATGAGCCCCTGCTTGCTCCAGGAGCACTGCTGCATACCCACAGGTATTTCCCTTTGATGTTTCTTTAGCCTTTATGATCAAAATCTGCCTTGTGCCTAAAACATTCCTTGCAGAAGGTGCTGAGCCCATTTGTGGAAAAGAGTTGGATTTTCTGATCTGCCACCCCCAAAGCAAGCTGGGTGAGCACCTCTCCCTGTGAACACTCTGCATAGGGAGGCCTGGCTGGAATTTTAAAAAGCTTTTTTTATTTTTTTTTTTAAATGAAAATCCAAGAGCTGGTGCTGCACTTGGCTCATTGGTGTTTGGGCTGGTCTGTAGAGAAGGTAACAGAGACCTTGGAGATGTTTTCCAACTTAAATGATTCTGGAATTCTGGTTCCAACCCCCTGCCATGGAATAATTCTCACTTTTGTGTCCTCACATACAGCCAGGCCAGTCATTCCAGCAGATTGCTGAAAAGCAGCAGCACCTCTGGGCAGTGTGTTATTATTTTATTGTTATTTATTTTTGATTTGCTCCTTTATTGACCTGGAAAACAATTTTGGAGAGCAGCTGGTACAGGTCTTGCCATTGAATTTGTAGCTGCATGGGGTTGGTGTGTGATGAGAACCTCACCTGATGTAAAAGATGCCTTTGATATTCTTTGTTATCTCTCTGGAAGGTTCAGATTGTTCTTAGGGAAATGAAGAACAAAAATATGCACAAAGACTCCATTGACTCCCTGGCAATTACACTCCAGCTCTTTTCAGGATCACTTGGAAAATTAATTCCTTAAGACATGCCTTAAACCCAGAAAAGGGTTTCCTAAGAAATTAAGGAACTGGTTGGCAAAAAGGAATTAAATCCATTATGCCAGCAGGAAATAAAGATTTATGGCCATGCAGTTTATGGCAACCATATTCTGTGTCTCACAGCTTTACTAGGGAAGGGGTTGTGTTCAAATTTGATGGATTTTTAAGGAGAATGATAGAGAACCTGTTTTCTGTGGGAATTCAGTGCAGTGTTGCCTTGAGAAGTGCCCATTTCCATTCAATGTCAGCATTGGCTTTGATGGAAAAGCAGCAAATAATTATTTTGATTTGAGTTTCACATTTCAGTTATTTTTAAAGAGTTTGGGGTCTTTAAAAGGAAAACTGTTTAGTGCAATCTGCTTTTCTTTTGTTCTTTGTATCCTCTGAGTTCCTCTGGCTGGAAGTTTCCAGGCTGTGTGAGGAGTTTGTCCAATTCCCATGGGTGCCTGTGGGAACCCAGAGTGAAAATGAAGGAGGCAATTTCTAAGAAATGGAGAGTAAATGGCTCCATACTTCAGATTCTGTATTATTCTAATCTTTTCCCAGTGTGAAATTCTCACTTCAAGTTTCATGGGAACATCTTTCCCTTAAATACAAGTCCTTACTTTAGCTTTTAGTGGGGGTATTAAAAATATGTGTAGGGAAGATAACACTTTGTAGCTGAGTAGTAGCTATTAGGGAGAGAAAAATCTGGATTTGAATGCTGATCGTTTGCAGATACAGAAATTGTACCACCTGCTGCTGGAAAACATGGAGCATCCATGAATATTATGGGAAGTGCTGTGGCAGCTGCTGCAAGGGGGAGGCTGGAGCAGCTGCTTACTAAGCAGAGTGGGGAGAATATCAGCTGAAGCTCTGGAGGAGACAGATCTTCAGTTTTGCACCTTTATTAAAAGTTTGTCCAAAATGCCATCCAAAAAAAAATGCAGAAAACAAATGTTAGTGTGCAGAGGACTTGCTGAGCTTTACCCACACACTGCTGCAAGCATTTCTCACTTTTCTCCAACTCTCCCTTTTAAACAACTGCCCAGAGGTCTCTGCACCTTTGCAGTGCCCACACAGTGTGTGGCTGTTTTCCAAACAGGAATTCCCAGGATGGAGACTCCCCTGGGTGCTCACCCTTTGCTCTCAGAGCTTCTGATCCTGCTCTGCAGCAGCCCTGAGCTGCAAATCCTGGGATGTGCTCAGGGCTTGTCAGGTGAGCTGCTCCTGAGAGCACCTGAATGCATTTCCAAAGTAATCCCCTGCTAATTAACACACAAACTCCTTCGCTGTTAATAAGATAAATCGGTGTTGTCTTGATCTTATGCACAGTTTATGGTAATTTTAAGCCCTACAGAAAGTGGCTGCTTCCATGAACAAATGGGGATAATTAGCTGGAGATAGTTATTATGCAAATTGAGCAAGCTGCACCTTTGAGTGGAAGTGGATGAGCAGGTTGAGCATAATGCCCCAAATTTGGATGCAAATGGAAAAGCTGTTATGGCATAACCTGCCCAGGTTGTCCATGCTCAGCATCAGCTGCAGAGATTAATTTGGGAAATGAGCCTCAGCCATGAGCCCAGGCTGTTCTCCCTCCCTGGGTGGGAGCGTGGCTGGGCTGAGCATCCCTGGCACTTTTTTTGACCAAAAAAATCTCATTTCAATTAAATCAAAAGGTTTGGGCAAGTATTGATCTTTTGAGGTTTATTTAGAAAATCTTTACTATCTGGATAATATTCAATTTGAATGTTTTTACTGTAATATCTTTTCATTTAGGTTTATTTAGATTTTTTTTTTAACAGCCACATAAATACTATCAATAGCTGAAATGGGTAGGAATATTGTAAAACTGAAACAATTAAAACCTAAATTAATTTTTTTCCTTGGTTTTTTTTTTGTTTTTTTCAGAGCTCACCTGGACATCTCATGTATCTGCTGATTTGGAATGAAGTGTGCCATCAAATGTAGGACTGCTGTGGGGCTGGAGGAGAATCTGAGCCAATTCCCTTCCCTGTGAGTGTGTTCTTAGACTCATTTCTTTGGGAGCAGTTGGAATTCTGTTCATCTGGGCTGTCTCAGCTTCATGGTTGCTCTGAGTAACCAGGAGCTGATGATTAATTAACACTGAACACAGTAATTGATGGCAACCTGCTTCAGACAGATCATTCCTGTGAGAGACTTCAGCTCTGCTCTTGCTGGCCCAGAGTTTGGGACTCCCAGAATCCCAAAGAATCCCAGGTTTGGGGTTGGGGTTGGGGTTGGAAGGGGCTCTGGCAGCTTCACCTGTGCAGGTCACACAGGATCCATGCAGGTGGGTGAGAATGTCTCAGGGAAGGACACTCCACAATCTGGGCATCTCCTCCAGGGCTCTGCCATCCACAAAATCATCTGGTTTTTTCCACATGTTCAGCTGGAACTTCCCATGTTTCGGGCTGTGCCCCTTGCCTTTTGAGATGTTGAGTCTTGCCCCTTCCTCTTGCCCTTAAAATATTTGTGTGCTGATAAAATCACCTCAGTCATCTCTTCTCCAGAATTTGGAGTTTCTGTTCCCACAATGGTTTGGGTTTTCTGTTCCCACAATGGTTTGGGTTTTCTATTCCCACAATGGTTTGGGTTTTCTATTCCCACAATGGTTTGGGTTTTCTGTACCTACAGTGATTTGGGTTTTCTATTCCCACAATGGTTTGGGTTTTCTGTTCCCACAATGGTTTGGGTTTTCTGTTCCCACAGTGATTTGGGATTTCTGTTCCCACATCTTGCCTGCGCCACTCAGCACTCCCTGATTCCCACTTGGGGCTGGTTCAGGCTCGGTTTCCCCCAGTGCAGGACCTGGGAATGCAGCACAGACCCAGCCCAGGATCCACAGGAGCTCCTGGATTGCTCCATCTCCATCCACAGCAGCTCCTCCACCCATGCCCCAACCCCATGCAAATCAGCACCAGCCTCATAAATGTGGAATAAAAATGCCTTAAGATGCTTTCTCTGCACAGGGAAGGCAATCAGAGGGATGGAGGGTACAAATGAGGGCAGGACATCCCAGGCTCTTGTTCCTCCTCCCTGGGGGGAGGACAGAGGAGTTGTATTTACATTGCACTGTGTGCCCTGACTGTCAATATTGTGAAGCTCCTCCACACACCGATGAAATCTCCACCTGAACTTGGTCAAACTCTTTCATCACTCAATCTTTTGATTATCAGTGCAGGAAAACCCTCCCCCCCCCCCCACATTTCCATAACAATAGCACTTAATGACAGGAGATGGTGAAAATCCAAGGTCTAATTTTATCCATGGAAATAAAGATACCAGACGTCTCTGGCAAAATATTTGAAACTTGTTTTAAGAAAAGATGTTGGTGGTGAACAGATGGCCCCGGCCTGCCATCCATATTCATGAGTGCATTGATTTCATTATGCCTTCCCCTAGGAAACTCAGCTTTTATAAGTCTGCCTGGCCATCAAATTGAGCAGTCAGGAGCCCTCTGTCACAGCTCTGTTGCTGTAGAAATTGGGGAGAGTATGTGAGAGGCTTTAGCACTTTTGTCTTGACTTTTATCACCCAGCACCTGTTGTTTGGGGCTGCAAAACTGAGATTTTTATCAGGTGGAGCACACGTTGGCTCTGGGTGCAGAAAGTGCCACGTTCATTTTAACTGAGTGACTTTAATTTTGTGACATCCTTGTGCTGTTTAATAACTTCCAGAGGGTTGAGACCTACGGGCAGTGAACCCTGAGCTGCCAAAATCTCTTTGGGGAAATCCCTCGTGCCATTCTCTGCTTGATACATTAATTGCCCAGGATAAATCTTGCAAAGCAGCGATCACTTAGATCACAAAGGGAAATAAAACATCCAGGCAGAACTGCAAATCCAATCTGAAGTGTCTTTTCACAGAGGGAAACACGTTGTTAAGCACTTGTGAAAGCTGGGAATGTTCTGAGAATTGTTTTTAATCGACTTTGAAGGCTTCTATGTGAAATTCAGGACTTTTAAAAGTTTTGTCCAAAGAGAATTTATTTTTTCCCTTAATTTTGTCCCTTTCCCAGTAACACCTAATTCCATTTGTGAGGATACACACTGCTCTCTGTAAACAGTGACATTTGGCTTTGTTTTTGGTACATTTGTGCATCCCTGCCTGGAGCTGAGCCACCTCTGCAGGGTGAAGCCCTCGAGGTTCCTCACAGAAAGTTGATTTTCCAGGCACTGATTCAGCGATGGCAGAGCATCCCTGGGCAGGGATTGGGGTCCAGGATGGGGAGATTCCCGGTGGGAGCAGGAGGACCCAGGGACTGATTGATGGATTCCCTGCATTCAGGACCCACCTCTTTTTTAAAGGCAAGTTTAGCAGCTGGTCCTTTGATTTGCAAAATGAGATTTAGTTCTAAAGAATAGACCAAGACTGAGGGGATTCTGTAGGTTTGGGACTTGGGATTGCTTTTATCTTCCTCTTTTTGTCACTTCATTCCTTTCATTTGGGCCAGAAGTATTTTTGTGTGCTCTTCAAAAGCCGGGCTGCTGTTGTACTTGGGCTCCAAAGAGCCTTAAAAGTGCCATTTAAATTCAGATCTTTTGCAAAGCTTGAAGGGAGAAGAGTTTTTAAAATGTTTCCCACTTGGACATAATCGATCAGTAGCAGGGTAAAACCCAGAGATGTTCTTTTGGGGCCTTGGATGAATGAAATTACAGCTGTGTGACACAGTTTAGGTGTCAGCTGAATGAAGAAAGCATTTGACCATGACAACAGAATGTCCAGGTTTTTATTTTACTCTTTTTCTAGAAATAAAAAAAATAGGGTTAATATTCTCCCACTTGGTTTGCTGGATCAAGAGTACAGTTTAATTAAATAAAATGAGCATAACCACCATTTTTTTTTTTGCATTATAGAACTGTCAGTTTAGCTTTCAGCTCCCAAAGGGTACTCAAAGGATCATTTAATTTTAAAATGATTGTATCCTTGAAATAGCTTAAAAGGCAGTAATATATTTAATCAAAGGAGGTAACTGGTAATAGAAGAATAAATCATTCATGCATATAAATAGCAGGGCTCCCACGGGGTGGGGAAGCCAACAGGGAAAATATTTGGGGGTAAATTGTTTTCTCTGGTCCTCTTCTGCCTGTATCTGTGGAGCTAAAACACCTGAGCTGGTCTGACACAGAGTTGTTTTATTTATATATTAGATGAAACAATAAGCCAAGCAAAAATATTATCTCTATTGTTATACATCAGTTATGTGTGCCTGTATTAATTAGTAAATAGAATATTTTGTCTATGATAAAATAATGCAGGAGAATTTCTCCCAGCAGTCTGTTGTGACCAGCTGGGGACTCTGCTCCCAGATATTCCCAGGCAATTGAAGTTAACATCAAGTGGCACTTATTTATATATTTTTATATTCTATATTAATTATTCTACACATGATAATACAATACAAGAGGTTTCTCCCTCAACCTCTGGGGCTCCTGCTGTGCTCCCAGCTCTTCCCAGGCAATTGAAGTTCCCATCAAGTGCAATTAAACACCTGAGCCACTCCAAACCTGTAAATCTTTTGACAAAACACCCACCACGAAGTTGTTCTTTGTGCATCATCTGTAATCTGCAGATCTCTGGGGGTGCCACTCCTGGGGTTGTCCCCTTTTGCTGTCACACCTTTCCTGTGACACCTCTACCTGTTTTTAATTAACACTCATGGTTATTACATCCATAGGAATTCCCAGAGACAAGGAAAACTCTATTTAACCAGAAGGGATAATGCCACACCTGGCCTGAGTGTTTTGTCCAAAATCCAGAGGGTCAATTTGCTTAATTGATTAAGCACAAATGCTAAAAACTGCCCTTTCTAGGTTATCTCCTTGAATGAAGTTACTTTGTCAATTCAAAGGTTTTTGCAAAGTGATTTAATGAAAAATTAATTTCTAGGGGAAAAAAAAAAAAAAAAAAGAAAGATGGCAGCTCATAAATATAAGATTGTCCCCATCTGTTCGTGGTGCATGACTCAGGGCTGTGTTCATGCACCTGGGTGAAAGATGAATAACTGCAGCTCGTGCCAGGAGAGCTCTTCAGCAGCCTGGCATCAGGCAGGTGCCTGAGCAAGGTCGTTTAGGATTCCCATACAATAGAAACTTGTTAGAAATGACATTTCAGAAGTGTCACTGCCTCCCTGGGAGCATTAATAGGAGAGGAAAAAACTCCAGTGGGCTGAAACACCTACGTGTGGAAAGCACTGGAAGTGAAGAACTTTAATGTTTTGTTGATGCTGAGATCTGGATTTGGTGTTCTGGGTGTGCCCCATCCCTGGCAGTGTCCCAAGCCAGGCTGGACACTGGGGTTGGAGCACCTGGGACAGTGAAGTGTCCCTGCCATGGTGGCATTGGGGGGGATTTGGGGTCCCTTCCAGTCCAAACCCTTCTGTGATAACAATAACAAGAACAAGAAGAGAATTGTGGTGGCAATTAGAGATCTGCAGAACAGGGATGGCAATTCAGGCTGAGGGTTCCTGGGTTTCAGCTTCCTCCTCTGTTTTTCCCCATCCTAATCTGTGTAGCTCCTTTAGAAGAGAGCTACATTTCTCCAGGCTCCTATTTTTAAATACACAGAAGTTGTCTTAATGAGAAAGTGATTTCATGGGTGAAAATCAAGCAATTCCATAAAAGAGCTGAAGAAAGTTGCTTCCTGCATATCCACCACATTTCTTAAAGCAACATCCCCAAATGTGGGGACGTTCTGTAAAATTCCAAGGCTGTGGATGCCACGCTCTGGGTGATCAGCCCATTTTCTGGGATCTCCAGTCCATATCTGCAGCCAACAGCCCCAGCCCAAAGCTGCCTGCCAAACCCTTTGCCAGAGCCTTCCCTGTGTGTGGAATGAGCTGTGGCAGCTCCTGTCCCTCCCAAGTGTGGGAGATGTTGTTCTCCCTGGCATATGTGAGTGGGAGAGTGGGAAAAACCAGCCAAAAAGCTGCAATGGCATTTCAAGTTAACAAAGCTTGCAGGAGCCATCTCTGATCAAGCAGATGTGGGTTAAATCATTTAAATTTGCTGCATCCCTTGCCATAGAAAAGGGTAAATTTTCTGCAAGTTGCTGTGAGGTGACTTTGGTTTGGTGGATTTTGGAATCTCTGGAGTTGGAAGGAGCCCATGAGGATGGAGGGATGTGGCTGTGCTGTGGGGTTGGACTGACAAGCAATGATTGATGTGTGCTGGCAGCCACCAGGAAAAAGTTCTGCTTTATGCATTCAAAGAGTTTTAAATTTAGGGTTTTTTTCAGTTTACCACTCCCACTCCCCTCTCTGGGGATAAAAAGGAAAAGCACATGGAGGGCAGGGACTTGTTGCATATGGGGGAATTGATTTGGAAGAAGTTTTGTCCATTTTTGATAATTTCTGGATGTCAGAGTGTTAAGCTGACACTTCTTGTAAGGGAAAAGGATTCTGGTGGCCACAGTTTCTTTGATTTTCTTGTCTGGCTCCTCCAAATCTGCAGCTCCCACAGCTCCTCAGGCAGATGGGATTTCACCAGTTTCTTGCTCCCTGGACTGGGAGGTTCTGCCAGTGGACTGTGATTTCTGCATCCTTTGAGGGAATGGCCTCTACAGACATCCCACATCCCATCCCAGGAAATCAGTAAATAAAATCATCTCTTAATTTAAAGTCTTCAGCAAGGAAAGCTTTTAAAGAGATGCTCTCAAGTGTTTCTCCATGGAAAATGAGAAAGGCTTTTCCTCTTGGCTTTATTCTCACTCAGCTCTGTCCCAGCAAAAATAAAAGCAGCTTTCTGCATTGCATCCTCATTTACAGAGCAATAAAATCCCAAGAAAAAGCAGCAATGCTTCATAAAAGTACAAACAAAGCAAATAGAAACCTCTCCTGGGATGTGTCCAGCCCTCAGATCATTTGGAAGGTGCTCAGGAGCTGTTTGGGATGGTTACATTCCAGCTGGTAAAACAAAAATCAATGGATGTGAAATGAGTTAATACAGGTGGAAGTTTTTCCCTCTGGGCACTGCCAAAGGTTTTCAGGGCAGAATTTTCCAAATCAACTTTGCATCTGAGGCTGATGATGGTTTTTCTTGTTCCATTAATGCAGAATTTGGTTCTGCCTGTGTGACATCTCTGATGTGCTGTGGGCACAAGGGCCCAGCCCAGGCTGCTGCCAGGGGGTGGTTCCTGATGGATCAGGTGTGGTTTGGCTGTTCCTGATGGATCAGGTGTGCTCAGGTGTAGTTTGATGGATCAGATGGTTCAGGTGTGGTTTGATGGATCAGGTGTGGTTTGATGGATCAGGTGGTTCAGGTGTGTTTTGGCTGATCCTGATGGATCAGGTGGTTCAGGTGTGGTTTGATGGATCAGGTGGTTCAGGTGTGGTTTGGCTGGTGATGGATCAGATGGTTCAGGTGTGGTTTGGTGGATCAGGTGGTTCAGGTGTGGTTTGGTGGATCAGGTGTGGTTTGATGGATCAGGTGGTTCAGGTGTGGTTTGATGGATCAGGTGTGGTTTGATGGATCAGGTGGTTCAGGTGTGTTTTGGCTGATCCTGATGGATCAGGTGGTTCAGGTGTGGTTTGGTGGATCAGGTGGTTCAGGTGTGGTTTGATGGATCAGGTGGTTCAGGTGTGGTTTGGTGGATCAGGTGGTTCAGGTGTGGTTTGATGGATCAGGTGGTTCAGGTGTGGTTTGGCTGTTCCTCCAAGCCCAGTGGGACCATTCCAAGGCCACACCTGGGCAGTGCTGGTGCTGCAGATGCTGCTGGGACAGGAGCTGACCCCAGGAATGCTCCTCCTTACCTGGATAAACCCTGGCTGCCTCCATCCCTGTAACTCATTTTGTGTTCCCAGCCCAGTGCAGTGTTTTGTGCTAGAGCTGCTCTTCCAGCACACTCTGCTCCTCATCTGGGGAGCCCTTGCAAATGATTGAACATTTTAATCTCTTTCCTGAATTTCCTCACATGGATTCCAGTGATGTGCATCCAGCAGCAAGTGGACTATGATCCAGAAGGGATTCAGGGCTGTGGAACAAAGCATCATTTCTTTTTCATCTTCATCTTCTCCTGCTGTATCCTCATGGAACTCCATGCTGGGCTGTTCTGAAGCATCATTTCCCCAGCTCTGTTGCTGGAGGCTCCAGCCCCAGCCCTGTGCTTCTGCAGGAGCTTCCTGAGAGGCACTGCTGGTGCTGCCAGAGGAAATCCTTCTCTCCAAATCAAATTTCTCAACATTTTTTTTCCCCCAGAGATACCAATTTCACCTTTGTATCACTTTGTCCTGCAGACAGCACCCCTGAGTCACCTTTGTGCAGGTGCGTGTGCTTAGAAAATGAATTTATTGTTGCATTATTGAACGTGGCAGTTGGGTTATTTCTCCCTCCAGCCAGGGTCAGGGTCAGGGTCAGGGTCAGGGTCAGGGTCAGGGTCAGGGTCAGGCAGGGTCCTGAGCCTCAGGACTGGAGCTTGCCTGGCCCTAATCCTGTGGTGTCCCAGTCTGAGGTTTCTCCTTTGCCCCCAGATCACCCCAGAGGGACATGAGATGGTTCAAACCCTGGTTCTCTCTGAAGCAGCCAAAGAGAGATTACCAAGATGGTTTTCTCTTGTTCCAATGATTGTTTATTATTTCTTATCTCAGGCACCTTTTGCCTGGCCAGCAGGGTCTGCTCAGCCTGGCATCCATGGTGGGATCTGCCTGCTGAGGGCAGGGCTGATCTTATATAGTTTGTACCATGTATTACATGTTTACAACAATTTTACCAATACAATACAATTTTATTAAATGATCCAGCCCTGACTCCATCCAATCCAAAAGTGCCAACGTGTCACCCAGCATGGATGACATGGAGAAGAAGGAGGAAAAGGTGTCCACCCCCAAATTCTCCATCTTGGCCACGTGTCCCTTATCATAAACATTCCAAAAAACCTATTTATATATGTACTCACAATCTAATTTACACTTTACTAATTTTGGTAGCTTGTTTCCATTCCCTCTGTGTTGGTAATTTCCCCCAGGGGTTGGAATTCAGTGCCTGTGACACCAGGGTCTCACTCAGAGTCTTTGAGACCCTCACCAGGGGGGTTTTGAGACCCCCAAGGAGGGCAGGGGTAGCCCTGGGCTCCCACGCTGTGGTTTCTGTTTTCTGTCCTCCCTCAGAGCCTGTCTCCTCAAAGCTGTGCTCACATTGCCAGCTCAGAGAGCTGCTGCCTCTCTTGGGCTGCTTCAGGCTGAGTTTGGGTTTCTTTTGAGTCACTCAGCAACAACAGCTCGTTCTGCACTAAACTCAGTGGATTTACTTCCCAAACCTCAGGTTTATGGAGTTTTACTTCCTAAAACTTGCTAAACCTGAGTGTTGCCCCATTGCTGATCCCTCCCTGCCCTGCCACTCCTGCTGGCCACTGCTCTTGGGCTTGTCCTTCTTTCCACCTTCATTTGCAGGGCCTGTGAGAATAACTTGTGGCTCTCTTCCTGCAAAATGACACTTTGCCAAAAGGAGAGACAAGAACTTGCTTAAAAATGCAAACCAGGAAACTTTCTCCAGTCCAACACAATGATTAACTATCCCAAATTTACATGGAATAATTGCAGCCTTTCCTCCACGCTCCCACCTTGGCATTGTTCTCCTGAATATCACCTGATACATCTTTACTATCACGACACTTTCTTAATGCACAATTAAAATTATAACAGCTTTTACAACATTCTCTATAATTAAAAAGCCAGGCTTCCTCTGAAATAACAACATTCTGGCAAGTGATGTGGCACAGATGAATTATTTTGAGGCAGATTATGCTGGCAGGTTGGGCTGTGCATCAGGCTGGAGAAACAGGACACATTCCTTATTTGTTATCACTTTTCCTTTGTGCTTAATGCAGATTTGTCTGATTCCAGCACTGCAGAGGGAAACCTTGATTTAGGAAAGTGTTTCAATAAAATGACAAATTCAAAGATAAAATCAAATTTCTGCTCCCTGCAGTTGTTGAGGTGGGAACAAATGTTGGCTCAGAATTCCAAAGACAGATAAAGACAATATAGCTAATTAAAAATGGCTGTGATTAAGGCAATCTTAGCATTTGTGAGGGCTGGGGGAAGCAGCCTCGTGCCTGGTTTCAGGGCTGGGCAATGCCTTGGGTGCTGTTTTCAGCTTCCCTCTGCATGTCAAAATCTTAGTGAAATGAATTTAGGTCCAGAAAATCTGTACAGTGAATAAAGCAGCATTTATAGGTGGTTCCATACTAACAGGGATTTTCCCAGTTCCACCCTGCTTTTACACCCCTTACAAATCTTTATTCACAAAATTCAATGTCCCTGGAATCCATTCAGGGTGATCAGCTGTCCTCATATCCATCTTTATATCCATCCTTATATCCATCTTTATATCCATCCTCATATCCATCCTTATATCCATCTGATCTGGGAGTCAAAATAAATGAAAATAGAATTGAGGCACCATTCATTTGCTGGATTTTTAAATTTTTTCTTTTCATACAAGGAATCAAATCCCATTTGACCATTCTGGCATAATGGATTAAAATAAACCACAACTTATTTTGCTCAGAAACCCACTCTGGTTCTTTTGCCTGATACAGACACTCAGCTTTTCTCTTAGGGTGGAGTTGATGAAGTATATTTTGCTGCCTGATAATTTAACTTCCCTTATTCCACGATGGTGCCAAGCAACATTTTAAAGGATTATGAGTTTCATTTTTGGTATGGGTGTCTGGAGAGCATGTAGAGCCTTTATAATAAGCTTTAAATCTAAATAAAAAGTTAAGTATATAGCACTTTGAGTCTTCAGAGCACTAGAATAGATTTATTTAATCATCCTTTATGAGCCAGGCCAGCAGTTACAGCCTCACTGGGGCTGAGGGGGGAATTTCTCAGGAGAAATGTCCCTGTCAGGAGGGACCCCATGAAATGACCCCATTTGCCATCAGAGCCAGCCCTGCTTTGGGCTGTTCCTCCTGAGCCTGGCAGAGATCTGCACCTTTCCCTCATCCCAGGCAGTTCTGTCAGGCTGAATGAGCTGCTGATTTATCAGCTGGCTCCCAGCAAGGTTTGGGGGTGCAGCTCCCACCCTGCCCAGAGTGCCAAGGACAGCAGCACCTGGGCTGGGCTGTTTAATCACCTCATGAGAGAATGGAAACAGATACTTAATGAATCAAAGTGCACTCAGATTAAATGATCAGAAATTCCTAGTTAATCACCAGAAAGGAAACTAATTAAATTACCATTCAGCTTTTATGGGGGCCTTGGGATGGTAAGCTGAAATAAGTCCCTTCAATCACTTTTTTCATTAGATGGGACAGGCATATTCAAGGTTAGTGAAGATAAATGCGATGTTCTTTGCTTGCTCTTGAAATTATAGTATTTAAATAGCATTTTATGCTTCATCACCTAATGCTAAACCCAAAGCAGGCTGCAAGGAGAGGCTGTGGCAGAGACAGCTTAGCAGGGAGGCACAGGGAAGGAAGGTGAAAATTTGGAATACACAAATCCAGATTTCAAAGGCTTTCATTCAGTTATCACTTAAATTTCTAATTGCATTTTACCTTCAGGAATAAGGTGGGTAAGTGGCACTGCCAGGTGATGGGATGCAATTCCAGCACTGCCCCTGGCCCTTGGGAAGCACAGAGTGTTAAAGGTGGTGTGTGATATCTGCTGACTCCAATGGCCACCAACCCTTTCCATAGCCAAAAAAGGAGGAATTATTAAAAATAAACGATATTAGCAGCAAAAGAGCAAATTCCTTTTTTTTATTTTGGCAGTTCTGTGTCCTTAGAATCTTCTCCAGTGTGGGGACAGAGCCTGGGCAGGTAGGGCAGGTCCTTGCTCCCCAACAGGTGCCTCCTGCTTTCCTCTGCATTCTGGGCTTGGCGTCCCTCCCAGATATTCCCACCCTGAAGGAAAAAACTCCTGGGAAACAAAAGCTGCTCCTCAGCCCCAGGAGGTGCTCCCTGAATGGGAGGGAAACCTCCCCATGCTTCAAAGGCAGAGGTAAATCCAGCCCTGGAACACAGAACAGCCCCTGGAGAGAGGGAGAAATCTTAGTTTAAGCACCAGTCTGTGTATTTTGGTATTCCTTTTTTATTTTCTTTTTGTTATGTTTCTTAAAGCAAACCTTTACAGGCTCACAAAAGTGACAAAAGATCCAGTGATATCCCTTCAGTTCCCTGAAAAGGAGGATTTTCAGCAGAAAGTGAAATCAGTGAAATCCTTTCACTTTCTTTCTTAGCTTTTTAACAACCATACCCGAGGTTTCTGACACCCAGAACTTGCTTGAAAAGTTAAGAAAAGAAAACACAGCTGCAGGTTTCAAAGCAGGGCACAACCAAGTCAAAATAATCTGACTATAAAATCTGGGGGCTTTGCATTCACATGGAGGTTTTCCCACTAAGGGAGATCCTGGGAGAAAAGGTCATTTAGGTTCCTGGTTAAATTGGTGGGGTTTTACTTCAAACCATAATAAATGTCCTTTTGTGGTGAATGATTGACTGTGACAATATTTGCCAGCTGAAGCCCACAGAGCCTTGAAGTGTTGCTGATTTTGTTTTCTATTAATTTGGGTAATTATGTTTACTTTGCCACTTGGGATCGTATCATCATTGAAATAATTAGTGCATTTCCAGATACTTTGATAGATCTAAAAATTTCCCCTAAAAGCCTTCAGATACAAACAGGGAGAACAAGAAAGGAGCATAATTATATTATTTTTCAATTTAAATATTTTTAGATCAGTATCAACACTGCAAGGGGGAGTGGCACGTGGGTTTGGAGTGGAGCTGAATATTCCTGGCTGAGTTACAGAGGAAAAGAATGACTTGTGTCCTTTGAGAGGGGATAAATGACCTGGAGGGTGTGGGAGCCTAGGGCATCCCCTGCCCTCCTTGGGGGTCTCAAAACCCCCCTGGTGAGGGTCTCAAAGACCCTGAGTGAGACCCTGGTGTCACAGGTGCTGAATTCCAACCCCTGAGGGAAGTTGTCAGCACAAGGAGAATGGAAACAAGCTGCCAAAATTAGTGAAGTGTAAATTAGATTGTTAGAACGTACATAAATAGGTTTTTTTGAATGTTTATGATAAGGGACACGTGGCCAAGATGGAGAATTTGGGGGTGGACACCTTTCCTCCTTCTTCTCCATGTCATCCATGTTGGGTGACACGTTGGCACTTTTGGATTGGATGGGGTCAGGGCTGGACCATTTAATAAAATTGTATTGTATTGGTAAAATTGTTGTAAACATGTAACACGTAATACAAACTATATAAGATCAGCCCTGCCCTCAGCAGGCAGATCCCACCATGGGTGCCAGGCTGAGCAGACCCTGCTGGCCAGGCAAAAGGTCCCTGAGATAAGAAATAATAAACAATCCCTGGAAAAAGAGAAAACCATCTTGGCAATCTCTCTTTGGTTGCTTCAGAGAGAACCAGGGTTTGAACCACTTCATGTCCCTCTGGGGTGATCTGGGGGCAAAGGAGGAACCCCAGAGTGGGACACTGGGAACCTCTGGAGCAGCACTGGCAGCTGGAGCCTCCCCCACTCCTTCCAGCTTGGCCCTTCCCACGAGCTCTGGAACCAGGGAATGGCTCCAGATGTTCCTCCAGCTGCTGGGGCTGGGAGAGGAACAGGAGCTGCATCTTGCTCACTGCTTCCTTTGGAGAGAATTGCTCTTTTTGTCTGCTTGGGAGGCATTCTGGAGGGTTTTTTTCCTCCATATCTTTTGCTTTGTAACCAGAGCAAAGTATTCCTGAAGAGTTTGAGTGAGATCATCACTCTGGTTCCCAAGAACTGAAGATATTTTTGGGTCATGAGGGGTTATCCATTATAATCCATTAAAGAAACTCCCCATACACTTGTTGCAGTGAGGGGGAGAAACTTTTTGGATGCAAATATCATCTTGGACTCACAAAGATGTGGCTGCAAACCAGGATTTGTGTGGCCACAGCCTGTGCCTTTAACGAGGGGGTTTGTGTGTCCTTCATCCACCCTCAGTAATGAGCAGGGAGCAATTAGCAGTGAGTTAACTCAGCACTTTGTGCTGACCCCGGGGGATGCTGCAGCTTTCTTCAGCATTTTCTCCTCTGGAACTTCCCAAGGAGAGCAGAGCCCTCAGGATTTGGGGAGAGGAGCTGCAGAGCATGTGCTGCTCCAGCTGCTCCAGCTGTTCCAGCTGTTCAGCCCCCAGCTGGGTGGGACATGGTGGGGGCTCCCTGAACCCCTTCCTGGGCTTCATGGAATTAGGGAATCAAAGGTGGAAACCTCCTTGGAACTTAAGAAATGAGGAGATCCCAGCTGAGGATCCCTCCCTTAGAGTCGTTCTGAGGACACAAAATCTCATGAGTTACTCATGAAGTTAAAGTGAAGCAGGATTGTTTTGCCTCATGATTGAATTCCTTACCTGGTTGGTTTTTCCCTGGATTGCTGAAGCTTTGTTTCAGTTTAGTTGGAAATCATACCAGCAGAACATCCCTGATGAGCTGAGTGCCTTTTCCCTGGTGTGCTCTTCATTTCAGAGCAGTGGTTGTTCATTATGGCAGAGGCTGAAAATGATGATTTCTGTGTTAATGACATTGTGGAGGTGCCAAAAATAATCAATGTCCAGGAACACACTGGTAAAATCCCAAAGCAAAAACCTGTTGGTTTAAAGAAAGTTAAAAAAACCCAACTTGGATCTTCATCTGATGGAGTTTGCATAATGAAAAAGAACAATTAATAAAAAGGAGCAACCCAAAGCAGGCAGAGTAACAGATCCACATCCCAGCAGGCCCTAAACCAGGCTGCTTAAAATGAACCTTCTAATCTGCATTGCAGCTCTCATGTTTAATATTCACAGGGGCCAAGGGGCAGTGCAGCCTCTCCTGCTAATCCCAAATAATCTCTTTCATGTTCACTGGGATCTTGCTCCCAGTTACTGAATTAATTGCAGCATGACTCCCAGTCTGATGGGTTTTGGAGCTGCCTCCCCCATAGCTGGAGGCTATGGCTCGTGTTTTAGGCTTTTGATCATGTAGTGATTATATTGTCATCATTTGGGGAACCTTCCAGGATCCTGCTGGAAGGCCTGATTAGTCTAAATTAAGATATATGGAATGAAAAGTGTGCAGGTAGCAGAAGTTTCCAAGGAAATGATGTTGGAAAGTGCTGGTGGTGTCAGTGCTGCTCTGGAGACTGTAATTCACTTGTTTTGTTTCAAGGCACCAAGTCAGCTTTGGGGAAAAAAATAATATTGCAAAAAAGGCATCAGAAGGTGGCTGTAGGTGCATTCTGCAGAGCTGTGGTACCTTATTTTGTTAATGATTGTTAATTATGCAGATGTAGGTGAAAACAATTGTACATTCTATGCAAATACACTCTGTCCCCCTGTTCTACAAGTGAAGTTTTAGTGGAGGCAAAAATAAAGAGACTGGAAAAAAGAATTAAAAAAAACCCAACAAAGCTAAATATTCCCTAAATAAATTGCAATAGCAAAACATTTTGAAGCAATCAAAATGTTGCTCTTTAAAACCTGGAGACTGGCAGTGACCCACAAACCCACATTTTGTGCAGAAAATCCTTGGGGTTCTGCCCCACCTGCTCTCAGGGGAGCTGGGGAGAGGAAGATGCTCTGGGCACTGAAGAGTTGCAGATGCTGATTGGAAAAGCAGATTTTTCCCTTGGGTTGCTGCTTCCAGCCAGGAACAATAAGGAAAATGGATGATCTTGAGCAGTTATATGCTGGAAGTGCCTCATTTTATTTTATTTCCCTGCAGGAAAAAAAAAAAAAAAAAGATATTTTCAGGGGAGTAAGTCTGTTTAGGAGTCAAATCCTCCTGGACAGAAGCCAGCTGGAATCTTCCCATGTGGTGAGGAGGGGTGGAAGCTGCAAGGCTCCCTGAGGTCCTGCTGCTGTCACTGTCACTGAAATTCCAGCTGAACTGCCAGGATCCTCTTGCTGTGTGAAGGAAACTGGAAATGCTTCAGCTGGAAAAGGATTCTGCAACTGGAGCCTGAGGGGGGTGAAGAGGGAGATGCCCAGAGGGAGCTGTGAGTGGAAATTAGAGAAATCAGAGAAACCCCCAGGCTGCAGGGGCTCTGTGACCCCTTCAAGGGGCTCCCAGGAAATGCTGGTTGGTGGGACCTGCAGAACTGAGCATTAATAGGTGACTTAAATCAGAGTTACTGGAGGGGTCTGTGTGTGGCAGGGTCTGTGAGCCCTGGGAGAGCACCAGGACACCAAGTTCATGGTGGTTCTAATTTCCATTCCTAGGGCTCTCCTAGAAGAAAACTTTCTATTCAGCAAACAGGACACTTGAATCCAGCTCCTAAAACACACCCAGTTCTTGCTTCATTAACTGGAGTGAAGTTTAAAGCAAAGTTTCCCCTTTCCTAACATATAAGGCAAGTAGGAAAAGCCTTTTCTTTGCACCTAAAATTTTAAATTGGCCCCAGACCTGGTGTGATTAATGGACCTGGAGGTTTTGGTGAGTGAATAAATCACAGAGCTGATGTTTGAGGAATTGCAGACAATCATAATGATGAGTTTCATAAATATCACTTTGCTTTTAGCAGCACAGGTGAAGGTGGTTTGGTTCTGAAGGGATTGATTGCAGCCTGGGTGTGCAGGATCCCATTGCTGAGCACTGAGTTTGGGGATTTTAATCCAAATGCCCCACTTGAAGCAGCTTTTCAGCTCTGCCTTCCCTCTGCTGCACCAGCCCTGGCTCACCCTGACCTTCAGAAGAGGGGCTGGAGGTGAGACCCTGCCTGTGAGACACCACAAAAAACAGCTTTTCCCTGCCCTGAACAGAGCCCTCCCTGAGCTCTGCTGAGGACAGACCCACGTGAAATATCCCAAGTCATTACATTAATTAGCTAATGCCTAAAAAGCTCTGAAGTGGAAAAGCATTAAATAAATAGGCAGCAGTGTTAATATTGTTTTTTAATAAATAGAAGAGCACATTCCATAATGAAGGCTTGTGAGATGAGTATGTTTCTTTGTGTAATATCCCATGGCCCTTCACTACAGGAGAATTAAATAATAACTCATTATGTCAAGCTTAGACTTAAGGCACTGTACAGAGGTCAGGCTTTTATTTTCCTCGAAAATAGGTTAAAAATTCAGGCATTTTTCTATTTTTCACTTCAGGAAGATGAAGGAGGGCAGCATGACAATGGTCTGCACCTCATACCCACTGCTCAGATACATAATGGGGCTGGGAAGCTTTTCTAAAAACCACTCTGGCCCTGCATTGAAATTCTGTCCAGCTCCCTTGGAATGAGATACAAAGGTGGATAAAGAAATCTGGATCACACAGATAAGCTCCCAAAGTAAAGCCCAGGCACAATAGAGTGAAAAGCAGGAATGTTATGTAAGTGCATGATTTTAATTGAAAAGGAAAATGTCCTCACCTTTTTTGGGAGCTGCTTCTGACATGGATTGTGAGGGAATGGGAAAACTGAGGGTTTGCCATTGTCTCCTGCAGAGATTATCTTGCTTCTTCCAGTCAATAGGATGTCTTGATTTACTGAACTGAAACTTTGGGGTGCACTGCTCAGCTTTGGGGTCTCAGGGGGTTCTGTTCCTGCACTGACTTGGGGTCCATCCCTGTGTTTGGGACAGGAATTGCAGCTCAGTCTTTGGAGAGAACTTCTTGAACTGAAGATCCACCAAAAACCTGTTTTGCTGGGAGGGTAAAGACTCCAGTGGGATTGGGATTCTCCATCCTCTCTCCTGACAAGCAGCACCCACTCAGCTCCAGCCTTACCCAAAAGATGAGACAAACTGAGCAGCAGCTCCATTTCCATCACTCCAGTGACCTTTAGTGACCATCCCAGAGAGCCAAGGCTCAGCTGCAGGTCACCTTCCCAAACCCAGGCCCCTGAGGAATTGCTGTGTCTGAACCTGTGTCTGACCTGAGGGAGGCAATCAGCACCTGGAACTGCTCCCCCACAGCCCCAAAGATCACAGTTATTTCAAACTATGCCCCATAAATTCAGTAAGGTGACCCAGGAGTGTTCATTAGAATTTATTTTAGCCACACTTATTGTCACTTAAGAGCCCAAACAAGGAGTGATGGTTCTTGGAGCAGTAACAGTAAATTCTGGTTACTGCAAACACAAATGCCTCATTACATCCAGTCAAGGTCTATTTCCCCTTTACAGCCATAACTGCAGGAAAGCATTGTTTTTAATTTATGGAGAAGGATGCACAGGAATCTTGGCTTCCCTATTTACATAAACACCAGAGCCAATTAATCTCCTGAAAAGGCTCCAGAGGGGTGGGTGGAACATCCAGGCTCATTGCAGGATGCTCAGGGCATCTCCCTGGGGACAGCCCATCCCTGGGTGCTGCCATGAAAATCTGCTACAGAGACAGGCACAAACAGCAGGAAAATGCTCCATTCCCTCCTTGAAGTGGATTTTTATGCTCTATGATCCTTTCAGTAAAAGCTCATGCGTGGATTTTCATTTGCCAAAGGATTGGGGTGAAACTCGTGTCAGAGAAAGAGGAACAGCCCAGGTAGCAAAACCTGCTGCATTTTTATTGCAGGATTATTTGTCTCATCTCCCCCCCACCCTGTGAAATGCTCTGTGATTTACCACAAAATCTTTCAGCCCAACCCTGCAGCACCCAGGAGGGAGCTCAGGATGGGAAATGAGCTCCAGTGTCAGGATGAGCCCTGCTGGATAAGCACCTTTTGCCTTTCATAGTTTATTGTGCTCCTGATAAATTACCCACCTCTATTCTGCTGAGCAGCCTCCTGACCTCCAGGTTTTGATGTGCTGTGGACAGAAGAGAGGGAGCTGCAGCCTGCATGGGCACAGAGCAAATACTGATAACCAGGGAACAGCAATTTTTTTTTTTTTTTTTTGTTTCATTCCTCTCAAAAAAAAACCTAATTGTGCTCCACAGATAATTAATTACATCAAGTGAGCAACCAGGCAGGTCAGCAGAGAAAAGGAGCCAATTAAAGAATATTTAGATGCTGTAAATATTTGGAAAGCAGTGGCTGTTCTGTAAATCTTTGCAGATACAGCAACTTTTGGCCAAAAATCCTTTTTCTCAAGCTGTTGCCTGAGCAGGGAGGAAATGCTGGTGGTTTTCAGAGCTCAAAGCAGGACTCATGTTCCTGAGCAGGGGGAAGATATTTTTCTGTCCATTGATTGAATTTCACCTTGAAGTCCTTGAGCAATAACAGGAACAAACTCCAGGATGTTACAGCCAAACCTCCTCTTTGCACATGCTGACTCTGTCTTCTGAAGGAACTAATTCTTGCAATAATTCCATTTTTTCCTGCTGTCCCCTAAAGGTTTTTTCAGCTCAATCCCATCCACATCTCAACCTCTTTTATTGTTGCTGCAAGAGATAAATTTTGGGTATTGCAGATATGAAATATCTGATGCTATTTTTTGATTCCTTGCACATGGCACAGCTGTTCTTTGCCCTCTCTAGGATTTTCAAGATCAGGAATTCAATGTATCTTTCAGGGCACAGCTATTTTTTAAGAGGAATTTTCCCCATAAAAAGTGATGGCACTAAAAAGTGAGGAGTTCTTGCCACCTCCTTGGAGAATCAGAGGGGAAAAAAAAAAGACTTTTGGATTTTTGTGTCCAAATTTGAATGTGTGATTTTGCAATGATGTTCTGTTTGCCTGGAGAAATGAAATCAATGGAAAGCAGCCTTTGGAAATCAAAATGAAAGGAGAAATATATTTTTTTTTAAATCTCAAGAGTTCTTCAAATTGTTGTTATTTTAGAACTTGTTTATTTTTTAGAATTTTACAGATTGCTGGTTTTATTCTGTACAGCAAACTTGTTATTTGGGGGCTATTGAAGTGACAAATTCTTGTTTTTTCAACAAACTGTAACGTTTTAAAAGGCTCTGTTTCCAAAGGATTTGTGTTGTAAAAAGGATTTTGCATCTTGTCCAACTATTTGTGGTGTCATTCCCAAAAATCTTCATCCCCGCCCTGACCCCATTCCAGCTCAGTCAGTGGCAACTTCTCTGTGCACACAGGGCTGGGGTTTGCTTCTAATTTTTAATTTGATTTATGAAAAAAAAAAAAACCCAACAACAAAACAAACAGTGAAATGGATTTTTTTTTAGAAAAAAAAATATTTTCTTTAATGGTTATCAATAAAAGTAAACAATCAATAGCAGGAAAAAAAAAAAAGTGGAGGAAATACATGGAAAAGATTGAATTTCCTTGTTCTACTTGCCAGTTCCAGGAGTGTTGTGTGCAGGTGCAAAATTAACAAATGTCACTTTGTCCTGAAAACAGTGCCCTGGAAATGAGCAGGAACACATTCAGTGCAGCAGGGAAGATTCCCAAAATCCTCTTAAATCACCAACAAAACTCCAACTTTTGGCACTTCTTGAGTCTTTGCCTCCTGAACTGAGTGGATGCAAATGATTATTTTGCTTTTTTTAGTCCCTGTAAATAATTGCAGTGAATGCAGATCATTGCTCTGCTCTGGGGGGTGGGTGCATCACACACCAGAACCATCAACCTCCTATTGATTGATTCTTTGCAGTGGACCTTAAAAATCCATTAAGGAAGAAATTAGATGATGTGAATTAATTCTAAATCCTTCGTTGGGAGGAGCAGCTGAAAAAAAAACCCAAAAAAACCTTTTCAAAACCATTAATCATAACTGCAAATAGACTGCTAACTTTAAAATAAACTTTACAGTAAATTGGAGGACAAATCCAAGGGAGGTGTTTAAACTCCTGTCCCAACATGCACTGAGGGTTTTCTCCAGTGTTTTACTGGATCTCTTTTTAATTTTTTTTTCAGTTTGCATTGTTCTGATAAGAATATGCTGATGAGCAGCCATCTGTGCCAACACTGGAGCAGCTGATTGCTGTTTAATAGATAAGAAATGGCAGCACTTTGGAATAAAATAAAATAATAAAAAGAATAAAATAAATAAAGCTTGTTGTCTCCTCCCAGGTAACACCATTAATCAGGCAAAACTTTGTTTGGAACAGAAAAAAATGCTCTTTTTGAACTCCTCAGCCATTATTAATCATTAAAATTAATTTTTCTTGAGCAGGTTGGACACCCCCTGCTCCCAACAACATCTCAATCTTAGCAAGTTAATGATTGGACTTGATGTTCTTCCATTCCCTTTCCAACCTAAACTTTTTATCAGCTGTGGATCACTGTGGACTATTTCCCCTAAAATTCTAAGTTCTTTCCCAGTGAGGAAAACCAGGAATTTTCTAAAACATGAAGGTGAACTTGAAAAAAAACCAAAACAACCCACTGCAAATATTTTCTTTGTTCCCCCAGGTCCCATAGCCAGTAAATTCATCATTGCAATGAGTGAAATAAAGATTAATCCTTCCCCAGGCCAGAACTCCCCGTGCCTGAGACAATCTGGAACTCCCCCCTTCATTTCCAGGTGCTTGCTAAATTCATTAGTGCTTGGTGGAGAATAAAATTCCATGTTGATTTTATGTACAATGGTAGGAGCCTGCAGTTTGAATCCCCTAACAGTGTTCTACACTGATCATTAATTAGAATTATTTATATAGAGAAATTTGGAATGTCATTCTGTGGACTGCCTCAAAATCTAGATTTTCTAGATTTTAATTTATTTTTTTTAGATTTACATTCTTGCTTTTGCCACAAGCTTTGAAGGACTGCATATAGCAGCAATTATAACACAGCACCCATAGCAGTGATACAGGAAAAAGGATAGGACTATTAAGGCAGAATTTTATTCCTTTAGAGATTTGCTTTCCTTAATTTGCATGGAGCTGTCTTTGATTAAAAATTGCCTGTCACAGAAGTAGCTCAGTGATTTTTTTGTTAGCAGTCATCATTTCTCCTAATGAGAATATATTTTATTCAAAGGTATGTTTTTATTCATTCGAAATGTTCTCTTTATTTTATTTATTGCTTGTAACTGAGTGTATTCAATTAGAAAACTGTACATCCTGCTGTGCTTTAACTGTTGGTAATTGAGCTGCTCTGCTGCATTTCTGTGCTGCAGGTCTGCTTGGCCAAGGAAGATGGGTGGGTTCTTTATCTGGAATATTTTTGTGCAGTTTTACCCTAGAGAAGCTGAATTCCAGTCTCAGAGTCCTTCCAGCCAAAGGACAGCATTGCTGTGCAATGGGCAGAGCTGGAAATGGATTTTTTTTCCCCGGTGTTTGGGTGAGGTTTAAACTTTTCCTATCAACTGTTGTCAATAGCATTCAGTTATAGCAACAATTAAATGGAAAATGTAGGGGATGGTCTGGGAGGGGTCAAGCAGAATTAACAGAACTCTGTGAAATCCAGGACCCTGCTGGTTCAGAACTCTGCTCTTCTCTGGGGTTTTAATCCTCTTAGTAAACAGATGAGAAATGAGGCAGTTCCAGCAAAGGCCACCTTTACTCACAGCTAATTTTGGGTCTCCAAACTGCCTGCCTGGGTGCCACCCTTCTTTCTTTGTGTGCTGCCCTTGAATAAATGGCCAATCTCTCTTCTCAACTGGACATTTGCACTGGGAGTGGGAGCTGTGGGTCAGAGAATCCCAGAATGGTTTGAGTTGGGAGGGACCTTAAATCCCACCCAGTGCCACCCCTGCCCTGCAGGGACACTTCACTGTCCCAGGGTCCAAACCCCAGTGTCCAGCCTGGCCTGGGCACTGACAGGGACCCAGGGGAGCCACAGCTGCTCCAGGGCTGCCCACCCTCCTAAAATCCTTCCCTGTGTCACCAGTATCACTCCTCAGGACCTTGATTTTCCTGCTGTTATTGGAGGTTTTTTAGTATTAGACCATCAAGAGGCCAAATGGCTCTGCTGTGGTCACAGCTCTGAGTCCTCCTGCACACCCAGCCCCAGGAGCTGTGGAACATCTCCATGAAATGGGAGTGTCCAGGGAATGGCTGGGATCATTCCCTTCCCACCCAGCCTCTGTCCTTCCCTCCCTGTGTGGGAGCTGCTGCCCAGCCCCAGCAGAGGGAGGTTACACAAGAGCTGCACTGCAGCACCTGGGCCTCACCCTTCCCTCCCCATCCCTTCATTCCCCATCCCTTCATTCCTCATCCCTTCATTCCTCATCCCTTCATTCCTCATCCTTTCCCTCCCCATCCCTTCATTCCCCATCCCTTCATTCCTCATCCCTTCATTCCTCATCCTTTCCCTCCCCATCCCTTCATTCCCCATCCCTTTATTCCTCATCCCTTCATTCCTCATCCCTTTATTCCTCATCCCTTCATTCCTCATCCTTTCCCTCCTCATCCCTTTATTCCTCATCCCTTCATTCCTCATCCCTTCATTCCTCATCCCTTCATTCCTCATCCCTTCATTCCCCATCCCTTTATTCCTCATCCCTTCATTCCCCATCCCTTCATTCCTCATCCCTTCATTCCTCATCCCTTCATTCCCCATCCATTCCCTCCCCATCCCTTCATTCCTCATCCCTTTATTCCTCATCCATTCCTTCCTCATCCCTTCATTCCCCATCCCTTCATTCCCCATCCCTTTATTCCTCATCCCTTCATTTCTCATCCCTTCATTCCTCATCCCTTCATTCCTCATCCATTCCTTCCTCATCCCTTCATTCCCCATCCCTTCATTCCCCATCCCTTCATTCCTCATCCCTTTATTCCTCATCCCTTCATTCCTCATCCTTTCCCTCCTCATCCCTTCATTCCCCATCCCTTCCCCATCCCTTCCCCATCCCTTCCCCATCCCTTCCCTCCTCCCATTCCCCCTGCAGCAGTTCCTGGCAAAGGCACTGCCCAACATCCCCCCTGCAACAGGTTGTTTGCACCAGCAGGGCTGTGTTTTGGTGGTTTATTTTAACTTGGCTATAAATACTCCGATGAATTTTTAATGCAAGTGCAGAATTTAAAGCAGCAGCCACTGGATTTGTTCTCCAAGTTCTCTGAATTCTCTGATGGGTTTCTTAGCACAGCCACCAGCAGCAATTTGTCGAGCTGTTTTTGCAGGATCTGTTTTTGTGGTTGGTAATGGCTATTGACTACTTCCTACACTTTTTTGTTTATTAGCTCCCAGTCATAAAATTTGTACAGACAGTTGCTTATGGCTCGACCTTTACAAGCTCATCCCAGAGCTCTGCCCAGCGTCCTAGAAAACTGTCCCTGCTAAAGCTCTGGAGTTGTTATTTAAACAGAGCTTTTTATAGACTTGCAATCTGCATTTCCCAATGCTGAGTGCATTTCAAACATGCTCTGTGTCAGGCAAATTGCCTTGATTTGGGAGCTTGGGGAAGCTCCCTGAAGCCTCACAAGGCTTTGTTCTCCCCAATCCCAAGAGATCTCAGCAGATCAGGCTCTTCCCTGGATTCCTGCTGGATTCCTGCTGGATCCAGCTGCAGATCTGTTCACAGATATATTTCTCCCATAAGCTTTGCTGCCTCCCAACCCTGATGGGGTTCACTGAAGGAAGTGGCCAGAGCAGCATCTGCCCAGGCTGCCCCAGCAGCTGCCCACAGCTGGCCAGATGTGCTGAGAAGAGGTGGCACCACACCAGGTGAGCTTCAGCCCCCAGCTCAGTGCCAGCAGCAAACCCTCAGGGACACCTGTGGAGAGCCTCCCCTGGCTCCTGAGCACACTGAGCACTTCTCTCAGGGAATTCAGAGCTCTGGCATTTCATGCTTTTGGGCTTTTTTAAAGGCTAAAATGAAAGTTTTAAAACAATGTTCTCATGCTTGATGTTTAAACCTCACTTTTTTAGTGCAATTGTTCCCACTAACATCTAAAATTCATTATAAAAGAGAAAAACAGACAAGTGGAATTGAGCAGAGCAGCCTGATTATTGATATTCTGACATGTGTCAGTTTGAAGCCTTTTCGAACACGTTTTTGGTTCTGCTCCAAGTGCAGTCATCCCAGTGTTTCTTAAATGTCCAGAAATACAAAACAGGAGCACAGAGAGCAAAATAAACCCATTGCAGGCTTTAACCTCCGAGTTCTTCTGAGAAATATGGGAAATGCAAAGGAAAATGTGTAGAATTGTATTGGCAAAGTATAAATAATCACAAGATGCAGAGAGATCTGAAAGAAATAACTTGCATGATTTTCTGTCAAGTTTTGAAGGTTATTGTGACAAATTGGACGAGTTCTTTGGACACTTGCATTGATCAGTAGGAGATTTTGGAATGCAGATGGCACTATGAATATAGGATGTTATTTCATCTCACTGCTCTGACAGCTGAAGGGAAATGGTGAAGGCAGAAAAAACCCAGGATGAATTTTTCCAGGGCCAAATTTCCATTTTGTGGAGTTTGGATCATTGCTTGGATAGTTTCATTTTCTCACATGCTGAGAGGGAAGAGAGGCTCATCACTCCTCCTATTTTTCATGAATCATTAAACAATTAAGAGGTGAAATTAGCAGTGGGAAGTGATGGGAAACTGGGGACACCAATTGCTGGGTTTATGCAGAGCATGGAATGTTGGTGCTGCATGTGCTGGGCTGCATTTTTACTGTCTTGGATCTCTCTCCAAGCTGAACAAGTAAAATCATTGAATCAATAGGGCTGGAAAAGAGCTCCAAGGTCACCAATTCCAGTCTTTGACCATCTTGTCACCTGAGTTAAATCAACAAGTGCCACTTCTTGGTTTTTTGGAACACTTCATGATGACTCCACTACCTCCCTGGGGAGCCCATCCCAATGTTTCACCATTCTTGCAGTGAATAATTTTTATCCAAGCTGCACCTTCCCTGGCCCATCTGGAGACCCTGTCCCTTGTCATCAGCTGCATGAAGCAGAAATCCCCATTTTCTGTCATGGTTAGGGGCACATGTGTCCCCTGCCCATACCCATTGTTTGTAGAGCAAGAATCTTCCACTGGTTGGTGTCCTAAGCATTTCTGAATCTAAATTCTGGTTTGTTGGGGTTTTTTTTGGTTTGGTTTGGTTTTTCTGTTTTTTTTCTCTCTGTGCCCCCACAGTCTCTCAGCCTTTTGTTGTTCCATTTTGTTCCTTATGTAAAAGAGGAGCCAGTGTGGGTTCCCTGCCCACGTTCTGCTGGAGGCTCAGTGCTGACCCTCTGAGTGGAGCTCTCCTCTCCCTGGTGCAAAGCTTTGCTGGGAATTGGTTAAGCCTCTGAGTCAGAGGAGTAATGAGTGCTTCTCCACAGCATTAAAAGGCAGAGAGTTCCCAGGGCAGCCAGCATCAAGGAGCTTGCTTTGCTCTAAAGAGCTGGATTTGCCTTTTCCTGAGATGCTCCCTCATTCAGCTGCCTCAGAATGGATTTCACTCACAAGTGCTCCCTCTTGATCCATCTGTGATTGCCTCCTGCTCCAGAGCAGGGCTGCAGCTCCAGCTGCTTTAACCCAGCCACTCTCACTCGTGGTCATCTCCAACTGCCCTGGAATCCTGGAATCTCCATCTCTGCCTTGGAATCCCCCCCTGCCATCCCAGGGATGCCAGCTGGGATTTCTGGGCTCCCTTTGGTAACCCTGGGCTCCTTCCCAAATCCCTCTGGGACACCCCAGAGCTCCAAGGCAGTGCTGGCTGCAGGGGTGACACCAGGGCATTGCAGTAATTGGCACAAAATCCCCCAAATGCCAGCGTGGAATTGATGCCACTCTTTGTCAACTGAGAACTAAGCATGGCTTAACTTTTATGTTTAATCCATAATGAGGTATTGATCTCGTGACAGGAGCTGCTCCCCAGGTGCTGCCCCCAAAGTTTTTATGTCTTGATAGACACCAATCAGGTACAGGATAATTCACATGTGCTAAAAAATCAGGATTGTCTCCAGGAAGAAACACAGCCTCTCTCTTCCTGGAGATTAAGGACATGGGGATTTAACTGCAGTAAAATTGACTTGGTTTTTTTTTTTTTTTTTTAATTTTATGTGGCTTCTGGAGAACTAAGCACAGATGATATTTAAATGATCTTAAAAATAGGATTATATCTCTAAAAAAAATTCAAAAGCAGAACAAAATGAGCTGCCTTCCCTCTGAAGGCTCTGTCTGCAAAGGTCCCCAAAGCTGTGCCAGCCCACGGCTGCTGAAGGCTCACAGTGAACTCCAGCTATTTATAACTGGGAAATTGTAACTGGACCCTTGCTGGATAAACCCTGAACTTGAGGATTGGGACATTTTGTGGTTTTTCTCTGGGCTTTGCACAGCCCATCACAGCAGCTCCTTGGGGCTGGAGATGGTGTGGGGGGCTCCCATCACATCTCTTGTGCTGCTGCAGGGGGGCTGATGTGACCTTGGAGTTGTCTGTGCACCACCACTGATCCCAGAAGCTTCTCTGAGGCTGAATCTCAGCTTTTCCTTGAGCACAGTTTGTGCCTGAATTGTCCACTGTGTTTAATAATCCAGAAAAAATTTGGGACTATGTGAGCAGTTGTTTATTTCTTTATTTCTAACAAAAAGTCTGCAGTGCTGCTTGGGAAGGTCAAGGCTGTTTGACACTGCCAGGATGCTGGTATTCTTGGAACAACCATCTGTTCAGAGCATGCTGAAAAATCGGTTTGTGACTGCCCAAAGTCACTTCAGCTCATGAATAAAATTAAACAGAAAAAAAAAAATGTACAGCAGTGTTTTACCATCAACAACAGAGAAATTTCCATCTGGAAAAATCAGTGTTCCTGTCCATGACTGCCCATTTTTGTCTGTGAGTGGATGAGTGAGGGTTTGTTCATGGATTCAGGTGTTCTTGGCCAAAAGAAGGACATGGATATTAAACCCCTGGGACTGTCAGTGTGTGACCAGAAGGAATTGCCCACCTGAGCTGGAATGAATTGCACAATGGCAGGACAGCCCCAGAGGTGGCCCCAGGCTGGGAATTCCCTGTGTGCTGCACCCCCAGCCCAGCCAGCAGCTCTTTCCCTTCCCCTCTGCTGCATTTGTACATTTTATGAAATTGTGTAAACTTTGGCAGACTCAGAGTCTTTTTTCCATGTCTTTGTTCCTTTTCATTTTTCTCCTGGCAGTTTCAGTATTTCCTCATCTCTGCTTTATTCTTTCTAATGATTTTTTATCAGCTGCCTCATTTTCATCTCTCACTCTGTTCTTCATCCCTTAAGTCAGGATCCAAAAATATGATCCAGTGACTTCTGTGGGTTTTGTGTTTTGCTGGTTGGCCCCAGAATGGGCCACATTTTGTAAATTATATTTTCCAAAGCAAACTGGACCAGGCAGGGATGGGTCTCTGCTCCCTGGGAACAAAGACAGGACAAGAGTTGCACAAGGGGAGGTTTGGATTGGAAATTAGGGAAAATTCCTTCCCTGAAAGGGTGGTCAGCCCCTGGACAGGCTGCTTGGGGAGGTGGTGGGATCTCCATCCCTGGAGGTGTCCAAAGGATGTGTGGATGTGGTTCTTTGGGGCTTGGCAGGTTGGAATTGGTGGGACTCATTATCTTGAAGGACTTTTCCATTGTTCTACTCACACACCAGCTTTTCTCTGTTTTCGCTTTGACAATTTGAGATTTTCTTGCTGCTTAAATTAGTGAAAATATTTTTCCCTTGAATCTAGTGTTGATTAATCTGTGTTTTCCAGGTGTGACCTGTGGGATATTCAGAGCTGCTTTTTGGACAAACTTCCTGATCCAGTGAGAAAATCCCAGCTAAAATATTGGAGGCTTTGTGTAATGGTGTGGCTTAGAAAGGCCTGGAAGTGTCAAGGCCAGGCTGGATGGAGCTTGGAGCAGCCTGGGATAGAGGCAGGGCTGGAATGTGAAAATCATAAGCTCTGGTGAGATTTTGTATATGGCAGGCTGCTGGAAATTATTAACATTACAAAAAAGCTTTCTAGTGTGGGAAGTTTCATTAAGAGTTACATCTCTGAGTTCAGTCCCAATTTAATAAGAGATAACATCTCCAGCTTCTTAAAATTTAATTTGATAGTTTATGAAGAAAATAATTAAAGCATATTGTGGCATCAGTCACTTTTTATTTCATAGAAAGCCTGCATGAAAAAAGAATCATTCGTAGAGCAGAGTTTATATTGGCCTGGAATTTCATTAGTCCTTATTGACAGAACATCCACTAATCCAAAGTAAATGGGAAGGAAATGATGGAAAAAATAATAAAGAGTAATCTTGACCTCGAGGCTATGGAAAATGGAAGTTGGTGGAAAGTTTGGAGATGTTGCAGCTCTGTGGGGAAAGATGTTTCCAGTTCCTGATAATGAACTGTGCTCCCATCTCTGGGAGATAAAGAGATAAACCAAGAGTTCTGGGGTTCTCCAGTCACACCAAACAGTGCACGTGGCAGTCAGAGAATCCTGGGCTCAGTGCAGTTGGAAAAGATCCCTCAGGCCATCAAGTCCAACCATGTCACACCTGGGGGCAGGTGAAACACACAGAACCTGTGGGATGTTCTCCAGAGCCCTGATTCCTGGAGCAGGACAAGCTGCTTATCCCCTCTTGGCAGACCCTGTTAGCTTTTCCCACTGACTTTCCCTGCACAGTTCTGCTTTGGGAATCCAAAATTAGAGCACCTTTAATTTTTTTTTTTTTTTTTGACATGAAACTTTTTGTGGCTGTCCCCAGGTCTCTGTTCACAAGTGCCTCACCTGCAGGCTGCACCAATAGTTTTCAGAGAGTGTCTTGAGGGCTGGATTTGCTTCTGGAATGCTTTTAATCAAACTATTTTTCCCTGTCACTTTTTTGGACACTTTACAGCTTTCAGTGACTGCCTTGAATCAGGTCCATAAGAACGTCTGACAAGCCAAAAATAGATTAATCTCAAGCCTCTGCTACAATTACCACTTGGATTTCTGTATCACTTACTGCCTAAGTGGTTTACAAGCAATTAGAGGCTGAGCCTTGGAAGGAGCTGAGCAGGGGGAAGCAGAGCAGGAGAGATCAGAGGCAGCACCCAGCCCTGTGCTCAGCTTTGGGAGACTTGTCCCAGGGAATTTAGGCACCAAAGGCACTCCAGCCCTGTCCTAGAATGGGAGTTGGGTTTAGCTGGGCTGGAGCTCTGCTGCTGGCAGCCCTGTGTCTGTCCTCACTGCTGGGCTTAGGCCAGGTAGGTGGGAGGACAGAGATGCTCGAGGCATTACTCAAGTAAAACCAGCACCTGATAAAGATTGAGGATGTGTTGGGAAGTTTCTTGGATAAATCAGTTAATCCCCTCCCTTGTGCCCAGCAGATCCAGTGGGAGTGACAGAGCCTGGTGCTGTCACATCCATGGCCTTTCCTGGGGTGTTACCCTGAGAGCTGATAATGGGAACATGAAATTAAGCATCACCTGAGGATTGTGTGCAATAAAGCAGCTGGGAGGCTGCCAGCACTCACAAAGAGATCCTCAGCTCTTTACATCCAAGTTTTCATAACCAGTTTTATTTTTGGATTTCCATGGGTACTTTGTTTAAATACCTGGAAATTATTTTGGTGAGTGATCTCCTGTTAAATCAGGATTCTTTAGAATTGGGGGGCTGATGGGTCCCAGTGGCCTGTGGTTATTTTAGCTGGATGCAGGAAGGGCAGTGCTGGAATTTCATGTCCCCTAAGGTGTGTGACCAAGTGAGAGCTGCTCAGTGGGATGGGATGGATGAACAACTTCCCACCAGGGATGTGCCTGGAGAGGCCACAGGTGAATTCCTGAGTGGTGCTGGTGGGATTCAATCAGAATTTGGGATAGGAGAGCTGCATTAGTGAGGCTGGGCTGGCTGGAGGAGCACACAGAGGGGAGTGGGAATGTGCCCTGAAGAGTGCAGCCCATGGAAAATCCTGATCCCAGCTGGAAAACTGGAACCCAGCCCTGCAGTGCCACGTGTGGCTGCTGGGCAAAACCTGGACACTGCTTGTTTAAACCCCCTTGAACAACAGAGACTTTTAAAAAGCAGGATTTTGTTCACTTGATAAGATGAAATTAAATGTGACATAATCTCTGCCCCCAACTTTGGATGGTAAAAGGCAGGAAGAGGATCAGAAACCTCCAATTCCTTCTGGGGGAGGTGCCAGCAATAATATATGAGCAAATATATATTTATATATGTATATATTGCATGCTATTCAGAGAAAATCTTCAACAGAAAACTTCTTTATCACCAGTGATGCTCCAAATGTGCTGTTTCACAGTTGAGCAGGGTCACACCATTATCCTGCCTTTTCTTCCCAGAAAATTGCACTGTGCAGCACTATAAACCTGAATAATGCAATAATGTTGGAAAGACATGTTATTTTTCCTTCTAGGTTGCTTAATTAATTTCTTTCACTTCTTTTATACTGTTTGATGAATATTATTTCAAAGTACTGTCAAAGGGAATGTGAGGAAGGAAAAATGAGCCACCTACACACTGCTTCTAATACAACTGTATCACTCTTTGAAAAACAGGGATTTAATAAAAAATAGGTGTTAGCCCATCTGCTTGACAGGGAGTATTTGGAATTGTCAGGCATGTTTCTACCCTAATTATCTTTGTTGGGCCATTTTGTAAACTGAGAAATTCCCCAAGTTAAATAAAAACTCAGAGACAGGCCAGGATATTAAAAAACTCCACTTCAAACACCAGAATAAAATTGTTCTTGTTTGGGTTATTCCCTCCCACCCAGAGACCTCTCACAGCATTTTACCATGAAAAGCAAAATGGGCACTTCTAGGGGTTTGTTTGGAGGTTATTGGGCATCTCTGGGGGAAATCCAACAAAAGTGGACAAGTGTGCAATGTTTCAGTGTGGGGAAAAAGCCTCCAGGTGGAATCACTGAGAGGTTTTCATGTCCCTTCATTGTGGTGATTAAACTGAAAGGGTAAATTGGGGATGATGCTGATGGTTTGGGTTCTGTGGGTTTGGGGTGTGTTCTCAGAGACACTGACACAACAACAAATCCTCTGCAGTGGTTTGGAAGGGGCAAAGGGGTGGTTGTGGGTTTTTAACACAAGGATGGAGCTCCCTCAGCCAGAGGTGGCACCAGGGTGGGTGCAGGAGGACCCAGGACCCAGGCTGCACACAGAGATGAAGGCTGGGTTATTAAAATTTAATTTGGCAGATTCCTGAGCTGGGGGTTCCAAGTCAGAGCTTTCAGGCAGGTCAGCACACCCAGCCTGCACACAGTTAACAGCACTCTTGACTTAGGGTAGCTGCTGCTCCCAGCCTGGCTGGAGGGGGCATTCCCTCCCTCAGAATTCTGAGGGAATAATTTATGGGAAAAGTTTGTCTTTTTTCTCATGTTTGTATTTCCCATTTCAAAAATCTGTGATGAAAAATTTATCAAAATAAGCCTTTTTCTTTAGTTCTTTCCTGAGACCATAGGAAAAGCTGCTGCTGCCTAATTGGAGGTTCCCAGAACCATCTTTCTCCTGTGAATACACACAATATTCATGTTGTACATATTTGCTGTAGATTGAGTGGATTTCTTCTTCAAAACTTGCTGTGCTGATGAATGCTTCTCCTAGGAGAGTTCCCCTTTCAATATTTGTGGAAAACGCACAAAGGACAAGGACACAGTTGAAGTCTCTTAATTTGCAAATGTATCTGAATATTCATGATGCCTATTTTCATATTCATCCATTTTTCTCCTCTTGTTTTAAGGTAGAACACATCTGTAACAGCTTGTTATGGCATCAGAAATGTCAATGCTGGGGAAAGCAGTGCAAGATTGATCACAGAATTATTGAATGGGCTGGGTTGGGTTGGGTTGGGCTGGAAGGGACCTTAGAGATGATCTTGTTCCACCCTGAATTTGCCAGCAGAAATCCTGCTGTCTGCCTTAATAAACTCCTGGTTCCTGGAGGGTGATCCCTGCTCCAAGTGAAGGGCAGAACAGTGACAATTGTGGTCAAGCACAGATGTTGGAGGGTCACTGTGACCCCACAGCTGCCCCAGGAGCTCCCTTGGAGATCTCCCTCCTTTAGAGATTCCTTCTCATCCCTCACTGAGCTCAGCAAAATTAAATCACCAAGTGTTCAAAGAAAGGACAGCATGAAAAGCACTTTGGATCCCCTCAGAATGAAATTAATTTTCCTTTGGACCCTGAGCTGCTGGAGGCACTGCCTATCCTCCCTGCACAGCCTGTGGCACCCAGCACCCCTCTCCTTTCATCTGCTGCCTCTCAACAGCTCCTCAGATTGGGAAATTCCCTCCCACATCTTATTTGAACAGTTCATTCCCTGAGAAATTTTGCCAGCACAGATTACTTCTCTTCAGGACTGGCAAACACTATTTCTTACCTGGTGGCTTATTGGGAATACAATTGGGAAAAAAAACATGATAAGGTTTTGCAAACAGCAGGATGAATAAAGGGAGGAGGGAGATTTTTTATCTCCCACCCATTAGCTGCAGACAGAGGCAGTTCCTGCTCTGATTATCTCCAGTGTGCAGTTTTTCTCAGGGGAGCTGCTGATTTAGCTGGAAAGCATCGAGTGTCACGGGCTGGTGGCTGCACAAGGTCACAGTGCTGGCACGTGTGAGGTCCCCACTGTCCCCTGTGCACAGCAGGACACACCTCAGACTTTGTTCTCCATGCTCTGTGTGTTCTTTCCTCCTTGAAGGCACAGATGCTCTTCCCCCAGAGTGTCCCCATGTGTCTGGGGTGACCCAGAGGGATTCCCTGGGGCTGCTTTAGTGCAGCAGCTCTGGGACCTGCTCTGGCAGTGCAGGAAGGACATTCTGCATCCCTGAGATCCTTCCAGATCCTCTCCAGAACAAGAGGCCTCTCTGGACTTGCAGCCAGTGTTTATTCTCCCTCTCTATTTCAATTATCTAAATGTTTGTATAATTCAAAAATTGGTTTCAGCCCAGCAAAGCTCCCGACCTCACTCTGAGTTTTGTTTGCTGCAGAGCCCTTTTCTAGTTGTTTCTAACAAAGAAACAACTTCCTTATTGCAGGATAAAAGCCCATCTAAGAGATAAGCTGTCAGGAGGAATGTGGCACTCTGCACCATTTCTGGGCATTCAAACTTCCATCTATTTTCAAATATTTTGCAGAGCAGCCAGCACCTGGTGTATTGATTGTGCCATTAAATCACACTGAGCTCATGTCTGAGAGAATTTTGGGATTACTGTGCCACCCAAACCCTGGCTGTCACTGCAAGGCAAAAGAAGAAACATTCACTATTAACATTTTCCCTCCAGGTTCACTTGCCCATGCCCTGTCTGTGTGGCACTTGCTCTGGTGGGTGAAGCCTGGGCTGCTCTGCCTGGCACTGAAACTGCCCTTAAGGCTCCCTGAGATATAGAAGAAGACAGGGATAACAAACCCTTCCTGAGCAGCCAGAACAGAACCCATTAAGCTATTGCAAGCCATGCAATTCAATGGCCCTGAAAGTATAATTTGATTGTAATTCAGGAGGTTACTAAAAGGAAATCCATACCAGGCTGAAAGATAAGCAAAAGCGAGGAGTGTATTTAGTGGAGTGGTGAAATGTGAGGTGTGGAGTCCCTTATCTCCTTTGTCTGCACTTTATCACCACTGAAGGCAAGTAAAAGGGGAATAATATCTGCTTCACAAGAGAAGATTGGATTAAGTTTTCCCAATGGTCTTGTGGGAGCTGTTTCCATTTTGCTCCTGCCTGGATTAGCCCAACTCCTTCAGGCTGTTCCACATCTCTACAAAAGGTCCTGGCAGGTGGAGGGGAGCATGGTTTGTGTGCTGGAGGAATTTGCCTTTGACCTCTAAAAAGGAATTAGGAGACCTACAACCTCCTCCCTGACTCTTACTGTGAGATTTCTTTCTCAGATCCCTTTTTGTAAGGGCAACTTTTTGTTCAGCAGTGTTATCTCTTGCAGGTGTTTGTTAGAATCATTATTTGTGAGAAGAAACCTGGGTATGCTCATTTCTTGCTGATATTCCCCTCTCTGCAAAGACCTGCCTGACTCACTGCATGACTTGGAAACACCCCCAGGTATTTTATCTCTCTATTTTATCTCTCTATTTTATCTCCTGCTCCTGCTCTGAGCACTGAAAGGATGCTGCTGCTTCTGCATGGTGGGATCCAGTTCCCATCTACCTGAATTCCATTGGAGTGGGAATGATGGAGTCTGGCTGAAAGGGGGCTCTCAGCCACCAGAGTTTGTTTCCTTAAGTTTGTTGAGTTGCCCAGGCAAAGGCTGATAATGCTCAGGAGATGATTTTATAGTTCACACACATTTACTGCCCAGATATTTCCATTTTTTCCTTAGCCTTTTTCACATATAACTTGCTTTACAAGCACATGGGTGATAAAGAGAATGCACTTATGGAAGGTTCTGTGTTCATTCCAGGGATGGCTCAGCTCAGAAGAAACGATCACAGACAGACACTCATCACTTCCACCCAATTCCACACTGCTTGCAAATGGATCAGGGGAAAAACTCTGCAGCCTGTGGGCTCTGACAGGTACCTCCAGGAAGTTTATAACTGAAATGAAGGGCTGATTTCCCTGGTTTTCATTTGGAGGAGGCAGACAATGATTTTTTGCTCACTCATGGCCAGTGCTGACCAGCACAAGTGCCCATTCCTGCCAGAGCTTTGATTTTCAAGGATCACGTGTTTCTTTTTCTATCACTTTTCTTATTTCTCTCTGGTTGCTGTTGTAACTGCTGCATCTTCTTTGAGCTCCTGGGCACTACAAGACATCTCCTAGATGTTGAATCTTGTCATTTTTGATAAATCTCTGTGAAGCACAGAGCTCAACTGAAACTGCAGCTCAGCATCCTGAAGTGCCAGTTCAATCTATTTCTAGCCTTGGAAAAAAAAATAGAAAAGGGGGGCAGCAAAAACCTCACAGCTTTATAGCAGTAATAATGGTGGGAATGAGTTGGTTTTCAGAAAATAATTTAATCCCTGGAGTACTGAAGATGGGTTTTGAGTGTCAGAGCCTAAGGTAAGGCAATGTCCTCTTGTTGTGGCTTCTATTAAAACAAAGAAACTTTTTCCCTCTGAAAGTTCATTAAAGTTCAGTTTTATTTTACCATTTTCCAGACTGAAACCACAAGTGGAGGAGCCTTCTGGAAATCTGGGGATTGGTCTTGCCTCAGCACACCTGGGCACTGCCCTTCCATTGTTTTATGTGACTTTGGGATCCAGAGAGATTCCTTGTGCTGCAGGAGAGGCCAGATGATTTAAGAGATGATTGATTACACACCAGGAGAGCTGGAGAGGGATTTTAAACACAGAAATGGGGGCTGGCTGCCTCTTTGCAGCCCACAAAACCAGGAGTTTATGTCTTAGACTTTGAAATTTCTTTTTGGTTTCACCTAAAGAGGACAAATCTCACTCCTGCTTTCACAAGAATGCAGCAGCTGGCACCACATTAAATGTCAGGTGAATGGCACGGACAATGAGAATTAGAATTTGGCAGCAGTGTGTGCCTGGTGCTGGGGAGCAGAGTTATTTCTCACAGATGCTGATCAGCAGCTCCCTGAGAGGCTGATGTGAGGCAGGGCAGAGTGTGCCAGGGTAAAACCCATCCTTCTGCTCCTGCCTCTCCATCTCAGGCACATTCCAGACTCTGCTTGAGCTGTTTCACTGCAAACACCTTCTTTTCACCTGTTCTTGCCCGTGGGTTGCCTCTGTGCCTGCACATCTCTTTTGTGTCTTTGGGAATCCCAAACTGTTCAGTTTGATGTCTTGTCAAGGTTCAGGCCCTTCAAAACATATTTTAATATTTGGGTTGTTTCAGGTTTCTTTCCAAATACCTTTAATTGCTAGAAAATCTGCAACCATATCTTTAATTATGTAGGATATCCAGATTTACAGATAAGTGTGTCTAAGTGCATTTAAGGCAGGAATTAGGAATAAATAGGATGCCCACCTCTTTAGCATTCAACTTCACTCTTCCTAACTGCCATCTTCATTTGTACTCTGGTTGTGACATAGAAATCAATGCCCCCCCAAATGAAATTGCTTTGTCTAATAATCCTTTGTGCCAGGGTTATCAATAGTTCATTAGTCTTACTTTGCATCTGTCAATAAAAGGTGGAATTGAGAAAGAGAGCTCAAGGAAAGAAGTGAGTTCATTCTCTGTGGAAGTGTCTCCCACTCTTTGGCCCACTTGATTCCAGGCTCAGGGGTGTAGTTGTACACCCAATTTTTGTTCACTTGAAACACCTTGGAAGCTTTCACAGCTTTTCATTTATTCCTGAGAGCCCCAGAGGGGTTTAGAGTCTCTGAGCAATCCTCACACCATGAAAAGCCACGAGTGAAAACCTCCCACAGCAGCACCAGGAATGATTTCAGCTCTTCTCTTTCAGCTGTCCCTTGGGTTCTGCCATTCCTGCCAAGGCCAGTTGTCCCTTGCTGCTCAGGACTTGGTGTGGCCCTGCCCAGGTGACAGCAGAGCCCTGCCTGGCCCAGCCAGGTGCTTCTCACTCCTCACCCTGATTTATGGAGCTTGACAGGAGTCAGTGGATGTTATCCCAGCAAGGTGGAACAGCTTCAGGCCATGGCATTTTATTCCCAGAACCTTGCCAAGTTCATCTGAGCAGCATTTTGTGTTGTGGTGCCTCTCACCCTGTGTCACTGAGCTCTAACAACGTGCCAGGGTCAGTGTAGGAGCCACTCTGGGTCCAAGTTGACCAAAAACATCCCAAACCCTTGTACTGCCAGTTTTTTATTAATTAGTTACAACTCTGACAAGGTTAACAAGCGAATTGTGTCATTCATTAGGTACCAAATAATTAGTGATGGCTCCTGGGATGCCACCTGATTTCCTTCATCCCAAATTTTACCTTGTTACAGCAGGTTTTCCAATGATCAGCATGCAATCATTTCACAACTCACCAAACCAGTAGATGTGGAGCAAAACCCAGGTCTGGCAGGTCTGTGGAGCAGAAGGAGATGGGGCTGGAGCTTGGCTGGGGGCACTGGGCTGGCTCCAAATGGGATTTGTGGTCTGGGGGGGTTCTCATGAAACCTGGGGGCTGAGCAGCTCCTGCCATTGTCCTTCAGCTCAGGAGCCTCCTGGGGCTGTGCTGGGATGGGAGTTGAGTCAGCACATCCAGGAGAAGCAGAGAGTTTATTCAGCTCCATCCAGTGACCTCAAGGGAATTGTGGAGTTAGTTTGGAAAAAAACCCAGCTGGAAGAGCTAAACCCCTCTGGCCTTCTGGTGCTCCAGAAATGAGTTCCTGAACTCACACAGGCCATGTTAAGTAGAGCCAGGGAAAAGTTTTGGCTGAGAAACTATTTGTCAGCATATTGTTCCCATGAATGTTTCATGAAGCCTTTGATTCCTTCAGATTTTCCTGCTTGGAGAACATTGATCATGGTTTTGGGTAACTCTGCTGCAAGAAAATTCTTCTTCCAATTTATTTTATGTCCTTTTCCTTTTTGCCAAAGGATAAGGAAGGGAGGATTGCTAAGTTATAATGTCTACATTATAAGAAAAAGAAACTATTTTTATTCCACTACTGCTGAAAATGACAATGAATTTTAAAAATTACAAGTTGAAAACAATAATTTATTTTGAAATTCCCTATGAGGTATATTTGCCTTTTTTAAAAAAAGTCAGTTTTCTTCATATGTAGCTTAGAAAGGTGATCTGATAGCATTGGGTTGCAGTTGGAAAAAAAAAATTGTACATAAAAACAGGGTGATTTAGAGCTGCTTCTTGTGTGACAGAGTTTTGGATCAATATTTCATCACAGGAAGTCGGTGCTGTGACTTTGAGTCTGGCTTTGGTGGCACAGGGAAGCTGCTCTGCTCAGGTGCCACTCCTGCCTGCTTTCCTCTGCTGATAAAAGTGAGCAGGGAGAACCAAAGGGAACAAAAAACACTCACAGCTCTCCAGAAAAACATGAGAGGATGAAAAGACTGTGGTTCTGTTTGAAAGGACTGTGGTTCTGTTTGAAAGGACTGTGGTTCTGTTTGAAAGAACTGTGGTTCTGTTTGAAAGAACTGTGGTTCTTTGTGCAAGGATTGTGGTTCTTTGTGCAAGGATTGTGGGTTTTTTGCAAGGATTGTGGTTCTTTGTGCAAGGATGTCTCTTCCCTCCTGGCTGCCCCCATCGTGTGCCTGGATCCCAATGCTGGGATGTTTCCCCAAGGGCAAACATTCCCTGTGATCAGCTTCTCCTGCACTTTGCCAGCTGCAGAGTGGCTGCAGGGACAGAGCAGTGTCACAGGCAGGTGGGGCTCTGGGTGATGCTTGTGATGAATGCAAGGAAATCTGCATTCAGGAGAATCAGAGATGGGGGAATTTCTAATCTTTGCTCTGCTCCAGGCCAAGTGCAGATGAGATTCTCAAAGATGATTCAGTGAGTCAGCTCAAAGTGAGATTTCCTCAAGTGTGGTGGATTTTTTTTGAGTAGAACCTCTCCAGAGCAGTGGCTGGAGTGGCCTCTGGGGCTGCAGAGCTGTGTGCTGGGGCAGCCACAGGCAGGACAGAGCCATGGGAAACAGGACAGTTGGAAGGTCAGAGGATATTTGGCACATTTATCACTGTCTGCTCCTTGCCAAGCTCTTCCAAACCCTGACTGCAGCTCTGACTGTCACACTGTGTTTGGAGACAGACCCAAGAAATGACTCAGGGCCCATCTGTGTTGCCAAATAACTTCACTGTTTGCTGCTGGTGTCTGGCTGTCCATGCTGGCTGCTGCTTTGGACTGAGACAGCTCCTTCCCCCCAGCAGGGACTGCTGGCCCAGCTGCAGAGTCTGTCCCCATCCTGCCACCATCTCAGCTGCCCTGCAGCCACCCCACATCCCCATCCTGCTGCAGGGGGCTGGACTGCTCAGGCTCCAGCAGGGAGGTTTGGCTGCCTGTGCAGCTTTGGGCATGGAGTGACAGGACAAAGGGGAGTGGATTTTGGGCAGGAATTGTTCCCTGTCAGGGTGGGCAGGGTGGCACAGTGCCCAGAGCAGCCCCTGGATCCCTGGCAGTGCCCAGAGCCAGGATGGACATTGGGGCTGGAGCACCTGGACAGTGAAGTGTCCCTGCCATGGCAGGGGTGGCACTGGGTGATATTTAAGATCCCTTCCCACCCAAACCATTCTGGTTTTTCAGGCCCCACTTTAGTTCTGAGTTACACAGTTTTAGTAGCAATTTAAAATTTACAGCACCCACTGAAAGTAACTTTGGATGGGAGCACACAGCTTTATTACTTTTTTCATAGTTTTATCAACAAATATAGCCTTTCCTAACAGCCTTTCTACCCTCTTGCCTCACAATTTATTTTTGAAAGGGCTATAAATAGGCAATGCTCTGGATTGGGTTAGTTCCCCAGGGAAATAAGTGCATGCCACTTTTATATTGGAGGTTAAATTCTGCCAGCCTTATACTCACTGAGGAGAGCATTAGGGGAGGTGTAAGGCAGGGAAGAGCTTGCTACTGTGTACAAATGTAATTTCACAAAGTACACCAATTGCATTTTTAGAAAGCTGATTATAGGGTCAATTTATTTTGTCAAGTGAGCAGTAATTAATTTTATAGATCTTAAAGGGAGTAAACTCTAAACTCTGCTCTGACTTGGACCTTGACATGAAAATAGAAGACTTGTGTGTGCTGAGCTTTCAGAGATGCTCTCAGTGTTGGCTGAGTGATGTGATGGTGAAAACCTGTGACCATTTTTGGGTGTAGCCACTGGAGGGGCTTTATCTTCCCTAACTGTACCTGAAGGCTCTTAAAAAAAAAAAAAAAATTGCTTTTTATTCCCTTAATTCTGTCTGGCCTCTGTTTTTAGGTAAGCCCATCAAGGTTTACCCATCAAGTGTGACTCCCTTCTCTCTGCTGCTCTGGGGGCTGTGCAGAGGGATTCTCCAGGCAGGGGGACAGGGTGTGTGCAGTGGCAGGGCTGTTGTTCCCAGGGATGCTGACAGCTTGTCATGCAGCACGAGCCACTGGCTGCTGCTTCAGCTCTGCCATCTGCTGAGGTTGCCCTCTTCCCTGCCTACTCCCCGTGCAGGATTTGGGTTTTTCTCCATCCTGCTGAGCTCCCTGCACAGCCCAGCCCCTCTGCTGGGGCAGCATCAGGAGGCTGCTGAGCAGCCTGGACAAGGTGGTTGTTACCCACCCACTCCTCACTGGGAAATCTCTCTTGTTACAATAAAGAAAACAAAGTGAGATGTGAGGAAAGTGGCATCCAGTCTCATGTGCTGGTGAGACAAAAATCCCTCTTCTCCCTGGCTGTGGGAATTGGACTCAAAAATTCAAGCAGACTTTCAGCCTGCTGTTGTGTGTAATGTAATTTATTCCTCTTTCATAACGAAAAAATGTTTGGATAAAGGTGAAAAAACCTATTTTAACCTGTTTTGATGGTTGGTTAAATGACTTCAAAAGTCTCTTCCAACCCAAACTATTCTATGACCCTGCAGAAGGTCGAAAGAAAAGCCTGGCAGATTGAATATTTTGAAGGATGCTATTCCTACTTCGGTTTAGCAATCCAGCAAAGGAGAGAACAGCATGACTGGAGCTGAGGAGAAGAGTGGGGAGAGTGAGTAATGAGCAGGAATGAGCAGCAGCACCTGCACAGCCAGCCTGAGGCCATGGCACTGGGCACAGCATGGGGAGCACCATATGCACTGCCAGGCTGAGAGCAGCAGCTCACACTGCCCTGCAGGTGGGGGGACAGCCCTGCCCTTGAGGAAGGTCAGAGAGAAGAGCTTTGCAAGATGGGCAGCTCCAGAGTGCAGGGTTTTATTTAAAGCACAGTGGGTTTGTGGTGGGGAGGCACTGAGGGCATTCCCAGGGTGCAGGAAGGGCTCTGGCACAGCCATGGGATTTCTTCAGGGGACAAATGGGGATTGGTAGGGTTGCAGGAAATTTGTAATAAAAAGAAACCCAGCAAATGAAGCACTTGGGGTACAGATTTTGGATAGCTCCTGTTTTCCTCTGGTCACTATATTCATATTTTAGATAGTGTTTGAGGGAATGATTTCAAGCAGGGATGTGGTTGTAAACATGCTGTTGCCATGTTTACAAGCTATGTAATGCTAGTTTTATACTACTAAATGGATCTTCTTCCTAATTTTGAGTTTCCCTGATTGGCTGGGTCTGTTCCACTCTGCATAAAATAGAAGAAGACACAGTGTGTGATAGATTTAACAACCTGTGGGATGCAGGGGTGAAATCCCCTCTCCAAGCCAGGCAGACAGGACATTATTGTCATTTCTGTGTTTTGTTTTCCTTTGTTTCAATTGAATACCTCTGGAGGATGAAGGATGGGTCACTTCCCTGACTTGCTTTCCTGCCTAAGTCAGGGGAAGAATTCAAGGGAGAATTCAGAGTGCCCTGAGATGTTGGACAGATCATCCCCTGCAGGATGCCCCTTCCCAGGATTTCAGCCTGGTGAACTTGCTTCCCCCTTCAGGTCTCTGCCTTTAATAGAAACATATTGAGGGTTTTTGGATTCCCCAAGCATGTTAATTTTATTTTTGCTTGGTCAATACATTGGAAGTGCTCAATGCCAGGTTGGATGGGGCTTGGAGCAATCTGGGAGGTGACAAGGGGTGACAAGACCTTTAAGGACCTTTCCAACCCAAATAATTCCATGTTTTGTGGCTATATTGAGAGCTGAGAGCTGGAAGTCAGCAGGAATTTGCTGCTGGCACTGGGGGGTGGAAACAGCCCCTGACATGAAGGACATCAGCACCCCAAACTCAGGTAGGACATGAGGGCTCAGCTGAAAAAGCTCCACCAGAATCACAAATCTTTAAAACCCATTTAGTGGTGACTGCAAAATGTTTTGCATAAACTCCTTTTCTTCCTGCCTAAATGTGAACACATCCAGATCAATCACTGAGCTCGAAAATCTTCCTGGTTCTTTTGTGAACATCCTGCTTTGTTATTCCTTTCATTTGTCTTGCACAGAACGAGCCAGCACCGAGAAAATAACTTATTGTGGATGATCAGAAAGACCTTTTTTCCCTTGCTTTTCAAACTAATACACAGAAATTGAATGTTGTCTGTACACAGAGCTGCTGTTTTCCATATATAACCAAGGTGTCACACAGCTCATTATTTCAGGGAAAAAAATCAGTGTCAACAACCAAGGCTTGTGGCTGTCGTTGGGCTTTTTAAAAGCAAAAACGTTTGATCTCTTGAAGAAAGAAAAGGAATCAACTCCTGGATTTTAGATTTTCTTTTCTGTACTTGGTCTTCTCAAAAAGCATCAAAAATTGAAAAATCTAAGGTGACATCCTCCGTTCTCGTGGCCCCTAATAGCCAGTCACTCCACCAATTTCCCTAAGTTTATCTTTAATCTACTTTTCCCAAACTAATTAGGGACTGAATGTCTTTGGACTGATTTTCATTTTGTCTTGAGTTATTGTGACATCTTTACTACAAATTCTTTCTCAGTCTAATTAAATTCCTGCAGCATAAGTGTCATTATTCATATCATCACCTGTGGTAGCCTCAGTCTCCTGAGGAGGGACTGACTCCCTTTTCCTGCTTCATATTTGAAAAGTTTGGCTTGAAGTAAGAACATCTCCAGGCTTAGCACAGGCAGGGAATCCATTAATATCTAGGAATTCAAATTGATGGGGTTTTATTAGAAACATCCAAGAGTTGTGCTCTTGTATTAGTGTTCAGAAGAATATTTGAAACTCTGCCTTGCTGTGTGCCCTGGGGTGCAGAGGCTGAGCTGTGCTCTGAGCCCTGAGTGCCAGGGCAGCCCCAGCACACCCACTCAGCCCAGAAATCCTCTGCTCTGCAACACCCTGCAAGGGCTTATCTGCTAAATAAAACCCAAATGAGGAATGGTGATACTTAATGAAATATAAGTTTGAGGATTTCACAAAAGAAATCTGCTGTCAGTGCTTTAATTTATTAGGGGAGAGCTATGTGCAGATGGTATATACAGAGTTATTTCCTGACTGTACTCCAGAGTAAGTTGATTTGTGGTTTAATGACTTTTATCAAAATGAAATAAGCGTTTGATCTTTGGATTTGATCTGGCTATATCTGCAGCTGCTACACCACTCCAGCAATTACTCCAAACTGGGCTTTGTGCCCAGGCAAATGGAGTTTGTCCTTGTTTCATGTCTCATTGACTGTCCTGATAATACACACAGTGCTACTGTAGGTTTTTTTCTTCCTCTAAATTTGATAGGTGTGAAACTAAGAGAGTAATTCCCTTTTTATTTTAGTATCAGTGTTGTTTTATTATAATCCGTTCACTACTCTGGTTAATTTTATCTCGAAGCTGCTCCTAACTGAAATTCAATACAAGAATGTGTAATTTTCTCCACATAATCCTGCTATGCCCTTCTACAGAGAAACAAGAAATTCATTTATGAATTCTAAATCTCAGACCCCTCGTGGTAATCTTCACATCTGTCCATGTGGTTCAGGGATGAGTTTGTAGTGATGTGTTGTGCACCCACGCTGGGCTAAATCCACTCCTAATGCATTTCAGTGGAAGGCAATAGAATTTATACTTGGAATCAATTTACCCCCATGTATCCATTTCTGAAATAGTGGGATTTTTTTTTTTTTTGCTGTTGGCTAATTAATTCCTGTCAGATTGAAGCTGTTAAGGTTAGCAATTCTTCTTCCAGGATGATACTTTTACTGCTCAGGACACGATTTGTCCAAGTTCAGCCTCAACAACTCCTGGTGGGAGATGGTTGTTCTGATGAAGAGTTCTCAGGGCTCTCTGCTGCCAGCTGTGACTTGCTGAGCAGCATTTGTGAGCTGCTGGGGTGGCTCAGCCAGCTCACCTGGGCACAGCAGCAGGAGGGAGCTGCAGGTTTCAGGTGCATTCCCTGCATCAGGGATGCTGGATGAAGATGTTCTGGGAGCAGCTTTGGTTTGGAGCCAGCAGCTCTGAAATCTGTGATTCTCAATGGTGAGGGAGAAGCAGGCAGAAGGAATTATAAAACCAGGGAAGGATTTTTGTTCTCGCCCTTTTCTTTTTCTTGCAGTCACTTCGGGATAAGGCGCTTCACGCTTTGCGTGGCTGGAAGGTAGATTTTAAATTGTCTCTTTTTTTTTTTTTTTGGCTGGATATTTCTTAGAGATAAGCAATAAAAATGGCAATAACTGGGAAGTGACTGGTGGATGAGTTGCCTGGAGATCTGCAGTGCTACCAGAAGCTCTGTGAGAAGGCAGCTCAGCCTCAGATCTGGGGAAGGTTTTCCTGTGCCAGGGTTGCTGCTGCATCTTTAGCAAATCAAACTCCTTGCACAGTACTTGCTCCTTAATCCAGGAAAATTAAACCACCAGCCATAGCTACATTGTCCAGCCATCTGCTCTCCCAGGTGCTCCCATGCCTGAGCAGAGATGGAGGGATGTGACCTAGAATCCCTCTGCAGAGCTGGGATCATTCCCAGCACAGTCCCAGCCTTCAATCTTCTGCATGACATCAGATAAAGTAAACACCAAGATTTGATGTGAGAGCATATGTCCATTGCATAATTCATTAGAATTCTTCTCCACAACTATTTTTAGATATTTTTCAATCAGAAGTAGAGAGTGAGGATTATTCAGGAACAGAAAAAGATAAGAAAATGATGAAGGGGCTTAGGAAGATGTCTAGGTACTTCTGGGACTGAGATCTGGACATTTAGCTGTGTGTGTTTGGTTTTTAAATAATTATTTCTGTCCTGGACAATTCCAGTCTTTCACGACAGCTTGGTAGTGGGATGGTGTAAATCCAACAGCAGAACAGGAAACCTGCTCCTTTTCTATTCAGCACTGCTGCTAAAACCCTGTCAGGCCAGACACCACCCCCAACACTTCAGACTGTATCACTCCATCACCTTGAATGAGGTTATTCCAAATTTCCAAACACTAAACACCTCCAAAACCATTTCCCCTCTGTTTTGAAAAGCATCCACGGAGTGTTGGTGGGACACAGAGAGCAGAGCTGGTGGTTTCCCTGCTCAGGCTGTGCAAAACACATAACACACTCCTAACTGCAAATCATCACAGCTGCCACAGCTTCTCCTCATGTGTCAGAGGCTGTGAGAGCATCCAGGGGGTGTGAACACCTGGGCTGCTCCTGGGTTCTCAAATTCAGGCAGAACCTGCATCCTTTGCCCAGCCTCACTTCACCCCACACGTGCAAGAAAGGAAGAAAAAATCCTAGGAGAATCCAAAGGCCACGTTGTACAGTGAGTCACTGATGAGGAGGGGAAGGAGGAGTTATTTTGAGGCTTTCCCATCTTGCCTATTGCTAGGAGACAGTTCTGGGCACACAGAGCTCCTCAAGCTCCCACAGCTGCCTCCTCGTGCCACAGGGTCCAGGGGGAGACAGGGGGAAGGAAATTGGGAAATTGGGGTGGGAGCTTCTCTTCGTTTTTAAATCCTCCCGAGACAAATGCAGAGTGCAGTGGAGGCAGGTGCAGGTGCCAAGGAGAGCAGGGTGCCTGGAATGTCACCTCAGGCTGAGCTGGGTCACTCAGCTTTCATGGCCTGCTCTCTGCAGGGAGTGGGGAGTGATGTGGTTCCACCCATTCCCAATTTTTGTAGTGCTTGGGAAGGTGCAAAATGCAGCAGTGCCAGCCATGTGTGGGCTTGTCCCTGGTGATCCATGCACAGCATCCCCTGCCAGCACTCCAAAGGGCAGCCCATAATCAGCACCAGCCTCACCACCCCTGACACCAGTGTTTAAATTCTCAGTTCTGACCAAAATTATTCCCTGGACTCCCAGTTTTCAAAAGACACCTAAGTCTGGGCTGCTTGAGGCTGGGGTTGTAAATGGACAGATCTCCTGGGGTTGTCTCATGGGCAGGCAGAGCCTGCAAAAAGCCAAAGCTGTCATGAGAACATGGGAATTTGTCATGCAGAAGGGAACTGCTGAGACAACTGTGGGATATCTCACACTGTATTTGTCACACTAATGCCAGATGGCCAGGAATGGGATCCCCCACGTTCTCCTCCCAGTCTGAGAAGACAAGAAAATAAACAAGGAAAATGTCTGTGCTGGTGGCATCTGTGGGCTCCCTCGTAAGGTGAATCACTGCTTTTGATTGCTGAAATAATTAGGATTTCTTTCTAATTGGATTCCCATGTTAACCCTTCCTGTGCCACAGATCCCAATCATCCTTTTAGTTCCTGGTTCCTTGGAATTGCATGATCTTTAAGGTCCCTCCCAACCCAAACCATTGTGGGATTCTGTGATTTTGTGGAAAATGAGACTTGGCAGCAATTCCAGGCAAGGACATTTGACACCAGCTGGGCTGTTGGTGTGGATCCCATCCCTGTGCTGCTCCCATCACCTACAGGACCATCCTGGGGGTGATCAAGGCTCAGCTTCCTTCCAACTACAGCACAAGAGTGTAGGAATTACAGGAGAAGAAGCAGAGCAGAAATCTGTGGAAATATTTGAGTGTGGGGTGCTCTGCAGTAGGTTTTATCCCTGAGATCCCTGCACTCCTGCCATACATATGAGCACATGCATTTATTTTAAAACTCTTACATGCAGCATTTCCTACCTGGCTGGTGCACCAAAGCAGATTTTTTCCTTAGCAAATAAGGGAAAGAGCTGGGTAAGTATAAATGTGTGTCTTAACAGCCTCGTTTGTGCCAAAATTGCCAAGTAAATCAGATGACAGGGGGCTGTGAGTACTCATGTCACATTTGGGCAGCAAAGCCCACTGCACACAGCTTTCATTACAATATTTCTCTCAAGCACAGCCTGTCTCTCATGTTTTTCTGAACATTGTTTAAAGAACTGATGAAAGGGCTGAAAACTTTTCCAACTTTCCTTTTCTTGGGTCTCTTCAGCTCGAGTCTTTCATCACTCAGTCAATAAACAGTGGAGGACTCTTCTGAACTGCAGAGGGAGCGAGGAGGAGAAGGGGAAATTAATGATATCACCAAATTGAAACTCTTTCAAGTTCCCTTTAATTGCAGAGGGCACGGGGAGCTCATTCAGTTTTAATTCTCTGATCTCTTGCTGTCCCCAAGGGACTGATCTGCCTCTCCTCCCACGCGATTTTCCCAGCTCGGGTTCCTGCTCCTTGCTCAAGGCCCTTCCCTGAGGGATTTTGGAACAGCAGCCACAGCTGAGGTGACCACACTGAGGTGGTCACACTGCCCTTGGGCACCACACAGAGCTGATCCTGCTCCTTCAGGCCCCTGGTGTGCACTGGGGATCACAGGATCCCACACTGATTTTAGCTGGAAGGACCTTAAAGCTCATCCAGTGCCACCCCTGCCCAGGCAGGGACACCTTCACTGTCCCAGGGTGATCCAAGCCTTGGACACTTCCAGGGATCCAGGGGCAGCCACAACTCCTCTGAGCATCTGAGAATATCCAAGAATATCCAATATATCCAAGCAGTCCAAAGTTCAAAGAGAAAACAATAAAACCTCCAAGAACATCTCAAAAAATTGCTGCTGTCCAGGCTGAAGGCACCAAGCATTCCCTGGCTGTCTTTGTCTCATGGGAAATATCAGTGCAAGGGGCTGGAAACTGCTCAGAGAGCCATTCCCACCGTGGAAAAGCCTGAGGATTATCATCACAACAGGTCCCTGGGCAGAAACATGAAGCATAAAGCTTTAAATTCAAGTCACACTGATAAGAATAACAAATAAAGAGACCAAATTCCCTTAAAAAATGGGATTACAGAGGCCGTGGGGAAGAAATATTTTAAAGGAAGTTAAAGAGAAGTTAATCTGCTTTTATGTAATTTGTTTTTCTATTCTTCCTGAACTGGCTTGCTTTGGAGGCAGCTGCTTTCAAGGTTTACAGCCATGCATATGGCTGGGAGGGCTGGAATTGGCAGCCCCTGGCCTGACAGAATAATGGCTAACTGGAAAAATGGCTGGGGAGATAATTTACAGATGATAGGACCACATCAAACCCAGTGAAACACAACCCATTCATTTTTACAGCCTCCAGATTGCTGCCTGTTGTGATCCATCCCTCCCAACAGCTCTCCTGTCACACAGCCCATCCCTCCCCTCCCATGGGACAGGATCCCATGGAAATCCTCATTCCTGGAGAGTTGGACATGGGCAGGATCCCATGGAAATCCTCATTCCTGGAGGGTTGGACATGGACAGGATCCCATGGAAATCCTCATTCTGGAGGGTTGGACATGGACAGGATCCCATGGAAATCCTCATTCCTGAAGGGATGGACATGGACAGGATCCCATGGAAATCCTCATTCCTGGAGGGTTGGACATGGACAGGATCCCATGGAAATCCTCATTCCTGGAGGGATGGACATGGACAGGATCCCATGGAAATCCTCATTCCTGGAGGGATGGACATGGACAGGATCCCATGGAAATCCTCATTCCTGGAGGGTTGGACATGGGCAGGATCCCATGGAAATCCTCATTCCTGAAGGGATGGACATGGACAGGATCCCATGGAAATCCTCATTCCTGGAGAGTTGAGGTACCTCCAGCCCCCCCAGCTGGGGGGGGGGGAGAGCAGGAAAGCACTGCCCAGATGTGGGCAGCTGTGTGGGCATGGACAGAGATGGACACTGGAGCCTTGGATTACTGTGACAGGGACAGAGCTGGGTGCAGACTGGAGACAAGGTTTGCACAGCTCTAATTTCAGTGGGATGAAAGTATTTTATAACTGAAAATTCAGGTGGAAAAAGGTGTAAATTAAGTCCTAGAACCTGTCCAATCCCTGTGTCACTGATGAGTAGGACCACAGGTTTGAGTTCCACTTCCTTTCTGTTTTCTCTGTTTAAACTGGGAACAAGGATTAATGTTTGAGATTTTACTATTAAATACCAAATGCTATCAAAATCTCTGAATCGAGCCCTAAATCCTAAAAGCTTTATACTTTTCCCCAGAATTACACCAGAGTGTCACCTTTGGAGCTGTGCTGTTCTTTGTTCAGCAGTAAATGAGCAATTCCTGGAGAAATCCCAGTTGGGGCAGTCCTGGCCCTCCCTTGGCCAAGCCCTGAGTGAAAGGAGGATTCTCATGGCTGAATTACAGAGCCACTAAACAAAATGGAAATGTTGATGTTCACTATTGATTTTATCCTTTGCTGCTCTGGAATGGTGCTAGTGGGAGCTGTTGTAATCAGATTACCTTAAAATTTACAGAATGAAGTGCTTAATTTATCCCCCCTTTTTCCTTTCCCAAAGCAGTACAACAGGAAGGGATCAGCTGTGCTTCTTGTAGAGCAGCTCTTCTCTTTTTGCTTTTCTTGCTGTGTTTGTGCAATTCATCTTTTATCACTTTCAAAACCTTTTTTTAGAACATTTTGCATTTGTTATATCTCCTCAAGTAATCGCTGATATTGGTTATGGAATAGAATAGACTGTGATTGTTGGAGATATAACTGCAAAATGTTCCCAATTTCTGGGAATATCTATTGAAAACCACATTTACTAAACATCCATCTGCAGCTGCCTGTGCAGTCAGGTCTCAGCCCCATATCTGGATGTCTTTGGGATTCAAGGCAGCCAGGCTGATTCCAGTTTAACTGAGGATCTGGGAAGTGCTGCATTTTGAGTGATATATCCTCTCATAATCTGAGAGGTTAAATGGTTTTTCTGATTTGATTCTTTACTGCCTTCCCCATTTCCCATCAGATGAAACGGGCTGTGAAATGACAGCAAATGCAAGTGGCACATTTGTGTGACTGCAGCAGGGGAAGAGGAACTGGGCTTTAATTGCCCTCATTAGCCATATGCTGTGTGCAATATCAGTGGCAATTTCAGGGGCAGAGTGGCTGAGAAGTCCAGCCCCTGTTGTTATCCCTGTTATCCCAGGCTGCCTGTGGGGCTCTGACTCAGGACACAGCAGGTCCTGCCAGGAAAATGGACCTGCAAGCTCTGTCCCTTGGCTGGGCTCAGGGAGGATGGATGAGCATGAGCAGACAATCCCAGACTGGTTTGGGTTGGGAGGGACCCTAAATCCCACCAGTGCCACCCCTGCATGGCAGGGACACTTCACTGTCCCAGGTGATCCAGCCAGGGAACAATTCCTGCCCAAAATCCCATCCAGCCCTAAATTCTCTCTGGTCCTTCTCCAGCTGAACCACTTGTTCTTGCTGTGTGCTGTGTTCACACCCATGTGGACTCTGGCTCTTCGTCCTCTTGAGCCCCTGGTGAGCACCTGATCCTGAGCAAAGCACTCAGACCAGGCCACCCCTTGTGAAAACACGGAATTCTTTAGGTTGGAAAAGGTCTTTGGCATCATTGAGCCCCACCACAAAGCAGCACTGCTCCAACTGTGCTGCCACCCAGGGATGATCAGCCTGTGGCCCTGCCATGATCCCCTCCAAGTGCCACTCAGCAGAGGAACCTGCCTTTCAAAGGAACAAGACTTTCAATCTCTCTATTTATCACATTTAACCCTCTCCTTGCTGTGTCCTGCTGGCATTCCCTGCCATTCCTGCAGCCTGATCCCAGCTCTCCCCATCATTCCTCTCCCTGGCCACCACTTTGGAAGGAGGATGGAGATTTTTGTGGTTTAACAGATGGCAGCAAATCTTGATACCTGCATTTCATAGCCTGGCCCGTGGGGTTAGAGTGATGTATTTACTCCAGCACCTCAAGTCAATGAATTACATCCAACCCTGCAAATGGTCATAAATATGATAGTCTGTGTGAGCTGAGGTAATTGCCTGCTTTATATATGTGTTTATCTTCCCTGCATTGCATACACAATGTGCATTATGTCAGGGAGATGACAAAGAGCAGCCATAATGCTCCTCAACTGCATATTTCTTCTTTCTTTATGGCTGAGGCTTGGAGTTATCTTATGCATAGTTGGCTGCAGTGCTTTAATATAAATTAACATACTTAGAAAATGTCAAGGAGCATTAATTGACAATTTCAGAGGCCTACCTTGCTAAATAGCAGTTCAGTTCTGAAGCCTGTCCCTGCAAGCTTCATCTGTGGAAAATAATGCTTGTTCATGAATGGCTTCTGTAAGCTGGCATTAATTACATGGCAGTGAGTGCTGCTGTCACAGATGGTCTCTCTGTAAAACCAGGTGCCAAAAATAAAGTTTCAAGTCCCAGGAGGGAACTTCTGAGCTGGCTACTCAGCACTTTGGAAAAGCAGGGCACATCATTTTGTGTGGAAATAGCGACTTACTAACCTAATTCTGGACCCACTTCTGGCAGAGGATTGGCCTAGATAAAAATATTTCACATCAGCACCTTCCCCTGCACCTCAAACAAGGGGATCCATGGCAGAACCTGGTGTGGCTCTAACAGGGATGACACTGAATATTCCTGTAGACAAAAAGTGAAACAAGCTGAGGTTTTTTTATCCAAACAATTAGAACAGTGCTGGTGGTTGCTCTGCTGCCCTCCAGCTGTGTCACAGCTGGGAGCAGCTGGTTGGTGTGGAGGTGCTCAGCTGAATGTTAATTGTTGATTAATATAGCCCTGGGCTATAAAACCCCAGTTTTTATTTTTTTTTTCATGCATCAGGAAGGTGCTGCTCTCTCTCCAAGGTTCCCTGCTCCTCTTCCCAGCTGGGATCAGGGCCAGCTCCACAGCTCCTGGGAGCTTCCCTGCCTCCCTAAACAAAGTTAAGCAAGGCTGAAAGATGAGATTTGAAGGCATTTATTGATTTGGCTTTAATATTCTGTTATTCCTTTCCCATCAATAGACTATTTGCTTTATGCAGTGCACTGTGGTGTAAGTATATTCCCAGAAAATGATGCACATAACGTTATCTCCAATGAGAGCATATGGATATGAGATGAAAGCTGGGCTGTAAATCACTGCAGATCAGGAGTGGAAGCAGCATGCAGGCACTCTGAGCTCTCCCTGCTCTGCTCCTGGGCTGGGGTGGGAAGGGCAGCCCCTGCTGAGCACACAGGGCTGGGTTTCCCTGGCACCACTGGATGCTGCAGTGTTTGGGGCCCAGAGCTCTGCAGTGATGGGTTTCTCTGGAAACTGGCTGGGAAAGCCAGGACTGGGGGGGACCTGCCCTGTGCCCCCTGATTTTACCTAGCTGGGGGTTATTTTGGCCAAATACACCCTTCTTTCATGATTTCCCTCTTCTTTTTTTTTTTTTTTTTTTTTTTTTTTTTTTTTTTTTTTTTTTTTTTTTGTGCATTGTTGCTGTTGAAATACTTCCTGTGGTCCCCAAGTTAAGTCCTCCCCTGGGATCAGGGCAAAGCTGAGCCTAGAACTGCCCTCCTGGACTAACAGCAGGTGCTCATTGCCCTGACCCCCCTGCCCTCCTCTTCCTGCTGCTTTTCCTTGCCCTCCTCCCATCCCTGTGGGGATACAACCTCTCTCTTCAGATCCCACACTGGTTTGGGGTGGGAGGGACCTTCAACCCCACCCAGGGCCACCCCTGCCATGGCAGGGACACTTCACTGTCCCTGGACACTCCAGGGACCCAGGGGCAGCCCCTCTTCCCTGGACAGCCCATCCCATGCCTGAGCACCCCTGTGGGGATTCCCATTACACTTGTAAACACAATCCCAAGGATCATCTTTTAGTTCTCTTGTTTGAAACCTAAAATAGATATTAAAAATAGCTTTAAACCACCTGCAAAGCAACTGCTTCAAATTAAATTCTGTGATAACCCCAAAGGGGATTTAATTGAGAACAGACCAGAGCAGGGAGATGAGGAATTCCCTGGGATGGAGCTGCCTCTGTTCCTCTGTGTCACCCCAAATGTTGGACAGTTGGACAGTTGTTGCTGTTCTTGTCAACCTTTCATTTGTGTCATTCCCCTTCCTCCAAGATCTCACCCATGGCAATGACAGAACTTCAGCCCAGCCCTGAATTAAGGAAAAAATCCTTCCCTGTGTTCCCAGAGAGCACAGCCTGGCTCTGCTGGGCTGCTTGGCCATGAAATTGCCCATGAAATGGGAATCTATTGGTTATCATGCTAATTAGTAACCCCACAAGTTTATTTAAAGGTCACTGGAAAGCCATGAGATGGGAAAAAAAGAAAAGTCAAGAAGCCATAGGGGGTTTGTGTAATTTAGTAGAATGTTATTGCTAATATTTAAGATGCTTTCTGATGTGCATTAAATTAATAAGGGAGATGAAGGAGTGTTTTAATATAACTTAGTGTGAAAGTAGCCCTCAGAATTTATTTTATTCATAGTTTTTTGCATCAAAGGCCCTATAATGATTAATTTTCCAACTTACAGGTTTAAACAGCAAAATAAGAAATAATAGCTCCAAAGTTGCTTTGAAATACTTAATAAAATGGTGTTTTTAAAGCACTAAATGGCTTCCTAGTGCCACTAGAACTTCAAAGAACAGTATCCTCTACAGTATTTCTATTCACTTTTCTGCACTTTGCAAAGCTGACTCACTGTACAGGACATGGAAATATTTTCAAGTGGCCAAAATCAAGGTATTGTTATATCCCAACAAAAGCCTGGGCTGAAAACCTGCACTGAGGGCCTGGCAGGGCAGGAGTTAATTTGATGGTGCAGAAGGGTCTTTGCCCTTCCAGACCCCAGGACAAACCCAAAATGCAGCCAGTTGTTAAGGGATGGCTGCTGCAGGGGCACAGAGGGACTGACACAGCCCCAAATCCAAATTTTGGTGGGTTTTTTTTGGTGGAAAATACATGTTTTTCCATGGACAAAAAGCATCTTCATGTCAAAGCCAAGGGGTGTAAAATCAGATGTTCCAACCTGGAGAGTGCCCAAGTCTCCCCTCAGTGGGTATTGGAGGGAGAGAAATTCCTCCTGAGATGCTCCAGAGAGAAATTCTCCTTAAATACTGTAAAATAAGAGCAGGATTTGGCCCCTTTAGCTCCTGGGGAGGCAGAGGGCAGCTGGATCCAGGGCTCAATCCTGCTACAGGAGGGATCCTAATTGTAAATTCAGGCGTGCACAGGATTAATTGCCAGCAGGTGCCAAAGATAAGAAATTCCTCTCTGATCTGAGCAGGGGGTAACTGAATATTTCCCTGTATTGTTCTGTTCTTACCATTGTTCAGGGGGACAGAAAGTGAAAATCTACGTGAGGAAATGGGAAAAACAATTTTGCTGCTGTCAGAAAAGGAGAAAATGCAGCACAAGGCTTCAAAGGGGAGAAATTGTTAATTAGGAAATTAGTGCTTGAAAAAAAATAAATATATAAATGGGGAGGTCAGAGAGCTGGGAAAAGCCAGCCTGTAGATTCCTGCCCTGCCCTGAGCCAAGGGTTACACAAAACCCCAGCAGTTTCCTCCTGGTGTTGTGGGAAATTGAGAGATCAGCAATTAGTGGAGGTGCTGATTGACTGGTGGCCATGCCCAGCTCCTGAGCCCTGCCAGGACATCCTGAGCTCTCTCCTCAGGAGAGCCTGAGCAAGCCTTGAATGAGGGGCTGGCCCCTGTGGGCAGCAAAAAAACCCAAGGAGGGTCTTTAGAAGGTGATTCCTGCAGCCCCCAGGGCTGGATTGTCTGGTTTTGTGTTTTTAGGTGGCAGGGAAAGGGATTCCTGTTGTAGGAGCAGGGCATGGACTGAGGGAAGGACCCTGCTGTCCCTGGGGAGCATCCAGAAGGGGAATTGCTGCAAATGCAGGTTTCTGTCTGCTCTCCATGCACACAAACAAACCCAGGGAGGGCACTGAGGAGTCAGCCCAGGTGTGGAGCTGTGTCAGGGAGGCTCAGCCTGGAGATCAGGAGGTCAGGAAAAGGCACTGCCCAGGGAATGGGAATTCCCAAAGCTCCAGGAGCCTTTGGGCAGCACTGCCAGGGATGCCCAGGGTGGGATTGTTGGGGGTCTTGATGGTCCTTGTGGGTCCCTCCCTGCTCAGGATATTCCCTGACTCTGAAGGAACTCACCTGAGCAGTCTGGTCAGTTTGGAGAATTGAACCCATCACAGCAGGAACAGCCAATTAGAGAGGAATGGATTAAAATCATGGAATGGTTTGGGTTGGAAAGGACATTAAATATCATCTCATTCCAGCTCCCTGCCGTGGCTCTTGCAGATCCTCAGGACACACAGAGTGCAGCGTTTCAATCATCATTTCACATGTGACAGAAAAGTCATGGCACCCCTGTAATGAAGCAGAGCAGGGCTTGGAATAATTAACTGCAGTCAGAAATAATTAATGATATGGTAAGTGCCACAGTTGGGGCTGTTCCAGTGGCCTGGGGTGCCTGAGGCAATGGTGATGCCCTGGGATGTGCTTTGGTACATAAATCACAAACCAACGTGGCTTTAGGAGTTTTGCTGGCACAGTCATTATTTGGGATCCTCTCTGCTGATTTACCTGGTTGAAAATGGCCAGTGGGTCTTTGGGGCTTAGTTAAAATAGGAGAAAAGTGTTGTTGAAGGCTCCTGGCCCATGTTAAAAAAGGTGTCCTTGTCCATGGCAGGGGATGGAATAAAATAAACTTTAAGGTCTTATCTGACCAAAACCATTCTGGGATTTATATGACCATGCTTGTCCATCCTCCCTGAGCCCAACCTGGTAATTCCTGTAGTGCAAAGCTTGTAGGGTTCATTTTCCTGAGCACAGGAGGCAGATTCCCATCTGGGAAAGTTTCTTTTCCTTTCTTGCTGTAAGAGGAACGTGCACTCAAGCAGAATTTGAAGTCACTGGCAGAAAATAAGGCAGAGAGAGCACAGGAGGGAAACTGGAGGGACTGTGCAGGTGTGAGGAGTGGATGGAATAGCAATGAAAGAGTTCCAGTAAAGACTGGGAATATGTACCACTGAAGAGTAAAAGATAAGCAAAGCAGAACATGCAGGGCTGACAATATTCCAGCCACAATAAACTGTGTGTGATAGGGCTGGGGGAGAGCTGGGGACTGACAGCTCCCTAATCCTCTGCCAAAATCCTGCACAAGGCCAGGGGGAAGCACACCCAGCACTGGGGCTCTGAGCAGGGGCTGCTCCAGGAGCATCCCAGGGGGGCAGGTGACACCCAGAGCCAGGACTGGCAGCAGAATGAGAATTAACTCCACTTCCAGCTCAGCTCAGCACCTCTGGTGCTCTAGGTGCTAACTTGGTCAGGTTATTTTAAATAAGCAAAGTAGGTTATAGTTGCTAAAAGGTTATTTATTGCAAAGCAGTTTTAAAAGGCATGCAGAAAAGCAATGGCAGAAGCAATGGTAAAAGTAAAAAGCAAAAGCTTTGGCAAAAGTATTAACTTTTTTCAGTATATACTTTTATATAGGATCTTTTCAACAAGCTAAGACACAAGCTCAGACTACTATTTATAACTTATCAGAATTTTAGTTTCTTAACACGCCAAGTTTTGTATAAACTACACTTACAACTTATCTTGTTCTATCTGAAAAATGTGAGCAATATTCTTACTACAGCTCTATTATGTTTAAGTCCTGTCTACAACCATGGAGCATCTACTGAAAACATTAATATGTAGAATTTGCACTTCTACTCTGACATCTAAAACTTTTACTTACTAAAAGCATTAGAGCTCACCCTAAAACTTACTGACTTAAACTTAAACTTGTGAGAGGCTTATTGTACTTCAGCCTATCCAAAGGCTTTAATTCAATCCCTGCACTCTGACTCTCCCTGAAGGATTCAGAGAATCCCCCAACCCACTGACTCCTACAAGGTGGAAGTGCTGACACTGCTGATGGACAATTTTGGGTTTTGTTTTCTGCCCAGAGTGATGTTGGCCTCAGCCCATCTGCTCCCAAGGAATAGCAATGGTTGCTTGCCACAGGGATCAGTTTATCAATATAACAGGGTCTCTGTGGGCTCAAATAAATGAGAATTTCCTGTGGGTGAGCATGTGAGTGGCAGTAAATGGCATCTAAGAGAAGATCTGCACTTTTTTTTCTTGAGGAAGAGGAGACAGGAGGCTCTTGCAGGTGGACTTAGGCAAGCTGCCAGTGCCAGGAAGGAAAGTGATAAATGGATGTCCTGGAAAAGCCTGAATGGAGGAATAATAACCATCAGCAGCAGAAGACATTGAATGAGATGGATTCTCACCTCTAGAAGCTTCCTATGTTTATTATTGATGGCACTGCAGGTTTTATTTCTTTGCTTTTTGTACTTCTCAGTACAATCTGGTCAGGAATTTAACATGGCAAGGCAGGTGATGGAAGAGTTCTGGAAGGAAAGTGAAAAATGACATAAATGAGCTGCAACAACAGCCCATTTCTGGCAAGGACTACAAGGAACTGGAGGTAATCCTGAATGACAAAGGCTTTGTTTTCCACATTATCACTAAAACATCATGGAAAGAGTCTCAGGACAGGGTTTCCATGGGATTTCTGGTTAACTGACCCTTTTTTCCCCTTCTCCAATATCCTAGACCTGATTTTAAAGGTAACTGAACACCAAGAAGTTTGGATTAGCACATTAAAATTTCACTGCTCCCCTCTTCCAACTCTTCACTCTCTTCAAACTCCTTGCAAACTCTTGCACATCTTTTCAACTGGGAATTTCTCTCCTGCTGAAGTGGGTGCAGTGGGATCTCAGAGAGGGAGGCAATGTGCTGCTGAGTAATGGTGATTTTTTCAGGAAATGAATAATTTTGGAACTTTCTAAAGGTCACTTTAAGTTCCCCTGAACTTTAATAGTTGGTTATATGAAATGAAAAGAGAGAACTCTTAGTCTAGATAACTGTCAGTCGGGTGAGATAACCTGAGAAAGGCTCTGGCAGGTCAAGGCACTTCAGTGACAGTTTTTGGGAAGAGAGCAGCCAGCAGAGCTGCCTCCCCTGATGGCTGTCTGAAATAGAAATTCCACCTCTCCCTCTTGCAGCATATTTAAGTGGAAGTTCGCTGCCCTGCTGGGCACCTGGGTGTTTAAACTGACCTCTGAGCCACACCTGAGCCACCCATGGCACAAAGCATCCCACGGAAAACCAGGGACACCTGCAGCCCTGCCTACCCAAGACTGCAACTCAAAGCAGCGCCATGATGTTTCCTTTTGTTACAATCATTCCAATTCCAGCTATGCAGATTATTTTTTTTTTTCTAATTCTGCTCCAAATCTGCACTGATTGCCAGGGATGAGAAATGGATTGGGTTTTCCACGGTGCTGTGCTCCAGGTCAGCTTGAAAGCACGGGAAATGGCAGGTTAATGGCAGTTTAACACCAATTAACAGGCCACTTTATAATAGATTAGCATTCGAAGTCTGTTCAATGGGTAATTACAATAATTAACTCTCTGCACTGTGAACAGAAATTTGGTGCCTCTGTTTTCTGTGTTTACTCTGGAGAAGGCAGTGCTGGAGCAGCCAGCGTGGCAGGGACACTAAATTTGGGCTTCATCTGGAAATGTGACATCCCCAGGTGCAGGGGACTCTGTCAGGGATGATTTTTGGCTGAGCAGAGCTGAGATTTATTGTGCTGCTGGGAGAGGCACCTGTGCTGCACATCCTCTGATGGATTCCTCACCTCCTTGGGCCAGTTCTCAGCATTCAGCACTTGTAGCCAAAGTCAGAGTCCCAAATAAATCCCCTCCTGTTGGCAGCACTGATGTGAGGAGTGTTTGGTAAGAGGAAAATCCATCCTGACCCTCAAAAGGTCTCAACATGCAGCAGAATGGTGTCCTAAATTCTTTGGGAAAGCTCTGAACCCTTCAGGGAATGCAGTGTTTTCCTGTGGGGCTGGAATCAGGGCATGGAGGCAGAAGGAAGGAGCTGCTGGCTCTGGGTTAAAGGTTGTAAAATCTCCTTTGTATTTCTCGAGTTCCTGTTGAGTTGATGCATCTCATTTAATTTCATTGACCTTATCTCTTAAATACTGTGAAATCTGCTGAGAAATGCTAAAGGTGAGCTCTACTTGTGGTTGTTTCTTAAATATTCAGGCAGGGGCAGAGCTAACACAGCAAATGTAGCCTGTGTGTGTATGGCTTCACTGCTGCATTAATTAAATGAATTAATAAAACCACTGGATTGTGAGGCACCAACCCTGGGAGCCACAACCCAAATCCCACTGCCTCTGGGGAATGGATTCCAGCATCATTCAGGAACCAGGATCTGTTCTGGCTATGGGGAAAAAGGGATTCAACATCAAAACTGGGATTTGAAGGTAGAATTGTGTTGCTCAGGTTGTGTGGCTGTTCCAGGTACAGTGATCAGCCAGGCCAAAAGCAATTTAGGGAAAAAGGATTTGGTAAAGGGTTCAAAATTCCTCAGTCCAGAGGGAGAGCCACTGTTCTGAGAAATCTCAGCCTTGTTCAGAAAATTAGAAATTTAGTTCCCTTCAACACTAATAAGAATTTTTTTTCCATCTCCTGCCTGTTCCTTTGGTGCTCAGCAGAAGGGGAACCCTCTGCAGAGCCTCTTCAAACACCAATAAATCCTGCCAGGCACTCTGGGGGTGTGGAGCAGCTGTTTGAGAGCACAGCTGCTCACCAGCCCCACTGTTACTCACTCCTGGATTTTTAGAGCCAATCTCTCCCCGTGCCTGTGTTAAAGAACATTTTCAATGCCCTGGGTGAGCTGGGGATGTCTCCTGCCCTCAGCATCCCTGAGTCCTGGGGAGGAGCTGCTGCTCTGGGACTCTGAGGTGTGTCCCTGGTGGAGGAGGGTTTGATGGGCTGGAAAAGAGCCAATTGTAGCTGCTTGGTATGGCAAAGATAATAATGTTATTTAATTTTAGCTGTTCTCATCACCAGGATGGGTGTGTGGCACTGGGGTGATAAAGCAGTTTGTGACCAGGGAGATGTTGGTGATGGTCAGCACCTGCAGAGGAGCAGGTGAGCAAATGCCAGGGGCAGGTATTAACCCTTAATAACCAATAACTCATTGCTGCTGGCTGATATTCCAGTGGGTGTGGGTGCTGTCAACACCTCACACCTCCGAGCCCTGCTGTGATGAAAAGCTGCAGAGAAAACTCCCCAGCAAATATCTTCATAATACTTAACATTCAATGGAGCAAAAGGAGAGTAATGAGCACTGCAGCCATCCCAGGTTAGTAATTACCGCCGTCATTATTAATTTTCCAGAGCAATCTCGTCAAATGAGTCATTATTATCTCAATTCCTTAGCCAGGACTGATTGATTCTTTCTCCCTGTTGTGACTAATTCCATATAATGTCTGAGTACAATATAGAACCATAGAGCCAGTGGAATTAGAAGGCAGGATAATTCTAAATAACCAAATCCTTTGCCTTCAGCTCTGTTTAGATCTGATGCTTTACACTACTCAATGGAAATAAACACCCCAGTCCTGGCACTGCCTACTCTCCCCAGCCACTGGAATTCACTGGAACAGGGATTCCTGTCAGCCTGGGCTCTGCCCTGTGTGTCCCAGGGCTGGATCTGTGCTGGCACCAAGCAGGAGCTTCCCAGACACAGGAGCAGCTCTGGAGGAAGTGTTGGTCACCCTCAGCTCTTCCTGATGCCAGTTTGGACCATTTTAAAGGAAATTTTTGTTGGTTTGTCTGTCTGTGCAGGGTTTTTTGTTTTTGGTTTTTTTTTTTTTTTTTTTGGAGGAGGAGAGGCTGTAAGTGATGTTTTTAGCTCTGTCCTTTGTTTCTGTTTGCAGTTGAGTGTCAGCAGACCTGAGCATGAAGAAGTTCAGTGCAGGACAAGGAGAGGGGTAGCTGTGGGGATGGGAATGGGGCTCCTGCCTCTCTGGCAGGGGTGAGGCAGAATTACCTTTCAGACTGGGAAAGGAGGAGGCTGCAGAGCCAGGAAGAGCAGCAGAGGAGCTGGCAGGGGAACCCTCAGCACTGGAAGTTTCCTTTCAGGCCAGGAAGATGTGATGGTTTAATGCTGAGCCATGGGGAGGGGTCCCTGTCCCTGCTCTCAGCCTTGGCTTTGCCTCCCTAAAACCCTTCTTTGCCAGCAGGGATTGTGGCTCTGCTGACACTTGAAGATATTGGTGTAGGTTGCTCTGGATTGAATTGAGGGAATTAAAAATATTGAATTGGACAGTAAATAAAGAAGGAGAGGTCATTGCCATCCAGCACTCCTTTTTTTCCTGGTTATTTATTGAGGCAGATCCACTTGAGTCCATTAGTGCTGAATTCAAAATTCACTTCACAGCCCCAGGAGGCAGAACTTGCCTGTGCCCTGACAGCCTCTTCCCTGGTGGGTGTCAGGATTGAAATCCAGTGGATTTCCAGTGGGATTCTGTGTTTGATGCTGTCCATGGCATTCAGCCAGGTCCAGCCAGCCCAGTGTCACCACCTCCCCTAATGGCTGTGCCCTGTCCTGTTCCTCCAGCTGTTAAAATTTCAGGATTTTCATATTTTAATAGGTGCCACCTTCTTAGAGATTTCTCTGCTGTAAATTCCTGCTTATTCTGATGTTCCTCCCTGTGTTCAGCCAGCAAAACAAACTGGGAGGGTAATTTATGTATTATTTCTCTTATTTACAGTAAAAACAGCACCCTGTTTATAGTTATTAATTAGATATTTGCTAGGCTTGAGATGCTGAAATTAAAGTTGAAATTGAAGTGATGGGAGGCTCCTTTTGGGCACAGTGCTGTAGTCAGAGGTGGCACCTCCTGTTAGTCACAGATGGGCCCAGAGAGGAGCTGAGCTCTGCCCAAACCCTTCCTGCATCCAGGGATGGGATGGAATCAGAGAAAACAGTCTGCTAAAGCATGGATTTATGGGAAAAACAAGCTGAGGTTTGGCTTGGTACAACATGCCCCCCAGTTCTGGTATTATAATAATTGGAATATCAGCTAAAGTAAATGCAACTTCTTGCATCCAGCCACGCTGGGAGATAAATCTCTGTGTTTTTATAATAAATGTTGCTTTATGGCAATCACCATATGCCACCTCTGGTCCTGTTTGGAGTGTAAATCATAACAAGTGTGGATCCTAAAATGCTTTATTGTCTTTTTATGGCCACATACGGCTGCTGCTCCTTCCATTTGTGATTAATTTTTTTTAATGGTTCCCCCTAGAACCTAAAAAATAATTAAAGCTAATGAATACTGTGTGGTGACAGTAAAGGAAGGAGCATATTGCATCTCTTCTCAGTGCTCAGATCTGATCAAAAGCAGGCTGGAGCTGTGAAGTTGTGACACTGACATTTTGTACTGAGCTGCCGACCACCTCCTGAGACCAAAGGATGACTTTGGGCAAGAGCAGGAATTAGAGTTTTCATTGTTTCACAGCAATAGTGCTGAGAGGGTGGAATTAAAAGCACTTGAAGTCACAATGTTTATTTCTTAACAAATCCTCTTTAAAGAAATCCATCCAAGATGTAAAGGATTTTAAGACAGATTTTTTTTCTTCCCTTTGTCCTTGCCCTTGGGTGCACAAAGTGAGATATTCTATGCACTGGGACTGGCCAAAATACTGATTTTAACCCAAGACAGAGCACATCCCCTTTTCCTTCCCAACCTTCAGGTGTGTGTCCATGCAGGCTGGGTCTGCACCTCAGGGAAATGCCCAGCTGTGGCACATCTGCCCTGCCAGAGCCTCCCCAGAGCTTTAATGCCACCACAGCTGGGACTGCTGCCTCCCAGCCAGGGCTTTTATCCCCACAATCTCTGCACTCTGATTTTTATTTTTCCCCTCCCAAGTGCATTTGGGTGTTGAACTTCTGTGTGTTCTGCAAGGGAAGCACAGCCAGCGTTGAGCACTCCTTAAAAACCTTGAAAATTCACTCCTCAAAACTAATATTTGTCCTTAAAGGCTGTAATTGGAGTGTGGGGGGTGTTGCTGTGCACGTTTCTGCCTCTCTCCAGGCTTCCTGCAGCTCACAGGGGCTTTGAAATGAGACTTGAGGGGAATAATTGACAAGCAAGTGCTGGGCTGGGGTCAGAGTGTCAGTGCTGCAGGAGAAACCTCAAAGGTCCCGTTCTGTGGGGGACTGGCCAGGGCTGCAGCTGTGGGGGCAGATGGAAAACAAAGTCCCCAGGCAGCTCCTGGCATGGTGTCACCTCCCCCTTCTCTGCTGGCTGTGAGCACACAGGCTTGGGATTCACTGGGAAATTTCCATGTCTGATTTGCAGGTCCTGGGTGACATTGGATCCTTCATCCTCCTTTCTTCTCCTTCTTTTTTTCATCTTTTTCCTCCTTCTCCTGTTTCAGCTTCAAACTTTCTACCTTCCCATTTCATGGCCAGTTCCCAGTTACATCAATTAAGAATTTTCTTCTAGAACAGCTTTAATTACCAGAGCAAATAAAGGATAATTAAGAATTCCCATCATCTGAAGAACTGCTGGGAGAATGAGTTGCCTTGGAGTAAAGTCACTGGTGGAGCCCTAAAATTGAATTCCACCTTCTGAATTCCAGTTTGACATCTTAAGCTGGATTCTCTTGCTTCCATTTTATGATTTATATTGATTAATTTCTAAGTTATATGAGTTTTAATTGGTTAAATCAATTTGTTTTGCAAGATAAAACCAGAACTTTAAGAAATAACTTTTTAATTTATAAATGTTCATTCCAAAGGGAGAACCATTTATAGTCAAAACCTGAAATGTGTAAGGAAAAGGGTCACTGAAGTCATTGTCAAGGTAATGCCAGCTGGTCAAACTTTACTGTCCTGGTTTTTTTAAAAAAAAACTTTGATGACCACAGAGTTGCCATTTTCTGTAGTAGGTTGCCCATGAGCTTCCCCCTGTACAGTTGTACAGTATCATGAGTTAAAGTGAGCCAAATTAAACTGTTGTGGCATATCAAAACAGCCAACAAAGGCAGGCAGCTTTTTTCCTGAACCCCCTGAGATTTATTCTGACAGTTTGCAACTCGATGAAATGGATAATGGAAGTCCCTTGTCACAATAACTCAGCTTAAATGTATTGTTGGATTAATAGACTCAGTTATCCACTCTTCCAAGGAGAAAAATGACTTGTGGTTTCAAATCAGGCCCTCACTCGTGGCATCCCATCAAATTAACCAAACAGGCCAAATTTAAACTCCTGGCAGAAGGCAGGCACTCTATGAGTTGTGTCCTAAAAACCAGTTTATTTATTTTTAATAGTTTCCAATTGCCATGGCAACAGCTGTGGGTGACACACACAGAGGTGGTCCCAGGGTGATGGATGTCCCTGTGCCTGCAGGAAAAAGCCACCCTGGTCTTGTCACTCCATCCTCTCTGCTCCCTGAGTAAAGAACCTGGTGCAGCCTGGACAGGGGAGGGGTCCCTGACAGGGAGGGTGAGGTGATGCCTGCAGAGGCTGACCTGGAGCAGAGGCTGGGCAGAGTTAAAGGAATAAATCAGGGATTTATTACAAACCCTTCAAAGGATTCCCCTTGGGCAGTGCAAGAGCCTGGCCATGGCTACACCCAGGATGGACCCTTAATCACGAGTTTCACACTTTTATCAGTTTTGCTCCATTTCCCCATTGGGGTTCATTGTCCAATCCCAGCTCCAGGCTCTGCAGTCCCACCCTCCCAGATTCTCTCCTCAATTCTCTGTTTGCACTTTTTGGGGCTGGAGCTGCAGCGTGTCCTTGGTTCTGGGGCTGGGGAAGGATTGTTGTGTGACTGAGCTGGGAGGAGAACTTGGGACACTTTCTATGGAGTGCAGAGTCACTAATGCAGTGCAGAATTGGGAAATACAAAAGCTCAGACTGAAGGCACCACTGGATGGGCTTTAAAGCCCAACCCAAACCAGCCTGGGATTTGTGTGCAGGGCCCAGCTGTCCCTCACTGCACCAAGATGGATGTGATGGATATTTATATAGGTCAGCTGTGGGTTTTCAGAGGAGTTTTGATTCTGTTCTGTTCTCCAACCCCAGTGTGAACCCACAGGTGAGCAGCAGCCCTTCAGGCACATCTGCAGGGTGCATTACCTGCACATCTGGAGAGGGACACACTGGCTTGCACAGCTGTGGGGCTGCTCTGATGTGCCATCAGTCCCTGTGGGGCTGCTCTGATGTGCATCAGCTGCAGGTTTGAGCTGTGGGAGTCTGCCAGGGCTCCTTCCCCAGCCTCCCCAGGGGAACCTGGCTGTGAAATGTGGGATTTTGAAGTGGAAACCTCTGAGAGCTCCAAGGCAGCAGTTTCCCTTCAAAGCCCCTCTCTGCCTGTGCTCAGCACCTCTTGTGATGTAGCACACATTGTCTCCGCAGAAAGTCAGAAAGCTTCCTAAAAATCTCATTTTCTTCTCTTAATTAGGCAGTTTCCCCAATGAGCCGTGTGGGAGTCGATGGGGAGGGTGGGGATGTTGGCCCAGCCCAGCCCCACGGATGCTGATTGATGAAGCTTCAGCTTTGAACTCTGGATTTCCCCTCTGAAACATGGAATAAATAAGAGACACAGAAGAACTGAAGGCAGGGAGGATGTGTGGCACACCTTGCTCAGGTCAGTGGGGTTTCCACCTCCATGTTCCCTTCCTTGTGATTCCTTTCAAGCCTATTTTAATAAATACCATCTGCTACCTGCCCCTAAATCTGGCTGAATGTAAGGGGCTGGCCCTGAGGGGATAAAACCATGCCCAGCATGAACACAAAGCCAAGCCACTCATCTCCAGGTGCTGGTTGTCCATAAACCCCTCCAGACAGAAAGGGAATGAAGCACAAGAGTTCCTCAAGGGGGATGCTTTGAACTAAAAAAGGGCAGATTTGGAGTTGTTAGAAGGAAGAAATTTTTTACAGTGAGGGTGGGGAGGTCTGGCACAGAGCAGCTGTGGCTGCCCCTGGATCCCTGGAAGTGTCCAAGGCCAGGTTTGCACAAACTGGGACAGTGGAAGGTGTCCTGTGGTCTGCCCAGAAGGTCTGGCAGGGTTCTCCAGGTGGCTGGGTGGAAATTGGAGCCCCCAGCAGAAATGGTGATGGGAGCATTCAGAGGAGCCTCCTTGGAGCAGCAAAACTGCTGAGCACAGCACATCCCTGAAGCACAGGGAAGAGCTTTTATTTTAAACTGTGACCATGAAACAGGAAAAAGCTTCTGCCTTTTGATTTTTGCCTTTAACATGTTAAAATAGAAGCACCTGCTGGGCTCATTAAATATGTCTTTTTATTCTCTTAAATCACCAGGGTAGAATTTGAATTATTTACTCGGTAAACTCCAAGCTGCATTCATTTGCATTCTCCAAGGTTTTTGTGCATTAGCTTTGGAACCTTTTTCTTGCCACCTTTTGTTCAGTGCCCACCTTGGCTCCCTGAGCAGGATCCCTCCCCTTGGTGACTGCAGGGGTTTTGTGAACTTCAGAAGCAGTGAAATGTCAGCCAGTGAATTATGGATCAGAATACAGCACATCAACCACCCAGCATTGTTCACTTGTGGGTCTTTGCTTGGGAAAGCAGTAAAAAATCCCTGCATTTCTCCTCTGCTGAGATGTGGGGTGGTTGTTTTACATGCTCCAGAGTAATGTTAGCAGGGCTGTGGGGGGATGTGGAATATTTTTGTTTAAGCAAGGCACTTCAATCAAAGCTTCATTCTCCTGTAAACCCAATTAGCTGCAGTCTGCCAAGTCAGCTTGGCTGTCTGCAGGAACTGTGTGAGGCTATGAATAATTGCTAAACTCAGCTCTATGCTCTCCAGGAAATGCCAGGGGGCTTTTGCTACCCCCAGACTTGGCTCAGAGGTTCCAGCTGGAGACACTCAGAGCCCATCAGTGAGCTGGAGCAGGGCTGTGTGTGCAGAGGCTCATGAGAGGCACTGCTGCCTTTGCTCTGCAGCACAACCCAAATCTGGGCTCTCCCAACACTCAGGGGTGGCTCCAGGAGGGGCAGGATGAGCTGTTCCATGGCTGCAGAACAAACCCATTTCTGTAGGAAAACAGTCACTGTGCCCTCCAGGAGGAAAATGAAATAAATGCTCTGAGAAAACACGAGGAAAATGGGTCACCTGCTTTGGGTGAGGAAGTGCACAGGTGTTCAGCTGGATTCCAGGTGCTGCTTTGGGTCACTTTGGACACAGCTCCAGCTGGGATGGTGCCACTGGAGTTGAGGGGACTGGGCTCTTTGGGATCCTGTAGGAGGGAGGAAACAGCCCCATGCTGTCCCAGGGGGGCTCAGATTGGGTATTAGGGGGAATTTCTTCATGGAAAGAAGGAATTGTTCATTGTCAGGCATTGAACAGGGCAGTGGTGCAATCACCATCCTTGGGAATGGTTTAAAAACCTGAATGTGGGATTTGAGGTGTGAGCATGGAGCTGCTGGGTTGAGCTCAGAGGTTTTTTCCAGCCTGGGTGACTCTGGTGACACCAGAGGTGTCCCCCAACCCCACACAGGCAGGGAGGGCACAGAATTGCCTCCAGGGCTCCTTCCATGGATATTCCAGTCCTGAGGAATGTGCTGTGACCAGCTGGCACACAGTGTGGTGGTTTCAGCTTGAAACCAGGCAGAAACACCAATTTTGTTTAGTGGTTTTTGGTTCACTAAGTCGAGATTTCTCAAATTAACTGTTAAATAAAAAGTTTTTTCCACTTAAAAACAAAAAGCAGGTATGTGTAAAATTAGAATATAGATTACTTTTGTAGTTAGCTGACAATATGGGAATAAAGGGGGGAATGTCCTGGGGTGACTTTATGATGCCTGTGTCCCTAATTGTCTGTTCTACTTGTGCTGCATGTTAAATTCTGCAACTTTAAGAATATTTCCTTTCCTCTATAGCAAAAAATAAATTAACACAAACCAGCAAATACAGGCTGCATTTCCTCAGGTGAGAAAGGCTGAGATTTTTGGTTGTTTCCTTCCTCAACTGCAATGGGCTTTTCCTTGGATATTTACTTGTCTTTCTACCATGCATGCAAAATTTTTCCCATTTTTCCCATTTTTCCATTCCCATCTGTGGAGAGAGTCACCCATCTCACTTGGGCTCAACTTTGATGGACTGTTAATGTCCCTCAAGGATGTCACATTCCAGTGACATCTTCAAGACTCTCCCACTGTTTTCTTCCTAAAATTTACTTCTAAATTTAATTTACTTGAAGCCTAAGGTCCATCAAGTGATGCAATACTCCGTGTGATTGGTGAGATGTGTGACAAGATTTCAACATCTCCAGAAACAGGCTGGGTGCTTTGCAAGGTTTTTATAAGCTCAGTGTTAAAAGCTGTTTGCACTGACACGCATTTAGGCAGAGGATTTTTCCCCCAGATATGGCACTGTATAAACTATCACAACATTATCCCCTTCTTCTGCAACGTCTGCCAAAAATAACTCTCGAAAAACCGAAAAAACTTGGATATGAAAATATTTTTACTGCAGGGAAAGGAGTGATTTGGGCTGATTTGATGGCAGCAGGTACAAGAACAAATTCCTGTTTTGACAAGAATGCACCAGGAGGGATCCCAGGGATGCAGCAGCTGCAGTGGGTGCCACCCTGGCTGGGGACACCCAGCTGCCCTTCCCACTCACACCCCCTCCCCACCCACTCTCTGAGCAGCAGGTGACACCTGAGAATAGAACATCACCCACAGGGAGAGGCTTTTCTTGAAATAGGAATGTCTGGAGAGCTGTGAGACTCCCAGAAATCTAGAGGGGGGGTTTTAATCTTAGCTCGTGCTGTGGGATAATCTAAAAAAAACAGGCACAGCCCAGTTCTTCTGAAAAATGCATTGAGGGATCACTCCTGCTCCTAAATCTGGGTGTGAGCAACCCCCCAGAGCCCAGGCAGAGTGGGTGGGAATGCAGGGACAGCCCCAGAAACAGAAGGAATTTCCAATACTACTTGTGTTAATTAGAATTTCCAATACTAATAGAAGGAATTTCCAATACTACTGGTATTAATTAAAATTTCCAATACTAATAGAAGGAATTTCCAATACTACTGGTATTAATCAGAATTTCCAATACTAGTGGTATTAATCAGAATTTCCAATACTAATATAAGGAATTACTAATATTACTGGTATTAATTAAAATTTCCAATACTAATAGAAGGAATTTCCAATACTACTGGTATTAATCAGAATTTCCAATACTAGTGGTATTAATCAGAATTTCCAATACTAATAGAAGGAATTTCCAATACTACTGGTATTAATCAGAATTTCCAATACTAATAGAAGGAATTACTAATATTACTGGTATTAATTAGAATTTCCAAATACTAATAAAAGGAATTTCCAATACTACTGGTATTAATCAGAATTTCCAATACTAATAGAAGGAATTACTAATACTACTGGTATTAATTAAAATTTTCAATACTAATAGAAGGAATTTCCAATACTACTGGTATTAATTAGGTGTAAGAGAAGTTTTCCTTCCATTTGTTGGAATTCCTGGCAGATTCTGGAGTGTCTGTGTGTCAGCTCCAGCTGGGATGTTCTGGACAGATCCAGGGAAGTTGAAGGGAGCCCATCCAGGGCAGGAGCTGCTGCTCCTCTCCTGCAGCAGCTCCCTGAGGCCTTTTACCCATTTTCTGTTTTTATGGCACTGCTTAGGGTGAGTTTTTTTGAAAGGACACTCAGAGCCTAATTCAGGTTGGGTTTTGTGTGGGGACTGGATTTAATGCACTGAGCTCTGGAATGGGAGAACATGTGGAAGCTATTTCAGATTTGCATGTACAGAAACACAGAGTGCTTTAAATGCAATTACAGGGACTCAGCTCCAGGTTCTGCATTGGGGTGTTTGAGTGTGGCAGCTGGAAGGGATCCTGCAGGGGGAAAAATGGAAAAGCTCTGCCCTGTCCCTTCCTGGAGTACCCCAGGAGCAGACAGGCTCCTGCAAGGAATGCCAGGCATCTCCTCATGGATTTTACAGGATTTGATGGGATCAGAGCAGGGAGCATTGTTTGCTGGGCTGGAGCAGGGGGAGCACAGCACAGACATGGGGCTGTGCACAGGAATCCTGGCAGCTGGGCTGACCCTGTGCCCAAATGAAGTGTGGTTTGCCCTTTGCTGGGCAGAGCTGGGATTTTGGGCTCTCTGCAGGCTGCAGAACCTGCAGGTGCTGCCCCAGGCTTTGGCTGCAGCATCCCTGCCCCTTTTGGGAGGCAGAGCTCCTGTGGGGCTGCATGAATGGGGACAAGTGGAGCTCTTGGAGAGCGTGGCAGTGGTGCCAGGGCTCTGCTGGAGCCAGCCCTGAGTGCTCCTGCTGTCCCCAGGGCTGCCCCAGGGGAAGGACACTGTGCCCACTTGTCACTTTTAATGGCTCCACTCTGCTGCAGCTTACAGCCAATTAATTTTATGAATCCTATTTGTAGCTCCCCTTCCTCCTTATATAATCCTCATTTGTTTCAAATGAGCAGAGAGTGTGCCCCTGAGATTCTAAACATACTTCTTTATTAGTTCAAACAGAAACTGTTACCTACAGAAGCTAAACTTAGCACTAATGTATGAAATGAGATGAAGAGTTCCTTTTAAATCCCCTAGCAGGTGTTAGATAACAGGGCTGGGAGGGGAGCACAGTGAACAGAACTTTAATGGTCCTTTGGGTTTATTTCTCCAGAAAGAAACAGATCAAACCCCAAAATGCAGGCACTGGGGGGTGGGTGCACAGCAATCAGTCCCACTCACCAAGGCTGGGCTCCCTCTGCCTCAGGAGCAGTTTTACAGCTGATAACCCCTCCTGAATTGTCTTTATCCTGTCACACCCCAGTGTCTCACCTGCTGGTGCCCCAGGTGGGATATCAGTCTCCCATCTCCAAAATTCCCTTCACAGGAATTTTGGGGGTTCATCTCCCAAGGATATCAGGATTTGTGCAGCCCAAAGTGTGACAGCCCAATTGTTGAAGGTATGGAAGGTTTCAACGAGCCAAGCTGGAAAACGTTCAGCTTTTCTGAGGATCAGAGTTAGGGAGCAGGAGGAGGAGGAGAGGGAGGAACCATGGCACAGTGCAGGGAATTCTGGCTTTGCTTTTACACCCTCCAAAATCCACATCCACAACTCCTGCCACAGGGTGACATCGCTTGGACTTCTCAGAAGGATTTTCATCCAGATAATTTTCTGTGCCATGAGCAGAAAGGAGAAAGAGCAGAGATTCTCTGTGGGATTTCTGCCCTGGGAGGAGCAGGGCTGGGAAAAACTGGGAGTGTGGGAGAGCTGGGACTGCCCCAGGAACAGGCTGGGAGGAAGGGGCTTTTTGGGGAGCATTTAACAAGGTGATTTTTGCCATTCTCCAGCCCAATTTACAGCTGGCTCTGTGTGTGTGTCTAAGGCAAATTCCTGACTCCATGAGCAGCTCTTCCTGCAAAAGCTGTTACTGGAATTAAGCTGCAGGAGGGTAGATGAGAAAAAAATTGCTTTTCCTCATAGGAATATGAGGGTGTTTGTCAATTGCTCTGCATTATGAGCCCAGCACACTCCAGGCAGGGCTGAAAAGTGAGGACCAGATGAAAGGATGGAAATGATCACTCAGGTAGCTCGGGGATGTGGCACACACTGTCACCATGGAGATCCCCCAGCATCTCCTCCCAGCAGGGCTGGGAGCACTGGGACACATTTGGCTTCTCATTGCTCTGGGAATGCCAAACCTGCCCCTGCAGTGATGCCCAGCAGGCCTGCAGTGGTTCTGGATACCTGGCAGCCATGTATTGATCAGGTGTTGGATATTTAGATTTTGGTGTTTCCAGGGGGTGGGGTTCAGTGTTCAGGGGTTTGTGGCTGCTCAGGAAGATGGGTTTGGCTGCTGGATGAAGCAGGATAATGTTTGCTGTGGCTCACCCTACATTCCTTGTGTTTTCAGGTATCTGTACACTCATTTTCCTGGATTTCTGACCTGGAAAGCCTCTCTGCACTGCAGTACCTGCTCCCCAGGTGTGTCAGCCCAGCCTTAACAAAGCTTTAAGCCAAGGAATCCAATCAGATGGAGCTTTTTAGCTTGTCTGTACAATCACCCACTTGTTTGGATATGGCTGGAATTTTCCAGGAGTTGGATGGATCCAGTCTCTGATGGATTCAGGATTTCCTCCTTCTCCCATCAGCTCAGGGTTGGCAGCAGAAAGATGACTGTGGCTTTAAATGACATCAAAATGTGGCTCTCATCCTCCTGTGCCCCTAAAACAATTTAGTGCCACTGTAATTATTAGCATTCTCATTAAGAAGAGTTTAGCTGAAAACCAAGACACAAAGATGCAGTGACTTCATCAAATCCAGATAAAGCAGGTTCCTAATTCACTTCCATGCTCTGAAATAAATCCTCAGAGCATCAATTACTGTATCTCTTGTAAAGCAATTACTATCAGCCTCCATTGCTCCCCTTTACACATTTTAATTTAATCATTATTTTTGCTTTAAAATACAGGGTAAGGAATTTCACAGTTCCTCAGGAAGAACTAAAGCAGACAACAACAAAAAAACCCTGTAAAAAGCAGAAATTACTTTCTTTTGTAATCAGGTTGATTAGACTCGTGTATAATCATACACAGCAGGTGGGAAGATTAACATTTCACTAATTCCTAGTGGTCATTACTGCAAGGAAATTTAATCTGCAGAGTTCACAAGGATTGCAGTTGCATGCTGGTAAAGCTCATTTAAAAGACAGAGCAAAAACAACACAACTTTGTATTCTGGAATCCAGTTTTCCTCTGAACTCTTTTGGCCTGCAGGCAGTACACATACACCAGGATCTTCTACTTAATTGAGAAAAAGATTTGTATTGATCAGGCCCACTTAACAAGCACATTCAGACTGCTCCTGCTCTCAGTTACTTGGTGGGGAATGCAGGCAGACCCCAGAGGCTTGAGCTACCTGACCAAATAGATATTTTTACAGCAAATGCACTTTTCTCTGTGGGGGTTGCACTGGTACAGAACACTGAGACTCAGTTCTCATATTTGGATCAATTCAGAGTAATTCTGCTGAAGTTGAACAACTTATTAATTTCTTCCTATGAAAACAAAATGTGACATAATTATTACAATCAGGTTCTGCTTCACTAACCTGGATGAGGGTTACTCCAAAATGAAATGCCCAGCAGCTCACAGTGAGCAGGTTCTGGTCACCTGCCCCTCTAATTCCCAGCAGGAGCTTTTCCAAGCACATCCAGAGCTGCAGCTCAGGTGCTCTGGGACTAAGCTGGGAATGCTCCAGGGGATTTTGGATGGGAAAATCAGGGTGACTGCTCTGCTCCCCACCTGTGTGGGGTCAGGCTGGTTCTGTCTCCCACGAGGGAGATGAAAGGGCAGAGGGAAGGCAGGGCTGAGCCTGAACTGGGCAGGAATTCTGAGTGGGAGGTGAAGCAGCTCCCAGGGAAGCAGGAGCTGATTCCTTGTGCTGCAGATCCCAGTGCACACACCTGCAGGAGGCTGGAGAAGATGGGATGGAGGAATTCAGCCTGGGCACTCTGTGCTCCCTGTGGCTGGAGTTGGGTGCTGTTCCCACAGATAAAAACATCTCCCTCCAAACTGAGCAAGAGGCCACTGAGCATATCTCTGATTGAACACTGAATTTACACCCCACAGAAGAGCAGGAGCTGCCCCTCCCCATCTGTGGGTCCCAGAGATGCCCAGGAGCCTGGGGGGGCTGCAGCAGCACAGGACAACGTCAAGGAGCTGACACTAACGAGGATAACAAAGTTAATGAGCAAACAATGAGGCAAGTTAGGCCATCAATATGCAGAGTAACTGCACCCCTGAATCACTGGGGATCTGCTGCTTTAATGATGCTCCTCTGAAAGCCGTGGCCCTGAGCTATTTCAGACCACTACACTGAATTCTGGCTGACGCTTATCAGTTTATATGCAAGGAAATTTATAGCACAGAACTGAAATGAAACAGTGCCTTGGACAGGGAAAAATGGATTGCAGGTGCAAACAAGCATGAAATGAAAATCTACTAATGAGTTTCCATTAGCAGCTAAATACATAATCGAATAATTTTTAGCCAACATAGAGCAATGAGAAAATCAATTTATTCCTCCTAAGTACTTCTCTATGGATTGATGCTCTAGCACAGCTCAGGCTGGTTTTGTTAAGTGAGAGCTGAGCTTGGGATTCAGCTAAAGCAGAGCATGGCTTTGCTTCTGCTGGGTGTGAATGGAATGCATTTTCCTTGGAAACCCTAAATAATATAAAGTAAAATAGATATAGTTATCTATCTGAAAGCTAAAGAATAAAACATTCCAGGAAAATGGAGCAGCACTGGCACATAATTAACTCAGAAATATCCATTAGTGCAGTAAGGCTTGTTCTTCACTGCTCTTGAAGCAACAGGATCCTCAATTTCCTTTTTTTTTTTTTTTTTTTGTCTTAAACAGCCTCTGGCCTGGGTTCTCTTTGCCTGGTGTTTCACACCTGTTTCAATTACAGGAATATTTTTCTTGAGGTCCAGCTGTGGCTGCCCCTGGATCCCTGGCAGTGCCCAAGACCAGGCTGGACACTGGGGCTGGAGCACCTGGGACAGTGGAAATGTCCCTGCAGGGCAGGGGTGGCACTGGATGAGCTTTAAAGTCATTCTGGGATTTGTGTACAAATTCAATATAAAGCACACCTCAAAACCCCTTGTTTTTCCTAAGAACCTGTTTTATATCTGGGAACTTGAAGCCAAAATGAGCTGTAAATTGTCTGGATATGGCTGGAATTTCAAAAGCTTGCTTAACTCACTTTGTCTAAGAAAATGCCCATATTTTGGACCCATCTAAAGGCAATTTCTCATTTCCAGCTGGCTTTGTGTCAAACCTTAGCATGCTCTACAGCAGGCAAATGAGAAAATCAGTATTTCCACATCTTTCTGCAGAGCTGGGAGTGCTGGGGGAGCCTGGAGATCCCCACGAGGTGTCCCTGAGTGCACCCCTGGATGCCCTGTGCAGGTGAGTGGGGACAGGTGAGAGACCAGCGACACAAAAAGCCAAATATTCATTAGGATAAACCCTCTCTCCACAGCCTCTTCAGCTGAAGGAAGTGTATCTTCCTTCCCATCTCCCTCTAAAACTCTAAATGAGAAACAAATAAAAATTTTATCCCCTTCCATAACCCCTGTATCAGGCACCATCCTTTATCTGCCACCAGCTGGAAATCTCACATTTTCATTGCCTGAATCACCAGATGCATTCATCAACCCTGACAAATGCCTCCAAACCACTAAATCACACCACTCCATCTCAATGGGCTACATAATCATTGTCAGGCTGGCAATAAATCTGGGAATATCTCTGTTCCACACTCCAATATCTCCAGAGCTTCTAGCAGGCCTGAGAAACTGCTGCAGGAAAACTGATCCTAAGTTAAGTTCAAGAGTTTAAGAGTTTTTCAGTCCCTTAAGAATTTGATAATGAATATCTATCAGGCTGGTTTATTTTTAAGGAAAAAAAAATATTCTTTTCTACCCACAAGAAAAACTCATGAACTAAGATTTTTTTTTTCCAAGAATAAGGCTGTATCTTAATAAGTACAAAAAATATAGGAGGGGAAAATTATTCCCTGCTCTCCTGGGGAGCTGCCAGTTCTGTGGCCTAGTATTCCAAAGGCAGGGATGCAGCACAGGAATATTCCTGCAGCTCCCAGGGGCAGGGATGCAGCACAGGAATATTCCTGCAGCTCCCAGGGGCAGGAATGCAGCACAGGAATATTCCTGCAGCTCCCAGGGGCAGGAATGCAGCACAGGAATATTCCTGCAGCTTCCAGAGGCAGGAATGCAGCACAGGAATATTCCTGCAACTTCCAGGAGCCGGGATGCAGCACAGGAATATTCCTGCAGCTTCCAGGGGCAGGGATGCAGCACAGGAATATTCCTGCAGCTTCCAGAGGCAGGGATGCAGCACAGGAATATCCCTGCAGCTTCCAGGGGCAGGGATGCAGCAGAACATCCCTTCCTGGCTCTGTCTGACAGGACCTGCACCCCAGGGCAGTGCCAGGACAATGCTGAGGCCATCACAGGTCAAACTTCAGGATTGCTTAAAGAAGGGAAAAGTTGGGCTATGGACACATGAGCAAAATGCCCTGAGGATCCCATAAATCAGCTGAGCTGGGAGAGCCTGAATTGATAACTTTAATTAACGAGCTCCTTGTTCTGTGCCTGCATTCTGGGGAGGTTATCTGCTGCCTCAGATAACCTGGGTTTATCCAGGGCCACACACACACATCTTCCCCACTGGGCCATACACTGATTTTACTTCCAGGGAGCTGCTGCTCCACAGACAGAGTTTAAATACAGATTTAAATCACAGAATCCCAGGATGGTTTGGGTTGGAAGGGACATTAAAAACCACCCAGGGTCACCCCTGCCATGGCAGGGACATTTCCACTGTCCCAGGTGCTCCAACCTGGCCCTGGCACTGCCAGGGATCCACAGCAGTGCCAGGGCTGCCCACCCTCCCAGGGAACAATCCCTGCCCAAAATCCCACCTAACCCTGTCTTCTGGCAGTTTGAAGCCATTCCTCTCGTCCTGTCACTCCATCCCTTGTAAAAAGACCCTCTCCACCCTTCTTGTTTCATTTTAAAACAGAAAATGCAGGAATATAAACATTTCCTCTTCAATGATTCTAACCACAATTCAGAAGCCTCGTGTCTGTGTGGAGGATTGTTATGTGGGTATGTAGGAAATCTTTGTTTTCAGTTTATACATGAATCTTGATGGTTTTAAAGTGTATTTACATGCAGCTCTTTTCCTACACATTGTGCCCAAAGCAAGGATCCCACTCACTGCTCTTACAGCATTTCCTTAGCTCTCTGCTGAGTGCTATTTATTGCATTTTTAATTTTGAGTCTGGTCAAAAAAGGAGACTTGCCTGAGATTTTCACTGGGGTTTTGGCACCCAGCTCCCCTTGAAGCAAACAAAACCAAACAAAACAACCCAAAAGATGCTGATTTTGCAAGGATGCAAAAAGCTGTGCTGGTATCAGTTGTGTCTCTGGAGTGATTAAAGAGCAAAGGCAGTGCTGTGGAACCAGCCTGGGGTCTGGGCTGATCTTCCAGAGGGATTCCCTGGCTCAGGATCTCTCCATTGCCTGTAGATAACTTCCTCTCCTATTTCCCCCACACCATCTGATTTACTCCAGTGATAAATCCAAGGTGCTGTATAAACATTTATTTCTTTGTCAACCCCTGTTTGCTGTTAGAATAATGCCCAAAGCTGGGGCCTGCTGTGGCAGGTGACAGGTGAGAAGGCAGTGTGCTTTCCTGGCTGTGCAGCATCTGTGAGAGCAGTGACAAGTCACAGCCCATGGCCAGCTCCTCACACTCTGGGGCTGGGATTAAACTCTGAAATGCTCCTCAGTGCTAAGGACTCAGGGTAATGATCCTTAATTTCAGAGGAATTTTTAAACTTCTTTTTTTTTTTTTTTTTTTTTTTTGGTCCAGGTTTACCTGTCAGGCTGAAGAGAGACAAAGTGACAGCTGAGCAAGAGGCTCCCTTGGTGTGAGGAGCTGGGCAGGAGGGGATTTTCCTGAGGATTATGCAAGAACATCTTCATTTCCCAGGCAGATCCTTAGGTAAGGGTGCAAAACTGCTGCTTTACTGCTGTTTTTTCCTGTTTTCCTGTGTTTTCCTGGCATCAGGTGGGATTCTCCTCTTCAGTGAAGCCTTTGGCTGATGGAGGGAGAAGGATGGAGTCACATTTCTCTCTGGCTTCCAGGAGAAAAGGAGGGAACAATCCCAAACTCTTCTCCAAAACTCAGAGAGCTCAGTAGGTTGAAATGACCTGATGAAAACCCACAGCTCACCCAACAAAATCAAGTAAAGAACTTTCAGCTTACTCAAAATGATCCATGGATTTAGACAAAATTTGTTGAAGTCTCAACAAAAAGGAAAGAAAATTACCAGAAAAACCAACAGCTTTGAGATGTTTCTGATTTTTGTTTGAAAATGGTGCTTCCATTTCAGAGGTAGCACCAGCAGTTCAGAATTTACTCCCAATTTAACCAGTCACTGTGGTGCTGAAATTCAATAAAAAGGTAAAACTGGCTTAGAAGCTGCTTTTAAAAATCCTGCTCCCTCTTTTTTGGAAGCCTGGAAGGAACATAAAGTGCAGTTCTCAGCAGAAGGATGTAATTGGGAGGAACTGTAATGGATGGGGCCGTGTTCCTCTTTGAAGTTCCCATTGATCAGTGCTGCTGAGACAGTTTTTCTAATCCATAACTCAGGAACATGAAGGAATTGTCACTTAATTCTTTGGGTGTTTGTGTTTCACCTCCTAAGAAAACAGATTCTGGCCTTGATTCAAGTAGTTTTGTGTAAAGTGGGGAAGAATCACCCAGTTCTAGTGGAGTTTTTTTAATATAAATTTTCCTCCTGTTAACCAAAACAGTTCTGTGATTTCTTTTTTACGTCTGACTTTGGTGTAAGAAAACTCCAACTAATACCTTCTGCTCCAAGAATGTGCTTTCAGCCAGTGGAGCAGTAATTAAGAGATGATTTCCTCCCTCTTCTCCACTGGAGAGGCAGCTTGTGTTGAAAAACCAACCCTTCACAAGGAGGCAAAGCCATCTGTCCTCTCTCAGAGGGAAGAAATAATTTTTTTTTATGCTCACATTAGTCAAACCTGTGTGTAATAACTCATTTCCATAAGGAAGGCACCCACTGGGATGAATTCCCATGGCCCTGATGGACACAGCTCTGATGGCAAAGCTGCTGGGAAGATCAGTTTGTTCCAGCCAGATGCTTGACCATGGGCACAGAATCCCTCTGGAATTGTGGAAAATAAAAAAAGATAAAGTGTCCTCGTGGTTAAAGTGCCACTTGTACTGACAAAACACCTTCCTGCATGGCCAGGTCATGATCTCTCTGAATTTCATTATCTCAGCTGAAACCAAACACCCTTAGCAGCAATTTCTAAAGAGAAAACATTGAAGACTTTGAGGATTTCACAGGAATTCCTGCTGGATCCATGTCAGTTCTGGATATGAGGGATCCTGGCTTGGAGAAAAGGGGGAACACTCAAACCCTGGGGGCAGGTACTTGAATTCCTGACTCTGTTTTGATAAGAGAAGGAAAAATTATGCTCCTGCTTGAGGAAATGATGGTGATCCAGAATTCAGAATAACAGTCATTAATAAATAATGAGGGAATTTGTGAAGAAAATGAATTTTTCAAGGACTCTGAAGAACATATTTGGAGCTGAGGTGTGGAACCTGCAGGCAGAGAACTACAACCTCCATCCCACTGCACATTGATCAGAGGTTTGGTAATTAGCTGCTTCTAAAATGGCTTTTGCAGATGATCTGATATTAATGAAGTGGTTTGGAGCAATACTTTCCACTGGTTTGTCCTGGTTTGAAGAAAAAGAAGGAAAATGGTGATTTGTTCTACCAGACTGTCTGCAAGCAGCAGTTTTGTAAGGCTGATGCATTTGTAATGTGGGTTTGTCCTGCTGCTTTTGCATCTCTTTATCAAGGACTGACTAATAATTCTTCCTAACAGCCTTTTGGGTAGTTTTGGCATCTATTTTTGCTCAGAAATCTCCTCATCCTTCTCCCTTTCAGAATCCTCTCAAATCCCTCTCCATGCTCAGACACTTGAGGACAAGCTGTGGCCATTGTGTAAGTGCAGAGCACAATCCAAATGGAAATGGAAACAATTAAATATACATGACAAGCAGGTATTTAGACAAGCCTGGATTTCTTAATGGTTCATTTCCACCTTTCAACTAAATGAAATGTTGCTTTCATCTATTTTTAAAGGAATGCCTATTTTCAGTCAGGAGCTGCTCTGCTCCATCTGCTCCTTAGATGGTTTTGCTCCATCCCAAGGACAGCCCCACTGGCTGTGTCAAAACCACGAGATTTTCATGGCACCAGGGATGAAGATTCACACAAACCAGGGCTCTGCTGCCTCCAGGACCCTTTGGAAAGTCAAGTCCTCTGTAATTAACAGTTGTTAATTCCTGTTAATGACATGGTCCTGGCATTTATGGCATTATTTTGGGACCTGCTTCTCCCAGTGCCCCTCAGCAGCTGGAAGCTTTGAGGGCTTTGAGAGCTGCCTGTATCAAACCCATTCCTGGTAATCCCAGACCCTGTGCCTGCTGAAATTCCCATACCTATGGCTGGAATTCCACTTTCATTCCCATATCTATGGCTGGAATTCTGCTTCTATTCCCATATCTGTGGCTGGAATTCTGCTTCTATTCCCAGATCTGTGGCTGAGCAAGATGACAGGAACTTCTTGGCAGTTGTTCTGCTCCCATCTCATTCTCATGAAAAATCAGGGACTGGGACAACAAAAATTTAAGGGTTTTTGCTTCTTAATGATAGGTAAAATGATGGGAATAATGAGAGAAAAAATTGCTGCAAAATGCAGCACTTGAAGAAGATATTTGCATATCCCTGTCTCTTTTGGGTGGTTGATGTGGATCAGGGATGTGTGTCCTGTGATGTAACAGGTACTAGGGTTGGAATTCTGAGGGAGATTTCATGGATCAAAGCCTCACAGGCAGGATGGGTGCAGGTGCCCTGCTGCCCTTGGGCATTCCTGGCTCCACAGCCCCTCCAGAGGCAGAACCTCTGCTGGAATTCCCAGGCTGGGAGATGAATATTCCTTGGCAGCTTCCCACCAGTCCCTATTGATCAGGGCAGCTCTGCCCTTTTGTTTTGTGCTGAACAACCCTTGGAACTGAGACCTGTCAGGAGCTGAGGGACTGAACAGAGCAGGGTGGAAGGAGCAGGGCCATAAATTCCCAGGAATTCATGGTGTGGTTGAGGCTGGGGAGGAACAGGCTGCACACAAACAGCCCTGCCATGCACATCCTGATCAATGTGCTGACAAATATCCTGCTGTCCCACTCAATAATTCTGCAAACAGGCAGAATTTAGGAGGCAAGGCAAGGCAGAGGGCTCCACCTGAAGTGATGTACAGATGGGAGGTATTGTGGAACTAATCAGGAGTGAATGGATGAGCTGTGTGGCTGCCTCACTGTTTATTCCATATATCTGCTGCTAAACTGCATTCAAAGGGCTCTAATTGAAAATAGGGCTGCTTGACATTTCTCCAGTGTGTGCTCTGAAAAGACAGTGCAATATCTTTTCCTAGGGATAAATGCAGGAATTGACAGGAATCCAGGTCAGTACATTGGTGCAGGAAATAAGGAACCCCCTGCAGCCCCACGACTCCACCAGGCACTGCCCAGCACCTTGCACAGGGCTCTTGTGCCCTGCAGTGCCAACCAAACCCTGCCTGAGGATCCCCCTCAGCTCCCCAGGTGTCCCCAGCTCTGTCCTCAACACCCCCTGCTCCTCCATGCTGGAGCAGGGGGTGTCTGCAGAGGGGCAGAGGTGATGGCCAAAGGGTTTTAATGTTGCTGGTAGTGTTGGACAGGAAATTCAGGGAAAAGGAGATGTTTGAGGGAGCTATAAATTTGGGTGCCCCATCCCTGGACTGTCCAGGGCCAGGTTGGATGAGACTTGGAACAGCCTGGGATGCTGGAAGGAGTCAGGGTGAGCTGTAGGTGGAGGGGATTTTCCCACTTTGGGACACTGCAGAGGGAACTGGCTTTGCTGGGGAGGGATTCTCACTGAGCTGCCTCTGCTGGGTGAGCTGGGAATTTGGGGGAGGTTTGGGGGGGTGACAAACACACTGTAAGGAGAAACTCGGAGTGACACTTGACAACTCCTCTGTTTTGTGCATTCCAGAGGAATTTGAATTGCATGGCATTTTTTCACTTGCAAATGTTGCAGACTTGTTATTTTTCCTTTTTCCACATATTTTAAGCTTATAGCATTGCATAATTTTTTATAACTCTGTCCTTGTGGAGGAACAAGCAGAGAGCAATATCTCAGGAATAATTCCCTTGCAACAGCAATCTGCTTTTGCTTGCAGACAAAATAATCCAAACCATGTTAATAGTTTTAATTTCCAGTGGTGTAAAAAGCTGGTGCTTCTGGAAAGGTGATCTTTAAACCTGTGGTAAACTCAGATGCCTCCAGAAGAGCTCTGTGGGAGCTCCAGGTTTGTTTAGTGGAGCAAAATATTGGAGCTACAAGATGGTTTGGGAATACTTTATGGAAGAGCAACTGAGGGAACCAAAGCAGATGTTAAACTGAAAGGACTGAACTGGGATTTGGTCCTGGGCTGGCTGAAGCTAAGGAAGGGCAGGAGAAGCCAAATATTTGAGGAGGGCTGGAAGGGAATATCAAGCAATGGCAGGAGATGTTTAGATTAACAATAAACAATTGCTGAAGGCAGGGATTAAGAGATCAGCAGGAGAGAGATGTACAAAGAAATGAAAGGGGGAGAAACAAGGTTGTAATGAAATGCTGAGAGGATGTGGCCAGCCTGTGCCAGTGGGATTAATCTCTGTGCACCAGGGATCAGGGGCTCAGGGACTGTCCCCAGCTCCTGGGGCAGGTGACATGCTCAGGGCAAGCAACAAGCTGCTCCAAACTGGTGGTGGAAAACACAAGTAAAATTGAAACTCATAAATGTTTTGGTGGGGAGGAGGAGAGAAGAAAATGTGGGTTTTTTTCTTAATGCCAGCTGGCACCTTGTCTTTCATGGAAGAGGAGGAGGAGGCAAAAGAGGAGAGGGGGAGGAGGTTGATTCTCCCATGGGAGAGGAGGAGGATGGAAAGTTGCTGAGGAAACCATTGGATTTCCTGGCATGATGTGATGGGGGAATTTGACCATCCCTCGATTGCAACAAAAATGTCTCTGCACAAAATTCCATTTAATCCTGGCTCAGAATAAGTCAGGAGAGCTGAGGGAGTTCTGTGCCCTCAGAGAGGAGTGGGAATAACACAAGAGTGGCCTTTGAGGTCCTTGGGGGCAAGAGAAGGTGAACAGAGCATCCCTGCATCCAGTGGGACGTGGCAGTGACACAGGGGGGACAGCACAGGAACAACTCTCTGGAATTGTTTTCCTTCTCTTGTCACTGCCCTCTATTTCCACTGCAGGAAATGGACACTGAAAATAATCAGCATCTCTTTTCCTACCATTTCCAAACAAGATTTCCAATTTCTGGGAGCCTCTGCCCTTCTGGAGGTGCCCCCACACCATCTGCTGGTGCCTGGCTTTGGCATTCTGGGCTCCTGGCAACCCCCCTGAAGCATTTCAGTGGGAAAAGCCCCATTTCCCCCCTTCCCTGACTGTTAATGGCCCCATTCCCATCTCTGCTGTGTGCAGTATAAATCCCACTTTAGCTCTGTGAGATCTTCACTGGGCTCTGTGGGCTATTGTGCAGTCATTCCACTGCTGCTGGGAGCACTTGCAGCCTTTCCTATTATTTGTCTTTATTCTAGGGAATAAATGCTCAGCATTTGCTGCAGATGTGCCTCTCTTACAGAAAAAAAATCCCCCTCAGCATCAGAAATTAGCACAGGCACAACAGGCAGAGGTGGAAACACTCTGAGAATGCCACACTGGCTTTTCCCAAACTCCAGTGGTGATGCTTTGGATTGACATGATCCAAACCACTGTGGGGGCACAGTGAGGGATGGGGTGTCCCTGCTCCTCAGCTTCCCAGCACTTGTTTTTCTGGACCTTCTGTGTCCAGGAGATCCCCCCATTGCCACTCTGGCTCCTCTCTGGTGTTTTATGTAGAAAATGAAGTTGCTGTGCAGTGTCCAGTGATGGGTTTAACGTGCCCTGGGATAACACTGAAATGTGGAACAGCAAAGCAAGCTGGGAGGAACCTCTCACAGTGAGGGGAGAGCACACTCATTTACTAAAGTACTTCAACAGGAATTAAAATAAAATTTCCATTTTCCACACTCTCATTCTGATCCTTATTGTCATTAACTTACTCCAAAGCCCACTTGGTATTTCAAACTGGAGTAAATCATTGTGTCTTCCAATTAACTTCCATCCTCCAGACAAGATAATGGGACTGATTTCATTCAACTCTGTTGTTTAATAAACATCCAAACAATTCTTTATCTCTGAGCCACGCAGAAATGTGCACTTCTGGTGTACTGAGCAAGGTAATGGGCAAAAGGAAAATTACTGGAGAGAATTCATCTTGGGTTTGGTTTCTCAGCTCACCCTGGGAGTGATGGGCAAGGCCAGGGAACAAGCTGCTCTCCCAGCAATATTCCCATGGAGAAAGTATTGCTGTATTACAGCTCCAAATGCTGGGATTTTTGGCTGCCTAAGCAAAGGCACCACAGGGGTCAGCTGGAGGCTCAGCAGCCCAGAGGAGGCAGGGATGTAGCAGTGAGTATGAAATATGATTATTTCCATGCAGGAGAGGAGGCAGGGATGCTGGGACAGGAGCACTCGTTGTTCTGGGATCAGCCATGGGCATGTGCAGAGGGCCCAGCTACATTTAAGGCATAAGAGGCATCAAAAAGTGATGTGAGCTGAACAGAACTGCAGCCACAGAATCATGCTGTTAAATTTTTCAGTGTTTAAAAACTGAGGATGTGAAGGGGCAGAGCTCTGCTGCCAGTGCAGAAGGACAGTGACCCCCAGGGAGGGTTTGTACAACTGGCCCTGCTTACAAGGCAGGCAGCACCTTGTAAACAGTGAATTATTTTGCTGCTGTCACTGCAGGGACACTGGCCTGAGTGCTGCTAGATGACCTGGAAAGGGACATTAACAGAGAGGAAATGTCATTGTGCCTGACCTTGCCTTTTGGATATTCTCTCCAGGAGAGTTTGAGCAGGTGTGTAATGAGGGAGAAGGACTGTGGTGTCACTTAGCACAGAACCAGAGCCTGGTTTGTGTTGAGAGGGACATTAAAACTCATCCCATCACCCCTGCCATGGCAGGGACACCTAACACTGTCCCAGGCTGCTCCAGCCCCAGTGTCCAGCCTGGCCTTGGGTCCAGGGGCAGCCACAGCTGCTCCAAACCTGTTATCAAACTCTTGACTCTGCAATTTCAGCCTCTGTGGCCTTTTCCAGCTGAGCCTTTGAAATGAAATGGGCTCCATCCTTTCCAATATCAGTGTCTTTGAGGAACACAATCTCCTCAAAGGATTCCTGCAGCATGGAAGAAAAAAGACTGGATTCCTTGAAAGCTTTTCTAATTTCTGGCCTGGAGCTGGGCTGTGGTGTGTGCACCCCAAGCTCTGAGATGGAATGTTCTGGTTGGCATCACCCACAATCAGCAGCATTGGGCTGAGCACTGTGGAAATCCTTCTGCTCCCTTTTATGCCTGACAGCAAAAATGAGAGTTTATTCCTGAACTAAGGAACTCCAGCCCTGCCTGAGCTGAAGGAGGCATCTGCAGAGGCCAGGCTGCAGTGGAATGCAAACAGGGCCATATTGGCAAAAATGAGGAGTTAATTTAGTGGTGAATGCTCTGATGTTTTTCTCCCAGATGTGTTTGCAGAGCCATTAAGAGCTGTGTTTAATCTCAGCTCCATTTGCAATCTGATGCACATTAATGGCACTGGATGGCTCTGCCCCTCCAGGAGAGGCTGGCTGAGCTCTCCTGGCCAGGGCTGCCCTTGCAGGGACTCTGGAGGCAGCTCTGACCCAGCCCAGGGCTGAGGGCTCTTCATGGCTCTGGGTACCACACCTGCACTCCAGCATTTGGGACTGAATGAAAACGTCCCTGAATTAGTAATGCTGTTTTTATTTTTAAGGTCAGGCAGGGTTTTAAAAAATGAATCATGATTTTAGGTGATTTCTTTCTGCTTGGATGCTCAGAGCTGCCTGAATATTGTCTGTTAAAGCTGCTGCAACTTCTGTCTCTAATGGAGGTGCTCACACTCACTAAACTGTTTGGCAAACACTGGCTGTCGTGGCTCATCCTCCTGATTAAATCCCATATTTGCATTTCCTTGGCTATACAAAGGAAAAGCAAATCAGCAATGAATAGCACAGTTAGAGCAGGAATAACCAAACAGGGATGGAGGAATAACTGCTGGTCTGGAGATGCCACACTGCAGAGCCAGCCATGCACACAGGGCCTGTGCAGCAGAGCATCCTGCATCCCTGCATCCCACAGAGCATCCTGTATCCCACAGAGCATCCTGCATCCCTGCATCCCAGAGAGCATCCTGCATGCCTCAGAGCATCCTGCATCCCACAGAGCATCCTGTATCCCACAGAGCATCCTGCATCCCTGCATCCCACAGAGCATCCTGTATCCCACAGAGCATCCTGCATCCCTGCATCCCACAGAGCATCCTGCATCCCTCAGAGCATCCTGCATCCCTGCATCCCACAGAGCATCCTGTATCCCACAGAGCATCCTGCATCCCTGCATCCCACAGAGCATCCTGCATCCCAGAGAGCATCCTGCATCCTGTATCCCACAGAGCATCCTGCATCCCTGCATCCCACAGAGCATCCTGCATCCCACAGAGCATCCTGCATCCCAGAGAGCATCCTGCATCCTGTATCCCACAGAGCATCCTGCATCCTGCATGCCTCAGAGCATCCTGTATCCCTGCATCCCTCAGAGCATCCTGCATCCCACAGAGCATCCTACATCCCTGCATCCCAGAGAGCATCCTGCATCCCTCAGAGCATCCTGTATCCCTGCATCCCACAGGGCATCCTGCATCCCTCAGAGCATCCTGCATCCCTGCATCCCAGAGAGCATCCTGCATCCCACAGAGCATCCTGCATCCCTGCATCCCAGAGAGCATCCTGCATCCCTCAGAGCATCCTGAGCCACCTGGGGAGCAGGGTGGCCCTGCCCATCCCTGCCAGGTGTCCCTGGGGCTGCACTGATGACAGGAGCACTGCAGCTCAGCACAGCCTGACCTTCTTGAGTGGGGTTTCTGTTTTTGTCCTTTTCCTTCATTTCATCACAAGGATGTGAGGGACAGTTTGCTGTTTTAACACTTGGCCCACTATTAGCTAGGGAAATCTAGCAGATGTACTTCATCATCTCAAAGATATGAGCAATCTCCAGCACTCTGGTTAATGTGGGGAGATTGACTCAAAGCGTTTTGCTTCAATGGCTCTTAAGAAATTCACAGTTCATTTCCAGTCATTAAAATAATTAGTGCTGTGCTCTGCCTCCTCTGAGGACAGAGCTGTAGGGCCAGCTGCCCTGGCTGGGACTGAGGGGCTGAGCTCCCTCCTCAGCCTGGGGAGACCCAGGGGAAGGCCCAGCTTAAAGCAGGACTTGGGGGCTTAAATGGCTTTGAGGGAGCACATGAAAAACTGCCCCATTTGTTTTAATGAGGCTGCTCCTGTGATGGAGAGGGTTCCATAAATAAGGGATTACAGGACTGAGCCAAAACCAATGGTGAAGGATTAGATGTGACTCATGGGATGGTGAAAAGTTTTACTGGAGGCAAGGGAAAAAAGTCTGTTCTTTGCTGGATCCCATTATGTATCACCTTCACCCCACAAAGAGATCTTGGAAAATAGGAGTTAACCCAGTGATGCTGCTCAGGACAGGGAGCTCCAGAACTGCACTTCTCTCTCAATGTTGTTTCTGTAACCAGTTCTTATCTAAAAGTCTTTAATCTTTTTGGAAAAAGCAGAGGTATTATTGCAGTTCTGGTGTCTGGTAGCAAGATCTGGCAGGTGTTTCTGTAAATAGGTTTGAAATGGATGGAATTTGGCTCAGGAGAGGGTGAGCAAAGATTTTCTGTTCATGTGCAGTTTGGGGAGGTGAGGTTTGTAGGGATGGAGGTCTGGACAGTGTGGGATGGCAGAAATGGGATATCAGAGCCAGGGCAAAGGGGCTGCAGGAGCATCCTTGGGGGCTGGAAACCTGCCAGCTGTTCAGGCTGAACTCAAAGCAAATGTGAATCAAAGTGAAAACCTCTCTGTTTGCTCCGTGACAGGGCAGGATGTGAGGGGCAGGACAAGGGGAATGGCTTTAAACTGAAGGAGGGTGGAATTCCATTGGATACAGGAGGAATTCCTCCCCTGGCAGGGTGGGCAGGTTGTGGAAAAACAAGAAGTAATAAAAAAGGCTGTTGAGACACTTATCCAACACTGAGGGAATTTTCAGAACAGCTGTAGTTGAGTAATTATGAGCAGAACCCTTGTTTCCACCGAAAAAAAATGAATATTAGATTATTCCCTAATGATAAGGATTATTAAAAAGACAAAAGCTATAGAATAATAGACATTAGCAGGTGGATCTATTTCCAAAATCCCTGAAACCAGACTTAAATCTTGGGAGTTATTCCTCACCTTTAGCAGAGCTCTCATCAGTGCAGTGTAAGCCCCTGGGCTGACACTCCAGATAAGTACATGATATAGCTGAGCCCTAAAACTCTTAACAGAAAATACATCAGGACTTACTGTAAAATTTCATGGAGGATTAGAGAAAATATTAAGTCAATAGTTCTTTAGTTATTAGGGGCTTTTAAGGTAATCAATACTTTCCAGCCATGTTAGTGCCTATAATGATAAAAGATGACATTAATATCTAACTTTTCCTTTTTTTTTTTTTTTTTGGTATATTTATGTATATCCTTCCTTTAGACACTCCTGCTAGAATCAATAGCTATACAAAGAATATGGTTATTTTTAAATGGCATTGATATTGATTCACCTGTAACTGCCAGTTTCAACTGGAACTTGATTTCAGGTAAAAAACCCTCACTTTTTCATACAACCTCCCTAAATCTTTGGAGTACCCCTGCCTTTGCTTCTAGTGATTTTCACATTTAGCAGTGTGCTAATGCAGCAGAAACTATTTTAGGATTAATAAAATCCTAAAAATAGGATTAATAGGATTAATTCTAATGTTTCTTTGGAGTTACATGACATTTTATGTCCTCAAAGCATTGTGCAGATGTTAATTGAATTTAATTGATATCATTCAGTCCCCAAAGTTATATGCATGCAGTTATTAATGGTTTAATTATTTTGTCAATGGAATAGATTCTTTGCTTTTGATTCTGCTTTAGGAGATCCAGACAGTCCTTAGGCTGAGTCCTTTTTATTCAGGTGACTCAGGAATGTTGGTCCAATGATAAAATTTTGGCCAGGGCATCCTCAGGAAGGGATTTTCCCCTGGTCAGCCCCAGCCTGAGCTCTGAAAGGAATTATTCCTCCCCAATCACTGGGCTGTGCACATGAAGTGTTTGGTAAATCCATGGCCAGGCTGTTCCTGCAGCCTGGGGAGAGCTCTCAGGGAGCCATGGGATGGTTTGGGTTGAAGGGAGATGAGAAATCATCTCATTCCAGCTCCCTGGGACTGTCCCAGCCCTGTCCAGCCTGCCCTGGACACTTCCAGGGATCCAGGGGCAGCCACAGCTTCTCCCCACCCTCACACTCACGGATTACAATTTAATTAGCACTCAAATTAAAGAATAAAAGGATCTCTGAACAAGAAGCACACAGACCAGTCCTCCCAGTGGGAAGCCCTGGCCCCAGTGCCTGCTCCAGGCTGCTGCTGATTCATGTCTGCCCTGAATGGCAGCAGCCTTTAGTTCTTTCCTAATTAACCAAATCATGAACATCACCTCCATTTCAGTCAGGAGGGATCTCTGCTGTGTTCCCTGGGTGCTGCTGACAGCCAGGGGGTGTCAGGGATGCCACAATTCCAGCTGTGGAGTTCCAGCAGGGCTGCTGGATGGGCTCCTGGCTGAACCTGCCTTTTGCCACTCCCAGGGAAGTGCAGGTTTGTTCCATGCAGTGTTTGCTCAGCTCCCAGGGGCTGAGGAGAGGATATATTGAATTATGGCACCCAGAACTGCATTCTTTTGGCTAAATTTAAATAACACTGGACTACCATTTTCATCTTGTTTTCGACCCAGCTGTATGTCTGCACCCAGACTCTTCCAGCAGGAATTTCCCTGGGAAATCAGCTGCCAGATACCTTAAGATCAGCAAAGCTGTTCCATTCTGACCCCTTCTAAGAAGATGGAAGGAGACCTCTCAGGTTTGAAAATGAAAGAAACTCATATTTAAAAATATCCCTGAATTCACTGCATTTAGAAGCTTTATTGAGAGATGCTGCAAAACTATTCCCAAAAATGGTTAGAAAGAGCAAGAGGGTGGATGCAGCAGGAAACCACTGGACCATTGATGCTCAAACCAGTTTCCCCAGTGGCTCTTAGGGCACCAAGCCCTGGATATGGAGCAAATTAACCACAGCACACTCAGGGAGTTTCCAGCAGAGAAACCTGTGAGTGACCCCCAACTTCCTGGAGCAGCATTCCTGGATGCCAGGGTTAAAATCCCACTGTGACTTTGCCAAAGTGCCTTTTCCCTGGCACTGTGAAGGGTCAGGGTGGGGCAGGGAGGGTGGCTCTGCTCTGGTGTCCCTCCTGGTCCCTCTGCCTGCCAGGGCACACCAGGCTCCTTCTCAACTCAGCCTTCTCCAATTCCCACTTAATAGGGCATTAAAAGGGAATTACTGTGTTTTGCATCTGTGAAAATGGCTGGTCTTCTTCCAGTGGAGTGTCAGGCCCTAATGATGGAGTCAGGGAAAACATGTCAGGTCAGGCCTCTTTTCATTTCAATCCCAGCTTATCAGGGGCAAGAACAAACCATAAAGAAACCACAGAAAACATTGAGCTGCCCTCCCACAATAGATCATTTGTAAAGCTTTCACTCCAGCTTTCCAAAAGGCCATTTAGCTTAATAGTCTGTCCCATTTTTCATTTCCTTATGCTGCAGGTGCTGGGGGGATGATTTACAAAAGAACAATGGAATGACATTTTACCTGACTTTGGAAATTAATTCCCAGCAGTCTCACGCCTTTTGTGCTTCAGATTTGCCTTCCATAACACAGAATGGGTGGTGAGATTTTGTAACAAAACAATAGGAGATTTCAAATGACAGAATACATCCAATTTTCCATCCAGCCATCATCTTCTAGAACCATTAGTAAATTGTTTGTATGGCCATGTTAGTAATAAAAGATTAATCGACTGATTGAATTTTCAGAAATTTAGGCAAAGGCCAGATGAATTGGCCTCCATTCTGGTGTAATTAAATGCCAAAAAAATTACATGTGCAAAATACATTATTTAAAAAACACTCTGAAGAAAAATGCCTAGCTTTATAAGACATATTTAGATAATCTGTATATTTAAACCTACAATATCTGAATTATATGAAACAGAATGAAAAGGGGGAAAATCTATATCTCAGTTTGGTTGTTCCTGTTCTTATTTCCACTGATCATGACAGGTCATTAAATGAAGGTCAGATCCTTGTGGGAATAGTTTGTTGGCTTCTTCAGGATCTTAAAACTTGTGAGGCATGAAATCAATGACAAATTTTAGGGCAGTATTAGTGTTGTAAAATGCAGAGCATCCAGTGATTCAGAACATTGTAGGAAATCACCTGTTGGGTGAATGGCCCACAAAATATGATCTATCGCTGAAAATCTCCTTAAACACCCAGCCAGTGGAGGAAATTAACTTTAAGTGGGACTTCTGTAGTAGAACTTCTGCTTTGATGAATTTGTCATGCTTGGTGGGTAGTGATACTCAACTAATAGCTTAATAACCTCACTATTTACAGGCAATTACCCCCAAGAAGGAGCTCAGATGGGATGAAAACATCTGTTTCCTTCTGGAATCCGTGCACATCTGCCCTTAAACAAAGTGAAAATTTGGTGTGAGAACTCTTAAGGACTGAATTACCAAGGTTTTTCTGCAGTTCTGCCTTCTCTGCAATTAGATAACAGCTTAAAATCTGATTACTGAGTTCTTTTTCACCTCTCAGAATGCACAGGCACAAGCGAGCTCTGTGTTGAGAGCTGATTTGATGCCAGTTAAATATTCAGGTAGTCCTCTGCAGGCACTGGAAATCAAATACCTGAAACATCTTGTGCAGAGTGAGAATTTCCATGTTTCTGTATCTCCCTGCCATTCCCAGTGGAGGTTCTCACTGTTGCTTTTTCCAAAGCCCTTTAAAGCTGTTAGTGAGTTCAGAGTTTCACTGGGACGTTCTCTCAGGTAGGGGAATCCTCTTGATGTGCTGGTTATGCTGGTAAAGAGAAAATACAACCCTGTGAGTAGTTTTGTACCTGACAGAGGCTGCCTCACAGCAAGATCCTTTTTTCCTTCCAGCAGAGACAAAACTGGCAGCTGGAAGGATTTGAAACGAGGGGGAGCTGAGGAATCTGAGCACCTCCGAGGTTTTCCTGAGCTCCCAAAGGGATTGGGATGTTCCAAAGGGATGGAGACTCAGGTTCTCCTGCTGGGAAAGGCCACAGAGAAAACTGGGAAAGTCCTGGATCTGCATGGCTGCAATGTGTGTGACAGCAGGGCCAGGCTGGACAGGGCTTGGTGGAATTAGAGAATTTTTAAAGTTCCTTCCAACCAAACCATTTTATGCTTCTATAAAAATGAGAACTGCAAAAGTATAAGAACACATCTAGAGAGTGCATTCCTCAGCTGCCTGAGGCAGAAATCCAGCAGACTTTGCTATTTATGACCATTACATGCAGGTTATGTCCATTACATTTTAACATGTATTTTTTTCCCCCCATCTTTGCAGTGCACCCACCTTTGGATCAGAGTGATGCAATACTTTTAAAAATAGATGAGAATGATGCTAACAATATATTTCAGTCCAAGAAATGGAGAAACTCTAAGTAAGCAGCCTGCAAACAGAGTGTGCTCAGTCTCTACTATAAATTTCAGTAAGTTATGATGTTAAAAACCCAAAAAGGTCTTGATTTGCAAGCCTTTGTGTTCTTTCTCTCCCTGACTCAGTGATAGGTTTTCACTGCCATCATCTGCAGAGGTTACTGGACTTCCTCCCAAGACAAACTGCAGGCAAACTTCCAGGGTAAATTCCCAAGATTCAGGACAATTGTTAAATGTGGCTGTATTAACTTTCCTCAAGCTCCCTGAGTTCCCAGTGCTTTTCCTGCATGTTTAATGGAAGGAGCCTGCTCTAAATCCACAGTGAAAGAAAAAACAGTACTTTAAACTCATACTTAGTGCTCTGTGTTGGAAACTGAAGTGAGATTTATGAGCAAGCTCCCTCTATCTAAATGCATACACACCCATTTACATGATTTTACATAATATATGGGAACAGTTTGTTGGGTAATATACACAGGGATAAAACCAACACTCTGTGCACTGTGAGAAGGGATCACTGCAGTGAGCTCTGCAGAAACTCCTGCTCAGACAGGGCTGCTTGCATCTTCTTGGGAAATAATGTCCAGAATTGGATATACATTGAACTATAAATACAATGAACTTGCTGGCAGGCCCAGCAGGAACAACGGAGAAGGAAGAAGCAGTGTTATAGTTTGTAAAACTCACTGAAATCACTCTTGTTTATGCTGGTTAAAATTTTGGGCCCCCATTAACACAAAAATGACTGAAATTTTGTCATCAAAAAATTAAAGGAAATACCAAACCCTTATCTCTGACAAATCTTTGCAATGGATGCATGAGGTCTGTGCTAACCTGCACCTCAAAGCTGCAGACACATCTCAGGTGATCTGGGAGCAGAGTCTGGCAGCTCTGGATTTACAGAAATATTCCTCAAGGGCCCCTTTGCCATGACGTCCCTTTCCAGAAAGTGTAACAGAGTTTTCCCCTCACTTTTCATTCCCTTTATTGAACCACATTTGTGTTTATAGCCCCATTTGCTTTCCCTGCCATGCTGTCTGTCACTTGTGTGCAATATGGGTTTTGCACACTTGCCAAATAGTTTTGCTGCTTGGCTGAGGGTTCTCTGGCAGGAGAATTTGCCTCTCTGCATAGTAATGGGCATGTTTGGCTAATGGGCCCTTTGTCTGGAGCCTCCTGCATATTCAGAGCTGCTCCTTTGTCACCAGCCTGACCCAGGCAGCAAATATTAAAAGGAATTGTAAATATGCCCTGTTCTCACTGGGATGCTGGCTGAAGCAAGGATCAGCTTGCTGGGATAAACTGGTGCTGGGCTGCTCTGCAGCTTCCCAGCAGCTGCCCAGGCTCTCTTATTCTAGAACAGCTCTGCCCATCACTGATTCTGATGCTTTTGGAGTCACTTTTCTCCGTGGTTTGTGCCCTCTTAGAGTACATTTAATACTGGCGTGGCCAGCTGTGCTGATGTGATTTTGGGATGGCACAGCTGGTAACGGGGTGTGAGCAGAACTGGGCTGCTCGTACAGTTAGAGAAGGAATTCTTCCTTTCCCCTGTTTGCTGGGGACTGGCAGGTAACACATCTCCTTAATTTGTGCAACAAAGTGCTGACAAAGAGAGCAGCAAGTCCAACTGGTCACTGGAAAAAAACAGGAATTTCCATGGCCATGTGGAAGTTTCAGTGCTGGGGCTATTGGTAAGAAAGTGGCTTCATGGATTTTTTGTAACTGGTTTGTTTTTTTTTCATGTCTGGAGTATAGATTTTCTTTTTGTCCTATAGCTGCTTGCTACTGTCAGTGTTTAATAAATTGTCTAAAGGTGGGGAGTCACATTTTATTTCAGAATACCTGCAGGAATTGCTTGGTTCTGCCTGGAATAGCAGGTTTGGGTGGACAATGAGCCAATATATTGGCAGGGCAGAAATCAATGGCACAAGTACACAGAACTTTTACCAGTTTAATTAGACTCTCCACACTCCTTTTTAAACAGCCTGGTCAAAGCACCATGTTGCAAAAAAACAAACCCTCATTTAAAAGGATAACATTGTAAGACTTTTCCATTGTTTGCAGTGAACTCTCTAAAAACAGAAGCCCCAAAGCTCGCCGAGCAGCCCAGCTGAATAATTCTGCCAGAGAAAGCTGCAAAAGGGGATGCTACAGCACCATCTAGTGCCTCTTCTTCCAGCAATTTCGGGAAGTTTTGAATTTTCCACTTCATTCAAGGATGTAGGTGGGGACGAGGGAGTATATTGGCTGCTTAGGCATTGACAACTTCTTTTCTCGACCAGTGTGGAGAGAGAAGGGAGCTGAGGGATGGAAAGGAGCTTTGGAATTTCACACAGGGAAGATTTCAGCGGCAGAGCTTGCCAGAGTTTGGAGAAGGGGCTCATAATTTATAAATTCTTCAGTTGTTCAGCCTAACAAAATTTTTTTTTTTTTTTTTTTTTTTTTTTTTTTTTTTTTTTTTATTGTGGTAAATAATCAGATACAATACCCTGCAATAATGTGTATTACACTGAGACAATGCAGAAAAAGTTATGGAATAATAACTTAATCGTTTAAGTGATTACTGTATTTTATATATGCTTAATGTATCATCAGGGGCATGTTCATGCTCGTTTGGCAAATGTGGTATTGATTGTTGCTCTAAAGGCCCATTCAGGTCAGTATGGATAATGATTGTTTGGGAATTTTCCACCCACAATGGTAAGGAAATTATAGTGCTATTTGTATTTTAAATGTGATTCTCTAAGCCACTTTAATTCTGATCTTAAAAAGTCTAAAAAATTAGTGTTTTGCTTTCTGGCTAATCGTTGGTTTGTTCTGTCACTGATGCAGGGAGAACATTATTGCTGACCTGAAATGGGAGATACTGAAGAGAAATGCAGAAAGTGCAGAATTTTTTTCCCTTAAAAAATAGAAAAGCCTTTTTAGGGAGAAAACAACAGGGCTAAGATAGAGGAATTGTGAAATGCTCAGGAGCATCGTATGGGTTTAGTAATTTGTAACAAAGAATGCAATAAAAAATTCAGCAATAAAAAAGTAACATTTTAATGGAGAAACCCCAGGGCCCCGATATGGCTTTTTGGAGGGTTTTTAAAGGGGAAGGAAATGGCAATAAATAATGAGACAGTGTTTGTGTGAGGGCTGGGCAGTGCAGAGGTGTTTGTGGGGTGCACCAGCCGGGTTTGAATAATTTCTGGTGATGCCACCAAACAGGACACCAGGACAGGACACCAGGACAGGACTCTGCTGACAATCTCCACGGGCACAGGGCACAGGATTGTGTCCAGACAGGGAGGGGACCCCACACCATCTCTGAGCATTTTTTATAGGGCAGGAAAGAAATTTGTCCTCATGTCCAAGTGAACTCCTGGGCATCAGTTTGTGCCCCTTCCTCCTGAGCCACTGCTGGGCACCAGCAAGAGGAGCCTAGCTCCATCCTCTTGGCATTAAATTACTCAATTTAATAACTAAATTACTAAAATTTGTGTGATAAAATCTCCTTCCAGCCATCTCAGAGTCAAAGAACTCAGACTCTGCTGACAGCGGAGATGCTCCGGTGTCCTCAGCACCTCCCCGGCCTTTCTCTGCACCCTCTCCAAGTCTTTGTTGTGCTGATAGATTTTAATTTTGAGTTTAGTTTCCTTTCAGGTAAAGCAGGAGCTTTACCCCGCCGCGGATTTTATTTATTTATTTTATTTATTTTATTTTTATTTCACTCCCAGCCCCTTTCCCCCACAGCCGTGAGGCGCTCCGGGGACCCGCCGCAGATGTCACCCGGGATGGTTCTGTTGTCCCCATCGGGCACGGCAGAAATGAGAGACAAACTCTCATTATTCAGCAAAATTTAGATGGTTTATTTTATATAGACAGAGCAAGGAGCGCTGGGGAAAACGCGAGGGGTCACCCCCACTCCATACTTTCACCCAACTTGGTTGGCAGCTCCCTTTTTATAGGATGGTTTTCCATCCTATAATTTATAGTAATCAATAATTGTTATTGTTTTGTTGTAGTAATTCTGCAGGGTAAGCAGTGGTGCTCAAAGAAACTTTCAAACTTCGTGGGACGGCTCTTGGGACAATTGGTCATGGAACCATCGGGTCTTGGTAGATAAAAAACAGAAGTGGGAATTCTGATCTTTAGCAGATAGTTTGCGATTGATTACACAAAGGCAGGAAATCTGATTCTGCAAAAAAACCCTTTCAGACTATGGAAAACCCTTTTCTTTTTCTTTTACAAACTGGTATGCACAATATTCATAATAGGGAGATTTAAACAGAGTGGGTTGAATCATCTGTTACCCTTTAACTAGGTCCATGTTGTTTTCTTATTTTACGTATTCTGGTTTATACAAACTCCAAAACTTTTATGTTTAACACGAATCATTTATAATTTATCATTTTTTCATTATCACGGCAGCCGCCGCACCGGGGGCTGAGGGGGAACCATGGGCCGGTTTGGGCGCCGCTCGGCCCCGCTCGGGCCCCGCTCGGGCCCCGCTCGGCTCCGCTCGGCCCCGCTCGGGCCCTGCTCCGGCCCCGCTCCGGCCCCGCTCGGCCCCGCTCCGGCCCCGCTCGGCCCCGCTCGGGCTCGCTCGGGCCCCGCTCGGCCCCGCTCCGGCCCCGCTCCGGCCCCGCTCGGCCCCGCTCCGGCCCCGCTCGGCTCCGCTCGGCTCCGCTCCGGCCCCGCTCGGGCCCCGCTCGGGCCCCGCTCCGGCCCCGCTCGGCCCCGCTCGGCCCCGCTCCTGCCCCGCTCCGGCCCCGCTCGGGCCCCGCTCCGGCCCCGCTCCGGCCCCGCTCGGCCCCGCTCCGGCCCCGCTCGGCCCCGCTCCTGCCCCGCTCCGGCCCCGCTCGGCCCCGCTCCGGCCCCGCTCGGCTCCGCTCCTGCCCCGCTCCGGCCCCGCTCCGGCCCCGCTCCGGCTCCTCCTCCGCCCGCCTCCTGCCCCCGCCCCGCCGCTTCCCAGGCTGCTCTCCGGGTAAACAGCGATGGCCGCCGAGGAGCGAGGCGGAGAGCCCCGAGAGAACATGGGCAACCACCTCCAGCTGGTGCCCGGTGAGGGCCGCGCCGCGCCGGGGGCACCGCGGGGGAGGCGCCGGGCCGGGAGGGAACGGGGAAGAGAGAAGGGAAAGGAAGGAAGGAAGCGGAGGCGGAGAGAAGAGGAAGGAAGGGGAAAAGAGAAGGGAAGCGAAGCGAATCGGGGTCGGGGAGGGCCCCCGGGCGGAGCGGGCAGCGCTGCGGGCCCACGGGGCTGAGGGCGCTCCCGGCCGGCGCAGGGCGAGCGAGGGGCCGCGGGCTCTGCCGGGGCTGCTGCCGGTCCATGCGGGCCGGGGATGTTCCATGGAGTTCGTGGATATTCCCTGCAGGCCATGGGTGTTCCATGGAGGCCGGGGATGCTCCATGGAGGCCATGGGTGTTCCATGCAGGCCATGGGTGTTCCCTGCAGGCCATGGGTGTTCCATGGAGGCCGGGGATGCTCCATGGAGGCCGGGGATGTTCCATGGAGGCCATGGGTGTTTCCTGCAGGCCATGGGTGTTCCCCGAAGGCCGGGGATGCTCTCTGCAGGCCGGGGATGCTCTCTGCAGGCCGGGGATGCTCTCTGCAGGCCGGGGATGCTCTCTGCAGGCCGGGGTGTTCCCTGGAATTCGTGGATATTCCCTGGAGGCCGTGGGATGTTCCCTGGAGAAAGGGACAGGCGATCACGGATCCCTGGGTGAAAAGCACGGTGAGGTTTCCACCAGAGCGAGCAAAGCAGGCACTTCTGTGCACAGTGAAACCCCCAGGCTGAGAAAAACCCAGTTCTGGGAAGTGTCAGCGCTGTTTTCCAGGGAAAATAAGCCAGGAAAGCCGAGGTGCTCGGGGTTGCAGGGCTGGCTCCGTGTGCTGCCCGGCTTATCTGTCACACACAGCCGTGTGATTCCTCACAGGGAATTATTATCATTATTGCATAATAACGGGGTTCTCTGCATGCCTCTGACAGCAGATCGAATGGTTTGGGAAGCAGAATATTTCAGAATAAGCATGCAGGGGAGAAAGGAGCAGGAAATGCTGCCAGCAACCAGCATCATTTCCCATGGCAGGAAATTCTGTGACCTCTCTAGGCTTGGATGTTTTCAATAATAAGAAAATATTTCCTGAATATTTTAGGAAATACAGCCTTAATATCACTGCAACATAAGCAATTTTGGCTGAATATTTGAGGAAATACAGCTTTAATATCACCTTAATAAGTTATTTCCTGAATATTTTAGGAAGCACGGCCTCAATATAACCTTAATATGATGTATGTGTAACCTTGTCCCTTCTCCTTAAATGAGTGTCATATTTCCTCATTTCTGCACAAAGGCATTGAGAGTGGGTTGGGCTGTGTTACTGAACCAACACAAGGGAAATGTGATTTTTATTATGCAGGGGAGCCTTCAACTCTCACTTTTCACTTCTTCCTGTGTGCTGGAGGTGCTGCTAATCCTGGAATTTGAAGATAAATAAAACCCAGTAGCTGGGGGTGTAAAAGCTTTGGCTTGTTTTGCCAGCTGAGAGGGAAGAGGAGGAGAGGGAAGGTTTGCTGTGTTTTGGGCTGGCTGGTGCTGCTGCAGTGAAATGAGTCATCATCCCTCAGCCAGCACCACACAGCAGCCACTGTGAGTTTTTTGGCAGCAGCCAGCAAAAGTTTGCAGGGCACAAATTCTTTCCAATCAACTGCTGCTAATTCCTTCTGTGTTCAGAAAAACAAGTGGGACAGCCTCTGCCTGTTAAAACTGCTCATGATGGATGCAGGCCGATGGGAGCACGTGGAAAAATCAAAATATTTTTTATTCCCATCTTGCAGTGATGCCCCAGAACCGAATAAAAACTTCTTGCCCTCCCCCTCCATCCAACTAAGCAAAATAAAGGCTGTTTTGGACATCTTAAACATTTTGTAATTGTTCGTGGTTAGGGTTGCTAATTGAATATAAGAAATTTCATATAGATGTGGGGTATTTTTAACAGTCATTAGGCAGATGGTGTGTCACTGCTGGAAGGACTGTAATTAGGAGAGTCTGTAACCTCCTTTCTTGCTGAAATAAATGCAATATAGGATGGATCTGTAAGAGCAGGTTCTATAAACTATGAACTGTTTAAAACATAAGTGAGGTGAAGCAGAGGTAAGAGCAGTGACTAAACATTTTGTGGGAGCATTTAACAAATGTGTCTGGAGGCCAAAGAGGGGAAAAAAGGTTCTCTAAAATCAGCCTTTAATGTCTTCTTCACTGTTCTCTTGTCCTCCCACTTAGAAATAGTGAAAGTAGTTGTGCTCCCATTTCTGAAGGAAAATTCTTTGCTTCTGCAACATCTTTCTTTCTTTGAGATTTCCCTGCAGAGCCCTTCAGGATGAGAGAACCCCTCCACTTTTTACATTTTCAATTCTGGATTATATTTTAAGAAGATATTAATTGCAAAGGCAGGCAACTAGACAAACTATTGTAAAAGTGTTTTTTTTCCATCTTGCAGTAGCTTTCAAGGTCTAAATGATGTTTTTCAGCACCCCTGGGATTATCCATTACCCAGCAATTCTTGGTGTAAGAATCTTGGAGATTGGTTTATGTTAACATGTAGTTTAGACATAACATGGTGTATAAATAATGTTTGTGTTCAAAGAAATAGAGTCAGTTAATTCAGTGACTGATAATTTAATTGTCCTCTTGCCTGAAAATTGCTTTAGAATTGGCTAAGAAATGGGAAGGAAGCAGTAGTTTTCAAATACTATTTTATATGTGAAATCACTTGGTGATTTGCTCCCTCAGGAGTTCCTTTCTGGGTTTGTGTTTGGTGTACACACAGCAGAGGCTGACAGCAATTAAATTGTCTAAAATAGCAGCAGGAGTCTCTGCATGAATACAGAATTTCCCACTGCTTCTTACTCACTTGCAGTTTGATTGTTGAGGTTTGTGCAGCCTCAGACACTTTACTCAGCATCCTACAAGGAATGAATTTATCTGGATCCTGGTGTGCAGACAGAAAACCTTTAGAGCTGAGATAAGGAAGTACCACTGCAGTGCAAACCTGAACTGACAGCCTTTGTTTATTGTTTGCTTCCAAAGGAAGTTGTTCTTTAGCCTTTCAGAAATAAATTACCAGCTTTTGACTCTTTCTATAGAATAATGATTTTCCTGTAACAACAAGAAAATTCTTTTCCTCTGGTTTATTTCCCTGTGCAAGGCTGTAGCCTGGGAATGCTGAATGCATTTCCCTGATTCTCAGGTTTTTCTCATTATCTCAGTCTTTGCTGATTGACTTCTACTCAATATTCTGTATGTGCTTTTCAGTAGAGAGCGAGGAAGAGGATGACAATGAAATGGAAGTGGAAGACCAAGATGGTAAAGAAGCTGAGAAGCCAAACATCATTAATTTTGATACCAGTTTGCCCACATCACATATGGTATGTTTTTATATATTATCTCTTAAATATATCCTGAAGGGATTTTAATGGGTTTTGTATAGTTTTGCTATATTGTTGTTAAGCCTCAAGCTTTCATAGAAGGTTGGAAAAAACTTAAAGGGATGCCTGGGCAGTGATGCCTGGGCAGGGATACCTGGGCAGGGATACCTTCCCCTATCCCAAGGAGCTCCCAATATGCAGCCTGGCCTTGGGCACTGCCAGGGATCCAGGGGCTGCCACAGCTTCCCAAAATCCCATCCAGCCCTGCCCTCTGGCAGTGGGAGCCATTCCCTGTGTCCTGGGCACGGAGTCTCTCCATCTGTCCCGTAGCTCCTTGCGCTACTGGAATTGCATCAGCCTGCAGCTTCCTCCAGGCTGCAGAAGCTGTGGCAGCAGAGCAGCTCCGTGTGTCCCTGTCCCCCTGAGCCCCAGCCCATCCTGAGTGTGCCTCCTTGCAGTACCTGGGCTCGGACATGGAGGAGTTCCACGGCAGGACGGTGCACGATGACGACAGCTGCCAGCTGATGCCGGTGCTGCCGCGCGCCATGGTGATGCTGATCCCCGGGCAGACGCTGCCGCTGCAGCTCTTCCGCCCCCAGGAGGTCAGCATGGTGAGGACTTTGATCCAGAGGGACAGAACCTTTGCTGTGCTGGCATACAGGTAACAGCCAGGCCTTGCTGGCATGTGCAGAGTCTTGGTGGCACGGTGTCTGTGGATGCCAGAGCGAAAGCAGATGTTGCATCAGTTCCGTGCTTGGAGCTGAAATGGTTTAACAGAGATTGTTCCAATGTGTGATGGCAGTGTAGTCATCTCTTTGTGGGGAGAGACAGCAAGTGCTGATCTGCTTCCCTGCTGGAGCATCAGTAACTGTTTGTTCCAGCTTGTTAAAGAATAAGCCTTGACCTGAAATGTAAAAGTCACATTCTTGTTTTGAGAGCTGTATTGTTGCTTGTTTTGTGTGTGAATTAACAAGCACTGGTAAATGTTTCACTGTGGAGTTGGGAGACAGGAGGTGATAGAAAAGTGGAAAAGAGAGAAGCTGATCAGGGAATGTTCCTGTCTCTTCCCCCTGCTATTTACTATGGATTAATTGTGTGGGAGGTGGGAAGAGTTCCTGTTATGAAGTAAATCTGAAGAATGTTGGTGCTTTCAGTGTCTGCACTTGAAATGCTGACGCACTGGTGTCATCCCTGTGCTCCCAGAATGTCTCACCTGGACCCTAAAATAAAACCAAGTCACCTGGCAAAAAAAAGCCAACCAACCAAATCAATAGAAGCTGCTTTATAATGGAAGAATTATTATTGTGATGAGTTAAGTGTATTTCCCCAAAAATTGCTTTTTTGTTCAGAGCAGTCATGTACAGTCAGTGCAGGCAGACTGGAGTCTGAATTAGCTGTTTGGAGGGGGGGTAATTAATTTAATTCATCTTTAATTCTTTACTTTTAGTAATGCACATGAGAGGGAAGCACATTTTGGAACCACAGCAGAAATCTATGCCTACAGAGAAGAGCAGGAATATGGAGTGGAAACAGTCAAGGTGAAAGCAATAGGAAGACAGAGGTTCAAGGTGCTTGAAATACGAACACAGTCTGATGGGTAAGGAAATAATGCAGTTAATTCTATACTCAAGTCAACTTTGATAGCATATTCCCTTATTTTTTATATTCCAGTTTGATAACTGATATTTAGAGGCTCTTCTCACTAGTTTTAACATATTAGGTAATTAATGCCTTTTTCCATTTCTAAAAGTGATCAAGATCCTGAACATGCAGTAGGAATATGCTGAGTGTTCCCTCATTTTCAAGTCCTTGGCATTGTGCTCTGCTCCACTGTCACTGGCCAGAGCTCCAGGCTCCTGCACTGATCTGGGAGCATGTGACAATTCTTAGCACAATTGCTGGAGCTTCTGTAATATTTCCTGCAAAGCTTGTGAAGCATTACTCTGGAGCTACTCACCTGTACCCTGCATTCAGCATTGCTTTGGAAAGAGGCCTGGGAGCAGCATTTCTGTGACCTGCAGCTGAAGAAATGAGGAATTGCTGTGCTGTTTACTCTCTGTTAGGCTCCAAATAACAGGCTGGATGTTACAGCTTAGGAAAAGCCCAGCTTGGACACATGGTGGCAGTGCTTGGACAGCAGCAGCAGCACCTTTGATACTGGGAATTCACTGTCCAGAGCTCCTTAGCAAGAATAGCATTTCCATAATTCTTGGTATTTCTGATCCCTGAGTGCTTCTGGCACAACATAATCTTATAATTTATTGTAAGTTACCAGTTCAGTGCTGTCTCTGTGAGAAAATTGTAAATTTGTAATGACACACCCCTCCATATTTCAGGATTTCTGCTGCATAATCCTGATAAAACATGAAGTCTTTCCTGCTGGACATTATTCTTAATAGCCACATAACATATGCTGAGGTCTTTGTGGAAGAGGTGACCTTTGATGCTGGGATATTAAAATTTGATCAGAGTCTGTATCCTGTTTCTGCTGATTCTGACCTCTAGCTGAGCACAGCTTTTGTGGTTTGAAGATAGCAAAGTGCATTTCAGCTGAACTGAGGCATTGAGATGGAAGAGCTGGTGATTTATGCCAAAAGTAACTTGAGGAGACAAAAACTTAAATCCATAGTGCTGAGATTGTGGAACATTCAGCTGTGTTGCCACTGCCAATCTCCCTGTACTTCTGTCCACCACAATTCCAACAGATCTGTAGTGCTCTAAAATAAAAAGAACTTGAGGTGGAATGGGTTGTTGTTTACATTCTCTAGTACTGTGGAGTGATTCATCCATTGCACCAGCCTGTTTTCCTATAAGCAGTAAAATCCATATTTTAAAGTGAATATATTTGAGAAAGCATTTAGAAAATGAGTGTACACCTGATTTTTTTGTTTCCATTTCAGAATCCAGCAGGCTAAAGTGCAAATCCTGCCTGAGAGAGTGCTGCCTCCCACCATGGCAGCAGTGCAGCTGCAGTCCCTCAGCAGGTGCCACGTGCTTCCCTCTTCCAAACCCTCCTGGCAGGACAGAGCCATCAGGCAGTGGTGGCAGAAGTACCAGAAGGTGAGAAGTTGTTCTACAGCTTTGCTTAGTTTGTTTTTGTGTATTTTGTCTTAATTTTTGATGGCATCTTGAGAATCAGTGTTCAGTTCCATTTGTAGAGGAGGAGGCACAGCAGGGAAGGCAAATTCCAGGCTCCTGCTTGGAATCACACAATGGTTTGGGTTGGAAAGGTCCTTAAAGCTCATCCATCCCATGGGCAGGGACACTTCCACTATCCCAGGTGTCTCCAAGTCCTGGCCTGGGGCACTTCCAGGTTTGAGGAGTCCACAGCCTCTCTGGGACACCTCTGCCAGTTTCTAACTATTATTTATTCCATTGTTTTGGTCACTGAAACAGAAAAGTTACCTTGAAATCTTCCATCTCTGTACAGATCTTTGGAACTGCCTCCAGAAATTAATACAGAGTCCTGGTAACTTAACTCATGTTTGGATTTGCTTTTTTTTTTCAATGGTTTTGAACTCTTGCACCCTCAAAATCAAATAAAAACCCCCATTGATAACAAAGAGCTCTTGATTCTCAGAGTTCCTGCCCAAGTTCATGTGAGTTAATGAGCTCAGAAACACTGGGCTGTGGGGCTGGAATCCCTTTCCAAGGCTGATTCTGTCAGGTGAAGCTGAAATGAAAAACCTGGGATGCAGATCCAGAGCAGGGAAATTGTCCTGTTGACCTCCATCTCTCTACTGGTGTAATTTGTAAATGAGGAGAGTTGTCCTCCAGGGGGAGATTAAAATTCAATTTGTACATATTTGCAGTGCAATATGATCTCCCTTTTTGAAAAGCAATGTAGTTGTGTTGTGTGCAGCTTTTTAGACTTTTATTAACTAAAGCTGTAAAGTTCTGTGTTCAGAAATCACTGGAGAAAATTGGTTAATTAAGGAAATGACATTACACTGGTGGAAGTTTGGTGGTTCCAGAGACAGCTGGTGAAGACTTAGGAACAGATGCACTGTAAATAGCACTTAAATTTTGAACTGTCTCCATTTCAGATAGATACCCTTCTGAAAGACATAAGTTTTTATTAGGAAACATCAGAAATACCCTAATGCAGAGACAGGTTTAGTGACACAATCCATGTGTGGTCCTGTTCAGAAGGCTTAGCCCTCAGTACATCTGAAAATGGGTTTGGAAGTTTCACAGTGAAGTGCTGGTCCTGATGGGGATAATTTCTTGTATCTTTAAATCAGGTCTGTCTCCCCTGTTTCATTTTTTTTTTTTTAAACCAAACTTGTCCCTAAAATCTGATTTTTTAAAAGAATAAATATTTGTGGGTTTGGTTTCAGAGGAAGTTCCACTGTGCAAGTTTGACATCTTGGCCCCCCTGGCTCTACTCTCTCTATGATGCTGTAAGTTCTCCTTTGAATCAAATAACCTCCAGTGAGCTTTATAGCTGTAATAATGAAGTATGGGATAACATAAAAGCTTACATTTTGTTGGCTCATAATTTCCATTTTGAAGCATTTTATATTCAGTGTGATAGGAAAAGATCAGAAAGGGCTTCCCTCTCTGTGGTTCCCTCCTTCTTAGAGCAGATGTCTGGGAGGGATAGCAGAGATTCTGTTTCCTTCTGTGTTGTCTCAGAACAAAACCAGTTAAAATATATTGGTACAAAGTGATTCTTTAATTATTCTTCAATTAAAAGATGCTGTCCACTTAGGGAAAAGAGCTTACTCTACATTTTGCTTCCCTTTTGGTTTTTTCCTAAGAAGAAAACAGCAATACCTATATATTTAAATTAGGCTTTTCTTCTAACAAAAGGAAACCTTGATGGAAAGAGTCAAGAGGCAACTCCACGAGTGGGATGAAAACCTCAAAGATGAATCTCTTCCATCAAACCCAGTAGGTACGAGATTCTATGAACCCACATTTCATTTTTTTTTAACTTCCTTAAGAAACCTGTGGTGAACAGGAACAGCTGGATTATTTCTCTGTGAATTCTAACAGACCTGCTGCTTTCTCATTTCTAGATTTTTCTTACAGAGTTGCTGCCTGCCTGCCCATTGATGATGCTTTACGTATCCAGTTGCTCCAAATAGGCAGTGCTGTGCAGAGGCTCCGCTGTGAGCTGGATATCATGAACAAAGTGAGTAGCTCTTCTTTGCTGCCCATCAAATTGCCAAAAAAAAAAGGGGGGTTGCTGTTACAATCTCCTCCAGAAAGTATGGAATTGCCAGCTAATCCTTCCAGATTAATTTGGGTGTTCTGTTATTTCTTCAAAAGTTTGCTCGAAAGGAAAATGGTTTCTCAGTGCTGGATTATGTTTGGGAGCAAGCAAGAAACATAATTCAGTGGAATGGAAAAGAATTAGAATTAGAATTAGAATTGGAATAGAATGGAATGGAATGGAATGGAATAGAATAGAATAGAATAGAATAGAATAGAATAGAATAGAATAGAATAGAATAGAATAGAATAGAATAGAATAGAATAGAATAGAATAGAATAGAATAGAATAGAATAAGGATAGAATAGAATAACAATAATTTCTTTTGTTGGAAGTGTTTCAGTGTGGCACAGCACTTTCTTAGCCAGGAGATGGTGCTAGAAGTGCAGTGTTGTTAACAACCATCACAGCCCCACACTGACACCACAATTTAGCATCATTTTGCCATGGAAACTTGTGGATTTTGTAGCAAAATCTTCATAGTATTGAGCATAAATGTAAAGATTGGACTAAACTGATCTTTTTTGTAAAAGACACATTTATTTCTTAGGCAATTCCTTGTTAAGATGTTCAAAAACTTGTTTCCCTTCCCTTCTTTCCATTGCCATGGCCTTGTAATATTCTAAATGTTCTATTTTTGTGTAACACAGTTCTTAATAATAATTGGTATTTTCTAAATAACAATATTGTGTTTGTCTAATGGGTACAGAGCAGTGGAAATGTTGCCTGTTTGCCTGAAAAGTACTGTCATTAAATTCTTGCCTGTTTCTGGGGAAAAGTGACCTGAGGGTCATTTTTATAGTGATCATCTTTCCAAAGCTCATGTACCAGAAATTTAAAGAAAGGAGACAGAAACCTTCTCTTCCAAATTCTGAGGCAGAAGTAGACAGTTTTTTGCCTGAGGCTGTAATCAGGCTCAATTTCACTTATCTTTTCTGAGTTGAAACTCTGGAAACACCCTGATACTCAAGTGCTGCTGACAACTGTTCATGTTCAGTAATTATATATTTTCTATAAATTCCAAAGAGACAGAAAAACTGAATTTACCCTCATAAATTTAAGCTTTTAACCTGTACCCAGAAGGTGTTTTCTTCATCATCATGTGATGTTTTGGTCTGTAAATTTAACTGTTCTGTATTAGTGTCAGAATGGAGAGTGCATTATATACTCCTATATACAGTTTATTTAGCTTTTTACAATTTATTTAGCAGCATTTTGATCCAATCCAGTTTTTTTTTTTAGCCAGGGTTCTTTAAGGTACCCTGTTTTGTTCAGAGTGCAATTTCCAATAATAAAACTGATCCACTTTCCTTTGTGATACCAACTAATGATATTGTACTTTTATCAGCTTTCCCTGCTGTTAATTCAGTTATTTTAAGGAGTGTTCCTGACTCCAGGTGTTACACTGTGAATTGGGAGTGCTAATTTCAATCATTAGAGAGTTTGGAAGTGGAGCCATGGAATAAAATAGTGGCTCATTTTGGGGGGAATTTCACAGCATTACCCTTAAAAAATACAAAGTACAAGTAATGCACATCCTGCAAATGAATGGGAGTGTTCTGCTGAGCTGATTTAAATACTGCTTTTCTGGGCAGTGTCAGTGATGAATTGTTTAGTTTGTACTTTGTAGAAATTGTTGAAGATGGATGAATCTGTGATAATCTCCAGGAGAGAGATCAATATGTTTTACCTGTTTTTGTGAGGAAATTGAACCCATTGATCTACAGTACCCTCAAATTTAAGAAAGACTTAATGATTGCATTTGTCTCATCTGCCTTTTCTGTGCTGTGCTGCAGAAGAGCAAAGGTTGTTTTTTTCTAAATTAGCCTTTAGAGACCTTAAAAGGTTGGCTCATTTATTATCTTTGTGGAGTCAGATCCAATTCTCTGTGTGTGGATCTTTTTGTGAGGGGATGATAGGAAAATTAGGTCTTTTAGATAATAATTAATGTTTAAATAAGTAAAATGCACAGAAAAAATATCCCACATCAGATGAACAAAACAATTGCTCCAAAGTCTGTTCTGATGGGCAGAGAGAGATGTTTTTCATTATTTCCCACTGCTGACATACATCTGGAAATTAATAAAATTATCCTTTGTTTCTCTTTCCCAGTGTACATCTCTCTGCTGTAAGCAATGCCAAGACACAGAAATAACTACCAAGAATGAAATATTCAGGTGAGTTTATTACTCTTCATCTTGAGCAGCTCCTTTTGGTCACAAACATGGGCACAGCAAAGCAGATTAAATCTTAAAACTGCTGGGTTGGCCATGGCTCCAATACAATTGAAGTAAATATTTATAGAGAGTTTATATTTGATAACTTTTATTTTTTAATACAAAGTTAGGAAATCTCAGCATTTCCAGGTATATTGGAACAGAAATTGGTGTTGTGCCACACCCCCAGCACCTTGCACTAAACAATTGGAAATCTAAATCACATAAAGACTTTTTCATATTTCTGAATAAAGTTTTTAATATCCCAGATTTGACTTCTCAACACTTCATTTCTATGTCAGCAGGCCACAAGAGCAGATGGAAATGCACTAATTAGGGGATGTGAACAGGCTCCCAGGATGTTGGCATGCAGGGAATGTTCCTATTTAAACCATGAAATGTTGGGATCCCTTTTTACTTCTTAGAATTTAAGGATTTTCCTGATAAGTGGCCCCATTCTCTATTTGCCCTATACAATATCTCCCATATTTAACTACAATTACATTTCCCAAATAATTGCTGCTGCTGTCAGCTTGTCACTGCTTTTCATCCTGGTGAACTCCCATCAGCCCATCCCCTCTGATAGTGGCAAGGTTAAAAGATGCTTTGGGTTAACAAAGACTCCCCACAGTTTTTCTTTATGATAAGGAGCTGATGGGGTAATTAAAAGCCATTTCTTATCTTCTAATCAAATAAAGACACCACAATTCCTGCTGTGTCAATATGATCAACTTTGAGAAGATGCTGAGATGTTGGTGCAATAAATGAACATTTTTTTCTTACTAATAAAGTTGCATTTTCCTTGCTTTTCTTGGAACTTGCTGGTTAAAGTGATACACAGGATGAGTCTCTCTGTACTTTCCTGCAATTCTGAGCAAATTTGAGCAATGATATTTTAAATTAGCATCTATTTCCTTTCAGTTTTTCATACTATAATTCAAGGTATTTTTTTCCTCTACTAAAAGTGGTTTTTTGTTGTTGTTGAAATACTTTAAGCTTATCTGGCAGTTTTTCCTCTGTTGATATTTGCCATCTTTTGGGGCTGGATTTTTTTTTATTATTATTATTATTTTTATTTTTCTTTGCTCTCTGACCAAATTCCTTGTGTTGCAGCTTATCCTTGTGTGGGCCCATGGCAGCCTATGTGAATCCCCATGGATACATCCATGAAACCCTCACTGTATATAAAGCTTCCAACCTGAGTCTCAGTGGAAGGCCCTCCACAGAGCACAGCTGGTTCCCTGGGTAAGAGCAGCACTTTTTTTATTAGAAAATGACCTAAATTGGCTTTTTCTGGCAGGGTGGAATAGTAAATATTGAGTTTTTCAGGCACGTGTCATCATTTTGCTGCTAAAAAGTAAGGAAGTAAATTTAGATTTATTCAAAATGCAGGATAAAATGGAAAAGAAAATCACATAAAATATTGCAGAATTTAATATTTTTTAAATGGGGAAATACTTAGAGTCTAAACTATTTAAACCATGTTGTCTGGAAATTTCTTTATATGTAGTTTTATTTAAAGTGCAGCTGTTTTCAGAACTGTTTTCATACAGCTTTAGTGCAAATGAAAACCAGAATACATAAATGCATTTAGTCTACTGAATTACATTTTTATATCTAAAACCTGAATAAATGTTACATGAAATGAAAAGCTAATAACATTTCTATTGATCTGATTATCTTGGATGTTATTTTAATAAGAAATAATTAATAATGAGTCTGCCTCTGTGAGACAGTAACAGAATTAAGTGTTTAGATTTAGAAGTTTGACTAATAATAACAACAGGATTTTTTTTCCTGGAATATCACACAGAACTAAACAGTGACTTGTAGGATGTCTGGCATTTCTGTCACACATTTTAACTTTTCCCTAAAGAAAATTGGAGACTTTTAATATCTGGAGTTAATATTGCTCATCCTTTTGTGTTTTCTCAGCTGTTTTATGATGGCTTTGAAATATTCATGTTCTACCTCATAAAACTGTTAGAGAAAAGCTCTGCTGCTGTGGAAGTGCAGCAGTCCCTGTTATTTGAGAAGGGCAAAAATCACTTTCATTCCCATTAAATAATTTACTCTGAGAAGTTTTCTGAGCCCTCTTTAGGGTTCTCAGCATTTTTCACTGCTGGAACCTGGGACAACAAAAAGATTTGGTTGCTTCCTCTCTTCAGAGAGACAGGAGAAGCCTTTGGGGTGGGATGTTTGTGGGTTTTTTGCTTTATTTTTTGAAGTTTGCAGGGTTTTAGATGGGAGCTGGGCACTGGATTCCTGAGGATTCTTTGCAATGAATTGGTGCCCAAATTCAGTTTGGGGATTGTCACCCAAATTCTGTTTGGGGATTGTCACCCAAACTCAATTTGGGGGTTGTCTCCCAAACTCAATTTTGACACTGCCACCCAAACTTAGTTTTGGCACTGTCACCCAAACCCATTTTTTGGTTGTCACCTGAACCCATGCTGTGTTGTGCTGTCCCCATGTTGTGCTGTCCCCCATGCTGTGCTGTCCCCATGCTGTGCTGTCCCCATGTTGTGCTGTCCCCATGCTGTGCTGTCCCCATGCTGTGCTGTCCCCCATGCTGTGCTGTCCCCCATGCTGTGCTGTCCCCATGCTGTGCTGTGCTGTCCCCCATGCTGTGCTGTCCCCATGCTGTGCTGTCCCCATGCTGTGCTGTCCCCATGCTGTGCTGTGCTGTCCCCCATGCTGTGCTGTCCCCATGCTGTGCTGTCCCCATGCTGTGCTGTCCCCATGCTGTGCTGTGCTGTCCCCCATGCTGTGCTGTCCCCATGCTGTGCTGTCCCCATGCTGTGCTGTCCCCATGCTGTGCTGTGCTGTCCCCCAGCCCATGCTGTCCTGTCCCCATGCTGTGCTGTCCCCATGTTGTGCTGTCCCCATGCTGTCCTGTCCCCATGTTGTGCTGTGCTGTCCCCATGCTGTGCTGTGCTGTCCCCCATGCTGTGCTGTCCCCATGCTGTGCTGTCCCCATGCTGTGCTGTGCTGTCCCCCAGCCCATGCTGTCCTGTCCCCATGCTGTGCTGTCCCCATGTTGTGCTGTCCCCATGCTGTGCTGTCCCCATGTTGTGCTGTCCCTATGCTGTGCTGTGCTGTCCCCATGCTGTCCTGTCCCCATGCTGTGCTGTGCTGTCCCCCATGCTGTGCTGTCCCCCAGCCCATGCTGTGCTGTCCCCATGCTGTGCTGTCCCCATGCTGTCCTGTCCCCATGCTGTGCTGTGCTGTCCCCCATGCTGTGCTGTCCCCCAGCCCATGCTGTGCTGTCACCCATGCTGTCCTGTGTTGTCCCCCACACCCATGGGTGCTCTGCAGCCGCTGATCCGTGCTGTCCCCCACACCCATGGGTGCTCCGCAGCCGCTGATCCGTGCTGTCCCCAGGTACGCCTGGACCATCGCGCAGTGCCGGCTGTGTGGCAGCCATGTGGGCTGGCGCTTCACGGCGGCGCGCAGGGATCTGGCCCCGCCGCGCTTCTGGGGCCTGACGCGCTCGGCGCTGCTGCCGCGCATCCCCGGCAACGACGAGGAGACGGAGCCGGAGCCGGGCTCGGGCTCGGGGCGCGGCCGCTCGCCGCGGCTGTGCCTGTGACACCCCGGGACAGCCCGGGACACCCCGGGACAGCCCGGGACACCCCGGGACGGCCCTGCCCGCGCTGCTGCCGCGCATCCCCGGCAACGACGAGGAGACGGAGCCGGGCTCGGGGCGCGGCCGCTCGCCGCTGCTGTGCCTGTGACAGCCCGGGACAGCCCGGGACAGCCCTGCCCACCCTGCTCAGCCAGAGCCCCGTGAGACCCCGGAGCCGGCGCAGGCAGCGCCCTGAGCTCCTCCTGGATCTGCAGGCGACACCTGGAACCTCCGGACACGTTGGGACTGGACTTGTGTCGTTCCCGCTTGCAGAGAGGAAGGGGGATGGAAAGTGAACTGCAGCCGAAATCCCCATAGGCAGAGTCTGGCCGATGCAGAGGTGCCAGGATGGTAGAGAGCAGTGAGCTGCTGTGGAGTGTTTGCCATAACACACTGACACCTGCTGTGCTGACAATCCCCCTTCTAACTCTGTCAAATCCTTCAGGTTTGCTGCTTGTGCTGTTTCTCAGCTTTTTGCTGAATAACCATGGAAGAGAGAAGCAGCCTGAGAGTTTCTGGGTGCTGGAATTGCAGCTGCCTCCCAGCATGGAACCCGTGGGGAAGTGTCTGTTCCTTACAAGTTGTCTCATCTGTTTAGTCCATTTGACTTCAGAAGTCTTGAAATTTTAAATTATTGATAAGAAGTGCACAGGTCAGTCCCAGAGGGTAAACAGCATTGTCATGTTCTGTTCAATGTGCTTCAATTGCTTCCCCAAATTATTGCTGGTTATTTTTCCAGGGGAGATGTCCAGGGGTTTGGGAAGGACTCTGAAACACCCCACTGAGGTGATTTTTAAGTACTGCTTGTTGTGACAAAGGGAAGGAAAAATCTCTTTTAATTAATTTTGTTTTAACTTTCAGATCACAAAGCAAAATTTCACATTATCACCTTAAAAAGAGCAAAAATTTCCAAATAAAACAGAAATAAAGGCAGTGCTTTTTTATGGGGAGGTCTCCTGGTAGATCTTTGGTTTGGTTTTTATTTTGTCTGTGCTCCACAAATTGGTTGCAAACTGGGACAGCTTTTCCCACTGATTTATTATTTTTTTCCTCTCAGAATGCACTTTGATGATGGAAATGAAGATTTTTTTTTTTCAGTGGTTTTGCACATAAACACTTTGTTTTTCGTGAGAGCTTTTATCACTCACTCTTAATTTCTTCACAGTGATGTAAAAGTAGTCAGGGGTAAGACAAGAGCCAGTGGTTGTTCTCTGCCAGGCTCCAGGCAGGTGGAGCAGGGACAGATCAGCTGAGGGCCAAGGCCAAGGCTGGCACAGCAGGAGCTCATTCCTGATTCCCAAGGCACTGAGGAACCTCCAGCTGGAAAAACCCCAAACCATGGACTTGCTGCTGGGTATTTGTCATGCCGGGTATGTAGAGATTAATTGTGTAACTCAGGTTTAGTTCTTTGAAACTTTCTACCTCTGTGCTGCTTCTGTTCTTCTCAGACACATTTAATTCCCTGTGCAGTGCCCTGACTTGGCAGTGACCTGTGCAAAGCAATATTTGGGATGTGGCTCTGAGCAAACAGAGGGTGATGATGGCTCATTTTCATCCAGAAAAGCTCTGGGTGTTGATAATGATTGATTGCAGGCTTGGAAAGCCAAGCAGGGTGTGAGAAGGAAACTCTGAACTCTGGAGCCAGGCCTGGCTTTCCCTCAGCCCTGCACACACAGCACACCTGGGCTGTACCTTTGGCTGGTTTTGTTACTTTTCCCTCCAAGTCCCTCCTGCCTGTTGTTCTGTGACCCTCAGTGGTGGCAGAAGTTGGACCTTCTGCTGCCTTGGTGTGACCATTCACTGGGGGCTGGGGAAGGGAAATTACAAAATGATTTTCTTAAGCTGTCACTGAACTTCTAAAGCTTCAGTTCTTTGGGGTTTTGGCTGATTCTTTTGCATTCTCAATTAAAAATGGCAATGATTTAATCCAGAATAAGCATGTTTTTGGTGTTTTGCCTATACAGTCAAATGTAAACTGATACAATTGAGGTAAGTCAGGAGTAAATTGACACTAAATTTTATTGATGATGCTGTTCCATGTTAAGCTGTGTGGTGTTTGCTGTATTGGGATCCATGACACTTCCCAGGTTGAATCCAGTCCTTACAGGAGGCATCAGAGTATCCAGCACTCCAGGCTGTGCACTTGGGGAGGTTCCTTCCATTGGTTCATATTCTCCATGCTTTTCCCTGTTTGAAGAGAAAAAACATTGCTGGGAATTTGGGAAAATTAGGAACATCACTATGGAAAAATACAGCAACAGCTTAGGAGAGCTAATTAAAGGGAAGAGATTTTATGAATGTTTACTACATTCACCCCATTGATTGGCTGATGCAGGAGTTAATTAATGCAGTGGGCAGGACTGAGGGATCACAGGATTTCCAGCACAGACTTGCTCATTTTCAAGCATCACCAACACATCCAGTCAGAGCCTGTAACTTGGCAAGTTTTCATTTATTTTACTTTCATTTTGACAGATGGGTAGAACCACTTGTACACTGGGTCTGAAACATTTCAGATACTCATTTGTTTTTAATTAATGCTGTTTTTGGATGTGCTGCAGTTCATTTGTTCCTCTCTCTGTCACCTTTAATTGCTCTGTAAACTGCTCCAGGGGTAGCCCAGTCTCTGCTTTAACTCTTCCTTCTCTCTGCCTTTTGGCACAACTTTTCTGACCAATCTTGTGGCTTGCAAATACTTGCAAAGAATAAAATTCAATTTGTTTCAAAACTCACCTGGTTTTGCTGATTGTCAGGGTGGGAAAAGGAAACATTTGGCTTTATGATGTGTTTTAAACAGGTTGGCTCCAAAAAGTCAAAGTTTCACTTCCAAGTTTCAACTGGCCCAGGACAGGGAAGGTGAGGAATGACAGGGGAGAGAGGGGAGGTTGTCAAGTCATTAATTGTGAGTATCATTTAATTAGTCAAGTAATCTGCTGGAGAGCTTTACTTGACCATGTCTGTATCAAACTTCATCTCTTCCCTCCCCCTTTGCTATTTTAATACCCATACTCTATAAAGGAGTGTTTATTTAAACCCAGCATTTCTCCAGATCCCAAACTTCCACTGCTTGCCTGAAATCCTGACTATTTTTTATTTCATGCCTTTCATTTTCCTAGGAATTAATTTTAGTGGAAAAAGAACCAGAGATAGTGGACAAATGAGAAACCTCAAACCTTTCAAGAGGTGTTGGAACACAGGTGCTCCCTGTGCTGAATTCCAAGGACTGTTCAGGGAGGTGCTTGTGGAATCATCAGGTTTTGCTGGTTTTTTGTGAGCCCTGGAGATTTGTAGCAGGATCCTCTGTGTCATCAGTGAGGGATCCTTTTACTGACCAGCTTGGCCAAATAATCTCCATTTAATTTCTACTTACTAATAATTAAATTGGCTTTGAAATGATTGATTTAATAATGCACTCTACAGCAGCTGTAACTCTCTATCCTGTGTAGTAAATAATCCTGATTAAATTCTTTTCAGGCTAATCATTACCAGCATCAATTAAAATAAACCATTCCTTGCTGTTCCCATGCATGATTTGGATTTTCATCCTTAATCCTGGGGGACAAAGTTGTGCAGGGGTTCCCTGACAGCAGAACAATCCTTTAGACTTGAGGCAGGGATTAAATCTGGGAGCAGGACTGGATCCAGGCACACCCAGCCCCTCTCAGGGCTGGAAATTTCAACTCTGCACTCATGGGAAGATCTCCCTGCTAAACTTTGGACACAGTATCCATCTGGTAGATGCCAAGATCATAAATTTCAAGCTTTTGTCCTTAAAAATCTTCTCTCTAAGGGGAGTTGGACCCTGACAGCAAATTTGGGTAAAAATTAAGAGTTATTATTTTACCACCTCCACAGCCCTTGCCCTAAAGCTGATTTTCACTTTGGTGAAGTCTTTAAAAGACTCTCTTACAACCCTGAATTTTGTCACTCTCCCTCCCAAGATTTCAGTAGTTGCACAAATGACACAAAGGAGGTTTCCCATTAATCACCTCATTAAATTAAGCACCATCCTGTCCTTGTGAGATTTGCCTTCCTAACAAACAGCCCTTCCCTCTTCCCTTGCTGGCTCCCACAAATTCCCAGGCACCTTCAGGATAATTTATTTAAAGAACCAGACATCCCAGGAAAATCAAAGGCAGCTGGGAAGTTGTGTGAAAACCCAAAATACTGATTTTTTTTTTTCCAGCATTGTTCCAGTGTTGCCACCTAGTGTTGCAAAATGATATCCAAGGAAAATGAAATCCAGAGGAGTTTATTTGTTATCATGGTTCTGTAGGAAAACTTCAACCTGCAACAAGATTTATACACACAAGAGCTGCTCTCAGATTTTTTTTAACAGCACACCAAAAACCCCAAGGATAGGAAGACATTCATAAAGACCAGGAATAGCTCTGCTCCAAATCCCCAAATTCCCAAGGCAAGGAGCTGGATCTCCCCTTGGTAATGTTAATTAACATTAATCATCTGTCTCACACCTGAAGTTGAAAATCCAATGTAGAACCTTCAGCAGCTTGCTGTGGATTTAGTTACTCAGTGATAAACTACTGGAAATTCATGATACTCACTCAGCCAAGTCATCCTTTAAATCTAAAATTGATTCTAGAGTTCTGAAAAATAAAAATAGTCCTAGAAAAGAGCCTGGTTTTCCAAGGCAAGGCTGTTGGGAACTGCTGGAGTGAGTATTTTCATCTGTTATCCAGCTTTAAGTACAAAAAGAGTTAAGGTAGAGCCCATTATTTCCTAGGCACATAAAAACCTCTCCATGATTTTTGATTTGCATCTAGAGGATGCAAACAACCTTTTGGGGGGAATTTTGTGATTTTTTTTTCTTGGATACAGAAAGAAGGAGAAAAATTTTGCCATCACCTCTCATGCCCTAAGTCATGACAAAGCAGTAAATATTTATCAGTAAAAACAGCAAAGAGAGGTTGAGAAGGTGGACTTTGGCAAACAGTGCTTGCCACTATTACAAAATGAGACCTGTCCTTGCAGGAGTCAGGAACTGGCAATGAGAATGTTCAATGTGACAAATGCTCAGCTGGCTGGGAGAGGCTCAGTTCCACTGGGATCAGGGCACACTCAGTCCTGTTGTTATTCCCTTCACACCTTCTTCAGGCAGCTCAGCAGTTCCTCTTTATCCATGTGGTAGCCACTCTTCTTCCACTCATCCCTCAGCTGCTGCAGTGCTGTCCCAATGTCCTTCCCTGAGGACACCCCCATCTTCCTCAGGTCGTGGCCACTGACAGGGAAGGAGGGCACAGTCCAGGCCTGCATTTCTCTCAAGAGCTGCTCCTCTCCTTGGTACTTCAGGAGCTCAAAGATCTTGGAGTTGGTGTTAGCTTCCCTAGACTAAGAGAAAAAAGGAAAAAAAAAAGATGTGAAACAGCAGAAACAGCTCCAAGTGTGCTCAGCACTGTGCTATTCCCTTTAGGCAGGATCTTGGAGAAGCTGGGACTATGGAAGCAAGGCCTTGTCCTGTCTCACAGGGGGTAAAACTGAGTCTTGCAGGCTCTGGGAGATCCTTGGATACTCTCCTGGATCCCAGCAGTAGCTGCAATCCTTCTCCATCACCTTTCCTGTGGCACACAGGGGACTGGCTCTTGCCCTCACTATCAGGTGCTGCTCTAGAAGTGCAGAATTCACCTGGAACTGACCTGATTTTGCTGTGGAAGAACATCCCAGGCTGCCTAAGGAACACCAAATTGTACTGATTTTCCATGCAGAGCTGAATTTCACAGAAAAAAAGCCAAATTCTCCTTGAGGTCCAGCTCCTGGTTCATATTTCAGCACAGCAAACTGCCAGTCCCAGGTAAGGTCACAAGAAACTGAATTTTACATCAATCCAAAAATTGCTCCAGAGCACAGGGTGCTCAGAGCTGCTAAAATACAGTAGGTTTGTTCTTTAGAAATGTCTTAAATGGAGTTCAGCTCACTGTGAAGCCCCAAATGAAGCAATGTGAACTACACTCACATCCATCAGGAAGTCCTGGTATGGTCTAAGTGCTTCTGGCCCTGAGGCTTTGGTTAACTCCTGCCTGTGCTTCACCAAAAAAAGGCCAAGGTTTTTCTCCTCCTTGGAGATTTTCAGCCTCAGGTCCAGGTTTGTGACATCATCCTTGCCCTTGAACAAGGATGTCAGGACAGTCATGGGTTTTGGAGATAGGTTTTGGATGTTTTTAGTGACTCTGGCAAATTCCTCTAAATTCCCATCAAGTGGTAACCCTAAAAACACAAACAGTGCAAAGAAGTGTTAATAAGAGAAGCTGGTGTTGGCACAGGATAAAAATAAAATCTCATTTCTGTGTAAACCCAAGTTTGATCTCAATTTGCCACAAAATTCTTTCTGTATAAGAGACAGGAGTAGGAAATCAAACTTCATTCCACTTTACCTATGTACTGGGCAATATCCAGCTCATACATAAGTTGAACCAAATGATTGACATGGTTTCCAGTAAGAATTTTTTTCAGTTCCACCCAAATCCTTTCTCCTGATATTCCAGCCAAGCCTTTGGCATTTTCTCTAATTGCTTGCAGTGTAATAGGCTCATGATCTCCAGGTTTCTCTGCAATTCTTCCATAAAATCTGTCAAATGAAACCCCTGGATGTTAGATTAGAAAACTGTTCCACTTACAATCATGAAATCTTTTAGGTTGGAAAGGAAATATGACAACTTTAACTCTTTTTACATCACTGATGTCTTTCTGCATATTATGTATCAAGGAAAAGCAAAATCTCTCACCTGAAGTATCTCAGGATTCTTAAATAATCTTCTTGTATTCTCTCAGCTGCCTTCCCCACAAATCTGATTTTCTTGTTTTGCAAGTCTTCATAACCATTAAAGAAATCATAGAGAGTCCCATCCAAACCTAGAAAAAAATGAGAATTTCCAAATGTGACTGACACAATAAAAAAACCACTCTCATTTGGAAATGAGTTGTGTGAGTTATCAGATCATCTCAGGTATTTATACAGAGCTTTGACACAGAGACAGAACTCACTGGCAAAACTCAAATTCACTGCTTCACCTACAAAAAAGAGTTTTTGAACTGTACCTAAGAACATGGAGTTGACAGTGAGATCCCTCCTCTCAGCATCCTTGTGCCAGTCTGTGGTGAACTCCACCTCTGCGTGCCTCCCGTCGGTGACAACGTCTATTCGCAGAGTGGTAATTTCAAAATTCTCTTCGTGGAGCTGCAAATCCCAGACACTGTCACTCAACACAACCAGGAAATGAAATGAAGGGCAAAAAATGAAATGCTCATTTTTTCAGCTCTGTTTGTGTGCTGTGAGTGCACGCATGCACAGCAATGTGTGCAGTGTTTTCATACAGAGTTGAGAAATAGGAATTTCTGAGAATAAATTTGTCATTATTTATTCTATAGAGAGCCTGGAGGAGATGGACTAAGAGCAAAGTAGAGGAAACAGAACTTGAGAGGAAATCAGGAGCAGGAAACATTAGGATCATGTGTGGGCAGCCAACATTATCTTTTCTGGTGATGACACAGCAGCATGAATGGGTTACATGCATTAAAATATAATGACTTGAATTCCACAATGAATAATCAAAAAACCACTCCAGGCTTTAAAACAGGGTCTCATTTAAACTCTTGCTGTGATACTTTAACAAATAAGAACCAAATTTTCTACTGGACATGCTGCACATCCACAGACAGGTAGAAAAGATCCCCACAAATCCCAAACCAACCCTGGCAGTGATGGTTCCGTGTTTTTCTCCTTTGTTATTGATCAGACGAACCCCAGCTGCTGTGAACATTTCCTTCATCTCTGCTGGTGTAGCTGTGGTGGCAAAATCGATGTCTTGTGGTGTCACCCCGCTCAGTAAATCCCTCACTGCCCCTCCTGCTATTCTCAGCTCATAGCTCTTCTTCTCAAACAGTTCTGGGAAGGGAAACCAAGCAGAAATAAACCCATGGCACAATCGGCTGCCTTCTCACAAAATTATTGTCACAGATGTAGCAATAAACACTCAAATATGCAGGAAGCAGCAAATAACTCGCAGCTTCATGCAAAACGCACTAGTTGGGCACCCATAGGTATTTCCCCTGTCATTGGGATTTATTTTTCTGAAAACATAACCCTTGGCAGGTCCTGGGGACTCTGGGCTGGAGATCATCTTGAACACTCACGGAAAAGAATTCAGATTATTTACGGCAGAACATATTGAACCGTGAACCCAGATTTCTCAAGAGAGCATGATGGAATCGGCCTCCAAAGGGGAAAAGGAGCTCGGGGACACTTTTTACCAGGGGATGGAGTCACAGGGCAAGGGGAAAAGGCGATAAGGTGGGGAAGGTTTGGGAGTGAGGATCCCAACCGAGGGCCCGGGATGGAATTCCCAGAGCAGCCTGGCACTGTGGAAAGTGTCCCTGCCATGGCAGGGGTGTCCCTGGCTGGGTTTGCGGTGCTTCCCGAGCCGAACCAGCTCTCGGTGCCGCTCTCGGTCCCGCTCTCCCCTCAGGGCCATTCTCGGTCCCGCTCTCCCCTCGGGGCCATTCTCGGTCCCGCTCTCCCCTCGGGGCCGCTCTCGGTCCCGCTCTCCCCTCGGGGCCATTCTCGGTCCCGCTCTCCCCTCGGTGCCATTCTCGGTCCCGCTCTCCCCTCGGGGCCGCTCTCGGTCCCGCTCTCCCCTCGGTGCCATTCTCGGTCCCGCTCTCCCCTCGGGGCCGCTCTCGGTCCCGCTCTCCCCTCGGGGCCGCTCTCGGTCCCGCTCTCCCCTCGGTCCCGCTCTCCCCTCAGGGCCATTCTCGGTCCCGCTCTTCCCTCGGTGCCGCGCTCGGTCCCGCTCTCCCCTCAGGGCCATTCTCGGTCCCGCTCTCCCCTCGGGGCCATTCTCGGTGCCGCTCTCCCCTCGGTCCCGCTCTCCCCTCAGGGCCATTCTCGGTCCCGCTCTCCCCTCGGTGCCGCGCTCGGTCCCGCTCTCCCCTCAGGGCCATTCTCGGTCCCGCTCTCCCCTCAGGGCCATTCTCGGTGCCGCTCTCCCCTCGGTGCCGCTCTCCGCCCGCCCTCCCGCACTCACCGGCCACGCTGCGCAGCCCCGGCGTGAAGAGCGCCTGGAACTGCGGCGCCTGCAGCCTCATGGCGCCGCCGCCGCTCCCGCCGAGCCGCCGCCGCAGCAGCCGCAGCCCGGCCCTGCGGGGCACAACCAACAGCTCAGCCCACATGGGCGGCACGGCCCGGCCCGGCCCGGCCCCGCGCCCGCACTCACCCACAAACACACACACGGAACCGGGACAGCGCCGGAGCGGCGGCGCCGGGAGATGAGCTCAGAGCAGCGCCGGGAGATGATGAGCTCAGAGCAGCGCCGGGCTGGGAGCGGCTCCGCCTCCGGGCCGGGTTCCGTGAGCGGCTCCGCCCCCGCTCCCTCAGCGGGGCCGGGAATGATTTATAAAAACCCTCCCAAAATCACAGAATCACCATCATGATCATCGAATTCAGCCCGTGCCTAACACCTCAACGAAAGCACAGCACCAAAAAACCCTCCCAGAATCACAGAATCACCGTCAAGATCCTCGAGTCCAACCCATCCCAACACCTCAACCAAACCGTGACACCCAGTGCCACAGCCAGTCTTGTCTTTTTTTAAATCATACCCAGGGATGCTGGGTATGATTACTGCCTCCCCAGGCAAAGCATTCCAATACTATGTTATTTTTTCTGTGTAAAACTTTTCCTAATATCCAACCTGTATTTCCCTTGGCACAACTTAAGGCTTTGTCTGGTTCTGTCAGTGCTGCCTGGAGAAAGGGACCAACCCCCCTGACCAAATCACCTTTCAGGGAGTTGTGAGGAGTGATAAGGTCACTCCCGAGTCTCCTTTTCTCCAGGATAAATCCCAGCACCCTCATTCATTCCTCACAGGGTTTGTGTTCTAAGCCCCTCACCAACCTTGGTGCCTCCTTTACCATGGCTTAATCTCGGTTTAGAGAAAGGATTTACAATAGGTAAATTATATTAAATTATAGCAGGGGGAAAACCTATAGTTTGGTAATGGCGAAATAACTGGGATGGAATTGATGGGTTTCTTCTCCCCGATGAGAAGGAATTTGGCAGCATTTAAGTGCTTGAATCATTGAAATCACAAAGGCATCATTTTGGAAAAAGCCTCTAAGATCACCAAGTCCAGCTGGTCCCCAGCCCTGCCAGGTTTGCCACCAAACCCTGTCCCCAAGTGCCACATCCACACAGCTTTAAATCTGCCCAGGGATGGGGACTCCCCCACTGACCCAAAACCCCATCCTGTTCTGTGAGATGAGTGATAATCAATTATTTACAGCTATTAATGTGCACTTGATAATGTGTAAATGCAGCTGAGACCGTGCCCATATTGGATTACACCCATTTTCACCAATTTGGCAGGAGCTTTAATTGTATCCTGAGCCCCTCCAAGCTTGTGTCACCTGCACATTAATAACTTTGGTTCCAGGTTGTTAATGAGGGTGAGTCATTACACTTCTTCTCCTCCTTTCTCTAACTCCATCACATACAGCTTCACTTTCTGCTTGGTCTCCCTTTGGGTTGGGTCCTGTTCCCTCTCCTGTTTGTGAGCCTGCATTACCATCATAGAGTCATGGAATGGGTTGGGCTGGAAGGAACCTTGAAGATCATCTTGTTCCAACAGCCTGCCATGGGCAGGGACACCTTCCACAAGCCCCTTCCATCCCTGAACACTTCCAGGGCTGGGGCATCCCCATCCCAGCCCCTCTGGGCAGCACAGAAATTATCCAACCCGAGGGATCACAGCTCAAAGCTCTCAGCACAATATTAGGAAGCTGTTTTTGCTCTGATACCCAAAATGCTACTGCTGTCTGCATGGCTGTATGGCCAGAGCTGTGGACAAGATGGCATAAAAAACTCTGGACAAAACATGCACACTTGTCCAGCAATGCCTGGGTTTGATTTTCTAGGAGTAGAACAAATTTGGATATCAGCAGTGTGGCTGTGGGTTATTTCTTTGTGATCAGTCATCACATTCCTGCTCTTGAAAACTCATCAGAGAACTCTCAGACCATTGCATATAATTAATACCCAATAAATAAAATAAACCCATTTATTGTGCTTGCATGGAGCCTCCCACCCTGTGGTTAAGTCCACAGTTCCCTTTTTCGAGGCGTGCTTATCTCTCTTCTCCCCTGCCATCCCCTCTGAGGTTCAGCCCTGCTGGCACTGGAGAGGCAGAGCTATAAAAGAAACCCCCAGGAGAGGAGGGGAACAAGCAGAGCCAGCTGCTGCCAGGACTCTGAGATCCCCAGGTAATCCCCAGATAACCCCCCCTGCTTTGGCTCTGCCTGCTGCTCGCTCTGAAGGCTGCAAAGCTCCTGCTTTTAAAGTGGGGAAAGCACCTGGAATCTGCTGCTCCTTCCTGGCTTGTGAGGAATTGGGATGTGTCAATGTAAGGGAGGAAATCGTTCCTGTTAGGAGGCTGGTTTTTGTGCTCTGGGTTTCTGCTGTCCTTTTAAAAGGAGTATATCCCTTTTACCCTCAGTTTATTATTTATATAACCAAAACATAGTCAAAACTTTGTCCTGAGAACTTATCATATCCATTTTTGTGAAGAGCACAATCCTCTTGTAGCCTTCCAGTTACCATCTTTACTTGCATACACTCATTTTGCTTCTCTTTTCAGCAATTTCTCCTGTGACACAGGATATCACAGACTGCAGCCTGTTCTCAGGGGTTCTGGTCTTACAGGTGCAGCTTCCAAAAGCTGTGCTTTCAATCTTAGTCTGGCAGCAAGAAAAACAGCATTTTGGAAAATGAAGCAAGAAGAAATAAACTGAAAAGAACAGGATAATAATTTAGGATTTGTATGAATTGCAGTAATGTTTTATATCCAGGTTCAGGTCAATAACGTGCTGCACAGAAAATGTAAGATCTATTATGCATGCTTTTAGAAGGACAAAAAAAAGATCTTTAGGATCTTTTTGCAAGTGTAGGGAAAAGAAAAAGCAGAATCCTTAACTTTTTGTAGACAAAAACCAAAAAAATCCACAGGTAGCCAAACCCACTTTAAATAAAACCAAGTGAGAGTCAACTGTTGCAGTTGTGATAATGCCTGAAACCAACACACTGACATTATTCACTCAGATGTGAATGCTGAGCACTAACAGATCATGAGGCTTTAAAAAGATTTTTTAAAAAACAATGTACTGAAGTAATTGTTTTGGTTTTTTTTTAAAGAAATAATGAATGAATGCTCTCAGCGGTGAAACTAATGAAGCTTCTTTCCCAAAGTTGCCTTTTATTTTCATGGATGTGAGGATAATGAATTTTTACTTCTAAACAGAGAGAAAAGTTATTAGAATATTTAATAGTCTCATCAGGTAAATGAAAGGATGTTTCTTGAAGCAGCAAAGAAAGTCTGATGCCAGTAATTTGTGCAGGCATAAATGTGTGCTGTAAAGAATATTTGTCCCATTGTCTGTGATTTGCTACATTTTGGGAGAACCAAAATACCTGGCCAGGATGTCATTCCATAGCCCAATGTACAAAAAATCAAACTCTGGCTCCTCAGGAATAATCCATTAGCAAACTTCTGAGTTTTCAGCTGGCCTTGTGCACATTTGGGCTGTCAGGAAAGCAGAGAGGCACAAAATGTGAATATAGATAATGAGGGGACTTGGACATTAAAAACACACTCTACTGTAGATGATGTGTCATTTTAATGAACTCAGCACTCAGACTGCATTTTGAAAAATAGTTACTGTACAGCAGAATTATTCCAACTGTGATCAGTGGGAGTGCTTCCAGTCCCTGGGTTATTCCTGCTCATTACCATTGGAAAATATTATGTTTGCCATGTGAGCAATTGCTGCAGTGCCCCAGGGAGGTGGGAGATTGGGCTGGGAGGGTGCATTTCTCTTCAGCAAGAACATTTTGGAAAGCTGCTGTTCTGAATGCCCATATTTATATGAGGTTGTACATGAATGATTACACAGAGATTTTTATATCTTTTTTCCTCCCACTAATTCATGAAACAATCCATAGGAAAATGCTGGGTTTAAGCATTAAAAATTGTTGTTCATTTAAATTAGAAACAAACAAAGCAGTTTCTCTTACACCCGATAATTAACAGTGGAGAATTAGCCTTGAGGTGAGCAGTGACTGTGCCTAGAGAGCTTTATTGGAGGAATAACTAGAAAGCAGCTACTTTATATAGAGTGGGAGCTAAAAATATAGTTATTTCTGTTCTTGGAGGGAATGGGACTGTCCCCAAAGTCTGCACAAACCTGACTCACTTTCCATGGAGAAATGCTTTAATTCCATGGATGCTCTGAACATCCCTACGTGAAGGTTTGAACCAGCAGCTTTCCAGAGAGGGCTTGCAAAGGGAGCAAGATGAACTGTGCTCAGGGGTACCTATATTAAATTTAGCTCCCACAAGAAGCATTTTCCTGCAAGAAAAGAAGAGTTTACCCGTGCAAGGCAGCAGTTTGATCATGGGCATGGATCATGAACCATGGTTGGGTGTTTAACCCTTGGGCTTGTGTTCATTTTTAGCTGCTGTAAAATGCTGAGCAGGCTCGTGTGCTGATGCCTGGCAGTGCCCACCCATCACCCAGAGATGTTGGCCAGTGGGATGCAAGTTTTCCTGCTCCTCCTCTGGACAGCAGCCACCCCTCAGGGTGCAGGAGGTGAGGAGGGGGCTGTGCTGGCTGCCCAAGGTCCCTGTTAGTGCTGGGCACTGTTCCACATGTGCCAAAGTCCCTGGATGCCATTTGGCAAGCACCAGGGATGGCCACTGCCCTCCTGGCCCAGACTGTCCCCTCAGCTGCTGCCTGGTTTGCTTTGGGAGGAAAGAATCTCAGCTCATGGGGACACAGCTTGTGCTGGGGGTTTCTGAGCCTTTATGGGGCAGTTTCCTGCTGCAGTGTGTGTGCTTGAAAACTCAACTCCTGGGCATCCAAGGCTGGAATCACAGGAGAAGGGAAGTGGGGGCTGATCATGGAATCCCAGAATGGTCTGGGTTGGAAGGGACCTTAAAGCCCATCCAGTGCCACCCCTGCCATGGGCAGGGACACCTCCCACTGTCTCAGGGTGCTCAGAGTCACATCCAGCCTGCCCTGGGACACTCCCAGGGTGCTGGTGACCCTCAACTGCCTTGGATTTGGCAAATAAAGGAGGGCAGGCTCTGAAGGACTGGGGAGGGGAGCAGATTGATTATTTCACTGCCCTGCTATTTATGTGCTAACATTCCCCCAGCATGAGATCCTCCTCATTTCCATGGGAGCCCCAGGAATCCTTTTTGCCCTGTCATTTTAAATTATCATTCCCATCCTTTTATGCTTTCTTCCATTTGTGCTTAATTCCTCTGTTCATCATTTTGGTTCTACTCTCAGATACAACTTCTTGTGGCTGTCAGCCCTCCCACTGAAAGCCCCCCACGTTGCCCCCTCCTGCAAGATGATGTGGGTGAGAATTGCCCATGCAGTTGATCACTCCATCAGCTCCATTTCTTATGTCTCTGTGACAATGAGGACCAAGATGAAAACTCTAATTAACAATCCAAATCTAGTACATCATAGTAACTTTCAAGTTGAAATTGTTGTAAAAGCTTGATTTTTTAAGCTAAGTTTTAACAAAATCTTATTTGATGGGGTTTGGTTATTTAAATTGTTTTTTTTAAATATTAGCAACATTTGACAAGGAGCTGTTGAGATAATATAATATTGAAATTAAATGATTTGCTTGTACTGCTCACTGCTTGCAAAGAGGTATTGCTCTAAACAATTCACTGGATTGGACATTCATGGATATTTCTATTTTCTCCCTTCCAGTTCAGGTTTTGCCACCTGTTAACTTCACCCTCACAGTCTCTGCATTAGCACAGGTGCTGTTACACTGGGAACCAAACCCTGCTCAGGAACAAAACAACTCCACCATCAGATATGATGTGGAAATCCTGAGCCCTGTGCAGGAAGAGGTAAGAGAAAAAGTAAATCAAGGATCCTAAGAAGTCTAAATCCCTGCTATTCTCTTTTATCTAAACACATTTGGGAACTGCAGAGATTCCCTCCCAGCCATCCTTGTGGACACAGCTCTGCTGGGACGAGCCTTGGGAATTGCAGTGTTCATCATTTCAGTACTGTCCCTCCATTCAGCTCAACTCACTGAACTCTCCCCAGTGTCTGGCTCAGTCTTTGCAGGTCCCTTATGTTGCCTCCCATGCCCTGTGGTGTTTATTTGCTGTTTCTCTTTTCAAGTATGACACCAAGAGGACTCGCAGTGTCCGAACAGCAGCGCTGCACAACGGCTTCTCTGCACGGGTGAGGAGCCTGCTGCTCCAGGGGCACCTCCAGAGGAGCAGTGCCTGGGTGGAGGGAAACCTCCCACCTCTGCCAGGTGAGGAAACAACCAGAGAAGGGCTGGATCTTGTGTTCTGAGACCAGAGAAGAGCTGGATCTTGTGTTCTGAAACCAGAGAAGGGCTGGATGAGTTCTGAGACCCAGGGCAGGGCTGGATCTTGTGTTCTGAAACTCAGGGCTGGATGTGTTCTGAAACTCAGGACAGTACTGGATGTTGTGTTCTGCCCCAGCCCATGCACTAAACATAAAAAGGTGATGGGTTTAGTTCTTTAAAATAAAAAATACAGTGTTTTCTGCTCTACCTGCTACTAAAAGATTGAGTCCAGCCCTTTCTCTGCTGCAGCAGAGCCTGGGGTGCAATCTGGAGGTGCAAAGTGTCAATAATTCCTATAAAATGTTTAACAATGCCTTGCTAAGGCTGAGCTAACCCAGCATGCTGCACCTGAGGATGTTGTTGCCTTGTTATACATGAAATTTGTGGTTCTGTGTGAGCTCTTCCCCCCCTGCTCAGGAACCTGCATCCCTCCCCACCCTGCCTGAAAAAGGGGAGAACAGCCCCACCTGTAATAGCCCAAACTGGAACCCAGGTGTTTTAGCAGCAGGAACTCTGATCCTTGCAGGGAATCATTCCTGCTCTGTCATTCCTTGTCTCCCCAGGTGCTGCAGACACCTCTGCCACCAACGTGTCCTGTGTCACCCATGTCACCACCCCTGGCAAAGTCTCTCTCTGCTGCACTTGGCTCCCTGGCCGAGGGGCACCAGAAGACACCAAATACTTTCTGTTTTACAGGTTGGTGTTTGCTCCTTTTGCAGCCCAGCAGTGAATTTCTTTCAGAAATGTCTCACCAGCATTTGAATTTAGGTATGAGGCCCACACTGAGGAATGCCCCACTCACAGCAAAGACAAGAGGAACAGGAATACTGAGTGCAGATTTGCAAATACTCAAATTAAAGCTGGAGGGATTGGTAAACTCATTGTCATTCACATTAATGGCTCCAGCCAACGTGCTGCAATCAAACCCTTCCAGCAGTTATTTAACCAAAATGCCATTGGTGAGTAGGAATACATTAAAAAAAATATCAAAAATGTCTAGCAGGATTGTCAAAATGTGAGGAAAGTCTGTTGGACTGAGTGGTTCTTGATGCAGGTGAAAGGAAGTGTTGGTTTTGTATTGCCACCTTAAGGAAATTGGAAGGAAAAGTTGGATTGTTTTAGCTAAATTTGATTTTAATAATCTCTTTTAAATTATAGAATGGCAAAACTAAAAGCTAATAAAGGCAATTATTTATTCTGTTTGTTAGCCAAAGCATTATTTCCAATATTAATTTTCAGTTGATTTAGTCAATATACCTTAAAACACAAATTTTATTACCTTTAATTTTGCAGCCTTTCTTTAAGAGGAGTAAGAGATGGGCTGTTCAAGTTAATCCTGTCCTGTAAAGGAAGGCATTAGAGTATGCAATAAAATGATTGTCTATCATCTTTCATCCACACAAATAATTTAATTTCCCTCATTAGTTCATGCCTTTTTCTTTTTTGGTAAACAGATAACAGATCTCTTTTTCATGACTTCACTAAGAGAAAAGATCACATATCTTCTTCTTAGAAATCATCCCCATAACAGCAGCTGAATTCCTTTGGATTTCCTTCATTTTTCAATAACTTTCCTGGCTACATCTGCATTTTATTTTTCCTGGAAATGAAGTTTTTTCTAACTGTTCTATCATTAATTTAATACTTCTGTGAAAAATTCATTTAATAAATTCCTCTTTCCTCTGTAATGTAATTTTCCAAAACTTTTAAATGGATTTGCCAAACTGTTTTCCTATAACTATTACCAGCAATGTAGTTATTCCTCCTAAATCCTTATCATTTCAGTCCAAAAAGGGAAATAAATTCAATAATTATAGGTCCTAGCTGAAAACACTATCAGGCTATAAAATGCCGCAGTTTTTAGTATTTAAACTTGTCTCTATAAATACCTCACCAGTAAAGTTTTCTTTTTGCAGAGAAAGCAAATATTCCCAGAAATATCAGCATATCCCTGGAGCAAAATGATCTCCTGGCCATGTGGGAAAAGCCAATTTCTCCTTTCCATGAGGAATGTTTTGAATATGAATTTTCTCTCATCAACCTAAAGTCAGGTAACAAGCAGGTAATTGCTCTCCCAGCATCCAGAATTATCCAGAATTATCCAGAATTATCCAGAATTATCCAGAATTCCTGTCCTCTACAGCTGGAATTTCCTTCCTTTTGTCCTCAATACATTTTAGATCTGCAACCAACCATCCCCAAGGAGCTTGGGAAAGCAGGACAAAATTGGATTTATTCAGTTTATGCATCTGAGTTCAGAACAGTTTTTTACCATCTTGAAAATGCTGCATTGAGAATCTGGAGGGGAAAATGAGGCATTTCCCAGGAATTTTTCTGGGAATATTGGTGTGTTAGAGAAAATGGAGCTGTAAAAATGGAGCACTTACCTCCAGAGCAAGGCCAGCTGCTCACAGTTAATAAAAGCAATAAAAAAGATTAATAAAAAGAAAAAAAAAGATGGTTTAAATTTGTTTGGGTTTTTTTGTTTTGTTTTGTTTGTTTGTTTGGGTTTTTTTATTTTGGGGTTTTGTTTGGGGTTTTTTTTTTTGGTTGTTGTTTGGTTGGTTGGTTTTGGTGGAGTTTTTTTTGGGGTTTTTTTTGTTTTTTTTTTTTTTTTCTGAATGACTGGGACCTAACCAATGTCTAGCAGCACAATTTTTTTTTCCTGACAGATGCTGAAAATCTCCTCTAACAGCTTCCAGCTCCGTGTGGATGGCAGCAGCAGCTACTCCATCAGGGTCAGGGCCAACCACAACCACCTCTGTCGTGCCAGAGGCTTCTGGAGTGACTGGAGTGAAACTTTTTATGTTGGTAAGAAAGAATTCCCATTTTCCCATTTCTGGGGAGCTGCCTGACCAGGAGGGTGTGCAGCATCCTGGAATTCTAATAGGAAACAGGAAAACTGGGATTTGAAGGAAAAATCTGACTTTAAATCCATTCTATTAAAAATAAATTACTTGCAAGAATATTTGTTTTGGGGATATTTCCAGAGATTGTTTTAAATTCAAGGCTTTTTCTTGCATCTCTTCACTTTTTTTTCAGGTGTTTCTCTGCCCTCATTGTGATGTTCATGCTGGAAATAGATATGAGAGACTGTGCCAGCCATTAATTCACTGAAATTATCTCACCCCTTCAATGCTGAGGGAACAAAAAGAGCATAAAAAGATCTTTTTTTGTCATCCCCATTGCTGGGGAGCAAATTCTGCCTAATCAGGAGCGTGCCCAAAATCCCAGAATTTTAACAGGAAACAGGCAAACAGGGTTTTAAATTTAATTTACAGAAATTATCTCACCCCTTAAATGCTGGGGGGGAAAAGGAACATGATTTGAACATTTTTGGAGCCTGATCATTTGCCCCAGTGTGTTTTGCATTTTCTCCTTGCTGAACCAGTTGTTCTGGAAATAACAGTTCCTTTATCACTGCACGTTATCAACTGTTTGTGCTTAGACATCCTCCTTTGCTCTTATCTTTGGAGTTTCTTAACTTCCTTGTTTTCACTTAAAAAATACTCTCTTACACACTCCTGTTTACTACATTTCCCCTCTTGTATCATGAATTCAAATTTTCAGTGGTTTGGCTCCTTTCTCCAACACATCCCCTTGACCTCCCCACCTGGCACAAAGAGCAAACATGGAAAATTCATTGTGATGGCAAAACAAAGTTGCTCTTCCCTAAAAAATTATTTAAATCTTAATAATATCCAAAGACAGGACCACTTAATTCAGTTTCATTCATGGGAAGGAGTTTCCCAGCCACTTTTCTGTCATTTACATCAAAATAAAAGAAAATTGTTGTTGAAATCAGAAATTCAGTGCCATGAAAACTCTTTCTTCTTCTAGGTATTAAGTCTTCAAAATCTGCATTATAATTTGTAATCTGAATACAAGCACATTAAACTGATGAAAGAGTTACAATATTTAAATTCCAAACAGATTTCAAATGATCCCTACTAAAATAATACATTTAATATCCTTTTTTTTTTTTTTTTTTTTTTTTCCTTGAAATTCAGGGCAAAATAAACTGGAGAATTCCATAGCCTGGATTCTCACCCTGCTCTGTGTGTCCATGTCCTGCACATTGCTGCTTGTTGCTGTTCTATGCAAAATGTAAGTATTGGCATTTTTAAAATCAGAATGTAACTCAGCACTGGCTATTCAACAAGTGTGGGGGGATGTCACAAGGTTTTGCTTAATTCTGAGAAAATTTTTGCAAAGCAAAAATCAGACATAAATTATCAGTAATAACATTCAGCAAAATGGGTGGGGGTAATAGATTTATTCAATTTAATCTTATACAACAAACCTATATATTGAGTGAGGTGAATTTGTTAAAATTTGTTAAAAATCTGTTTTTCCCTTATCTCATTTCTTCACTTAAAAGCACCTGATTGGGTCAGTGATTTCCCCAGAAATCTTCATTTATCCCTGGTCAAAGCTGCTCAGAGAGTCCCTCATGGCCAAAATACCCAGACCCCTGGTGTTTGCTTTGAATATTTGAAATATTGAATTTATTTTTAATTACACTGAGGCTCTGGATGCTATATAGTAAAGGCCAAAACTCCCCAAAAGTGCAGTGAGGAAGGCCAGCTACACTTTGGATTTGTGTCTGTGACAGCCAAATCATAAATGATGAATGAAAGGATCCAATTAATTAGAAGTTTCTCCCTGAAACATGCAGCAATTAGCAGTCCACAATAAACACAGCTCCCCTTAATGGAACTGCTAATTCCTCATTCATTTCTTTGTTTTTTTTTATTTATTGGTCATCCTGATGCATCCTTGGCTGATTTCCTCTCTGTGCTGTGTTTCCTTTATCCAATAAAGGTTTTGTGTGCAGGGATGTTCTGAGATAACTGGGATGAGCTCTGATAACTGGTATGGACTGGGATGAGCTCTGATAACTGGTGTGAACTGGGATGAGCTCTGATAACTGGTATAGACTGGGATGAGCTCTGATAACTGGTATGGACTGGGATGAGCTCTGGTAACTGGTGTGGACTGGGATGAGCTCTGATAACTGGTGTGAACTGGGATGAGCTCTGCTAACTGGTATAGACTGGGATGAGCTCTGCTAACTGGTATGGACTGGGATGAGCTCTGCCTGTGTGGGCTGTTCTTAGGGCAGCTGAATTAGCAGAGCTCTGCTCAGGAAGGCTCAGATGGAGCCCCCAGCAGTTTATTCCTTGTCCCCAGCTATGCAGCCTTGATGTCTTGCTGAAAATCCCCAAGTTTGTTTTCCTTCCCTGATTCTTTTCTGGATTGCCCTGGAGCTGGAGGCCTCCCCTGCTCCAGCATCTTCTCCAGCTCTCTCCTCTCTCTTTGGGACAGCAGAACCAACACCATTTAGCAGCAGTCACACTGCTCCATGTTTTCCTGTGCAGTTCTGCAAGCATTTGAATATGGATCACATACAGGTGGAGAAATAAATCCAGGGTACAATTCTACTCAATTTGGAGATGCTGTACTAAAGCATTTTATGATTTTAATCCAAATTTCAGGGAGCTTTTCCAGGTTCAGTTGCTTGCTGCTGCCTTGGCTGCTTCCAGGAGTTTCTCTCCAGTATAAAATTCCCCAACACCCAAAGGTTCATTACTTTCTGTCTTTGCCAATGTGATGAAAATTTTACCTCCCTGTTACACTGAATTTCATGGAGCTGCTCACCTTATTCCACCCTTCCCTGCTGCTCCTTCTCCTTCTCTGATCCTCAGCCTGCCCTGGGAGGATGGGGGGAGTGTAAGAAGATGAAACACAGGCTTGTACCTGCAGATATTAAAAAAAGAAAAATCGAGCAGGTTTCCTAGATCACAGTTTCATTAGTACTCTCTGTTTTTACTGCTCTTGAAAATTCATGAAGTGCACTCTGCAATTCAAGCCACGGAATGGTTTCAGATTTCCTGCCATTTGCAGCCATTATAAGGAATTTCATTACAGCAAAGAGGTCTATAAATTTTTCTGTGTACTTGCAGGCACCAGGGATAAAGCCCAACATTTGGGAGGAGTGCTGCAAGGCAAAGGGCCCCTCTGGGACTGTTTGGGCTGGTTTTTCCCTTCACTCACTTGCAGAGGCTGATGGGGTTAGAGTCTTGATAAAAACCACAATTGAATGTTCTCCTGGTTTGCTCTCTGCCTTTAGGAGTGAGCAGCTTCTGTCCTTCCCTGGGAATAGCATTTGCTCCTGGAGGTGAGCCCAGAGGAGGATGGAGTCACTGACTTGCTCCCCTTAGCTGGCCTGAGGGCACTCAGTGCCCTCCACACCCCAAAATCAGTGTGGCCATCCGGGGACCCCCCTCTTCTGCACCCTCAGCAGTCCAGGAGCAGAGCCCCAAATTTGGAAAACCCCACAGGGAATCTCAGGGGAGGGACCCTGACACAGAGCTAAAACAAACACCCAATCTCAGAGCAAGGAGAGCTGCTTCTCCTGCTGGTTTCTCTTTGTTCATCTCTGGTTTTTTCATGTCACAGCCTGTGGGAAGGGTGGAAATGTCAGAAAGACACAGCACAGAACCTGGAGACCCTGAAATGCTGATTTAAGGCACAAGGGGTGTGTGCAAGGCCTGAAGGTCCATTCAGTGGTAAAGGAAAGGCTGTGCCTTCACCTGTGCAGACACAGAGATAGCTGGGATGCTTTTTGACAAGATCTTTAATGACATCACTGTGACTTTTCAGTAACCTCCAAAAAAGAGCAGAATCATTCTGAGGGCACCACCCCAGCAACTCCTCCCTGCAAGGACCTGTGGGGCAAAGCAGCCCCCATGGACACACTTCTGCCTCATTTCTCATGGGAATTTCTGCACCCTTCCTTAAGTGCTGCCCTTCCAAAAGTGATGTGGAATTCATGCTTTTTGCTGCCTCAATAAATAATTTTGATATGGCTCCATCAAAATGGTTTATTGGCAAACAGCACGACGAGGAACACACCAATTCCAAGTAGAACCAACTCTTGTTGGGTGCTTTGCACAGCAGTGGCATAAATCAGAGCTGGAATGAGCTGCAGGTGGAATGATGGGGTTTTGGTCAGTTTGTGGGAGCTGGTGAAGTGTTGGAGGTGTGAAGACAGCAGTGCAAAGCTGCTCTGGGTGAGGCTCAAAGGGCTGTGACCTTAGGAGGAGAGCTGGGAGCAGTGGAGATGATGGAGGGGATGCCAGGGGCTGCAGTGGCAATATTGTCACTCATCCTGCCCCACTCTGAGCTCCAGCAGCCCCTTTCCTGCCCCAGCCCAGTGTGGGAGCAAACAGCCTGGCTGCTCCTTTGTGGCTCTGCTGAGACCAACAAAAAAAAAAAAAATGCAAATATCTCCCCAAAAACACTTCACACCCTGTTCTCTCTCCCCATATTCCCATTTATGGCTGTACAGTTGCCTCACAAAGCCTCATCCCACAGCAGGGGGACATCCCATAGCTCGTGTCTGTGGGGTGAGCAGTGTGTGCCCATCATTGTAACCTTCAAATCAGCAGCAGCTCAGCCAGGAAGGTTCAGCTCCAAGCTGACAGAAAATATTGTTCCTCCTCACCAGGAGAACAGTAATAGGATAAAGGTAAACTTGGCAGAACTCAGGAAGCTTCTGGAAGCAGAATAGTCCTAAGAACATAAGCACTGAACTAGCAGAATCAGCCAGGGGGTTGTCACCAAATAAAGGGGCAGAGGAGCAGATCTGCCCTGGGTCCCCACCCTGAACACATCCCTGCTTCTCCAGAACAGACCTGGACACCAATTCTGGGCTGAGTCTGCACTCAGGCCAAGTTCCCACTAAAACCTGCCCCTTTGGACAGGCTCTGTCCAGGGCTGGAGAGCTTTGGCACTGGGATGTGAGGGCTGAGCTCTGCATCCAGGTTCCCTCTGCAGCAGCTGCAGTCACAATCCCTGTGCTGTGAGCCCAGCCAGGCAGGGCAGGGAGGGCTCTCAGGGTGCTGGCAGGATGAGTTATTACAGCTCTGAGCAGAGCCATTTGCTGCCAGCCATCCTTGGTGCCTCCCCTGCCTGCTCCCAGCTCCCAAGGCACACAATTATTTGTGGTTGCTCTCCCACCACGAGGCACTGGCAGTTTGTGTCCAGAAAGCAAAGCCTGAGCAGGAGGCAGCTTGTCTTGGCTGTCCAAAGCAGGAACATGACAGCAGAGCCCTTGGGAAGAGCAGGAGCATGAACAGACAGCTCAGAGCAATTCCCTTCTCTGCAGACAGCCCCAAAACCCTGGCAGTGGTTGGGATGCAGAGGGAGAGGCTGGGGACAACCTCACCCACCTGCTCCTTGTCACCTGCCTGTCCCCAGGGCCCAGGGGTGTCCTGTGGGCAGCAGCACACTGCCCAGCCCCAGTGCTGCCTGGAAAGGCTGACCTGGAACAGGGACTAGGCAGAGCAAAAGGAATAAAATATTATTGAAAGGGTATTATTTATTGAAAGGGTAAAATAGGGATTTATTGAAAGGGTTAAATAGGGATTTATTGAAAGGATCCACCTCGGGCAGTGCAAGAGCCTGGTTGGGGCTACATCCAAATCAAATCCAAAATAGATCCTGGTCATGAGTTTTACACTTTTATAAGTTTTGGTTCATCTACACATTGGGATCATTTATCCAACCACAGCCCCAGGCTATGAAGTCTCAGCCCCCTTTCCCTCACCATTGTTTCTGATTTTTGGGTACCAGTTATCCTTAATTCTCTGTCTAGAAAGGAATTATTTTGTCCAACTCCCCTGTGAAGAGAACTCACCAACACCTAACATGAAGTTTCAGAGTTACAGACCAAGCAGCAGAGATTCTGAAAAATATAACAGCTAAACCCCAAGGCATCACCAGTGAGGACCATTATTCCTGACTGGAGGTGCTGCAGGCAGAGCTGGCTGCTCCTGGGGCTGAGCTGTGCTGCTGCTGATTTATTTCCCTGGGTCACTCATCCCCCAGCAACTCTCACATCCTTCCTCTGCTGTTTCTTACAGAAATCACGTTTGGAGTAAACTGTTCCCACCAATCCCAACACCCAGCAACAAATTCCGAGACCCTTTCCCAATTGACTATGAGGTAAAGTAGCATTTTATGTATTTAAATTTATTTTTTACTAAAACGAATGCTTGTGCTTGTGTGTTGCTTTTTTCCTGTAAGACTGAAGAGCAAAGAGAGTCAGAGAATCATTAAATCTCAAAAAGATCTCCAAGACCATTAAGTCCAACCTCATGCCCACTAAATAATTTGAATTTAGCAATTCCTGAGGCTGTTTTTTCCATCCTCACTGCTGGGATGGATTCTCACCTCCCTTCCTTTGCCCAGCACAGGTCCCAGTGTGCTGCAGCTCTGGATCTGGCTGTGTTTGCAGATGTTGTGTTTTGGGAAGGGTTAAAATGAGCAGGAGGATTGAGTGCTGTGCTATGTACCCTGAATTCCAGGCACACCTGGGGCTCTGCCTTGTGCAGGGAAATGCAGTTTCTCCCCAGCCCAGCAGAGAGCTCTGCCTTGGCAGACACTGATGCAACTCCTGGAGAGCTGATTTTGTTCAGCCTGACAATTCAGAATGTTTTGCTCCTGCTGTTAAGCTGGACTTAAGCCTTTCTACATTGGTGTTACTTCTGATAAATACCTTTATCTTACAGATGAGATAAACCCCTCATTTTCTGCTCAGGGGAGGGGATGCTCAGCACTTTGATTTTCATTTGTCCTCTTGGAACAGGGGTTTGATTTTTTGCATATTGTTCTTACTCCATGGTCTGGTTGAGGAAACAGGCTTAAAAGATTATCATATAATGTTTGTTTTTAATTCAATGGTGTAAAATAACAAGACTTGGGGCATCACAACTAAGAATATGAGAAACAGCAAACATTAATGCTGCAGCTAGAAAATGTGAGCTTGCAGAGGCAGGTTCACATTCTGAGAAGCAGCTCTGCCTTGTTTTCAGTCCCTTTACTCAAAGTGAGCAGGCTGGGCAGTGGCAAGGAGAGGTGAGGATGTGACCCAGGTCCCTGCTGAGGTCACAGGGAAGATGTTTGCTGGTGACACTGAGTTCCTAAATTTGGTGTAAACAGGGTGATGAAAGCCCTGCAGGGTGCTGGCCCGTGGGAACCTGCTGGTCCTGCTGTCACCTGGCTCCCTGCAGGGCTTCAGCCACTGCTGCTGCTTCCTCCTGAGCCTGCACCCTGCTCTGGGCAGCTCGGGCAGGGTGTGCCCCAGAAAGGGCTTTGCTGCCTTGTGTCCAGAAAATTCCCCAAACCTGATCCCTCACTGAAACAGTGGCCAGGCCCTGGTCAGGCTCCCCAGGGAAGTGGTGGAGTCACCATCCCTGGAAGTGTTAAAAAACCTCTTGGATTTTGGATGTGGCTCTTTGTGACAAGATTTTGTGGGTGTGGTGGGATCTGATTGAAGGTTGGACTTGATGATCTTGGAGGTGTTTTCCAGCCTTAATGATTCCATGGTTCTGTGCCCTCCAGCTCCTCCTGGGCTCTTTGTCCTTGGCCACAGAGGGGTGGCCACTGTGGTAAAATGTGGCAAATGGGGAATGTGGGGGTGCAGGGCTGGAGGGACAGAGGATGAGCAGCTCTGAGAGTTCAGCCAGAGGGTGAATCCTCCAATGCTTCTGAGCTCCTAAACCATGAACCATTTTGGGTTAATCCCTCTCTAAATGCCCCAGTTTGAGCTCCTAACTCTCCCCCAGCCCAAGCCTCCCTGCCAGCCCCAGCCCCAGCTCCAAGGGGTGTTTGCTTTGCAGAGAGCACGGACCTGCACCAGCTCCACAGAGACCGAGGTGTGCAGCCTGCCTGAAGAGCTCTCCTGCAGTGTCCTGGATGACTCCGTGTTCTGAGAGGTTCCACAGCATCCCCACCAACTCTGGAGAGCTCTGTGCCACCTCTCTGTGTCCCTGTCCCCAGTGGGGAGGAGAATTTGCCTCCACCAGGTGCCTGTTACCAAACAGAAAGTGCCAGCTCAAGCAGGATTTAAGTTCATGGCACAAGGAGGACAAAAAAAAAGCTTGGAAAAGAATGGATTCATTTTTTTTCTGGTTGGCAGCTCAATCTTTTGGGTGTTTGCTTTACCTTGCTCTGACACCTGGAGATGCAAACTGGGCTTGGCACAGCCCTGTAGATGCAGCAAGGTGATTCTGGCAGTGACCAAGAGGGGCCAAACACTGGGAAAAGAAGAAAAATGTTTTTCAGCACCCAATTCTGTCACCCCAGTGCTGCACAACAAGGCCACCATGAGAGCAGGGACACTCACCTGGCCTTTGCTGCTACACTTTGTAATGAAACTGTGAATTTCCACCTGGAAAACATCCTTGGAAATGCAATTCCTGGGCCAAGGCAGGTGTGAGTGTGCAGCCAGAGCACCCTGTGTGTGCCTGGCCAGTGTCCTGTGCAGAGTTTTGGGATGCAGGGAAGCACCTGGGCTCAGCTGAGCTCAGCTGGCCAGAGCATGGTGCTGATCACACCAAGGTTGTGTTTGATCCCTGTAGGGACCACTGGACTCAACCCCTGTGGGTCCTGTCCAACTCAGAATATTCTGTGATTCTCTGTCTGTCTCAGGACTTCACAAAACACCAAAAACTTTTGGATTTTGTAGGTTAAGACAAAAGTTAGTTTGCTTGTGCACCTGCTGTGCAGTTAGAGCCTGGCTACTCCTGGGAGCAAAACTGTGCCTGCTCCTTCTGTGCACCCAGGTACCACATTTATATTTCAGTATAAAACAGTTTCACCTGTGTCCTTACACTCCTGATGAGGGAATCCTGCTGGGGTGGCTGGGATCCCCTGCCCAGTGGCTCCTTTCCCATCCAAGGCTCTTTTCCAGGCTCTGACATCAGCTGGCAGCATCTGCAGGAGGACAGCAAGGGATTGTTTGTGCTTCCTGCCACGAGAGATTAAAGCTTAAGTGGGGGAAGAAAGGGAAAAAAAAAGAGAGAAATGGCATAAACAATAAACTTCCTCAATTGCACAGACAAAACAAACCAGCCTGGGAACAGAGAGTTTGCAAATGTAAAGAAATGTGCCAAGGACTCCTGAGCCTGAGAGCTGGGCTCCCCCTGGGTGTGCAGTCCAGTCATTCTGAAAATCCAAGCTCAATATTGCAGCCTGGGTTTCTTTGCTCTCTGTTGTTCCATCTTGGATGAGCTGGGGTTGAGGCAGCCTCATTTCTGATTTATTTCCCTGTGTTCTGTGATCCTGTGGGGGAATTCCCAAATAAACCTGTCCCAGACCCCAGGCTTTGACCTCCCTGGCTGAAGTCCTGGTCTTGCAGAATTCCTTCTAATTCCAAGAAACCTGCTGTCCATGGAGCTGGCTTAAACATGTTAACAAAGAATAAAAATAAAGATTTGATCCAGCCAGTAGGTTCTTTGGAAGGTGCCTAAAGAAATGGAGTTCCCAGGTACTACAGACTAAAAATAATTATAACAAATGAGCCAGTTCTCATCTGGGTGAAGTAGCATTGCTCCATCAAAATTAATGCAGCTCATTAATATAACATTTGTGCCTCCAATGTCTCTCCTTCATGTGCTTTTAATGGATTTGAGGGCCCCAACTTCAACACTCTAAAATCAGAATTTCATTAGCAAATTCCTAAAAATGAGACTGAAGAGAATTCACTTATTGGAATATATTTTATGGCATGCCTTCAAGTGGCCTAATAAATAAAGTTTCTATGTAAAACTCCATTCCCATTAATGGCAAGCTATCGCAGGGATGAATGCAATATATTTCAATATATTTTTGCATGTCAGGTCCTTGGATGGCTTGTACTGGTGCTAGTAAATAAATCCAAGCTGGTGGAAAGCAGGAGGAGCTGCATTTCCCTGCTCACCTTTAGTGGCAGGGCTGTGCTGGGATCTCACATCCAGCCCTTAAATCCCACAGGACAGAATTATTCATTGCTCATTTCTTTCCCTTCAAACCCAGCTCCCAACCCCTCATCCCTGCTGCCTCCAGGAGAGCAGCCCCAGGAGCTGCTGCTCTGCTGCCTCTGGAAATGGCAATTTTACTTTTCCTCTTCAAAATGGAATGGTGCTACTGGGCTGGTTTCTTTTTGTGCAAAGTGCAGAGAGCACCATTCAACTCCTGCCCCTGAGAGGATCAGAAATGGGGCTTGGGTGGATTTAGTGGTTTCAGGCTTGCTCCTAAAATCCTCAGGGATGCCCAGGATAAGCAGAAGCAGTGCCTGGAAGGGTCAGAGATGCTCCTGCAGCACCATCCCCATGAGCTTGGACAGCTCCCAAAACAACCTCAAAACTCTACTAAACAAACCTCAAATTCACCTGCTCATAGTTTGTGATCAGTTTGGGGAGCTGAATTAGACCAGAGGTCTATAAATAGATTTTTTCCCTGTGTTTTTATGTAGTTTTGATTTATACCAACCCTTGTATCTTCACATCAGTGACAGTCGCAGCAGGCTCTGAAGGGAAAATTCTCACTCAGCAGAACAAAAAGTGGAGGAAAAAGGCTCCTGGAAGACAGGTATCTTTACAAATGACAGAATATTTATTACCAATACCTTTAAAAAAAGATTACATCTGCTAGATCACTGATAAATATCATTTACACCGGGGAGAAAACTACAGAAGCTTTTATTTTTTTATTTCATTTTTCTTGGTTTTGTGAAATTTTTTTTTAAGGTTTTTCTTATTTTATTTTTTTTTTTACATAGAAGTAACCATATCAAACTAAGAAAGGAACACAGCTTGAAATACTGACAATATTTCTCTGGTCAACACCCCTGACTTTTACACAAGTGGAATCCTGATTATGAGTTACTGAATAAATATATTTAGAAGGTCTAAAAGTTAACTGTATTATTTTGTAAGCAAAAAAGACAAATTACAGGCAAATTCAAGCTATCAGGAGAGGAAAAAAAAAAAAAAAAACCAAACCAAACCACTGCAGAGCATTGAAAGTTGAAAATTGTATAGAAAATTCCGTTGCCTTTTCCAGCGTTATCCCGTCTGAACTTACAAAATTCCCTGTAGTAACAAACAGTCCTTCTCTTGAGAAGAATGGTTCCAGTGTGGATATTGTCATTTTCTGGTGACTCTGTTCTGCCTCCAGGTCTGGGAAGAGTTTCTGAGGAAAGGCAAACTTCCAGCAGGGATCTCTGGGGATTTTCCCACTTTCCCCTGATTTCCCACTTTTCCAGGCTCCCAAGCGTCGTGTGGAGAGTGGAGTGACCAGGGATGAGCAGTTGTGTCCCCAAGAACGAGCCCAGAGCAGCTCAGAGTGTTCTGATTTCCTTGGAATTGATCCCCAAACGTGGGGGATTTCCTTGGAATTAGATCTCCAGAGGGTTGGGCTGGGAGCACACCCAGGGTGGGACCGGTGGCCGTCCCCTGGCAAGGTCACAGCTTTGCAGGATCTTCATCTCCCACCCAATTTGTTGCTAATTATGATCAACACAAAGCAATTCCCTCCTCGCTGCACCGTGCTGGAATATTGGCTACGTGTCCTGTAGTCCGCAACCAACCAAAAAACCACGTGGTTTTCCAAAATTCTGCTCTTCTGGAGTGTTTGGAGTTTGTGCTGCTCAGAGCTCTGGTAAAAGGTGTGTGACAAGCACTGGGTTCAGCACAGGAGTAGCCAGTGAAACTCAGCCTGTTACAATCTGGGTCTGGATCAGTTCTGCCCTGTAAAACTCTACAGTCAACTCCAATTTGCCAAGAACAACTTGGAACTCTCCGTTGGAAAGGAAAAAATCCCAAACAATATTTTCGTGATAATGTCGTCCGTAGCATTTTATAGCAGAGGAGAAAAATTAATATCTACATCATATGTTAACTTTAAAAAATTCTATAAAACACTAAATATATAATAAAAAATATGCATATAAGGACATATGTAAACTGCTTTGGTAACATCATATTACAGATGTTTTCAGTGCATTGCAGAGTTTCCAAGGAAACTTCAGACAAAGCTATATTTGCTTTGAGGAAGTACTGTATAATGCCATTCCTAAAGAAGCATAAACATTATTTTTTTTTTTTCCAGTAGTAAGATGTACTCAAACCACAATATTACTTAGTACTGGGTGTCTCCAAAACAACTAGCTAAATGTTGCTTATATTATAAAGAAGAAGTCCTGGCTGTCACTGTTGTCATAAACTGGAGCGGGCTGTGAGGGAGATCATGATTGTGCTGAGGGCTGACAGGGTGCAGGCGCTGGAGGTGGACGAGCCCGAGCCTCTGGCATAGGCATCTGACAGGAGAGAGGGAAAAGGAGACAGAGGTGAGCACAGAACAGTCCCTCAGCTCTTCCTGAGCCCACCTCCCCCCAGGTTTAAATTCCCTTTCTCAGATAAAGCACAGCCCCCATGCACAGCCCTCTCCTCCTCTGCATGGGCTGAATTTTTGGTTTCATTTCAATTCCTGCCCCCTTGTGTTGAGGCTCCTCTTGCAGTTCTATTATTTCCCACGCTGCCTGTTGATCATTATTTGGTATTTTTTCTCAATTGTACCATATTCCAGCTGTTTTGTGTGACTCCCATCCCAGAGGAGCTGTGTACCTGCTCTGTGCCCCCTGTCCTGGAGCCAAATGGGAGCTGGCATTTTCCAGCTCCCCTTCCCTGCCCTGTGCTGCTGATTCAATTCCTCTGCATGGTTTGCACAGCCATGGTAGGAAGAACTCTGCTCTCACCCAGGGCTTTTTTACATCACTGATTTTAATGCCATATTCCTGCATTGCAGAGGCTCCTGATTTAATGCAGCTTATAAAATGAGACATTATTAATGGAAGATGGGACATGGAGATTTTGTAAAAGCAATGTTGTGTAATAAAATACTCGTGGTGTTTGTTCTTCTACACCACCTCATTTCCCTAAATAAATATTTATGGACCCAGCACACAATGGGATATGGCTGTAGCCTTACAGATTTAGAAGCCTCTGCATCCTGTGTTTGGTTAAAGTGAATTGCAGTGAAACAATATTTCTGGAAACCCTAAATACAAATAGAACTACTGAGGATGGCATTTCTTATGGCTGAATCTTGCTATTTGGGGTTAAATCAGAACAGGGGGCTGGAATACCTTCTGTGGAACCCCATGGCACAGAGCCCAGCCCCTCCCATCCATACTGGATATCTTTGAGGTTGGGATTTACCCTCCTATCCTTACTGGATATCTTTGGGATTGGGATTTGCCCCTCCCATCCTTACTGGATATCTTTGGGATTCAGATTTGCCCTCCCATCCTTACTGGATATCTTTGGGATTGGGATTTCCCCTCCCATCCATACTGAATATCTTTGGGATTGGGATTTGCCCCTCCCATCCTTACTGGATATCTTTGGGATTCAGATTTGCCCTCCCATCCTTACTGGATATCTTTGGGATTCAGATTTGCCCTCCCACCCTTACTGGATATCTTTGGGATTCGGATTTGCCCTCCCACCCTTACTGGATATCTTTGGGATTGGGATTTGCCCTCCCATCCTTACTGGATATCTTTGGGATTCGGATTTGCTCGCTGCTGCTGCCGTCGCCGCCGTCGCTGAAGGGTTTGATCTGGATGATGTAATCCTCCTCAAAAGGCAGGGACAGCTCCACAGAGGTTTTGTTTGTCTCTATGACAGAGGTGCTGCCCTGCCTGTTCCACCTGTACAAAACCTGCAGTCGAGGGAGTAAAAACTTTATAGAGGTCAGGAACTCCTCATTATGCTTTTTCTGGAAACTGAGTTGGGATATTTCATGCAGTGCCAACAATGGTTTCCCAGAATAAATGACTTTTGTGAATGACCTTGTGAGCTGTGGGAGTTGTACTAATTTGTATCATAAATTGTGACATAAAATTCAAGATTTCTAGGCAAAAAGAAGAAAAATAGGCAGAAAATAAATCCATGTGGTTGTGCTACCCTTAGAGTAAGTTAAAGGAGAATGTTTTAGAAACCGTCTAGATGCTTTTCCAGGGTGATGAGTCTCCCTCTTTCAGCTGACTCCTTAATTTGCATTTCAAACCTAAAATATGTAGTGAAAAGCTGGTCCAGATTGCTGAGGTTCATCTGAGGCTTGGGCTAAAAACCCCGAGGAATTACTTATTTTTGATGAGCCCATGCAGAGCACCAAAGACACTTAAAAGTTGGTGAGGAATTGAGGGGAGCTGGCACAGGCTCTGCTGGCATTCCACCTGGGAATAAAGCATGGAGCAGGGCCAGGTCCTTCCCTGCCTCAGGCTCTGGTGGGAAATGTTTGCACAACTCCAGCCCCAGGGCAAGGTCTTTTTGGGCTAAATGAAACCCTTGTGGAAGGTGATGGAGCTGAATTCTTCCCAAGGTTTCTCTCTAGTTAAATTATGTCCTATTAAAACTGCTTCTAATGAGGATTCTCTTTCTTCTCCTCTTGGCTTGGCTTTCTGAAGGAAATGGGAGCTCTTAAAAAAGCATTTTATTTATCTGCAATCAAGGAGCCAACTACAGGCTTTGGGAGGGCAGGAGTGAAATCCTGCAGGTGGGAGCTGCAGGAAAAATGTGCTCATGTACACAGGGCATGGCTCTGGTTCTAGAGGAGTGCCCCAGCTCTGAGCTGGGAAATCATGGAAACACTCACTTTGTAGCCTCTCACTTCTGACTCGTTGTCCAAGGCTTTCACCTGGTCCCAGTTCAGGATGATCTTGGAGTCGGATGAATTCCACACGATGTTCCCAGGGGGCTGACTCGGTGCTGCACCAAAAAACAGACAGCACCACGTTAATGGGGAGAATCAATTCCCAGCTGGATCCCCTCCAGTGCCTGGGGAGCTTCCAGCAGCACAGCTGAGCCTGCCCAGAGCCCTGTCCCTCTGGAAAGCCAAGGAGCTGCTTCACTGATCTGTGTCCTCACGGTCACGGCAGGTGTGACACAACACAAGGCTTTACATGAAAAAAGGATTCAGTCAGTTGCTCAACATGCCTGAGACCAGAGCAAAAAAAGCCCTCTTGAACACTGAGATAAATATTTAATTTCCCTGCACAGCTGCGATTTCAGTTTTGCATGCTCTGCTTGCTTAACACGGGGAAGAACCTCACGAAAAAAAATTAAATAAAAACAACTGAGCCTGGCAAATCTACACAAAAACCTGGCAAGGAGAAGTCTGAGAGCTCCTCCAGCCTCAGGGGAGCTGGGGGACGAGAGAGGGGAGCAGAGTCTGGACTGTGCCAGGGCATCCCTGCCCACACTCACGTGGCTTTTTGGTGGTGACGTTGACAGCGGCGCTGGAGGGGCCGGTGCCGGCCGTGTTGTACGCCCTGACTGCCAGGTGGTAGAGGGCATTGCCCCTCAGGTTGCTGATTCTGGTGGAAGTTTGGTTCCCCACCGTCCGGATCCTTTTGGCGTTCTCCTCCTTCTCGTCGTGCCGCCAGCAGCGCACCTGGGGGCAGAGCAGGGCTGGGGCACTGCCCGGCACCCCTTGGTGTCACCAACCCAGACCTGCTCCTGGGGACACCTCCTGCTCCCTGGCACAGTGCCCTGCCCTGCTGCAGACATCCCTCCCCAAGCCTGGCACCTCCAATCTCCAGCCACATCCACACGGAAAGGTGGAATTTTCAGCTTTGTGGGAGAATGGTGGGATTTTTAACCTTCTGAGAAAAGGGAGATTTTCAACCTTGGGAGGGGGAGGTGGAATTTTTAACCTTCTGAGAAAAAGGTGAGATTTTCAACCTTGTGAGAGAAAGGTGGAATTTTTGACCATGTGAGAGAATGGTGGAATTTTCAACCTTGTGAGAGAATGGTGGAATTTTCAACCTTGTGAGAAAAAGGTGGAATTTTTGACCATGTGAGAGAATGGTGGAATTTTCAGCCTTGTGAGAAAAAGGTGGAATTTTTAACCATGTGAGAGGAAGATGGGATTTTCAACCTTGTTGCAGAATAGTGGAATTTTTAACCATGTGAGAGAATGGTGGAATTTTCAATCTTGTGAGAAAAAGGTGGAATTTTTAACCATGTGAGAGGAAGATGGGATTTTCAACCTTGTGGCAGAATGGTGGAATTTTCAGCCTTGTGGCAGAATGGTGGAATTTTTAACCATGTGAGAAGAAAATGGGATTTTCAACCTTGTGAGAGAAATCTCTGTGCGCTAAAGAGGCAAATCCACTTCAGGAGCACACCCATGGCAGGAGGAGAAGCACGAGGACAGCTCAGTGTCCCCTCAAGGCTTGCTGCTGGAAGAATCCTGTTTTCCATACCTCATATCCCTGTATTCTTCCTTTGTGCTGGTTCTCCCACGGGGGAGCCCAAGAAACTTCGACGTCTGAGGCAGAAAGGCTTCTTGCCAGAACAGTGGTTGGGGCTCTCGTTGGCTCTGGGCAGTTAGAAATAGAAGTAAGACTTTTCAATTCTACATTCAATTAGTCCCAGACATCAGGGGATTTATTTTCCTCATTGCATAAGGAAGGAAGCAAACAAACGTCCACGTTTCAAACCGATGGCCTGTCAGGCTGTGCTGGGCCTCTCCCTCAGAAATAATAAGATGTCATTACTAAACTCAGCCCAGGATACCATGTACTGTAATTAGGACAAGAGGGAACATTTTCTAATCAGTGGGCATTAATTCATACTAAAATCTCTGCGGAATTCTTCCCAGATTACACATCACTTTTCCATTAATATCAAAAGATTTCATTACGATTAATGGTATTTTAATGACTATGAAAAGAACTAACCACAGTTCTCCAATTCATTACAAATCAGAGCAAGGCCAAGGCACCAAAGGATGTGTCAAGGTGTGTTGGAGTCAGTGAGTTGGGGGATTCTCTGAATCCATCAGGGAGGAATCAGAGTGCAGGAATTGAATTAAAGCCTTTGGATAGATTGAAGTACATTAAGCCTCTCACACATAAAGCAGAAATTTAAGTTTTAGTGTAAGCTTAAATTTTAGGATAAGTAAGTTAGTAAGTTTTAGTGTGAGCTCTAATGCTTTTAGTAAGTAAAAGGTTTAGATGCCAGAGTAGCAGTGTGAGTTCTAGTGAAGGTTGAAAAACATATTAATGTTTTCAGTAGAAGCTCTGGGACCATGGTTGTAGATATAATGGTTGTACAACCACGGTTGCACTTAGACATAATAGAGCTGTAGTAAGAATATTGCTGGCATTTTTCAGATAGAACAAGACAGGTTGTATGTGTAGTCTATGTGTAACCTTGCTACAAACTGTAACTTCTTCCTATTGTATCCATAAGAAGGAGCTGGGTCTAGCATGTGAGACAAGCACGAGGTTCAAAAGAGGCTCCTTGCCTTTTCTTTATTGCATGGTGGTGGCAGGGCAAAAGAGAGAGAGCATCTCAGGTCTTGCCTTTTTCTAGGAAAGAGTCAGGGAGGGGATTTCTGGCTGTCTGCCAATCGGATAGGGACAGGAGGGGACAGGTAAGACCTTCCTTATACCTCTGGTATCGGATTACAACATCACTGGTGTGGAATTTTAATAGGTCAAGGAGTGGTGGTCCGAGTTGGTGTCTTAGCTTGTTGGAAAGATTCTATATGAGTTGGTACTTGGGAGAGTTTGTCCTTTTCTGCTTTCCTGCCAACACCCGAGAAGAAGACAGGAGCTACTGCAGCAACACCAGCCCCACCGGGACCTCCAGCAACATTCTGAGACTCCAAACTAAAACCTCCCAAAGGTGGAGGCCCAAACCCTTCCAGGAGCAAGGAGGGCAGAGGAGGTGCTCTCTACCTTCCTCCGCCGAGTAGACGACGGCGACGGGGCTGAAGGAACCTTCTCCCTTGTTGTTGTAGACGCCCACCTTGACCTCGTAGGGCGAGAAGGGCGGCAGGCTCTCGTTGCGGAACACGTAGCGCGCGGCGTCGGGCGAGGCCACCACGGTCTGCATCCAGCTGAGCGCGCCCAGCGGCCGGAACGCCACCACGTAGCCAAAGCCTCCCCCGTTCTGCAGCTCCTCGGGCACCGTCTGCGGGCACACACACCCTCAGCTGCGCCTCCGGGTCTGACTCGGCTCCGCCGGACGCGCCCCAACGCTGCTCTTGGGAAATCTGGAATTTAGCTAGCCCGACGGAAGCAATTCTGGCTTTGAACTTAAAGGGAGTGGTTATCTGAAACTTAAATAATTGATTTCATGTTTGCTCGGCTGTGCTTGCAATGGGAAAGGATGAAACGAGGGAGCAGAACCAAAGGAACGTGGACAATGCAACCAGAAACCCATTCTTTGGAAAATTGGACTATCCCCAGAAATTGTTTGTATTGTCTTTAATAGAAGAGGTCAAGAGTTTAGGGTTACTTCCTCCTTTTAAGACCCCTCCCCACAAAAACTTAATTTAAGAAGTCAATCAATGCTTATTAGCTATTCAAGCTAATTATCATAGGAAGCAAGGGATGGGAGGGGCTATTATGAATATGTATTTGTTTGAATCCTTTGCTAATAAATCGACTTTGTGATCACCTGTGATTTTGCAGTGTGTATGAGGATTACCTCACATAAACATTCACTTTCTAACTTTAAATAGTTAGAGAGTCTTTTGTCTGTCACAGTTGAGTATCAGTGTTAAACCAATACTCATATTTCGATAATTCAGCACGAGAAATTCTGTTTCTTGTTTGGACTTGGATGTTTATTAATTCTTGTCTATGTTACAGTGAGTTCTACAGCACTTCTAGTTAGCAAGCTAAAATTGGAGACGTGTCTCTCTACAAGGTCTTTAAAGGGCCAATCTGTCCAATTAAGAACTAACACCTAAATTATTTTTACTTTTAACTCAATAACCAATCACCTGTGACCTGCAATGCAGAATTTTTTATCCAATTACAGAAGTACCACCTGGACCTATGAAGAAGAAGGTGAGCAAGAAAGAAACCTCTGCCCTAAAACCTCTATCTTACTTTCTATTGCTATATTCCCAAACCTTAAATCCTAAGTTTTCCACCATGTGATATTACACACTCCTATTCAAACTACACACCCACAATTCCAGTTCTATCACTCAGTTTTGGAAGCCTCATGTCAAAACCAGTGTTTTCTTGGGGTCAGCACAGAAAGTTTAATCCTCCCAGTTTCCAGGGTTCCAACAGTAGAGATTTTATAAAATAAAAGCCTTATAAAATATGGTTTGGGCCCTGCTACTTTAGCTAAGCTAGAAATAGCTAGTAAGTTCCCATAAGGAAAAATCATAAGAATGAAGGCAGTTAACACAACAACCTATCCTAGTAAGAAAAATAAGTTTGCACCTGCATAAAGTATAAATCTATTCCATGAGAATCAGTGTAGAAGATAGGTAAACAATCCAAAAATAAGGAGTTTTGACAGGCAGAATGCCATTTACTGACCAATGAATTGAGTAGCAAGAAAACTACCAACTGGAGTTAAACATGAGGTCTATTAAAACTATATAAAAATGAGTCCTGTGAATAAAGAATTGGCTTTTCTGCATGAAGAAACTGAGTCTTGTCTGCACCTAGGGGATTTTTCTTGGTCTCTTTGTTCATAGGCTGGACTTTATCTAAGAGGTCTTTTCCAGCCTTGCTAATTCTGTGATTCCCTGATTCTGTGATTCTGTGAGCTCAGCACTGGAGATGGAGGTGCAGGAGGTCCCACATCACATCCAGCCTGCATCCACCCCATCCTGCCTGCTCCAGAGCCTTTCTGCTCCATGAAACAGGAGGCAGCACCTCCAGAAGACACTTCTCCTAAAGCTTATTTCCTTTCCCTCCCTGGCTGGATGGGGTCTCCCATAAATTACTGATGTAATTTTAGGCTTTGTGAAGAGCCTGAGGTTTGCTGGGGAGAAGCAGGGACACAGTTCCTGCTTTCCCAATACACCTGCAGCTGCTGTCACACCTTTGGGATCACACATGAAGCCCCAAAGAACACACCTGGACACACTGGCACTTCCTACTCTGAGCCATAAAAAAGCTGCACTAAACCCAAAGGTTCCAGTATGAAAATAAATCCATAATTACAGGTCCCACTCCCTGAGATGTGCATGGAGCTTCAGCACTGGTCACTAGTGGTGACTGCATCCTACTCTGTATTGTAAGGCTCACACAAAAAGGCCTCTGGACATTTAAAAGAGTAAAACCACTCTTCTATCAACATATAAATTCTATTTTGTGCAAATTACATCTCGAACCAATGGCTGATGTTCTGGCCATGTGTGTTTTTGAAACATATTGCACTATCTTCAGGAGACACGGCGTAACTAATTAGTCCAACAGAGGAGGAAATTTAGCACATTGAGCTGTGTGGTGAGGACAAAAACCCATTTATAGGTTTTTAATAACCTCAGAAATATCTCTGGTGATTCATTCTGCCAGCTGGGTCAGACACAGTGCTAAATGGCAGCGTTAGCATGTCTGGGGGAGCTCATTATTGGCAGAAATGTGCCAGCTGCATCACATCACAACACGGAATAACCAGCAGACAGTGGCTGAAGTTCTAACCCTGTCTGCCTTAAGGAATATTGAACATTTCTCATCCCTGCATCTCCTCTCACTGGCTGCAGTGAAAGGCAGAGTGCCTCGTGCTGGCTCTGAGCTGTTTGCTGCTGATATCCCAGAGAGGAGGAGGGAGGAGCTGGGAGCCAGCACAGCAATTCTCCACCAGGTCAGGACATCCCAAGCCTGTTTTATCCCTCAGGAGGCTCCTGGCCATCCACATTTTGCCATGTGCGTGAGCTGGGACTCAGGAGGAGCTCAGCTGGTGGCAAATCCTGCTGCCCACTTCCCTGGGGCTGGGGTGAGCCCATCCTTCAGCTCCATCTGATCAGCTGGGCTGTTTCTATCACACTGTCTGTGCTTTTTTACTGCCAACCCTTTGAAATCCACACAAGGCTGGAGTCAGACTCACCTCCCAGGTAATGACCAGCTCAGACTTGCTGCCTCCACCTCCGCTGACATTAGCTGGGGTCACCTCAGGGACTGCAAAAAAAAAGAAAGAAATGCAGAAGATGGATGTGACAGCTTTGAAACCCAAAGCCCACATGGAGATGGAACAGCAGAGCACTGCTGGCCTTCCCCTGCTGGTGCCAGAACTGTTAAAATGACTAATTAGCCATGGCAAACAGCACATTGAAAGTATGTCAATAATAGTATGTTGGTGAAGGAATAGCAAAGACTTATGAATGCCTAGCAAGTAGTTCTGAAACAACAGATGAAATAGAGATGTTAGCAGTATTTGACATAGATACTGAAAATAGTTATGTTAAGGTTTGAGGCCTCTTTGTTTAAATAATGCCAAATGCCACACATGCCAAAGAAGCAGCAGACATCCTGTCCCAAGCCTGGCAGGAAAGGTCTGAAGATAAGGGCAAAGCCATAAAACATGATAATTTAGTTGTTCCTATAGGCTACATGCAAATATTAGGAAATTAATATATTGTATTAGATTGGTTATTAGAAATTAGAATATTCATCATGGAAAAATACTTATTGTATTGCAAATGGAAAATCCTTCTTCTTGTCTCTTGTCTCTTGCCTCTCTCTTCTCTCATGGCTCTCTTACTTCTTACCTCTGATCTCTAACCTCTCTCTAAGCTCTCTCTTATACCCATGCCTTATAATAAAATACAACCCTGAAGAACAGAAAATAATAAGCTCCTGAGTCTGTCCAGCAACCCCCCCACAACAGCATATTAAAAGTATGCCACTACCTTGTGCATTGTTTAATTTAAACATTTGTCCTCCATTCAAAAAGGAGTTTTATATGGGCTCCACCAACAGAGGAGCCACCTGGCAGCATTTCCCCAGCACAGAGGGATCTCCTGGCAGGATTTCCCAGCACAGAGGGATCCCCTGGCAGGATTTCCCAGCACAGAGGGATCCCCTGGCAGGATTTCCCAGCACAGAGGGATCCCCTGGCAGCATTTCCCAGCACAGAGAGATCTCCTGGCAGCATTTCCCCAGCACAGAGGGATCTCCTGGCAGGATTTCCCAGCACAGAGGGATCTCCTGGCAGGGTTTCCCCAGCACAGAGAGATCTCCTGGCAGGATTTCCCAGCACAGAGGGATCTCCTGGCAGGGCATTCCCAGCACAGAGGCATCTCCTGGCAGCATTATCCAGCACAGAGGGATCTCCTGGCAGCATCTCCCCAGCACAGAGAGATCTCCTGGCAGTATTTCCCAGCACAGAGAGATCTCCTGGCAGTATTTCCCAGCACAGAGGCATCTCCTGGCAGCATTTCCCAGCACAGAGAGATCTCCTGGCAGCATTTCCCCAGCACAGAGGGATCTCCTGGCAGGATTTCCCAGCACAGAGGGATCCCCTGGCAGGATTTCCCAGCACAGAGGGATCCCCTGGCAGGATTTCCCAGCACAGAGGGATCCCCTGGCAGCATTTCCCAGCACAGAGAGATCTCCTGGCAGCATTTCCCCAGCACAGAGGGATCTCCTGGCAGCATTTCCCAGCACAGAGGGATCTCCTGGCAGGATTTCCCCAGCACAGAGGGATCTCCTGGCAGCATTTCCCAGCACAGAGGGATCTCCTGGCAGGATTTCCCAGCACAGAGGGATCTCCTGGCAGGATTTCCCCAGCACAGAGGGATCTCCTGGCAGCATCTCCCCCTGGCCAGCAGCACTCACGAGCTTCCTCAGTCCTCCTCTTGTCCGAGGGGCTGCTGGGCTCCCCGATGCCGATCAGGTTGGCGGCCACCACGCGGAACTCGTACTCCACCCAGGGGTTCAGCCCCACCACCGTGGCCGTCAGCGTCCTGCCATCCACCAGCTGGGGCACTGGGGGGACAAGCAAACCCTGCCCTGTTCAAGGCAGCTGGGGGGAGGCACAGGGAAATCTCACTGCCTCAAAGGGGAGGGTTAATGCAAATATCAAGGTTTGATAAGTTTTCGGTCTTGCTAACATTTTGCTGGTTGTAAAGAAGTGGAAGAGGCAGTATTAAAACCCTTTGCTTTTAGCCCAGAAATTCCAGCCATCAAAGGGTTTCCCCAAAATTGCCACAGTTTGGAAACACAGTGTCAAGACAACGGGTTTGGAGGGCCTTTATTTTTCTCTTTTTAAAATACACTGTTGTCTCTGTTTGGCCACTGGAACAAAATTAACCTCTGATGGAATGAGCAATTACATCATGGGACTTTTCCCTCTATCAGGAAAATAATTCTCCTTAAAGATAGGCTGGATGACACGGGCTGTCCCTGAGGGATGTCTTTATAGACCACAATTACTGCTGTATATCTCCAGCACAGCAACAAGAGATAGGAATTCATTCTGTTTTCCCTTAAACATTCATGAGAAAAATGGGTGAGTAATGGCACTGCTTGCACCCTAAATCTCTGGCTTGCCAAACCTAAAACTAGTTAATAAAAGCAGTGCTGTGCAGCCAGGGAAATTGCTTTTCACATCAGAGCAGCCCCATGTGGGTGCTGAGGGTGGGTTTTCCATCCCTGCAGCTCCAGGTGAGCTTTACCTGTGCCTGCCAGCCCAGTGTGGGTTAGTGGAAAAACACACAATCACAGGATGGTTATGTGCAGGTGCTTTTATTGAGGAGCTCTGGAATCAGGGTACAAACCCAAATCTGAATCTGACATGGATTCCAGATGGATGTGTTTTTATACCCTTTTTGTTGCATAACTGTATATTAATTATTAAACCCATATTGCTCTATTGTATACATTGATCTTATCCAACCATGAATTCTTCTAATTTTCATCAGGACCCCCAAACATCCTTTCTCATGATTCTTGTTAAGATTTCACAGTTTCTCACAATTCTTATTACAACTAAACACTAATTATATCCAATTACCAAACAATCATTATATTTTACAATCACATTATTTATCATGTGATGAATACACAGGTGCAGACAAAGCTCAGTGTTTGTTCCCAGGGCCTGGTTCCCTTTCCCAGCCCTACCACACCCAACCTTTCTTTCCACCCCCTGAATCTATTGTACACAATTCCCATGTTTATAAAAATTTTAACCCTCTGCTGTCATGGGTGCTGAGTGTGGGTTTGCCATCCCTGCAGCCCCAGGTGAGCCTTACCTGTGCTCAGCCAGCCCAGTTTGGATGCTGAGGGTGATTTTTCCATCCCTGCAGCCCCAGGTGAGCCTTACCTGTGCTCAGCCAGCCCTGTGTGGATGCTGAGGGTGATTTTTCCATCCCTGCAGCCCCAGGTGAGCCTTACCTGTGCTCACTGCCTGCCACCCCACCGAGAAGGGCGTGCGTGCCTGCACCACGTACATGGTGATGGGGCTGTGGTTGTCTGCCCCCGGCCTCCAGGACAGCTGGGCTGTGGTGTCAGTGACCTCATCGATGGTCACAGCCTCAGGGGGACCTGGGGGACCTGTGGGATTGCAGGAAAAGCTGAGTGACTCGGGGAAGAAGCCCCGGGTTCATCTTCTCCTCCTGAGGACAGAGGTGAGGGGTCCCTGGGGCAGCTCCAGCTCTCCCTGCCTGCCTGGGAGCACCATGGTGGGAGAGACCAGCATCTTCTGCCCCACTGCTGGGGTGGTTTTAACCAGCAGACCCCTCTGCTGCCTGCCATGGTGCAGGGCTGCCTGGGGATCACAGTGCTCCCATCTCAGAGTCACAGAAGGGTTGGGGTTGGGAGGGACCTTAAATCCCATCCTGTCCCATGGCAGGGACACCTTCCACCATCCCAGGCTGCTCCAGCCCCAGTGTCCAGCCTGGCCTTGGACACTGTCAGGGATGCTCCTCTGGGCACTTTGTGCCAGTGTTTTAACACCCCTGATGTTTTTATAGAAGCCAAGGGTAGCAGGGACAGAGCAGCACCCAAGTTTGCCTTCCCCACAGTTAACAAGCAGGAAAGCATAAATCATATTTCTCAGAAGGACACAGACTCAGGATAATTAATTACAGCTCTGTTAAAGTCAAGCTGACACATCACCTCTGCATGGTAATGAAGAGATCTCAATATATCAGAGAAATCACTAAATCATGTTTATTCTAAAAAAGAATAACATTGCTTGGCAGAAATGCTGCCAGTGTCTGGATGCTGCTCATGGCACAGATGAGCCCAGTGGGTGCAGGGCTGGCATCCAGGGCTGTGCCAGGGCTGTGTGGGCTGGGTCTGTTCTGGGAGCTGTGAAACTCTTCACAGCTCTGGTTGATGCTGTGAACCCCAACATGCACTCTGAGCTTTTTTTCTCTGATTAATTACAAGATGCTGGGCTGCCTCTGAGCCCAGGGACTGCACAAGGCAGGAAAAAAAAATTAAAAAAATTCTACAACAACACCAACAACAGTAGCAAAATTCAAATACCTCTTACAATCAGGTCTGCAGCAGCTGAGAGCTTGTCCACACTTGTTTGCACCATGCAGACGTATTTCCCTGCGTGCTTCAGCTGGATGCTCCTGATCATCAAATCACCAGCTGAATCCTGCTGATAAAGTAGGGAAAAGTGGTTACAATTACTTTTTAATGAGCCCTAAACATCATTATCACATGAAGGACACTGTGACTAATGGATTTACTTTATGCTGGCTGATGAAAACATCAGCAATGTGAGCCATGGTCTGTTAAAATAACGGGAATCTGCCTGGAAGGTGAGAGAAGGAGCATCCCTGAAATTCTGGCTCCTCCAAGGAGCAGGGCTGGGGTTGTTAAGCACTTTCCCCACTAAAACCACCTGACAATGTAGGACAGGTTCACTCTGATTCCTCCTTTTCCTCTCTGGATATCCAATTTTTACCCTCTCAGGTTGTGTCTCTGTCTCTTCTGCAAGAGACACAGATTTGGAGATATCAGCAGTGGATTCATGGCTTTGTGTCCCAGCCAGCATTTTGATTGCCCAGCATTTTTCTGCTAAAAATCACAAGAACAGCACTCTCTGAGGAAATCTTGCATCACACACCAGCAGTAATTTGTTTTCCAAGTGCATGTCTGATTAACTGTTGAATTGAACTAATTAGGTTTCTGGATGTATTGGATGCTGAGAACCTCTCTCAGTTTCTCTCCAGACACAAAACATTCAATACATTGGAAATCTCAGGGTAACCTCGTGGTTGTGGCCTTTGGGCTGAGGAATGTTAATAAAGTTTGTAATTTTAGCTCTGTGGGCCAAAACAGGAGCAGTCACCCTGAAATCCATGGCTGCTGCTGGGAGCCCTGGGCATCAATCTGTGAGCTCATCTTTTAATGATTTTTTTAAAAAAAGGAATAATAGCAAGGCTTGGAAATTGTATCTCCTTTTCCTTTCAGCAGTAAAATTCACTCCTGACAAAAGTAAATATGGAAACTGTCACTATGCCTGAGACCTAAAACCCTTCCCAGTTTTCTACCTCTACTGAAAATTTTCCATTTCTTTCCTGCTTTTTCTTGCTGCCTTCATCCATTTCCTTCTCATAGCACCCTTTTTCTACATCACCCACTTTGTCAGAGTTAATACTTACTCCTCCAACCCTTTCAAAGTGATCCCCATCCTTCTCAAAGTCTATCAGGTGCCCATTGAAGGTCCAGGTGAACACAATGTCCAGGGAGTGGTCGTGGGACACCTGGCAAGGCAGGACAATGCTCTCTCCAACTGTGACATCCATGCTGAAAGGGGACACCATGACCCGGGTTGGATCTGCAAACAACAAAGAAAGGAGGGAAAAGAAAGGATTATTCTTGTTCTCCTGAGGAACAGGAGGGCTGAGAGATCCTAAACAGTGATCACTTAGGGAGGTCCTTAAATCAAAAAGTGAATTATTCCATAATTGGGTTGATCTTTATCTAGCTGTTGGATTAAAACACTTAATAAACCCTCCAGAATCCTCTTCCAGCCACCAGCCTGATGAAGAAGGAGGAAAAGAAAAAGCTGGAAAATAATGCAGCAGATGTGAAAGGCTCAATTAAAACTTTTTATCAGAGATTCTCTTACTTGAATCTTCTCACTTCAAAGAGTTGTTTCTCACTTATACATTGCTCACCAAAAAGCTATTCTGTTGTTCCTAAATTAAATGTCAGATTTCCAAAACTGGGATAGAAAGGGGGATTAAAAGCAGGATTTTTTAATCTGGCCATGCCTGGAAAGGCAATGATCAGGCTGACATGGTTGTTATGGTGTTTATTGAGAACTGGTCAAAAAAAAGGGGAATTAAAAGCAGGATTTTTTAATCTGGCCATGCCTGGAAAGGCAATGATCAGGCTGAGATGGTTGTTATGGTGTTTATTGAGAACTGGTCAATAAAAAGGGGAATTAAAAGCAGGATTTTTTAATCTGGCCATGCCTGGAAAGGCAATGATCAGGCTGAGATGGTTGTTATGGTGTTTATTGAGAACTGGTCAATAAAAAGGGGAATTAAAAGCAGGATTTTTTAATCTGGCCATGCCTGGAAAGGCAATGATCAGGCTGAGATGGTTGTTATGGTGTTTATTGAGAACTGGTCAATAAAAAGGGGAATTAAAAGCAGGATTTTTTAATCTGGCCATGCCTGGAAAGGCAATGATCAGGCTGAGATGGTTGTTATGGTGTTTATTGAGAAATGGCCATGCTCTGATGGATGGTTTCACATCTCCAACCCTTTCCTTGGGCAAGGAGAGCCCCATGAAGGATAAATGTAAATAATGAGTGATACCAACAGAGCCTTCCACAGCCCAGAACCAGAGCCTGGGTGGTGCCAGCAGGGCCATGCCAGGGAGGGTCCCAGGCAGGACATTCCCAAAGGGAAACCCCAAACCTGGATCTGTCAAACACAAAGCTCCCCTCTGACTCAGACTGATCCCTCCCTCCAGCTGGAGCTCCACAGTTCCTTTAATTCTCTATTTTTCACTCCATGTGAGCAGAGTGGTGGCACAGAAAGATGAGCCATGGCACATTATGCAGACTCCAGCTCCTCATCTGTGCCTGTGAATTCCCTCTGCCTCCAAAGTTAACATTTCTCTTCCATTTCTGTTGACAAAAATGCAGCAATTTTTTTTCTACAGGGCCTCAGAGGAAATGAAAAGGAGAAAAAAAATATTGCTTAACAATGAGACCAAAAGTCTGAAAATCATACAGAGATAGATATTTTTGCTTATTCCAAAAATCTACTTTGCACTGCTGTCATGCTAAAATAATACCAGCATTACTCAGCTCTGGTGCACAACACCAAAATCTAAACTACTTCTTCCTGAGCCTATTGCCCAACTGTTGAATGCTCTGCTAAAATAATAAAGATACAGCAACACAGAAATGGACTGGCAGAACTACTCACAGAAATCCAGGGGATGCAAAGCTGTTCCTGGATTTTCAACCTTATCAAAAGTCTACAGGAGGTGGTGAGAAAGATTTTGTTGCTGTCTATAGAGATTTCAGATCAAGTCCTCAGGGACTTGGCTGCATTATCTTGGACAAGTTTAATTTGTCTCCGTTTTGTGTTCACTTCTGACCAAACAGAGGAACTCTTAGAACAGCTGCCATGACACTTGATTAATCAATTAATTAATACATTAAATATTTCTATGGTGTGTATAAACATGAAAAGAATGAAGAATATAAAGACTATAAATATACAGAATATATCATTATATGGAATTTTAGAATATAGAATAGATTCTAGAATGTAGAATCCTAGTATGTAATTTGTATTCTAAAATTCCATATGATTACGTTGTAGAATATATTAGATACATAATATATATAAAATATTTTTCATATGATAATTATATTCTAGAATATGGTCAGAATATTATAGGTTTATGTATTAGAGGTTTATATAAATGTAGAGAATATGAAATATAATGGAATTCTGTGATTTATATAAATGGTATCAAGAAAAGGGTGTTTGCTGAGGGCCAGAGCAGCTCAGCACAGCTCCTGCAGGTGCTGTAGGAACTGTGAGTGCCTGGTGCTTCCAGAAATTCCTGCAGGTTTCATGGAATCATGGAATCATTTGGGTGGGAAGGATTTTTTAAGGTCACCAAGACCAACCATTCCTCAGCCCTGTCCCCTGTCCCCAAGTGCCACATCCAGGGATCTGTTAAACCCTCTGGGCAGCTGTGCCAGGGCTGGAGAAACCTTTCCAAGGGGAATTCCTCCTGCAATCCATGAGGAATTCCTCCTGCAATTAATGGGGAATTCTTCCTGCAATCCAAAGGGAATTCCTCCTGCAATTAATGGGGATTCCTCCTGAAATCCACTGGGAATTCCTCCTGAAATTAATGGGGAATTCCTCCTTCAATCTACTGGGAATTCCTCCTGCAATTAATGGGGAATTCCTCCTTCAATCCAAGTGGAATTCCTCCTGCAATTAATGGGGAATTCCTCCTGCAATCCACTGGGAATTACTCCTGCAATCCAAAGGGAATTCCTCCTGCACTTAATGGGGAATTCCTCCTGCAATTAATGGGGAATTCCTCCTTCAATCCAAGGGGAATTCCTCCTTCAATCCAAGGGGAATTCCTCCTTCAATCCACTGGGAATTCCTCCTGCAATCCAAAGGGAATTCTTTCTACAATCCACTGGGAATTCCTCCTGCACCCCCAGCTCAGCCTGGCCCCAGCAGGAGCCTCCCTGGGGTGGCAGGGGCTCAGTGGTGTCCCTGTGTCCCTGCACACAGCAGGAATGTCCCTAGGTGTCACTGGAGGCTCAGGAACAGCAGGGCTCTTCCCTGGAGGATGCTCTCTGCCACTTCCATGGTTTTTCAAGAGGCTCTGAGGTTAGCTCTGGGGATGGAGCAAACCCCCCAGCAGGGCTCTGGATGCTCAGCCCTCCCTGCTGGGGAGCACCAGGGTCACCCCAGCTCATCTCACCTCCCTCAGTCCTGCCTGAAATCCCAAATTTCCTGTGTCACCTCCCTGGGCTTTACACTTGGGGTCTTTCTGCCTGATTAAATGGATTGGTTTATCCTACAGGAGATTTTAGCAAAGTTTCCTTTCTTCCCATCTGTGGGAAGGCTGGAACTGCTTCTCTTCTTTATCAGCTGCCCATCATCAGCCATGAGTGCACCTTCTGACTCTTTGGGGATGCTGGGATGCATTTTGGGGATGCTGGGATGCATTTTGGGGATGCTAGGATGCATTTTGGGGATGCTAGTATGCATTTTGGGGATGCTGGGATGCATTTTGGGGATGCATTTCCAATTGCACCCCCCAGGCTGCAGGACTGGGGGGGTCACAATGAGCCAATGTGCCTGGGAACAGCCCAGGGTGTCCCTTGGGAGGGAGGATTTGTTGAGGGAAAGCAGCTCTGTGTGGGTCACATGGATCTGCAGGATGTGACACGGGCTGCAGTGGCACCACACGAGTGACACAAACCTCAGCAGAGGCTGACACTCACAGAAAATGCTTTTTATATATTTTTTTTTCTCCTTAAAAAAATAGGTCAGAGCAGAGCAGCTTTGGAATAATAAGGGAGAGCAGGACACAGTGGCACAGATTGTGTCTCCCACTGAGCACAGGGGTTTTTCCAGACCCCCCATCCCATTCCCAGCCTGGGGGCTGTGAGCCTCTCCAGGGGATGGATCCAGGGGGGTTTGCAGGGAATGATGCCCCAAACCCCCAGCACACCCTGGATCTGTGGTGCTGAGGAGCTCAGGGTGTCTGACTCTCACAAAGAACTGGGAGGTGCCCAGGAGATGCAGCTCCTGCTGGAATTGGTGCCATTGAGCACCCAGAGCAGATTAAAGAGGGGAGGGGGAATATCAGCATTTCCAAGGCTGGCTGCAGCTAATACCTAAATGCTTATTTTCTATCCCAGCATACAGGAGGAGGTCAAAGGAAAAGGAGCAGAAGGGAATCCTCAGCTTTTTTCACATTTAAAACCCTGAAGAAATCAACACTCCCCTCCACAGCCCCCAAATTAGCAATTCTTTCAGGCTGTCCTAGTTCCAAAGGAAATTTTCCAGAGATTTATTCCTTCCTTTCTTCTTCCAGCCTTGCCCTCACCCAAGTTTGCACTTCCATGCTGCTGGGAAGTGAAGGGGAATGTTGTACAAGATCCTACAGCCATGGAATTGAGTGCAAACTTCAGCCAGCTTTGAGGTCTGCAGTTCATGTCCCTTCCCTATTTTGCCTGGGTAGGGGAGGTCTGTTGGAAATGCTCCTGGCTGCTGATATTCCTTATGAGGACCTGGGCAGATAAGCAGCAATTTCCAGTTTGATTAACCAGCTAATTACCCAATTCTCTCAGATTAGTGTTACAGTGTTAAAGATCCAGATATATTTTTCCTTATCTGCATAAACCATTTCCTGTACAAGATTTTAAGATGTGGTTTTTTTGTAGATGAACTCTAACTCAAGCATTTGGGACTAATTTATCCTGTTTTTTTGTTTTTGGTTTTTTTTTTCAATACAAGCATGTTTACCAATTCCATTTTGGCTTTTATCAGCAGGAGTTAATAAATGCATCTCAGATCAATGTCCTCTATTTGCAATGACATTTCACATTATTGTATTGATTCCAAGGCAAATCATGTCTGGAGATAATAAAAATCAATCCTGGAGGATCTGGTTTCTATGAGCAACCAAAGACTCAAAGTCCAATACATGAAAATACTCAAATGTGCTCTATTTTTTTTTTTTTCCTGTTTGTGAATGAAATATTTACCCAGGACCATAAAGTCAAAACCTCTGAGAGCTGACTGGTGAAACTTCTGGGAGCTCTGAGTTCTCTGCCATCAGACACTGAGATGTGCAGGAGAGAGGAAAATACAACTCTGAATTAAAGAGATTAAAGCCCAGTGAATGACTGCACACATGGAGGAATTAGCAGAGCAAGTTACAGCTGAATAGATTGAGTACTTCATGGGGCATGACCAAAATTGAGATGAAAAAGAAATGGGGAAAAGGTTAAGTATTTACAGCAATTGGCCTTTAAAATATCCCACCTGTGAGCTGTGATGAGTCACACAGACACTTTCAGGAGCAGGCATTTGGCTTTTGTGCCAATATATCTCTTTTTTCCCTACAATCAGCTATTACACACATCCTTAACAGAGGATTCTGCAGCATTTCCACCCTCTGGTGTGTACTGTGGCAGTTCAGCCTAATAAAATATAATCCTATTAAAAGGAGACACTATCAGTTTTGAAAAGGGACTTTAGGCCTGGGACTAAAGTCACTTAGCTCTGATTTTAGAAATATTTGTGATTAGTGATGAGAGCTTTCCATGTCATCAGGCAGCACTGATGTCTGCAGTGAGACAGGGAGGGAGGGATGAACATCTGAGCAGAGCACAGCCTCAATCCAGCAGCACACAGGGCTGAGCTGAGCAGGATCCTCATCTTGTCTGCCTTAAATCCCCCCACAGCAGCGTGGGGATGTGGGATTATCCCAGCTGGGAGCCTGAGCCCCTTTGCCAGGAATTTCCTGGAGGAGGCTTTGGCTGTTGCTCCCTGTGATCTGTCCCTTCCAAGAGCAGCAGTTCCCTCCTCAGCTCCACTTCTCACAGATGGAAAACTCTCCCAAAAATTGGTGGCAGAGTCTCTGTGCCAGGAAGGAATGTCCCCAGTGCCCAGAAGGGAGCAGGCACTCATCAGGGGATTGCCCTTTCACACCCCATCTGCATCCTTGGGGTGGCTGAATGATGAATAAATGAACAATAACCAATAGATGAAAGTTAATTTCCATCTGGAAACAAGGATGGAAGTGCACAGGAGGATGCTGGGGAGGGCTGTGCCATTAGAGCAAATTCAAAGACAAAATACCTGAAAATACTCCAGTGAGAGTGCAGGGAGTGAGGAGAGCACCCAGTACTCCACTTTAACCTCCATTTTACCCAGTGTAATGCAATCTGATCAAATCAAGCTCTCTCCTTACAATTGTCACAAAGCAAATCACATGTAATGGGCTCTGGAGATGACAATCAAATCTGTCACTCAGGGAAATTTCTTCTTGCTCCTGATTGCACCAGGAACCTCAAACATCCTTCTCCAGACTAAAATAAAACCCCCTTCACTCCAGAGCTGCCTCAATGACATCTCTGTGTTTGACAAACGATGCAGGGCTGGTGACAATCCCTGTGGATAACCCAGGGAATTCAAGGTGTCACCTTTTGTGGGCTATGGATTGCCACGAGCTGATATCAGTCTTCTCAAGTATGGAATAATCTACTGTCATTGCAGGCATGATGGCAGAGAAGGTTAATCAGATACAGCAGAAATCATATCTAATCTGTGACAAATTGCAAGTCACCCAGGGATCAATCACTGTGATTGTACCACAAACCAGGGGAATTGTGCAGATGGGAGCCCATGGACACTGTGCCCAACAACATTTTGCCCCTTGGAACAGTTCACCCCCTGGAGTTTGTTTGTTTGTGGTGTTTTTACATGTTTTTAATAGTGATGATCATAAATCAAAAAGCAAAAATACATCCAGGCACTCAAACTGCAAAATCATGGAGTGGCTGTCACAGCCTTTGCATTTTTAAGGCACAAATGTGTATTTTTCCTTTCCCACGTGAATTCTATGCCTCTTACCCACCCTCCTCATCAGCACCAAGATGTTTGGAATAAGCTGCTGTGCCAGAATAAATCCCAAATTAAGAGTCATTAGGAGCAGATGCCTCTTGGGCTGTCAAACTCACTGAACAGCCAGAAAATCCCTGGCTGGGCTGTCCCAGTGAATGCTTAACCATCCTTAATGTCACACAGATCAAGGCTTGGCTGTGTCATCCCTGCCTTGGGATAAGCCAGGCTTTGTGTCCAGGACATTTATCAAGCCCAAGACATTCATCTTCCCACTGTGGAAAGGGAACTGGAGGAGAGCACCTTCAGATACCTCTAAAAACAGGACAAGTTTTACTATATTTTTACTTTTTTTTTAACAACTATCCGTTTTAACCTGTGGCAAATACACATTATCAAAAAGTACCTGCAAGTTTAACTCAAAGAAAGCACAAGAGCTGCAAATCTCAGGATGTTCCAAGTATCCAAGGAACAGAACCAGGCACCAGGGAGACACAGAAAGCAAAAGCAGGAGGTGATTTCAGCTCTTATTCCCATGGGGAGCCCAGCAGGGACCCAGCCCCTCAAACACCACTCTGAACATCGAGTCACAGCCAAATGGGAACAATTAAAATCAGCAATTCCATCAGAAAGAGAATTAGATAAGCAAAAGAGGAGGAGTGCCAAATGAAGAGGAAGGTTGCTGCAGTGTGGGCACAGACTTGGAGGAATTGGGAATAAAATGAATTCTCCTCCTCACTTTCTGTCTGACCTTGAGCAAGTCATTAAAAGTCTCTGCTGCCTTATTTGCCCAGCCTGTAAAATGGATCAGGCCTTCATTAGAAACTGTTTTGTCTCTGCACCACTGTGCACAGCAGATATTTTCATTTAAGATGAACTTTTTCTTGCATCCCCATCGAGACCTCGTGTGACGCCCAGACACCCATTACTGAACAAACCCTGTGACAGGGACCTGCCAAACAAACACTGGAACAAAACTCCCTGGGCTGGAAAGGTCTCATTTGTTTCCTGGTGGAGATGAGATTGGCTCAGGGTGCCCTGTGCTCCCTCCTAAGGAAGTGACTCATTCTAATTAGTGGCACACAGAGAAGACAAACCTCCCATTCTGGGGGCTCTGCTCCTGCTTTGCTGCTGATGTCAGGGGCAGGGTGGAGGCAGGAAGGATCACAGGTGAAATGAAAATAACAACCCCCAAGACCATTCCTCATTAGAACTTGCTCAGAATCCTCAGTGCCTTCTCTGCTGAAGAACTCTTCCCCACAGAGCATCATTAAAAAGTGTCCCTGACATTTCTGCTGTTCCCTGGCATTCTGCCTCAAATTAGCCACGAGTTTTTTTCTTATGTAAATAATTCCAAGGCCAGGATCAAGATGCAGATTGCAAAGACACACACAGGGAAGGGGAGAACAGCAGCTCCACCTCTCCTGTCAGCCTGGAGTCAGTGCTGGGGTCAGTCACAGTCTGGAGTTTCCTCCCAGACACTCCCACTGGGGCTCTCTCCTGCAGGCACTGATTTCATTGTCAGCTGCTCAGTTCAGCTCCCAGGACTAATGGATTTTTACAGAGACTTTTTACTGTGCCCCTAGGATGGGAACTGAAATTTTCACTGCTGAAATACTGCTGATTTCCTAAATAAACCCTATATTCACAACGAGCCTGGAAGAAAACACAGTGCTGCAGCCTACAAATTGGATTGGTTCTTCATGGCCCACTTAATAACTTCAAATGAAAGCAAAAATTCATATTCCAAGTGTGTGGGTGACTGACAGAGACAAAGCCAACCAAGCCAAGCCAGTTCAGTGATGGAACTCCATGCATGTCAGAGTCCACCTGCTTCTGAGTCAGGAACATTTGTATTTTGGGATGAAGACAAGAGACTCCTGTCTCCATGTCATCTCTGATGGGATTGCTCATAATCTTGCACTATAAAAAAGGGAAAACCAGGTTGCAGGAGTCCTGAATATTGAAGCAGCTCCTCCCTTTCATTCAGCAGTGCTGTAGACACCCCCAGATGTCAGTCCCAGGTTTATCTGGCTGCCACTTGGCTTTTATCATCTGATAAGGAACTCTGGGCAGCCTGCTGGCAATCCAGGCTCAGGGAGAAACACTCCCATCAGCTCAAATCCTCGGGTGCTTGGCTCTGCTAAGCTGCTTCCAAAAAATGCACAAAAGGGATTTCCCCAAACCCTGTCCCAGATTCTTGTCTGCATCACTCTCACACTTCCTCCTCCTGGCACAGAAAATGTGCTCTCTAAACTCTTCCTCTGCCTCTTTGATGTTAAACACATCGCCCTCAGGCCAGTCTGCTCTGAGTTCAGGGATATAAAATTCACTTTTTTGTTCTGCCACTCTGCTTCCTCCATCCTCACCTGGACAGGGACCTGCAGTCAGTGCCCAGTGCAGCTCATGCTTGGAGCATCTCCCCATCCCAGCACACTGAATTCCTGGGGAATTGGGGACACCTTCCCCCACTGCCACTGCACTGCTACCATCACCTCACTTCTCTGCTTCAGTGCTTTCCCTCTGAGCATCCCCCTCATTCACCCAGGACTGCTGGAATTCCCATGGAGCTCCTGCCTGGAGGTTCATTCACTGCTCTGGAGGAAGGACAAGCCCCCTGTCCCCTCCTCTGGGATCAAGACCAAGCTTATCCATCAGTGCACTAAGCCAGGCTCAGAGCCCAGGATCAGCCAGGATCAGCCAGGATCCCATGAAATGCCAAGCACAACTTTAAATGTGAAGTGCAGCTTCACATTTCCATGTCATGTTCCATTTGCTGTGAACCAGGGCAGTTCCACAGAAATAAAAGCTCAAGGAGAGAGAGAGACTTTCCACTGTGGAAATTCCAAAGCTGCAGGGGCTGAGATCTGATCCTGGGGATGGTGCAGCAACTTGAATTGTCAAACAGCAGGTTGGGCATGAGAGAGAACATCCTGAGCTGGATGGAATCACCTTCCCCTGTCCCAGTTTGCTCCAAGCCCTGTCCAGCCTGGCCTTGGACACCCCCAGGGGTGGAGCAGCCACAGCTCTGCCAGAGCCTCACTGCAAAATCATTAGTTAATTATGATTGATGTCCAATCACACACATAAACACACTCTCACTGCATTGACTTGGATTTAAATGTGATCTGTGGCTTTGTTTTAACCAGGCTGGGATTTCATTTGTATTCAAAAGCTGACAAATATTTTAACCTTTTTGAAATGCAGCGTGTTAAAATAAATGGAGGAGAGTTGATGAAAACTGTTAATTAACCTGCTTTTGTCTCATTAAGGGGCTGTGTTTAACCTATAGGTCATCTCCTCTTGCAGCTGATGTATGGATCAGATCTTCAGTGATGAGCTGAACAATCCAGCCTTTTACTAACAATGGAAAACTCCTGAACCTCCTGCTTTTTTTGGGAAAGGTCAGAAAAATTCCTAAAACAAATGTGCTGAGCTTTTAAAGGCATTATTCTGACCTTTTTTTTTTCTGTGGTGGGGGAGGTTGCAATAATGCTGACCCTGCAATACATGCTGGGTTTAAGGTAAAAATACAGAACAAAAATACTTTTTATTTCCCCCCTCTACAGGTTATTCAGACATAATGGTTGAACTTCTCTAAAAATATAATTTTTTTCCACTCTATGTGCTGAATCAGGTGTATCTATAAGCACCAGCACTTGCTGCAGTGTTGATTCCATTATTTACCCTTTAGCAAATATCAGTTTTTAGACCCTTGATGTGCCTGAAGGTTGGCTGGGGCTTGGAAGGACAGTGAGGAGAAATGAGAATGTGATGGGAGGGAAGAATCTGTGGCATTTCCCAAATCCAGAGGCAACATTTCCCACCAGCTGCACCTCCACACAACCACACAGGAACCTGGGGAAGCTGCTCCAGGGGAGTCAATCTATTTGTATTTCTGCTTTGAAAAATATCACTCCAATAATGCTGGGGATTAGTCCAAAACTGGCACCAGAGCAAGGCAGGAGATCTATGCTTTTTAATATCAAGCTCTTCACCAAGATGACTTTTATCATGTTAATGGCTAAATCACACTGATTGTGGAAGAGCCAAAATGAGGCAATTAGTAAGGTCTGTGACAGACACACGAGGTTTGCACTGGGAGCCAGATGGATATCTTCAATATATTTCTTATTGTCTGCTTGTGGTAATATGTTCAATTAAACTAAATCAGTACTACAGAAGAACCTCTGAATTGCCTGAAAAAAAAAATTAATTGTCTGCTGCAAATTTAATGAAGCTTAACACTTGTGTTATGTTTACAAGTTTTATTTGTTATGAGCAGTAAGTGCTTACAAGAGAAAAAGAAACTCTGGACTTACTTCATTCAGCCAGCCCTGAGAGCTGGTGTTTGATTTGATTCTATTTACATCTCTCTGCCATTCACTGGTTTTGTCCTCAGCAGCTCACTGGGGTTTTTCTTTCCCCAGTAAGAGACTGAGAGCTCTGGCTGTGCTGCTCATTCACAGTTCTGTGATCCAAGCCCTGCTCAGATGTTTGGCCACAAACCTGTGACAGGACATGTCCCCAGAGGGCTGCTCACCCTGACCCTCAGCATCATCCTCATCCTCAGGGTGCCCCAGCCCCTCCCTGCTCACAGATCCAGGGAACCTCCTCAGCTGGAAGGGGCACACAGGATCACCCAGCTCCTGTTCCTACAGACACCCCAAACCCCACCCTGGGAGGGTTCTCCAAACTCTCCTGGAGCCTGGGCAGTGCTCAGCATCCTCTGGGGGAAGAACCTTTCCCAAAAATCCAACCTAACCCTCCCTGGCACAGCTCCAGCCATTCCCTGGTGCTGTCCCTGTCCCAGAGCAGGGATCAGTTGTGTTTGACACATTCACACTCAGAAAATCAGAAGCCAAAATTGCTTCTGAGCAGCCCAGGGAGGGGAGGCTTTGGGGAAAGCTCAAGAGCACAGGAGGCATCTGCTGCTCATTTTGCCACCTCAGAATAACCACAACCACTTTGCTTCAATGGAATGTCAGGAAAACAGGGATGCTGAGAGGATCCACAGCAATTTCACCTCCCTTGGGATGCTCTGATTTGGGTAATGACCTCAGATCCTCACCTGAACACAGCTGGGAGGGAAAGCAGATTTTGGGAGGATGCACCTGCCAGTGCTGAGACACCTCACACCTGCACAGGGGATGTGGGTCAGCACCAACAGCAACCTTGGGGCTGCAGTCAACAGGGAACTTGCCTGAAACTCAAAAAACCCTCGATTAAACCTCGTGTTCCAAGTGCCACATGGAGAAGAGCTCCTGGAATCCTGAGATTCCAGCTGGATTCCAGCTCCACCAGCAGCTTCTGCTGCAGGATTCCCCTCCAGGGCTGGTGGAGATGAGCAAAGTGCAGCTCAGGGGCTGCAGGGCACAGGGAGGGAGGGACAGCCCTGCAGGATGCTCAGCTCTCATTTATACTCATTAATCCTCGTGCCTTCACACACTGCTCTGGGTCATCATTTTACTTAAACCCAGCAAAAGAGCCTTAATTGTGTCCTAGAAATAATTGGTGTCAGTGGAAATTGTCCAATTAGAGAGGAATATTTTCCTTTGCAATTTCACGGCCAAAGATTATGGCTTTCCTTGTCAATTGTGAAAATCAAGCCTGTGCTGCTGGTTGTGACTCAGAAGTCAAGAAAGGTTTTTTCCTAACTCAGAAATAAGTTTTATTTCTTAAACATGAGAATTTATAACATGTTCTCATGAATAAATCAGAGCCTGCATGACTCCATGGCACTCTCTGAGCTTTTTTTGCCTACAAATCCCTGATTTGGAGATTCTGGAATATAAGTTCATACCCTAAATTGACTTTTCCTCCATGACATTTAAAAAAACCCCATATTAGACTTGTTAAGGAATATTCATTCATGGCTGCACTACATATAAAAATTGTGTTCAGCACATGCTAAAACAACATTTAAGAATAAGGAAACTTCTTTTGACGGTTTCAGAGTTGAGTCTTTATCTTGGTTTTGACACCAGCTGAACACAAACCTCATGTGCTATCCAGGAAAATTACAAAAAGCCAGAAAATATGGACAACCCTCCAGTGCTGCTCTGGGATTATTCCCATAAACTCTGCCTCTCTTTTTTTTCAAAATATATTTTGTGCTTTCAACAGCAGGTGTCACTTAACCAGATCCCTTTTTTAAGGGCTGACACACAATCAACATTAATTTAAGATTATGCTGAACAATGAGAAGAGAAAAATAAAGACTTTGCACCACCTTAAGCACTGCAGGAACAGAGAGGCCACTCATGTTGCAAAATGACAACCACTAAACCCAGAATATGGATGGGTGGGGTGGAAAATGCCTGCAGCACCTTCCTGGGACAGCTTTTCCATAGGAGCAAAGGGGGAAAAATCAGGGAGGTCTGGAGAGGGCTCCTGGGAATGTGGGCAGGGCTGAAACAGGTCAATGGATTTCAGCAGCTGCTGTAATTTTCCCTTGGTTCATGTTAAAAAAAAACCTACAACATCTTAATGTGTGGTTAATTCTTCCTGTTGGAGAAAAAGTCCCACTCCAAGGAATTGATAACCCAGTTACCCCAAAATCACTTCAATCTCAACAGAGCTGAGGACAGCTGGTACAATTCACAGTTACTGGAATTCACTGATTAAAAAAACCCCAAAATTTAAACCAAACCCCACGGACACGAGGCAAGCACAACACAAATTCCAAACAATGGAGTTTCAATTCTGATCAAGTGATGTTGAAACAGAGACAACCATGGGGGGCAGGAGGGGACCATCACATCCCACTGCCACTTTCTGCAGAAGGCAAATGCTGTGTCCTAAAGGGCTGGAACAAGCTCAGCAAGAATTCCAGGTTTAAAGGCAGCAACATCTGAAGTCTCTGAAAAGTTACTCGATAATGGGCCAGAATTTACAGTATTTAATCAATTTTAACTGCAATGCAGCACTTCAACGTTCACACAGAGGAATAGGCTGGGAATGAAAAATGTGCTATTTTATAAGAAATAATTTGAATCACTGTGCTGGACAAAATCAAGACTATCAGTCTATTCAAGCGTGAGGAAAAAAATAACCTCCTGACATTATCTTTGTGTTTTTTCCTGCTAAAGTGACACTGATTCCAGCCAGGAAAGTTCTGCTTTTGCTGCCTTGAGCCCTCCTGTGACAGCCCAAACGAGAGGAGCTCACAGCAGCAGGAAAATGTTAAAGGTGCATCATAATTAAACAGGCAAATGAAGCCATTGGAAGTTGCCCTTGTCAGGGAAGCACCAACGTGAGCAGAATTGCTGCACCCCCACAGGAACAGGCAGGCACCAACTCTACCAAGCAGTCAGAGATAAAGTTCAGTTAAAATGTACTTAAATAGATGTGTTTAGATGCAGAGATGGATTTACAGCTGAGCCCTAAGCAGATTTTGGGAAGCAGCCACAGGTGTGAGTGGTGGGACCATGATCCATTCACCTCCAATGTCCTCGAGCAAAGCTGATCACAGCTTCAATAAAAGTGATCTGCTGCATCCCCTCCCAGCTTGTCTGGGATGTGCTCCCACATCCACCTCTGTGGGTCCCTGTGTTGGGTTGATGTGGCCAGAAATGTGAATTCTGTCCCCATCTGTTGAATCCAGGCGGGGCAGTGACCCTTATCTCTGTGGGAGATATCTCCTGCTAATGGGCCATCTTTAATCCAGCTGGGGCAATCATCTTTATCTTCCCACAGCCCATCCTCCCTCCAGGAGATATCTCCTGTTCATGGCCAGTGAGTCCCAGTGCATGACTGATAAAATTCCATCATCCCACTGGGAGATGCTCCAGCCAGGGGAGGAGCCAAGCCTTTCCTACCCAGAGAAAAACTGAGATTTTGGACACCAAGGCACCTTCTTTCCACTGGATTCCAGAGGAAAACCAGACCCTTCCACATCATCCCTGGAGCTTCAGAGGAAACTGCACCTTCTCCAGGAGCACTGCTCCAGCTGAACCACATCTGCCCCTGCAGGAGGATGCAGCACCATGGAATGGGACTGTGCCACCACCCTGACTGACTGACTGTGTCAGCTTGGATTCTGACTCTGGCAGGGTTGGGATTGTTCTTTGTAATACTGCATTTCTATTTTAATTTTCCTAGTAAAGAACTGTTATTCCTAATTCCCATCTCTTTTCCTGAGAGCCCCTTAATTTCAAAATTATAATAATAATTTGGAGGGAGGGGGTTTACATTCTCCATTTCAAAGAGAAGCTTCTGGCTTTATTGGCAGACACCTGTCCTCCAAACCAGGACAGTCCCACTGCTGCTCCAGCTGGGATTTCAGCACAGGAGTCTCTCCTGGTGCTCCCCACATCCCCAGCTTTCATTACAGCTCCTTGAAATCATCTTCCTCCTTCAGCCAGCTGATATCACTGCATTAAATACAAATAAACTCATATTGTACAGGCTGTGCCTGTTTATTCTATTTGTCATTTAATCCCCTGGTACTCAGACAGCCTCTAATCTTTCTGTGTGTTGGAAGAATTGAACATTTAGCCTCAAGTACAGGAAAAATTGAGGGAACAAGATGGAAAATTAATATTTATATAATACATGGAAACACACACCATGTTTTACAGAGCTCTGAACACTGCCTTAGAAAGAGCTGCTTCTTCAGCCTTACAAACTCAATCCTGCTTTTTAATTTAAAGGTCAAACTGTACAAGCAAGTTTCTCAGATTTCAGGTCTTGGAGGCCAAGAGGTTCTCATTTAGCACCAGCCAACAGAAGAAACCCAAAGCACAACTGCACTGCTTCAGAAAAACCACTGGGGCTCACCCAGCCTGACAACAGAATGTTAATACCCAGCCCTATGGGCACCTGTCAGGATTTGAAATTTTTAAACTGTCTACTCATGCATAAAATGAATATTTATTCATCTTTCTCTGGTTGTTTGCCAGGGAGTTATTTTAAGCTCCTTGCTCCTGGTGTAACATATTCCCTTCCTCCTCTCCCATCCTTGCCCACACTGTCCCTGACATTGTCAGCATCTCTCCCTGAGAAAGGAAATAAAAAAACCCAGAAGGACAGCCTGCAGTATTATTGGAAGAACACAGGGAGGTTAGAAAAAATGTCTTGACCTTCACAGTTTTTCACTCAATGACATAAGAGGAGTTAGAAAAGAATGCAAGCATATCTTAAGGTCAAAAACCACATCAGCTGTTAAATTAGTCTTTTTGTACACCACAAAACTGACTTAAAATAAGGAATTCACTCCTATTTCTGGCCAAGCTCACACATGTTTTACTTAGGGCAGAGAAACTCAAGCATTTCACTCTGTAATACAATATTTTACACAGTTCATTTGGAGTTCAGAATAGTTTCTGCTCTTTTATACTTTTTATGGGCCACACTTTGAAATTGCGTTTCTCAGTTTGCTGTTAATATCCACATCTCGGGCTTAAGAGTTGATTCTCTGCTTCATGCACATGTGTCACTGCCATTAATGCAAATGGAATGGAGTCAAAACAGAGCACTGAGGGGGAAAAAAACCCTCACTAATCCTTTATAACCTCAGTGGGAACAAAAGTGATTTGTGGAGCACGGGGAGGCAGAGATCAGGTACAACTGCTGAGGTTTCCCTGGGAGTCCCAGGGTATTCCTTGGGCAGTGGGAGGGAGGAAGGATGAGCCAGGAGATAAAACCATGGCTTTGGAATAACAACACCCAGCCACTCCTGTTTCCTCAGGAAAAAAAATAAAAGTTTTTTTTATGGTGGGAGAAGCAGTCCCTGAACTGCAGCTCCTGATTCTCCACCTTGGGGTCTTGCAGCACAAGGAAAACAAGGAGAGCTCAGATGTGAAACCCTCCCCTGCTTCTGTCCCTGGGGATTGGGACTGGGGCTGGAACCTCACCCTAGGAATGGGAATTGGGGCTGGATTTGCTGTTTGGCCCCCCAGTTTTGCTCTGGGACAGACAGAAGGCTGCCCAGGGAATGCCCCACTTGGAAATTGGGGTTGGAGCAGCCTGGGACAGTGGAAGTGTCCCTGCCCATGGCAGGGGGGCACTGGATGGGATTTAAGGTTCATTCCATAATTTTGATAATGGATAAAGTAGTTTGTTTGTCCTCCCTGAGCAGCCCTTTCCTGGCTGTTTGCTGCAGGTGCCTCTTAGGACAACCTAGATTAGGAAAAGGGAGAAACATCTACAGAGACCTAACTCTGGTCTTCACTTCTCTCTGTTCTTGTTTTCAGTGGCCAATGTGGGCAAATGCCACACAAAGGACTCAACCCCAAATTTATTGGGGTCCACTACATGGTTCAGAAAATCCCAGACTGGTTTGGGTTAGAAGAAACCTCTGGATGTGATCCAGCTCTAAAACACATGGATTAAAACCTGCATTGAAACACTTGAAGTGTTTCCTATATACCACAGAAAGAGCTGACAAGGAGTGCCTCTGAGTATGATCCATCACTGCCAATGTGTGGGAGAATTAAAACTGACAGCATTAGAGCTTTTTGATTGATTTATCACTTTGTAATCAATGTTTCCTGATTTGCTATCCAATATAGGTTTTTCCCCAAATGAGAAGGAGATAGAGAGTGATTTCAAGGGTAATAACCTCAGTGTTCATGGCCTATAATAATTAATCAGACACTGGACTACTCATCAGCAGGGCGAAAATTAATTCAACACATTTGTCAGTGCCTCTCACTGTTTATCAAATTATTCCTTTAAATATCTTTGTCCAATTATTCCTTTAAATATCTTGGTCACATCACAGCTTTCACTTTTGAAAACAACATTTGACAGAACACGAATGAACGCTGGGAATTCCCGAAAGGCAGAAATGCAGCCCTGGAGGAGGAATAAAGACAATAAATGGGATTTTGTGGCCCAGGCAGGCACAGTACCAGTGGTTTTAGTCACCTTTGACCAGCAGGCTGCCCGTGCTGCTGGCTGTCCCAAAGTGGTTGGTGGCCACACAGGTGTAGCTCCCCGCGTCCGATTTGGTGACGTTGACGATGCGCAGGCTCCCGTCATCCAGCACAGTGATTCTGCAAAGACAGCACACACACCACCTTTAGTTTTCTGGTTTTTTAAAACCTCCATGAAGCCCTTTTGGGTGTGCACTAATTGTGGGTGGTGTGAGCAGCAGCCAGCCCTGCCCTGCCCTGCCCAGGAGCTGAGCTTGGGTCCCTCCGGCCGCGCTCCATAAACACTGAATGCATCATTTACAGGATTTTTCCGTGTCTTTACCCCAGGGTAATTTTCATTTACACATCAGCAGCTCCTGTAGGTTTTCCATGGCTCTGTGCTTCCATACCCAGCCCTCTCTCCATGGCAGCACATGGTGTCCTGGCTCCATGGCAAATCTGCACTTCTGCGGGGCCAGATGTGCTGGGGCCAGATGTTTCATTCCTGAGGTTTTTCCAGCAGGATCAGGGTTTTTCCAGCAGGATCAGGGCTTTTCCAGCAGGATCAGGGCTTTGCACTGAGGGCACCACACTGCCTAGCTCCCTCCCCACCCCTCTGTCCGTGTGTCACTCAGATAAATTCGGGTTTATCTGCACTGGTGCTTGCAGGTTCCATGCCCTGTGTCCCTGCCATGCTCTGCTCACCTGCACATTCCCCACCTGGACAGGGGGGTTATCTGCAGTCTCTGGAGGGCAGCAGGCAGGCGAGGATGGAATGTTAATTCCTGGGTGATCCCAATCCCCTCCAACTGCTCAAGAGCACTTCAGGCTCCCCCTGTTCTCCCTGTGAGATTTGCCTCTTGTTATGGTTTGTTGGTTTTTTCCTGCTCTAAGTCAGTGAACACAGAAAACCTGATTTTGCCCAGTAAATCCCATTGGAACATGAATAACTTGTGCCCTGTGGAGGCATCACCTAAGGAAACTCCAGAAAAACCTTTTCCCACCCTAAAATCTTTTTTACCTCCTCAGAATCACATCCTGCAGCACAATCTGCTTTCTCACCTTCAGCCATAGAAAATCTTGTATTAATTCTTGCTTGTCCTGCTCAATTATTTCCCCATTTCACTGAAATGAAGAAACCTTCCTGCATCCTTAATGCCAACCAAGTGGTCTGAGAAATTGGGAGGAAAGAACCTCAGCAACAGCACAGGCAGAGCTCAGGAGGGTCAGGGGGCCTCTCCCTCCTGAGGAAGATTTAGGGAATCAGCTGAGTAAAGTCCCAGCCTGAGCCAAGGCACAAAGTCAAGCACCAGGGTCACCCTGGGGCTCCTGCCAGCTGCAGCCACAGGGCTGGGCAAGGTCTCCAGTGGCACTGAGGAGTCCTCAGCTCACCCAGGGAGTGCTGAGGGTGCCCTGTGCCATCCCACAGGTGGGCACACACCAGCTGCAGAGCCCCATTCTCAGAGCTGCTCCCACAGTGTGGGTGAAGAAGGCACAGGGTGCTCTGAGAGCATCACCCATCTCTGTCCTGCCCCTGCAGCCCCCAAAGCCCAGGGCACTGGCAGAGAGCAGGGACAGAGGTGACATTTCCAGCAGGAGTGATATCAGTGGGAGCCCCTCAGCTGCCTCATGCTCTCCAAATTGTTGCAGTCAGCAATTCTCACTGCTGTCATTAATTTCTGAGGGATCCCAGTGTCACTGGCTTTGCTCCTGTGGCAGTTTGGGCAGCTCAGTAATTGGAGGGGAGCAGGGGGAGCCTTGTGTCACCCCTGGGCACAGCTCAGTGCCTGCTGCATCACACCTGGGCTGCAGGGGCCACCAGCAGCTCCCCAGGAATCATCTGCTGCTCTTAGCAATCCCAGCTCTTCAGGAGCCTTTCTGAGAGCTGAAGGTGCCCTTGGCAAACATTAACACTCCAGTCAATGTCAGCCAGGGCAGGCTCAGCACTGTGCCCCACCAGGCTCTGCCCTCCTTCCCTCCCTCCACACTTCTGCCACCCCAGGAAACTCAGGAAAAAGTGGAGGTTTCGATTATTTCTTTACACTTGAGGTTTTATTTTTAGTTTTTTAGGCTTTATTTTCAGCCATATGGCTGAAAGCTATTTACTGGCTAATCTCTTCCATAGATCATTTTAATTGTGTCTGTTGATGAGGCCAGATTTAATTTCAAATTCTAATGCCTTTTCTGTCTCTGTCTTTCTCCTGCTATTGGTTTCCTCCTCAGCTGCCTTGATTCCCAGTGTCAGGCTGGTTTTTGGCTGATGTGGGTTGCCCTGGAGGATCAGGACAGACAATCCTTTGCACATCTCAGGGAGCTTGTGCTGGGTTTATTTTCTTCCACTAAGCTGAGCCTGTGCTCCCAGCTTTGCAGCCTTTAACATCTTTTAACCCCAGGATTATTACCTGGCAAAGAGCTCAGACCTGCCCTGAGTTCCCCAAACCCCTTCCCCAGAGAGCCCCCACAATGTTTAATTCTCATCTGGTCCCTCAGTAACTCCCTGCACACTCCTGCCAAGGAGCAGCATTAAAAGTGACAGATAACTGTACAAGTTAACTGATTTTTTCCAAATAAATCAGACCATTAAAACCTCTCTGACTCATTGATTAGGAGGCCTCATGGTTATGTGGCTCTTTTTGCTGAAGCTGCTTTTCTGCAGTGAATGTTTTGTCCTCTAATCTGAATCCAATGTGTTAAAAGTTAACAAATAATTATTTGAACACTTGGAAATTTGTTACAGTTAGTTGAGAAAGGAGGAAGGTCTCTCACTGATACTGCTAATTCCCAAAGTTTCTTTGCAGACTTATCTGCATTAAACCAGATGAGAGGCTAATTTCAGGCCACTGAGGTTCTCAAACTGCTAATTGGCTCGAGAGCAAACAACCCTTCAGCCACAACTTTCAGCAGTTTGGGTGAAAAAGTTCTTCCAAGACACAAAGTTCAAGCTGAATGAAGCCCTGCTTAGTGCTCTCTCTGCTCTGAAATACACCCTCAACATGTTTTTTAAACAGACATAAAAGCAAACCCCATTTCCCATAAACACACACATCAGAACAAAGTGCTGGCTGCTGAGTGTGCACCTCTTTAAACCACTGCAGACTTGAAAAAGGAGCTACTGACTTGCCATTAAATGTTCTGGGTTCCCTGACTCTACTAACAGCAGTGTTAACAATAAATAAAAATATAAATCTCTTCTTGCACAGGTTAATGAACTGTTCTGATGTTAACCTGGCTCGTGGTCACTGCTAATCAGAGAAAAATCAAAGAAGATAAAAATATCCATTTGGGAAAAAAAAAAAAAAAAGAAAAGACAATTTAAGATAGTTTAGCATCCTTATAGGATGAAAGGTCATCTATTTTAAACACTGCATTTGTAAGAAAAATCTGGGGGTCTATGTTGTCAGCTGAGATTTCAGGTCCACAGGGAGCAAAGATGGGTCTGAAATTAGGAGATAAAAGCATTGCTTGCTTCCTAAACTGAACACTGGCTCTACTGCAGCAAGAGCTGACCTTGTCAGTGTTTTGATCAAAACTCTTCTGGGGATAAAGGACCTTTAAAAATGCTGCAAACATCCCTCCCAGCCTCCCTCAGCTCCATTCTGCCACTGCAGCAGCAAAGGGAAGAAATTGCTGAAGCCTTGGCAGCACCCTAAAGGATCTGAGAGGCACAGGGACCCCAGAGCAGCTGCTGGGACAAGGACAGGGGAGCAGCTCCCAGTGCCAGGGATGGCTGGGATACCATCCCACAGGGATCACAGAACAGTGGGATATTGGGATATCCATCCCACAGGGATCACAGCACTGTGGGATATCAGGATATCCATCCCATAGGGATCACAGAACTGTGGGATATCAGGATATCCATCCCACAGGGATCACAGAACTGTGGGATATTGGGATATCCATCCCATAGGGATCACAGAACTGTGGGATATTGGGATATCCATCCCACAGGGAACACAGCTCTCTGGGATATCAGGATATCCATCCCACAGGGATCACAGAACTGTGGGATATTGGGATATCCATCCCATAGGGATCACAGAACTGTGGGATATCAGGATATCCATCCTACAGGGATCACAGCACTGTGGGATATCAGGATATCCATCCCACAGGGATCACAGAACTGTGGGATATCAGGATATCCATCCCACAGGGATCACAGAACTGTGGGATATCAGGATATCCATCCCACAGGGATCACAGAACTGTGGGATATTGGGATATCCATCCCACAGGGATCACAGAACTGTGGGATATTGGGATATCCATCCCATAGGGATCACAGAACTGTGGGATATCAGGATATCCATCCCATAGGGATCACAGCTCTCTGGGATATCAGGATATCCATCCCACAGGGATCACAGAACTGTGGGATATTGGGATATCCATCCCACAGGGATCACAGCTCTCTGGGATATCCCATAGGGATCCCACCTCTCTGGCTCAGGCAGCCACACTCACTCACCCTGAGTGTCCAGGAGCAGCTGGAGAGGGATGGGAGAGCTCAGGCAGACCTGGAACAGTGGCAGCAGCAGCAGCAGTGCAGAATCACTGCTCTGATCCACTGGTGCCTGTTCCCAGCTCAGGATCCTCCTGCCAGCTCTGCAAATCCCTGAGTTACCTCAGCCTGGATGGAGCAGGGCAGCTCTGATTCATGGGGCTCACTGCAGCATTCCCAGGAGCAGAGAAATATTCCTCAGGCAGCAACATATGCATTTAGAGACAGAAATTGTCCTGTCGAGCTCAGGAGGAGTTTTATCACTGAATTTCCAAAACAGAGATCAAGCCTTTACTTGGAAGATAAATGAGAGCAGAAATCTGCCCAAGTCCTGGAGCACATCTTGACCCTGAGTGTCAGTGCCCACCTCCATGGGAATCTGACCTCTGCCTCCCAAAACGTGCCTGCTGCTCAGCTTGGGCTCCTGCTTTGCCTGAATATTCCCCTAAAACCCCAGACTCACAGGATCCATCAGAACATCTCTCTGGAGCTGAATTAAGAAAACCTTGTGGCTCCAGGAGGCAAAGCAGCAGCAGTGCAGAGCCAGGCACTGACCTTCCCGTGGGAATTACTCCCCAATTCCCATTACTCCCCAATTCCCATTATTCCCCAGGTCCCACAGCACAGCCAGCTGCCACAGCAGGTACCCCTCAATCTGTCCCTCTCAGCTCACTCTCTATTTTCCTGTTCAGCAGGTGGAAACGTGGGATCTGGCTGGAATAGGAATGGAGTACAATCAGTGCACAGGGCAGCCTGGCTGTGTGTCCCCTTCCCTTGGGACACAGCACAGCTCCAGCACTGCAGATCAGAGCTCAGCACTCCTTGGGAGAAAAAGTGCCCAGAATTACAAAATGTCTTCTTTTTTTTTTTTTCCTTTTTTTTTTTTTTTTTTTTTTTTAATGGTTTCATTAGCCCTGCTGCAATGGAATAAGGTATTTTGTTTTCATATCTGATCATTTTAGCATTTTAATTTATGGAATACAAGCATAACTACCCTTGCTTTCACTCTTGATTAAACACAGGCAGCTGAGATATTTCATGCTCAGCCGAGTGAATATTTTAAATATTTTTTTCCCCCCACGAAACAATGCTTAGGATGTCCGATCCTTTTTTCTATTACAGGGAGAAAAGATGTCTTAGAGCAAGCATTTAAATGAATGTCAGCTGGAAGAAACACACACTGAGTGCAATTTGAGATAAAACTACCATTGATCCCTTCATGTACAGCCTTTGTGGCAGTGGTGACGTGGCTATTGAAAAGAGACACTGGTGCCAGAGTTCTTCTGAGAGATAATCCATCTTCTGAGAGAGGATTTGGGTTAAATGTACCTGTGAAAAACAGTGTATTTCAGCTGGCATGATGAATGGTCTATTGTTCATCCTCCTGCCTGGGCTGGGGGCTGGAACAGAGGAGAAAGCAGAAGCACCAGGCAGCCCTGACTGCAGTCTCAGCACTGTATTTGTTCCCTCTCTTCCCAGAGTTCCTAGGCAGGAATATCTAGAGCAATTTTTAGCCTAACAGCAACTTTGCCTCATGCCACAACTCCAGGCAATTGCATTATTTATCAAATTATTTCTGTTTCTATCAGACGTCTCTGTAGCTGTTTATTACCTTTTAAATAATGCTTGCCATGCAGTGGGGGTTATTAAAATGATCTCATGGATGTGGTACTGGCCATTAGGCTATTTTGGGCAAACAGTGAAGTTTATAAATCCTGGATCTGTTCTACAGTCAGGATAAACCTAAGGGATGGGCAGGATGATCCTGTGTGCTGGAGCACCATGAATTTTCCATCTAAACTCCCACTGAGTGACTCTCCTACAGCACCCACCCTCCCACACACCTGCAGCTTCTTGTCCTGGAGCCCCCCAGAGCTGCTCCAGTGTTTATTTGTCTGTAAGGACCTGTCTTTTCATGGTTCACAGAAGAGCCTGAGATAATTTAGAGCCTCTGTCAAAGCCCATTTAATTTAGTGCACGTCTCTCTCTCAGTGAAGGCAGCAGCAGATAAGTCCTGCCTTATCCATGACAGCTGACAGGCCTCTTAACACCAAACCCCTGATAATTAATTTTCAGGTAAGGACTATATTTGCTCTGAATAAACTCAGGTAAAATCCTGTTGCATCGAGTTCAGTAGAACATCTCCCACTCCCCAACATGGGGAGCCATTCCCCTTTGTCCTGGCACTGTCTGTCCATGGAAAAAGTCACTCTCCCTCTTATCATAAAAACCTCTAAATAATATTCTGAAGAGAAAGAAAAAATAGGACATATTTTGCTCAGATGACTATTTTTGATATTATAGTAGTGGAAACATCAAACAGCACACCACCACTGAATTCAGCATCAGCTTGAAGCACTCATGGATCTGGCATCCTGAGCTTTCCACAATTTTCTTTTTCCACCAATTGTTTATCTGCAGTGATGGAGCAGTCTAAAGCAAAAATGCTGCACCCAACCATTATTAATATCTATAAACACAAAACTTGTGGTTTGTCATCATCTTCCCTTTGGTCTGTACATTGTGAAGACAAGTCTGGAAGTGACAGAACCTCGTCCCAATGGAGCAGGGAGGCAGAAGGAAAGGAAAAAGCATTTATAGCTATTAGAGACTTCATGTAGATTGTTCAGAGATGCCTGGAGTTATAATTCAAATACAAAAATATCCCTAGGTTATCTAAGAAGAACAGTTCTCTGGAAAATATCTTCCTTAAGGGATGCTGATAAGGAGGAAACAAATGAAAACCAAACACAAGAACTGGGAGGGACCCTGAAGGGAGTGAGGGGACTGTGAGAATCTCAAATAATAGAAACCTTTCTGCCTTCTCTCCCCAATCACTCTTCTTTTTTCTCTACACACAAAATTAAAATAAATACAGTCAGAAAGCCCATGCCATCAAAATAAATATTTGAGCAAGCAGATTTGAGTAAAGCAAAGGCAAGCTTTGTTTTTACAGCAGATTTCATTCCTGAGACGTGGCAGTGATAATTTGATACGGGAAGGTTCTGCAAGTCTAGAAGGGTCTGATGGTGCAAAGAGCCAATTTTCTGTGGATTTTGGTGGGAAATGAAGACCACCCCCATGGGAAATGGCCCTTTTGACACAGCCCATCCAGCTGAAGTTTATTTCACACACAAATCTGACTTTTTGCTATAAACCATATGATGGCACCAGAAGGGACAGGCACACTCCACACAAAAGGCTCAGGACCTGGACCAGCTCTTGCTGGTGGCATGGAGGGGAAAAGAACACTAAAAAGCACCTCATGAAAAGCTAAACCCTCCCTTTCTGCACAATTAGCCAGCAGAGACAGCTCTCCACATCCTCCTGTGCTCACAAGGGAGGAAAATCCTGCCCAGGCAGCAGCAGGTGCTGCAAAGCCACTCCTGCTTTCACTCTGCCTAATGTTCAGTGGAATATTTGCTGTGCTCATTGTTCCAGGGCACTGGCTATAGCCCAAGGCATGGAAATTAAATGACTTCCAGTCCGTGGAGAGGGACAGTGGAAATCCAAGGAATCGTGTTTGGAGTGCAGCATCCAAAAACTCCTTCCTGAAAAGGAAAAGCCTTTACCCTCCACCTACAGCCAGCAGCATGGAGGTTTGGAGAGCATGACAATCAGAGGGAACCCCACTGGAGCTTGTAAAAATTATTCTCTTATGAGGGAAAAAAAAAAAAAAAAAAATCCATGCAGGATTTTCAGTGCATCAGCTGCTGACACAAAGCGTTTCTGGGAGCGTGCGTGAGATCACAGCAGAGGCAGCAAATGCACTCTCAGCTCATTTGTTCCAGCTGATACCACCCGAATTCAAGCCCAAAGGCACAGTCTTTCAAAGATAACACATCTTTCCCTCTGGTTCCAACAAAAAGTGCCCAAAGTACAAAGAGAAATTACACACTCAGCTTGTGATGGACATTAACAGGTTTGTGAGATCCGAGGCCACATTTACATCACTTCAAAATGATGTCTGAATGGCCATCAAGAATGTCACCAAGTCTGAAATGTTCATTGGGAATCTTTCTGCCCTTTTTAGAATTTCCCTGGATTCTAAAAGTGCATCTCAAAGTATGGCCCTAACTGCAAAATCATTACCTGCTTGCTCTCCACCATAAAAACACCCAAGAGAAGAAACATTTGATAATCATTTTTTTCCCCTCAAAATGCTACAGACATACTAAAATCATTATCACTGCTTTCCTCAGCTGGAGGACGAGCAGGAAGTTGCACATCAATTCCAAAGTGCTTTCAGGAGAGTGGTGAAAGGCATTTCTTTGGCAAGCAGAGGCTGCAGGGTGTGCTCACCATGGAGCAAACCCCATCCTGCTCCCTCCAACAGCAGCACTGTGGGCAGGGACCAGCTCCCTCCTGGAGCAGATTTACACAGGAGGAACAATCTGTGTGTTCAGCACTCAGAGATGAATTCAATAATCATAAAATCATCAGAGACCTCAAGCAGGAACAGCAGTAGGTGACACATTTCTTTTAAGGGCATCAATATGGGGCATGTCTGGCTGCTCTCCAGAGTTTGGATTCCTCTGGGACACAGCTCTGGATCATTTACCTCCTTCACCTCTGCAAGAGAATTCTGCTTTTAAAATTAATTCACAAGCACTGATGATTTCTCTTGACCCCCTGTGACAGGTTTCTCTTAAGGATATCTTCATCCTACATTTAGCAGATCACAACTGGCTGCTATCCAGAGGTCAGATGCCTCTGGAATAGATTTCTGGATCCTTCACTCTCTCCACCTCTGCACAGCTCTGCTTTTAAAATCAATCCACTGAGGTAAAAGGCCTTTGACTTCTCTTGACCCCCTGTGACAGGTTTCTCTTAAGGATATCTTCATTCTGCTTTTAAGGATGTCAACACAGGACATGTCTCACTGCTGTCCAGAGGTCAGATGCCTCTGGGACAGAGCTCTGGATCCTTCACTCTCTCCACCTCTGCAAGCAGAATTCTGCTTTTAAAATTAATCCACAAGCACTAATACAAAATCCTGATGATTTCTCTTGACTCCCTGTGACATCCTACATTTACCAGGTCACATCTGGCTGCTATCCAGAGGTCAGATGCCTCTGGATAAGAGCTCTGGATCCTTCTTCACCTTTTCACAGCTCTGCTTTTAAAATCAATCCACAAGCACTGAGGTGAAGCCTTTTTGCTTCTCCTGCCCCCTGGGGCACAGCAGCCCTCTGGGTTTGGTCTGAGCAGGGCTCTGAGCTGCTCCAGCAGCAGCACAGGCTGCAGTGATGCCCTACACGTGTTTCACTGAGCACTACAGCCACAGCAGGCTGCAGATCTGCTGGGGAAGCAGGAACAGGTTGCAGGAGGCTGTCACTGCACAAGGGACAGGCTCATTCCAGGAGTGCCAGCTGAAACCTGGCAGAGGCTGGGGCTGCACTGTCAGAGCACTCAGCCACAGTTTGTGCCTGGAAACGGGAAATCTTTTCCTGCTTCTGCAGCAGCAGATGGAAGAAATGGAAATTTTAGGGATCAGCCTAATTGTTGATGCATGCAAAATAAACCAGCACCAAAGCCAGAGTCTACACAAATCTCTAACCCTTCTCAGGTAACCTTTAGCTGGAAACATTCATAGAATCATTAAATCAATTTTAGGTCAAGCCCTCTAAGAACACTGAGTCCAACTGTTAAGCTGGCACTGCCAAGGCCACCACTGACCCATGTCCCCAAGTGCCACCAATGGGGGACATTAAAAGGATCTTTTAAATCCTCCAGGGGTGGGGACTCCACCATTGCCCTGGGCTGGACAAGCCTTTCAGTGCCAAAACCTGCTGTGATCATAGAACCACAGGATGGTCTGGGCTGGGAGGGACCCTAAATCTCATCCATGGGCAGGGACACCTTCCTCAGAGCAGGCTGCTCCAAATCCCAATCCAGCCTGGCCTTGGTCTCCCAGAACAACACAGAGCCAAAACCACCTTCTGCTGCCAACAGCCCATGAACAGGGGGCCATCAAGGACAGCTTTCCAAGACTCCTGACCACCAAATCCAGTGGTTCATTTTATTCTCTTTCTGCAGGAGATTGGTTGGACTAAGTGGAGAAGTCAGTTATTTCAGGTGTTGCAATGAAGCAGAGCCATCTCGTGCCAAAGGAAGATGAATGCTGGGCTGTCAATCCAAACTTCAGAAAGCCATTTGCAGGGTGTCATTTTTCATTTCACCTGGGCAGGATGTAATGCAAACCCCACAAGTTATTGATGGTTTGGTTACCTGTCTGCCTTCAACAAATTGCACAGGTGCTTTATTAAAAAAAAAATAAAAATGCAAAGAGTCAACACAATTAATGCAGAGCAATGATGGGAAACATCCTTTGAGGTTTTCTTTTCTGCTGAAGTGTCACTGGGCTGTGTGTCCAAAAGACACTGCTGGCAATTCATCTCTCAAGTAATCAGGATAAAAATATCACCATGGTTTGTACCCTGGCAGCAGCCTGGGAAAGATGTGCTGTCTGTCCTCTTGCCATTTTCTTTCTGGCTGTTTAAAGTAATTAAGCACTAATTAGGAAGTTTGAGGCAACAAATATAAAACTGGATTTTATACAACTTTTTGTACTCCAGACACGCTGGAAGAATGGGACAGAAGCTTTTCTTATTCCATTTTAACACTTTTCCTCCTCAAAATGATGTAACATCCACATGGATAGGTTAAAATTCCTGTGCTAAAAGAATATCCAAATGAGGGGCTCCATAACTGGACAGCCTTTGTGAGGATGTGAACTCTGGAGGAAACCATGGCTCAGTGGACAGTTCTGAAGTGCAGAGGACAGAAAAAAAAAAAAAAATCAGGTGAGAGCTTTCTGCTTTTCCTTAACAGAACCACTCCAGCTCCAGCTTTTCCTGGGCATTCCCAGTGCTCTGTGCCAGCCAGGGCACCAACTGTGGCTGCCCCATCCCTGGAAATGTCCAGGCTGGATGTGGCTTGGAGCACTTGGGATGGTGAAAGGTGTCCCTGCCCTGGCATCCACACCAGGATGAGTTTTAAGGTCTCTTCCAACCCAAACCATTCTGGATTCGTGACTTTGCAAACTGAATTACCCTCCTAGACTGTGCTGGCTCTGGGCTATGGTGCAGAGAACAGTGAAATACCTGGGGAAATCTGGAGCCAAATGACTGAAACCTTGGGGCAGACCAGCAGGTTTGGGTGCCAAATCCCAGCAGCTGTCTGGAGGAGCAGCTCTCTCCCCTCAGAGCTGAGTTACCCAGGCACTTCCAAACCCTCCTGTGGCTGAACTCTGGGAAAATGCCACCATGTGCTGCTTCCCTGTGCTTTTGTGGGTTTGCAGCTACAAAACAAATGACAATTTTTGGTGCTGTAAGTGCTGGGGTTGTGTGTGTGAGCTCACACATCACAGAGCTTGTCAGCACTGTGAGATAATGGGAGAATTTCCAGGAGGATGGTGAGCCTGCCTGGAGTATCTGGGTCAGATCCTGCTCTAACAAAGTGCACCAAGAGGGTCCCTTCATACAGAAACTTGGTTAATTAAGATAACAGATGTTGCTATTACACAAGTTAGAGGGAATGCTTGTTAATTGGACACTTCCATATTCTTTGTTACCAGCACAGAACATCATTTGGGGTTTTTTTATGCATTTCTTTCCTAACAATTAAACTGTATAAACAATGCAGGCACTGGAAAAGAAACAGCTCTAATGATGTAGGGGCTTTACACGAAGAAGAATGAGAAAAGAGCAATTTGTTTTGGGGCTTAAAAGCACAATTGTTTTTCTGTCCCAGCCTGAGAATTTGTCCTGGTGGCACGGTAAATATGACTTCCAATAGCTCTAGGAGAACATGAGGAATTAAGACTGTTGTGTACATATTTTAAATAAAAGTTGTCTTGCTTTTCCTGCACTCTTTCTTTTTGGGGAGCCAAGGAGAAGGGGAAAAGTGGGAAAAGAAGAGAAACATGAATCTGCTCTTGAACCACACAAAGCTATAGCTTCACCTCTGGGAAAAGCAAATTCTCACTCTGTGAGGAATAAATAAATGGAGTTATTGCCATCAGGGCATGAAAAATGAAAATCCTTTTGCCCAAGTCCAAAACCAGACCTGAGGAAAGAGGGAAGACTTGCAGGGGAAGAGATGCAGACCCTCCAAAACCCCTCCCAGAATGGGTCAGGCTGGAAAGGATCCCTGCAGGTCATCACATCCAACCTCCCTGCCCAGGCACATCCCCTGCAGCACAGCATTCAGGATTATTTACTCCAGACCAACAAGTAAAATACATCCCTCGACCAATCCCAGGAGAAATATCCTTAATATGCTCCAACTGAGCAGCCTCTGGTGCTGAGTTATTAAATTCAGTTCCCTCTGTGCAGTGCAGGGACAAAAAGCCCCAGTTTGTTTCCCCAGGAGCATCTCAGCCCTGGTGTGAAACCCCTGTCCCATTGACCAGCACCTGTGGGTTTGTTGGGACACCAACCTTGTTTATTGGGCTGTGGAAAACTCAGGAACCATTCCCACCAGAAAGGCACCCCCTGCTCCTGAGCCAGCTGCCCTGGGAATGGGAGGATTTTAATCCTGCCTCACCTGCTCCTACTCTCCCAGTGATCCTGGGACGAGCAGCATCACCTGGATAAAGATATTTCCCACACAGGGTAACACTGGCTTTGCACTGGAATGGGAAGATCAAAGATGGAAAATGTTCCCTGAAATAATCTTTATTTCCAAACAGCATTTGCAATACATTTATATCTGTGCTAGAGCAGTTCCTATATAAAATTTACCTTCTGGAGTCAGGCCCCCAACATCATTCTGGCTCAGTTAGGCCTCCAAGGCAGGATTTCCATTATTATGGAGATGAAGTGCCTTTAATGACTGCAATAATATAATTGTACCCCAGGGCAGAATTCCTAATAACACAATTGCACAGTTCTCAACCACCAGTAAGAGATGCCCTCAGGCCATGTGATTCATTAGGTACAGCACACACTACCTCAGCCTCCAGAGAAGAATATGAAACCTAAACTGATAAAGCTCTTTTCTTTTTTTTTAACTCTTTTCTCTGGGCAAACATTGAAGAACACTCTTTGTTTTGCCTCCTGGACAGCAGGAGCCTCCAGAACCAGAGTCTCAGCAGCAAAAACCAAATGTCTCCAGCAAGGAATTTACCATCCCACAGCAGCTGGAAAGCCAGAAAAGCCCCAGGAGGAACTCTGGAGTGATTTCCATGGCAGCACCAGGCTGAGCATCAGCATTCAGAGGCAGCAGTGGCACAGGAATGCTGCTTTACCTCCCCCTGGACCATCCCCACTGATGAACCTGCAGCCTGCAGAAGGACCCAGATGCTCAGTTGTCTCTCTGCTACTCCCAGCACCCTTTAACATCACTTTAAGCAAAGATTTCATTGAAGTTTCTTCTCCCATTCCTGCCTAAAAGTTGTTTCCTGTCCTAGAAGAAGAGATTGCAACAACAGCTTTTCCTGGCATCCTCCTCCCCAGATTTCAACAGATTTTTTTCCCTAACACCACAGAGGAGGATTTGAAAAGCTGACTTTTGAATTAAAAAAAAAAAGAAAAAACAATTATTTGGCCAGGCTGAGAAAGCCACCTTCAAGTCAGGAATTGTCAAATTCATTATTTACCCCAAATAATTCCTGTTTGCAGGACACTGAGTAATGTACCTGAGCTGTGCCATTTGCACTGGAGGCTTTTATCTCCTGGGAATATATATATATTTTTTTAAACAACAATTATTTAGAGCACTGCAGAGGCAAAATATTTGGGTTTTTTTTGGAGTGCACCTATATCAGGTTCTTGGCAGGGAAGCTTTAATAGCAGACAGAGATGGGATGGGCACCATGGGAACAGGAATCTCACCCCCAGCTCCCTGGGATTGAACACAGGCTGTTTCCTCATGTATTTGCAAGTCAATTTTGCAAAGCTATTAATGACAAATTTAACTTTGATTGCTGGAAGTCCCTGGGTTAGTTAATGAAAGAAATGGTTACTTTAAGGCATTACCTCTCATTTTCTCTCAGGATGTCTTTTCCTTTCTTCCAAGAATAAGTAGGTCTGGGGGAGGCTTTGGGCTTGCACTCAATGATGACTTCACCTCCCACTTTAACAAGGGTGAACTTCTTCAGCAGAGTTTTGGAAAAGTCTGGGCCGATGGCTGGAAGCAAAATTGACACAAATCAGATCAGAATTTCCTCAGGAAAAAAAACCAAATCAGACTTATTTGAACATGGTGAAATTTCAGGGTGTTTCTTGCTTACAATTCCTAAATTATTGGACTTTATGAAGGGATGTCTGGATGGGGCAAACAGACACCTGGGTGCTTCTTTCACTGCAAAAAACACTTGATTTGTTTAAAAATGTGTGTTGAGTTAAAAACCTGAGAAACCAGTAACCCCACCATGCACTTCTTACTGGGACAGCTCCCCTAGAACCCCTCATGCCTGAGGAGTATAAAATATAAAATATATTTCCTTTTTCTGTCTCAGGATCACCCTTTTGTCAGGCAGGGAAGCTCCCACCAGCACAGAACCCATACAATTAATCAGCAATGCTATTATTTCCAGAAAAATTGACACTTTAATGATTTCTATTCAGAATTACTGCCTCAACTGGGTTATTTATTTAAATTCTATAAAGGTGGGAGACAATGACACAGCCACGTCCTGAACCAAGCAAGACCAGGCAGGACTTGTTGGCTCCAGGGCACAAAAATCATCTTTTGCTGTGTTTGTGACAAACACTCAGATTTCCACTGAGGTGACTCCAAAGCCCTGCAGCCTCAGGGATGTCTTGGCTTCTGATTCTGCCTCAAAGGGGCTTTTTATGGTCCCTTTCTGGGCTCTGAGGCAGCTCTGGCATTGAAATCCCCCAAGACAACCAGGAGTTTCATGGTATCAAACAGGTCAATTTAATTATTTTAACATAGCTCAGAGCAAAAGGCCCATATTTCATTTTTTTCATTTTGTTTTTTTAAACATTTAGCCTAAAAATTCTGTAAGACAAGACTGCACCTCAAAATACCTATTTTACCATGTCCAGGACCACTGGATTCTGCTTTTATTTAAAGACTCCAGGCAAGAGAATTGGCAACAATAATTGAGAAGAATCACTCTGAGAAAAGCTCAGCCTGTAATTTTCCATTTCTCTCTTTCATTTAATTTTGCTGTAAGTCTCACTTGAGATGATTAAACACCACTAGTAGCAAGTGCTTAACTTCAGGACCTTTTAAAACAACCATTTTAACACTCAGATCTGGTTAAAAGCTCCAATTTCCCAGGGAGGGCTCAGGATGTTGCCTTGCTTTGAAACTCTGGTGAAAAGGCAAACCTGCTGCTTTCCTTTCAAAATGTGCCAAGTTAAATCACAGATGCACAGGAATTTATCTGCAGGACACCATTTGGGTGCTTTTCCTGTGACAGACAGAAACAGAGCTGCAGAACCCAAGTGAGAAGTTGGCCAAATAAATATTCCCTGACAGGTTTATCTGACCTGACTTCAAAATCTGTTTTGGTTTTTTGTTTTTAATTTTTTTGTGTGGACACAGGGACACCCAACACCAAGGATTAAACTTCTCTCCTCTGGAAACATCTCCCTTCTTCCCAAAGGTCCATTTTTACCAGGTTTTAAATAGACAAGAAAAGCATCAGTGGGTTTATTTCGATTTCTTTCATGTCCAATAAATCTCAGCATTGTGAAGTCTAATTTATTGAGCATTATCTTACCTTTCTCCAACAGCAACACAGACAATCCTTCAAATGAATTTTTTTTTTTTTTCTATGCAGGCATCTATCACTGATGATAAAAAATGACCAATAATTGAAAATCCCATAGCTGGAAAAAAACCTCATGCTTCATTCTTTAGCATAAATCAGGGAATCTGCTACTGAACATTTGGTTTGAGAGGAACTAAAGTGTTATTTTGTAATCAGAAATTGTGTTTAACCCTTTGTAACTACATCCCTATGCTGCCCAGGGCTGCTGCTCATGAAAGAACATGGTTTGGGATTGAGTTGCACCTCTGGGATGGTCCCACCCCAGCCCTGCTCAACCAGGAGCAGCTTCAGGAGGTTGCCCAGGGCTGTGGCCAGTTGGATGTTGAATATCTCCAAGGACAGGGATTCCACAATATCTCTGAATAATTTGTTCTAGTGCCAAACCAACTTCAAAGTATAAAAATACTTAAAATAGAAAAATATTTAAAATAGAGAAAATATTTAAAATATAAATAATATAATAATATAATATAAAAAATAGGTTAAAAAATAAGTTTTTTCTTATTTTAAGTGGCATTTCCAGGGTTTCAGTTTGTGGTCATCACCTCCTGTCCCAGCACTGGCACTTCTGAGAAGATCCTGGCTCTGATATTTCTGCTCCCTCCCCTCAGGTATTTCCCCACTTGGATTCACATGATTCTCCTGGTTTTCTCTGGGAGGAGCAGGGCAGCAGTGCCCAGCACTGTGGGGTGGAAGGTGTTTTTCTCTGGAGCATCCTGGTTGCTGTTAGCTTGCTGGAAGGTCCCTCCAGCCAGGAGGTTTTTCACCATGAGCAGAGTCACCTCTGCAGCCAGGACAGGGCACTGATGGTCCTGGATGCTCTGAATGAAATGCTCAAGTTTCTCCATAAATAGTTTAACCTGCAGGAGGGTGGATGCACCTGCCAGCTCCTGGAGGAATATGGGAATAAATATGGGATGAAGTAAAAACCATCTGCTCTCTGCTGTCCACTGCCTCAAGTTTTCCTTTCACACCTTCCTTAAAAACAAATCCTCAGTGATCCCATTTTACTTAAGATGCTGCAGCTGGGCAGAGTTTGCTGAGGTTTTGTGTTGGATCCAAAAAATCTGGGGTTTTCTGGCACTGATTCCCTGGGGAACACTGCTTTTGACCTGAGGCCTTGGAGAAGCTCCAAATTTGAGTGATGGAGTTAAAATCATGAGTGTGCAGGCAAATAGAGGTGTGTGATTTCACATGGTGAAGGGTTTAAATTTGAGGTTTTTATAATACAGTGATAGGTATGGGGCAAGATGGAGGATTTTGGGTGCTCATCTTCTTCATGGTTTCAGGCAGTAGTTTCTGGTTGGTCAGTCAGTGCCACACTGAGGGTCCTGGGAATTTAATTATTGGGTTAAAAGTGTAAATAATATAGGTGTTAATTCTCTATTGGACTCAGCTATTGGACTCTCTATTGTTCAGGAGCCCTTGTAGCAGCTGGATCTTTGCTTCCAGAGGAGGCTGGAAGTGCTGCTGAACACTCTGTACTTTAGCTAAAATTTACAAAACAACCAAGCCCGAACATGAGAAAATCCACTTCCATCGTGCATTTGTCAAGCCTGGCAGTGAGAGAGACTGAGACAGAGCAGTGCTGGGGTGGGGCAGAGCTGCTGTGTGCAGGGGATGCACTCACCCACCACGCTGAGCTCGGCGCTGGCCAGGATGGCGCCGTGCCGGTTCTCGGCCACGCACTGGTACATCCCCGCATCCGACAGGCTGACGTTGGCAATGGTGAGAGAGCCCTGCTCCAGCTGCAGCCTGCCCTGGGGAACGGCACAGCAAACTCCAAAATGAGCCAGGAAATGCCTCCTCAGAGCACACGGCCCGAGGATGGTGTGCTGTGTTTCATGGGCAATGCCAATTATCGACAGTGGGAGGGATTTGAAGGCTCCGATTTATCTGTCTGCCAGCCAGGTTTATGTCAGGCTAGAGACTAAATGGCAAAACCAATATGGGAGTTGGTAAATGCAATTTAAATTAGAGGACTTTCCCTTGACCCCCCTCATTGATTTAATACCCAAAGCATTTAGATTAATATTCCTTTCAAGGAGGTAAGCTTGAAGGAAGAAATTCACTTCTGTTCCACAGTGGTGCATCACTGCCACCCCATCCTCAGAACCATTTAAAACAATGGCATTTCCATGGAATCACAGTCATTAAGGCTGGAAAGGACCTCCAGGATTAGTGTCCAACCTTTGCCCAAACACCACCATAGCAACAGAACTATAGCACATACAGGTATTTCTTGGACACTTCCAGGGATGGGGACACCACACCGCCCTGGGCAGCTCCAATGGAGAAATTCACTTTTTCCATGGAGAAATTCCTCCTGATGTCCAAGCTGCCCTTCCCCTGGCACAGCCTGAGGCCCTTTTGGGTGTATATGGCACTGCAGGCTGATTGCCATCTCAGCCAGCACAGACAGAAACACTTAACATCTTCTGCAGTTTACTGAAAACAATGCAAATGCTAATAATTTAATGATGCTTTACTTCATATCAGGCCCTAACATGATTGAAGAACAAGACCATCTGCCAGTGACCAGCGTGAAGCAAGCAGAATTAGTCTGTGGAGTGAAAGACCAGGCTGTCATTTGTCCGCCTGAGGATATGGAGCTCAAGTTATCAATTCTAATAAATACACCAAAGTGTTCCCTCCCTCCCCAGGAGTTTGACATTTAAAAAAAAAAAAAAATTCTAAAATAAAGAGCTATTGGTTTTCTCCTTGGCCTCAGGGCAGAAATTTAATGTTTGTGCAATTTTTATCAGGGTTTGATCAAATCGGGGCTGCCATGTCCTTTCACAGTAAGTGAAGGGGAAAAAGTGCTGGTTCCTGTGAGATCAAAGCTCTGGTGACTTGGCGAGTTTGTGGTGACAAGGTGGGATCATGGGCTAGGTGATGACCCTCCAGGAGAGGCTGGGAACACCATTAACCACCAGCAGGAGCACCAAGGTTTCATTATCACTTGAAGTTCACCTAAACATCATAAATTAAAATAATTATTTTGGGGTGACATATTCCAAAACCCCATTCAGCCCATTCCTTCTTCTTCTTTCCAGCCTTAGGTTTGCATCATGGATGCTTCATTTTGGGATGAGGAGCTCTGAGTGCAGAGCTGTGTCCCTGCAGGGAGTAACAGGAAGGAACAGGGGATTTTCTGTGAGGATGGGGTGCCCAGAGCAGCTGTGGATCCCTGGAAATGTCCAAGGCCAGACTGGACAAGGCTCAGAGCAGCCTGGGATAGTGGAAGGTGGCACAGGTTGGAACAAGATTGTTGAATCCCAGAAAACCTGGGGATTTTGAGCTTTCTGTGCTTTCTGGCATTGACCCCCTGGAGAACACTGCTTTAGACCTGAGGCCTTGGAGAAGCTTCAAATTTGAGTGATGGAGTTAAAATCATGGGTGTGCAGGCAAATAGAGGTGTGTGATTTCACATGGTGAAGGGTTTAAATTTGAGGTTTTGATAATACAGTGATAGGTATGGGGCAAGATGGAGGATTTTGGGTGGTGACTCTTTGGGTGCTCATCTTCCTCCTTCATGGTTTCAGGCAGTAGTTTCTGGTTGGTCAGTCAGTGCCACACTGAGGGTCCTGGGAATTTAATTATTGGGTTAAAAGTGTAAATAATATAGGTGTTAATTCTCTATTGGACTGTGTAGTTTTAAGAGATCTTGTAGCAGCTGGATCTGTCTCCATTTTGCTCACTTCTAGCTGGTGGCTGGAGCTGCTGCTGAACTTTCTGTACTTTAGATAAGATTTACTAAACAACCAAGGCCAAGCAGGATAAATCAGTTTCCTTTGTGTATTTTTTAACCCTGGCTGTGAGTGAAGGCAGAAGAGATTCCAGACAAACCACTGATGAAGTGGTGCAAACACCTCCCACCCCTGTTACACACCATGACCGTGACGATCCCTTCCACCCCGAACCACTGGCGATTCCGGCGCGCCTCCACCCTGGCCACCCCCAAAGCAACACAGGCAGCCTGAGGCGAGGCAGGGCACCCCCAGTGCTGCCCCAGGGGCTCCAGCAGTGCCTACCTGTGGCAGCAGGGGCTCCCCATCCTTGAGCCAGCGGTAGGAGGGCTTGGGGCGGCCGCTGGCGCGGCACTCCCAGGCCACGCGCTCCTCCACGGCCGCGCGCACGTCGGCGATGCGCTGGGTCCAGCTGGGCTGGGCTGCAAGGCAAGGCAGGGGCTTGGGGGGACTGCTCTGGGCTGCCCTTGCCAGAACGTGCACAGGCTGGGCTCCATAACCTCAGCACTTCGTATTCTCATATCTTTGTATCCTGCAGTTCTTTAGCGTATCGCCCCAAACTCCATATCCAGTCACTGCTACTCTCCCATCTCACTCAGACACAACAATTCCTCTCCAGGCTGGAATCAAGGACACCTCACTGCCTCAGGGCCAGAGATGGGAACAAAAGTGAGCTGGGGAAGCAAACCTGGGGTAAATCACTTCATTACCTGCAGCTGTAATTGGGAGATTAACCCCCAAAATGCAAATAGACCAAACTTATAAAAGTGTGAAGACCCATGACCCATCATCCATTTTGGGTGTTGCCCCTGCCCTAAGTGTACCTCCCATCATCCATTTTGGGTGTTGCCCCTGCCCTAAATGTACCTGAAGGCCCTTCCAAAAATATAACAGCTTTTTATTCCCTTAATTCTGTCTGGCCTATGTTTTCAGGTAGCCACAAAAAGGCATCAGGAGCACTGCTAAATATTGCTGTTCTTCCTTGAGCCCAGTGCTGCTTTCTGGAGGTGGCACAGGCAAGATCAGAAGCTGCTTTTATTTATTTTGTTTTTTTTAGTAAAAACCTTTAAAGAAAAAGAGTGGATTCAGAAATCCTACTCATCCTACAAAAACAAAGCTGTAGTTACACACCTGGTCCTTCAAATAGAGATCTTCCTCCTCAGGGTCTGTATAACTTGGGCTTCAAACCTCTAAAATAAAATTTAGTTCCTGACTTCAAAACCTGTTATTTAGAACTAGTTCTGTACTGAAATTGAGGATATTCCAGTAACTCTGCATGGTTACAGGCACTGCTTCAGGCCCAGGCTCTCAGCCTTGTCTTGATTGTGGCCAGATCTCCACGTCTTGTCAGGAATTAAGAATCTTTGGACCAATAATTGTACTAATGACACTGAATAAATCTAGGAAGGCCACAAGCAGATACTGGAGACAGATTTTGGTAGAATTTGGTGAAAACGAGCACTGGCAGTTTGCAGCCACTTGTGAGATTGTATTTTTTACATAATTTTATCAGTTTGTTCTTTTTAATTTTTAATAGAGTTTAAGTTGAGCCAGATTCCACCAAATTCCACTAAACTTGCCATGTGGTTTTGAAGACCACACATAACCTTAAACTTTTTAAAGTCACCTTGTGTTCAGATATAGCTGCAATATACAATACTATCTATTTAAGATCTTATTATTAATAGTATATTATTATATTATGTCTATATACTTTTCAGAAAGTCCCATTGAACAACAGAGTTCTGTTTTTTTTATGGGCATTTGCCCTGTTTTGATATAAGATCATCTGCCTTAGCAGGATGGTGTTACCAGCAGAGGTCTCCAAGAACCTGATTAATACTTTTCCTTGTGTAATCAGATTAAAGTAAAAAATAAGATTCCTCAAAGCCAGGTAACAACTTTACACATCTCCTTTGGAGAGGGACAGGGGGCTAAAAAGGATAAATTTGAAAATATCCCATGAAAATGGCAAATTGGGATGATTATACCCAAAACAGGGCTATGCCTGTGATGATGGGATGCTGGAAATACAAATTCAGAGATCTCAGGTTGTGTTTAACCTCACCCCTGGCAGCCTGAACGTGCCTACAAAGCAGAGATGGGAGAGTTTTCCACAGCACCTCAGCTCCAAGGGACTTCCAAAAAGAAAACAAAAAAAAACAAAACAAAACAAAAAAAACCCCCAAAAACCCCCAAAACCACAACAAAAGGTGAACTGAGAATCATGGCAATGCAGAAGCAAAAGGAGAAGTGAGTGGTGTTTATTTCTCTGGCTGCCCCTCCTGCCCCTGTAATATTTTAAGCTTGTTTATTGTCTGTCTCTAAAGAGAGAGGAAAAGGAAAAACCTTTAAATGTAGGAAGATGAAAGTCAATTCTGTCATCTGGAGTAAGAACTTGAACAATTCCATTGAGCTGAGCAATTGCAACGGGTTCAGTGGCTCAAGGACATTTGCAAATTACTCATGAATTTACATATTTACTATTCTAACAGCATCCAGCTCATCATTTGGAAGGGAATTTTATGATCCCATGAAAGGAGCTCTATAAAACCCACACACATCCATTTGCCTTTTTTTTTTTTTTTCATTTTTGCTGCGCTGTTTTACAGATTTCCCACATGAAAACAAAACTTAAAAAAAAAAAGAAACAAAACAAACCTAGACAAAACAATTGGAATTAATCTGCAAATCAAGAGAAGCCATGAATGGTAAGCTGTGCTCTACAATCTAAGTGTGTGCTGTGGAAAAACAGAGATAACTCCTGTGGAGAGGAGGACAGAAAATTCAGAATTCGTCCTCGTTTCATCCAGACTCCCCAAATAAAGGAAATAATTTTCCCCAAATAAGAGAATTTCTCTCCAAAAGGCATTTTTTTGGGGTGGTCTGTGGGCTGCTCATCCCAACTCCTGCCCTGAGTGCTGAGATGGAAACGTGCAGTGCTGGAAGCTGCCACCCCCAAATTCACATCACCCTTTGGTGCAGCACCCACCGGCCACACCCCACCCTAACCCCCTCCAATTTTAATTTGCATGCTGAAATTTTCAATCCCAAAGCCATTTATGGTGCAGGCAACTCCAGAAGGAGCAGCACAGGTCAAAAAATCCTCTCGGGGAGAAGCTCTGAGTCGTTTGTTTGGCAGGAGTTCGTTCTCTGCTGCTCTTTGGGAGCTTTTTCTAATTAGGTCAAGCTCTGCTCTCAACAGTTCAGTGCAGAGAAAAGCTCTTGGCTTCATCTTGGGGAATACTCAGGGGTTGGCTCACGCTGCAAATATGTGTGAGCCACCAAAGGAGAGTGGCCACAACCTAATGGAATTTGACAGGAGCCCACTGGGGATCAGAGCGAGGGAACACGACACGAGATTTCAGGCATGATAATTAAAATAATTCAAATAAGGGAATGAAACCAGCTCCTCTCTGCAACATTTTCTGGTATAGTGATGTTCTTGGAGATAATGACAAGATTTAATTTGTGACTGGGGGAGAAAAAAAAGGTCCTTTGGATCGTTTCAGCAGCGATGAACAAAGAGGAATTATTTTAAAGGGAATATTTTGGCCCTGCTTGGAGTACTTAAGAGAGAACTGGCCTTGGAAACATCCTGGAGGAAAAATCTGGAAGCTGATTAAGAATTCATCTGAGTTGCAAGCAAAATTCATATGCTAAATCTATAAAGTGAAAGAAAAAGCTTAGAGATATAAGCACAACTCTTACATAAGGATTGCTTTAAAGAGAAATCTCCCCCTCCTAGGAGATGAGAGCTGTCTGGAGTTTGGACTCAGGGGGACAGAAGAAAAGTGATGGAAATAGTGAGAAAAAAACCTGTTTACCTTTGATCACCTTTCAGTGTTCACCAGCACAAAGTGGGACAGTTAAAACCAGGTGAATAGGAAAATATAGACAAATATATTCTTACTTCTCTAAGACAAAAAAGGCCAAGGGCAGCCTGTCCTTCACTGTAATAATTTAAAAGGCAAAAATAGGAACTGGAAATCATGTCCTAAAAGCTATTTGAAAATGAAATGACGTGGCAGGTGATGATGCATCACCTCAGAAATGAGTAACAAACCCCCATAAGAGAGGGAGAAATATGAGAAATAAACCTGTAGGACTCTGCAATCATCTGTGAGTTCAAAACAACCAAAAAGACTCAAGCAAATGAGGTGCTAATACATATCCAGAATCCAATTCTCTGCTGGTGTGTATTGATTTCAGTGTTCCTAAGCCAATTTCTAGCAGCTGATGACCTGGTGCAGGCTGTGTAATTCATCATTAATGGCAGATGAAAGGCTGAATGACTTGTCCATTACCATCTCTATTCTAAGGAGATTGAGACTGAGCCCAGGATCAGAGCAGTCTAAAGACCTACAGAAAGCCAAGTGTAAAAAGTAAAAAACAACAACAACAACAACAAAAAGACAACCAGATGGGAAAAATAGATGAGTAACTGGAAATAAAGAGTGCAGGCAGTGTGTAAGGCTTGTGCAGATAAATTTCTCCCCAGTTTTTGTGGGTGTTTCTGGCACATCCACAGGGATCCATCCTCATGGGGTTATTATTTATTTTTCATGCTGCCACTGAACTGCAGCTGCTCAGGGGTGTAAGGGAGGTGGGGGGTGTTCTGTGAGCAGCCTTCACATTTTATTTCTATTTCTGTTTCACCCTATTTGTATTTTTGCTTCTCCTGATGGAGAGATGTTTCTCCAAGAAACAATGATAATAATACTTGGACTTGTTCTGAATCTCCAAAAATTGGATTTCTCTGTAGGCAGGGTTCCAGCAATCCCTTGAAAAGGAGAAGTTGATAAGAACACATCTGTGCTCTGTGCAGGAAGTTGTTCTGGGTGTAAGACTTCCCCTGGGCAGCAAAGGATTCAAATCTCAGAGTTATTCCTCCCTGTATTAACTTTTACCTGTTTAAAAGGTGACAACAGGGTTTTCTAGTGAGTGATGCAAAAGATTAATAATAATTTAGTAATAATACAATAACATACTTGCCCTATTTACAGGAATTGTCTTGTATTTTTATCAGTCCAGAAACTCATTTTATTCAAATTTTCAGCAAATTATTTGTGATTTGGGACCTAAACTGAGCAGACATAAAACTGCCTGATTTTCACTTGTGCAAATTTCCTTTTACACCTCTGGCCATAATGAGGAGCATAATCTGATTTACACCTGAGGCTGTTTTACAGAGTGGCATAAAGTGGCTTTTGCCCAAACAAAACACAGGCCAGCTGATGAAAGGGGGACTCTTTCCACTGCAGAATTAAGGAGCCTCACAAATTCCTGGTGGGACTTGGATTTGAGAAGGATTTAATCTGAAAAGGGGCCCAGGCAATTAAATGGGTTCTGCTGAATATCTCAGAAAATGCTGCACAGGGCTGTAATTAGTGACAGAGAAGTCTGTCTGTCTGCTGATGCAGATGCTGCTGTGCTGACACTTTTGGAAAACATTTGAGCTGCAATTTTCTCCTGCTCTCCTTGGCTTGCCAGAGCAGGAGAGGATGGGAGATGCTGGAGCAGCACAGGTGATGCTGAGCCAGCACCTGCATCCCTGCTGGCTCAGACTGAGCTGCTTTGGAGCTGGGATATTTCCCAGCATGGATCTGACTGCAAAGCCAGGGACAAAATCCACATTTTGTGTCCAAATCCTGGCAAACAAACATCCCCAGTGGTGGTGCAGCTCCTCAGCCCTCCCCTGTGCTGCCACTCCCAGCCCCACTGAACACATTTACATTTGGATCACCTCCACCAGCAGATAGTTTTCATGTTTTCTGTTATCCAGGCTAAATATTTTGTTGGGTAGGGGGATCTCAAGATGTTGCATTGACTCATCAGAGAAGGGAAGCAGAGCTCAAGGAGTTCAGACCCAGGGATGAGCAGCCTTGGGGTCACCAATATCAACAAAAGAAGATTGGGCTGAAACAGCATCTAAACTTACAATGAATTAAACATCAATAATAAATAAGCATCTCCTTGATGCTGGTTTTATGAACAAGAAGGCAATTTCTTTTTAAATTAGCTGGTTAAGGTAATCTGTTTACTGTACTTCTGCCAGGAAAGAAAATAATTGTTGGCATTGCTGTTTGCTCAGGATATAAATCTTAGCCCTGCGGAGGGTTAGCAAATGTAAAATTTATGAGCAGCCAGATTAAAAATACAATCAGGTCAATGGGAGTGCATCCCAAAACACACAGCTGAGGGGGTGGAGGGGCCTCACTGCAGGGAGGAACTGGAGAAACTGGGAGGAACTGGGAGGACACTGGTCCTGAGAACACTCAGCCAGGCAGCACCAGCAGTTAGAATTGCAAAAAGCTGGAAAAGAAGAAGCTGTGCAGACAGAAATGATAAATCAGGATCAGGGAATATCCTGAGCTGGAGGAAACCCACAAGGATCAAATGCAACTGCTGGCCCTGCATGGATAACCCCAAGAATCCCACCTGGTGCCTTTGCCAGGAATTAACCTGAGGCAGGGACAGCAGGGAGAACAAAAAGATTCAGCAAGGAAATGTGTCATTGAGAGTTCCATCAGCCAAGGAAACAGAAGTAAGAGCTGTAATTGCATTAGCAGGAGCATGTTTCCATGGGAAGGTCGATCCATCAAGGGGGACTCAGCCCTGGAACAAATGTTAGTGGAGTTAGTGAAACACAGCCTGGTGCAGGGGCTCAGAGCACAGAGGATGCGCCCAGAATGGATTCTGCATGTTTAATTAACCTTTTCTGCTGCTACCAGGATGTCAAACAACTCCAGTGTCACTGATATGCCAAGAGAGGAGAAAGTAAACACTGATACAAGAGTGGAACACAGCAGAAGTCAACCTGCCCTGACTGACTCCAGCAGCACAGAGAAGCTGACAGTGCTGGGTTATCTACACTCACCAGGCTAATCTCAATTTCTTTTTCTTCTCTTCTTTTATTTTATGCCATGCACAGAGGCTGATAGCTGGGTTTAAAGGGGTGCTGCTATTAGAGACCTGCAGAGCACCTGAACCCCCCCTGCTTTGGGCTGCAAGGACCTTAAATCCCATCTAATCCCACCCCATCCATGGCAGGGACACCTCCCACTGTCCCAGCTGCTCCAGCCCCAGTGTCCAGCCTGGCCTGGGACAATTCCAGGGATCCAGGGGCAGCCCCAGCTGCTCTGGGCACCCTGTGCCACCCTGCCCACCCTGATATAAAAAATTTCTTCCTCAAATCCATCCACACCAGAACCTTTCAGCACCTCCAGAACATTTCCCTCTGCAGACACCTTGACTTGGACCAGCCTTGACCTTCCAAAAGCAACTTGAAAGCTCAGCCACCATTACAGGTGTAGTTCAACAATGAAGTAACACTTCTCAACTTAAAAAAAAACCCCAAATTATTAAGGAAAGCTATGTTCTTTCTCCCAGGTTTTGTATAAACTTTTGTATAAAAGTTTACAAGAAGTTACCTTCCCCTAAAAAAATTTAGTGCCATGCAAAACTCCAGAGCCCAGAGTACAGAATGAGAGTTGTTTCTTTTTTTAGAGATCTATTTTCAGTACTGGCTTCAAAACACAAGTTATCCTAAAAAAACAACTATTTCCCTGGAAAACCACCACCCTGAGGACAACGAGGTTGATATTTTAGTGAATTATCTTTAAAACCTGCAACAGGGGAGGTGTCTGGCTGGGAATTCCTCCACTCCCAGGGAAGAGATGGAAAAACTTCCCAGCATGACAGACTGAGAGCAGGACACTCCTCTTCCCAGAAAACCCGAGTTTCTCTGCTGAAATGCCACCATGGGTGTGAAAAGCAGCACGAGCCACAGTGGCAGCTTTTGTGTAGGATCCAGAGCAGTAAATTCATTACAGCAATGAGATTATAACTCAATATATGCCATGGTGGGAGTGTTCCAAAGCTCCATTTGCTGCTTTCCAAGGAAGGCAGCCTTAGCCGTGGGTAGAGCAAAAAAAAAAACTGTACAACTGATGAGTTTTTAATTTACTCCCCACATGGGAAAAATCAGGAGAAACAGCACAGAAAAAGGAATCTTTAAATCATCTAATTAAAAAAATTAAAACCCGTTCAAGTCAACCCCAGATTTTTTTCCTTAACATGAAAGATTTCACTTTGTTCTTGCTCTTTCGCTGCTTTTGAATGTTTTCTCATTTTATACTTCCCTCAGTTTTAAAAGGAGAAATGTTCGTTTGAAATTGAAGCCCCCAAAGTTCTGATTTCTAAATGAAATGTCTTTCAGAAAAATTTTCAATTTGAAAACATCCCTACTTTTTTTAAAAAAAGTTACATTAGCCACCAAATTCAATTCAGTTTTGCCAGAAGGGTTGGTTCCCAAACTCTTTTTCTGTGGCAAAATTATTACAAATCAAAAACCATTCTCCTCGTCTCTGGAGTTCAACCCAATCTTCCCTGCTGACAGGAGCTGGGCCCTCAGGAGCATTTGGGGGAGAAAACTCTGAAATTTTGTCCATATTTTCTATAAAGAACAACAACATGAGATGGGAAGAAGGCAGCAACAAAAACAGGATTTTTTTGATGCCCTGGAGGTCTCTGCACACCTTTGGAGGGTGGAACCTGCAGCTTCTCTTTTCTAAAATATCTCAAACAGAACCTGGGTACCAAACCCAGCCCCTTGTGCCTCTAAATCCCCTCCCTGCAGCCCCCACTCAGGTAAAGCCACACCTGGAGTTTGTGGGGCTGCTCCCAGCAGGAATTTGGGGATGAGCACCAGGATCAGAGGGATTAATGCACCTTCTATTTGACAGAGCAGCCCCAGGAAGCTGCAATTTGACATTTGATATTTGACAGTGCCTGGCTCAAGGATTCTGGTTTCAGTGAGGGAAGGGCAGGTGCAGAAATCCTTTGAGGGGAGAGAGCTCTGCCCTGAAAAGGTTAAATCCCAAATCTCCCTGTTGTTCAATCACTGATCCTCTTCAAAGCAGTTTTTAATTGGTTATGAGCAATTAACATTTATCCAGGAAAGCTGGGGCAGCCCATACATCATAAATCCCAAGCTGTAACACGAGGATGCTCCCCCAGATTTCCTGCCTTGCCCTCCCCAGCCACCAGAAGGCAAAAAAACCCCTTTCCAAGCATTTCCAGCACGTTTTCATGCCAATGTCCTTCTGGGGATGTGTTTTGTTCCAGCTGCTCTGATTCTCAATTAATATGCACCACCCAGCCAGGTTTTATTTCCAATTCCACCCTTCTCGAGACGTGAAAAGAAAGTCGCATCAGAAACCTCCACAAAATTCCATCCTCACCGGCCGCAGATCGCACAGGTCATGCTCACCATAAAATGTCAGCTGTCCTCGTGCCACGTTCCTGCCCCTCACATTTTCAGCCAGGCACTCGTAGAGCCCAGCATCCTCCTGCTGGAAGTTGGGGATCTCCAGCAGCGCGCTGGAGCGGTGCCGCCGCGCCTTCCTGGGCAGCTGCTTCCCATCCGCCCTCCTCCAGCTGATGGTGGGCACTGGGCTGAGGGAAACAGGGCAAAAAAAAGAGACTGGCAGAGGATGGAGAGCCTGCTCAGTGTGAGAGCCCTGGCACAGCACCCAGAGGGTCTCTGATGTGGGTGGGTTATGTGTTATGGGGATATTAATACATTTATTGTGGTGTATAAGCTGGAGGTGTTTTATTATTAAAATGCTGTTTTGACCCTTTGGGGTTCTGCTGTAAAAACATGTGTATTTTAGGGTGGGGAGGGCTTGCCCAGAGCAGCTGTGGCTGCTCTAAAAATGCCCAAGGCCATTGGGGTTGGAGCAGCCTGGGATGGTGGAAGGTTTCCCTGCTGTGACAGGGATGGGATTTAAGGTCCCTTCCAACCCAACCCATCCATTTTGTGATGGTTTTTCCTACCAGTCCCAAATTTTGGAAGTGTTGCCAGTGTTTACTCCAACTCCCAAGCCCTGTGGCTGCCACAAAAACTGGCCACAAGTCACTCCTGCTGAGGGAAGTTGGTCATTAGGAACTGCTGCAAACTGCACAAATCCAGCACCACGAATGTGAGAAGCTGCAGGAACAATAATTAACAATAATAATGGATCCAAACTTACTTGCCCAAGGCAAAGCACTCCAGTTTCACCGTGGTTCCTTTCGCAGATGGAACAGTTTCTGGGAACTGCACTTCTATTTTGGGCTCATACTCTCCCATCACCCCTGGGAACATAAAGGAGATGCTAAGGCTTGGTTGAATTTCAGCAGTAAATTCACAAGTGTTCCCGTGCTAGCACAGAGCTGTTCTATACATCATTACTTGCCCAATTAATCCATTCATTTTAAACATGGCCTGTTCCTAACAGCCGTGGAGTGTGGGCTCTTCTCCCATTTACTGCCAGAGGAGGAGCTGAACCAACTCTCCACACCATCTGCCAAAGATTAAAATCTCTTCATGGCTCTGTTGCTTCCTGCTTTTGAATATTTAGGGTTTTTGCAGGTAACTTGTGAAAATAAGGGGAGCAATAATCAGGGAGGTTCAGCATCTTCTAGGCAAACAGCCATCAGGAAAAAAACTTTTAAAACCCCTGGTGTTAACAGAGATATTTCCACTCACTTCCAGGTTTTCAGTGTACAGAGATCATCTACTCCTCGGGTAATTTCTCTATTTTTTTACTGCCCCAGTAAATCACGGAGCGTGGCAGCCTCTTTATGAAATTGTGTTTAAAAATTTGTGCACATAAAAAGGCCATTATAGCCCTGACAAATGGCTCCATTTCCAGCCACTGCACTGTCTTAAACCCAGCACATATAATCCCACCAACAGTGATTATCAGCTAATTGATGATTGCAGCTCAAACCTCAACAGTCCTGGATGGGGGCCAGGGAGGAAAGGAGCTGAGGAATCCCAAAAATACAGAATTGAGCCTGCAGGGACACTGGGGCACATCAGAGCTGCTCATGCTGGCCTGTGATTGCTGCCTGCTCTTGCTTTTCACACTGGATGCAAGAAAATCTTGGTTTTTCCTTGAATTTTCCAGTAATAAAGCTGGAAATGCTCAGTGTGAGGCTTGCACCACATCTACCTCTGCTTGCTGACCTGAATGTTCTCTGTTCTGATGCAACAGCAGGTTATGGCATCTCTCTTCCAACACATTAATTTATAATAAATTATTCATAATTATATTAATAATATATTTATAATTATTTAAAATATACCATAGAATATTATATAGATAAGAGATTAATAGATAATATCTTATATATTAAAATTGTTTATAATATGAAATATCGTATAAATATATTGTCTTTTATCTATTATATAATATGTATTATATAGTATATATATTATGTAATATATAATATGGAATATTGAATATATAATTACATATATAACACTATAAATTTATAATAAATTATAGTCGTGGCTGCACAGCCTCAGTTGTAAAAAATCAAATGCATTTATTAAAAATATGGATACTCTCCCCATATTCATGTCCTGCCCAGCACATGAAACAGGCAATCTGTGATTCTGTGGTGACATTCCAATATTTACAAACCAAAGAAGAATTAAGTGGCACATCACTCATTGGCCTCCTGCATATCAACACTGAACCCTCCAAAAGCTAAAAATCCTGTTTTCCCAAACAGGACCTGCCAAATCTCTGTAATCTTGCTGAAATTTCTCCAATATCTGTGTTAAATATTTCCTGGGTGAGCTTTAATCAAGCCAAGAAGTGCCCTGTGGTCTCCCCATCAGCTGATATTAACTTGTTGAGATATTTTCCCCTTTCTCTTCACTCCTTTTATCATTTATTCCCATTTCTTTGCCTTGGGCTGGGTGTGGAGAGCTGAAATCCCAGGGGGTGGGAATGGTTCCCTGGGACAGCAGCTCCAGCCACCACCCCCCTCAGCCCTCACTCCAACCACTGGAAAATTGGGATTTGTACCTGGAGAAGTCAGGATTTGCACCTGGAGAAATCAGGGGTTGTACCTGGAAAAATCAGGATTTGCACCTGGAGAAATCACAAGGCTCCTGCTGAAAGGACACTCTGCCTATCCCCATAAATATGTACAAGGCATGAAGTGAGTCCTGCTGTCTCCTCTTTACTGGAGCAACATCAGAGCAGCTGAGACATTTCCATCCTGAATCCAAGAGCATTTCCATGCAGAAAATCCTCATTTTCCCTGCTGTTCCTGAGTGATTTAACATCTGTGCAGGTGGCAGGGATGGAGGAGGAAATAAAGAACTAAAGCAGACCCTGGGCTGTGGCTTGGAGAACATTCCCAGGTCACAGCACAGCAGATGCTCCATGTGTTGGCATTCCAGAGGCTTCTGCATCTTTCTTCCAATTTCAAGGCTTAAAAACGTTCTTTGGGATGAAATTCAGGATTCCAGGGGGAGGTTAATTTGTCTGAGGATTTGATCTGCATTTCCTGACACCTGTGAAATGCTACAGTTTAATTGGCCCATACAGCTGCTGCTGATGGCAATTTCATTCTATCTTGGTCCTTTCCCACTGTTACTGTTTCAATCCTGCTATTAAAAATCCCAAATTTTACAGAGAAATAGGGAAGCACTGGAGGAGCAGCAGCTCTCAACACCTGGATGCTCCCAGCAGGTTTTGGAGTGGGATGGGGCAGCCACAGCTGTGCCAGAGCCTCCCCACCCTCACAGGGAGGAAATGGGATTGGGAATTCCTTCCTGATCCCTCCCTGCCTCAGCAGTTTAAAGCCATTCTTCTTATTCTAGAGTTTGCAAAAAAACCCAAAACCAACCAAACAAAAAAACCAAAAGACCACATTATTGGACTATTTAAAAATATTATGCCCTTTGTCATCCATGCCATGACTCCCTGTGGACTCAGAGGGATGGATTTGCTGCTGTGTTTGTAGGAACACAGAATTCCCTGCAAGGGAGGGCAGATAATGGAGCAGAGCTGGAAAAGCAGCAGCTCCACCCTTCCCATTCCAGCTGTGACAATTCCACATCACCAGCAGCATCTCCCACTCCATCCCAGGGGTTGTGTCAACCTGATGGGCAGGAGGTGCAGCAAGAGCCTGCATTTTCCAAGCAAGGAATTTTTGTCAAATCCCACGAGGTGACAGTGGATCTCCTTGCAGGAGAAGTTGCTAACATTGCATTTCTATTCCTGGAACAAATGTCCCAACTGTTAGCTTTTAAACAGAGACATTTTAATTAATTTTAATTGGAAATTAACATGCAAATGTATTTTTCTTATCTGCTCCAAAATGACGATGATACAGATCAATTGTCTGTGTAAATTTAGAAATCCTCTTTTGCTTTCTTCTCCCCTTTTCTGTATTATTCCACAGACCACTAAAAATAGCACTAATTCTGCTGGGAAACACAGGCTGAGCTAACAGTTCCCGAAACAACAAAGTGCCTTTGTTCACTTTTGGGCTGCATAAAATGAGAAAAACTGGTATATCCAGACTCTAAAATCTATTTTGTTTCCTGTCTTTGGCCAACTCCCAGTGGGTTTTCCCTTTGTAATTATTGCCTGACTCTGAGAGTCGCTCCAGCAGTGGGAAGAGCAATTTCAGCTGTCCATGAGTTTAAACCACAGCTCCAGCATCACTGTGAGGGTACAAAACCATGAGTGGGGAAAAACCCTGAAGTCCAATATAAACATCTCAGTGTGCTTTTTAATTTCTGGGTGACATCTGTCACTGCCTGTGAGATCTTCTGAGCCTGAGATCCTCACACCAGGACATGAAGGTGGTTTAAAGTTCAGATTTTTCCAGCTGGTCACTGAAGAAGTTTCAGGAGGCTGTTCTCTGAGATTTTCAAGGTTGTTTGTTTCTTATCTAAGAATTTCTTTCTCTAGCTAACAGTTTGAGATCCAGGGCAGACTGTCTGCCAGAGGGCAGGACTTTTATACTACAAATTACGTACCTAATATTTACAATTACTTTCCAACACATGACAATTTTATTACACTGTCCAAATCTGTCTCAGACCAACCAAAGAATTCCAGGCTGGCACTCAACATGGATGGCATGAAGAAGAAGAAAGAAAATCCACACCCCAAACCTCTCCATCTTAGCTCAAACTGCCAATATAAAAATCCAAATCTGTCTCAGACCAACCAAAGAATGCCAGGCTGGCACTCAACATGGATGGCATGAAGAAGAAGAAAGAAAATCCACACCCCAAACCTCTCCATCTTAGCTCAAACCGCAAATATAAAAATCCAAATCTGTCTCAGACCAACCAAAGAATTTCAGGCTGGCACTCAACATGGATGGCATGAAGAAGGAAAAAAATCCACTCCCAAAAATCTTCCATCTTAGCTCAAACCTCCAATATAAAAATCCAAATCTGTCTCAGACCAACCAAAGAATTCCAGGCTGGCACTCAACATGGATGGCATGAAGAAGGAAAAAAATCCATGCCCAAACACCCTCCATCTTAGCTCAAACCACCAACATAAATATCCACTTTCCTACCTCCTAACAACCTAATTTACACTCCACTCATTTTTTATGACTTGCAATTCTTCCTGTAACATTGGTAATTTTATCTAATGACTTAAACTGAGTTTCCACGCGTTCACGCCAGCCTCCTGCACCCAACCCAAGGAGCAGCCCCAGGGGTTGGGAGGGTCGTACCGTCGTTCCTGAGCACCAGGGGCGTGGGTGGCCCCAGCACCCTGCCCTTGGTCACCGTGCTGGTCACCACGCAGGTGTAGTTGCCCGCGTCCGAGCTCTCCACCTTGGCAATGTACAGGTTGCCGGTCTCCTGCGACACGAAGCGCCGGCTGTCCTGCTGCACGAAGATGGGGAACTCGTTGAAGATCCAGGCGTAGGTCAGCTCTGCAAGCAAGGGAGAGGCTGTGAGCAGGGAGGCTGCAGAGGGCAGGGAACTGCTGCTGCCGCCCCTCTGATTCTTACCTTTCAACCTTCTCCGTGTTCTCTGCTGCCGTTTTGGTTTTTACCTGGTTTTTTCACATATTTCGTGATGCCGTATTGGTTTTTACCTTTTTATCATCTCTGTATTTTCTGCTGCCCCTCTGCTTCTTACCTTTCAACCTTCTCCGTGTTCTCTGCTGCTGTTTTGGTTTTTACCTGGTTTTTTCACATATTTCGTGATGCCGTATTGGTTTTTACCTTTTTATCATCTCTCTATTTTCTGAAGCTCTTCTGGTTCTTACCTTTCAACCTTCTCCGTGTTCTCTGCTGCCGTTTTGGTTTTTACCTGTTTTTTTCACATATTTCGTGATGCCGTATTGGTTTTAACCTTTTTATCATCTCTGTATTTTCTGATGCTCTTCATATTCCCTGTGTTCTCTCATTTTGGTTTTTACCTATTTTTTTCATATATTTTGTGATACTGTTTTGGTTTTTTACCTTTTTATCATCTCTGTATTTTCTGATGCCCCTCTGCTTCTTACCTTCTAACCTTCTCCATGTTCTCTGCTGCTGTTTTGGTTTCTACCTGGTTTTTTCACATATTTCGTGATAACGTTTTGGTTTTTACCTTTTAATTATCTCTCTATTTTCTGATGCTCTTCTGGTTCTTACCTTTTAACCTTCTCTGTGTTCTCTGCTGCCATTTTGGTTTTTACCTTTTTTTTTTTAATATATTTTGTGATACTGTTTTGGTTTTTACCTTTTTTCTTTCCTATATTCTCTGCTACCATTTTGGTTTTTACCTTTTTATCATCTCTATATTCTCTCTATTCTTTACACACCTACTTGTAGCTTTTTATCATAGTTTAACATCTATGTTTTCCTAGGCATAAAGACAAAACAAATTCCAATATTCTCATTAACTGGGCAGGTTCCTAATTGGGGCGTTCTTGTCAGACATGCTCATTTGCAGAATCTATAAAAATTGTACATAAATCATGAGCAGGGTGCTTCCTCAGCCTTTTCCACCTGATGAATTTGTGCACTTAAGGATCCTGACATGAAGGTGCCTCTTTTATCACCCTATCTGTGTCTGGCTCATTTTTTTAGGACCAGAGAAAAAGGAATCATTACAAATGCAAATTTCCAGCTGTGACACCTCCCAGCCCGCACACAAATCTGATATTCCTGCTACCCTCCAACTTCCTCCAGAATAAAATGCATTTCACCTTTTTGTCATGAACATTCCAGCCTGCCCGTGGCTTTGCTTTCATCCTCCCTAATTAATTTTTTTTCCCCCCTAAAGCCAGTTGTGAGGAGGATCTGCCGAGTTGTGTTATCACCCACTGGATGTTTTATTCCTCGGGAATTTCTGACTCAGCAGAAAACTCAACACTGAATTAAGCAGCTGTAATCTTCTCTGTGACTAATTAGACAGGGCTCTGTGTTTTATAAGGCACCTTTGGAAGTTATTTGAGCCATAAAGAAGAAGTGAGAGGTGCTGCAGAGGCTGTGAGGGAGGTTAATGCAGCCTAACCCTGTTACATCTGCCTGAGCCAAATACCCAAACACACTCTAAGAGCCTGAAGTGGATGCAAGACTGCTGCAGTTTTCTAAGGGAACACTAATTATGCTAAAAATCATATTCTTATTTTAATACTCTAATGACTCATGGCTGTAATTGACCTCAACTACCATTAGGTACTTTGGAAAATATATTCTGCCCTCACATCCCACTGCTCCCAGCCAGAAGAGGCTGAATGCAGACTTTTGGCCTTTATTTATTTATTTGTAACAACAGGACTTGAAAATGCCTGCTTAGACTTTTAGGAAGAGATGGTAATTCTGTTTATGAGGGAATATCTAATCATCATATTTACACATGTGCATCTCATTAGAAGGAACCTCATGCTGATGTCAAGAGGATACTCAGAGCAAACAAGGTACCACTTCTCAACCAGCTCATTATTTTCTGCAAGTAGTTAAGTTTGTTTCTTTTTTTTTTTTTTTTAGATTTACTCTCACTGAACAATTATCTTGCTACTCCAGCAGCAGCCAGCACCAGGCAAATAAACATCCCTGCCCTGGGATGCACAGAGGTGATAAAGTTGGAGTGACTCTTCACACACAAGGTTTGCAGCAGAGCCCCCCTGAGCCCTGCAATTCTCTACTCACTGTGGGAATGGAGAACTGACCACAGAAAAACAGGGAATTTCTGGATCAATCCTGATCCTCCCATCCTCCCCCTGGAGGTTTCATGGGTATAATCACACCCCACACTGGCTTTTCCCTGTGAGCCAGGATCACTTTAATTACTAAACCCCCTCTAATTTCAAGGTTAAATATTTCCATTGCAGTCCATGGTTCTGTGCTTGTGGGCTAATGATCCCTTTGGCTGAAGGAGTTCTCATCTCTGCTGGTGAGAGCCATGGAGAGCCCTTGTGCTGGCATTTTCAAGACTTTCCAACCCTTTCATCACTGTAGGAGCTTTTCCTGGGCTCTGCCTCAGTGACAAAGTCTGGGATAATCCTGTCACTGGAGCTGGGGCCAGGCTGGAAGCCCTGGGTAAGCAGGGCACAGGAGGCTGAGCAGGGGGAGGAGGCTGGGACCCCTCCAAAAAGGTGGAAGGAGATAAAGGAGACTCATTCCTAGAGGGAAAATACGAAAAAATATCAAAACCTCCCCCCAAGACACCTTGAAACTGTTAATTTGGCTGTATAGTGCTGAGGAGCACAGCAAAGAGCTGAAGGTGCAGCTCTGCCTTCCTATTAATGCCAGGAAGATCCAGCTGCACAAATGACACAGAACTGGACATTAAGAGCAGTCCACTATTGCTTTATATATATTTAAAGATCTTTAGAACAGATTGCTGTCTAATATTTAAGGGTTGGAAGCCCTGGGTAAGCAGGAGACTGTGCAGGAGGAGGAGATCTGATCAAAGGCAGAAACAAATGGGATCCCTCAAAAATGAGGAACCCAGTGCAGGGGGAACTAAAGAAGACCCATTCCTAGAGGGAAAAAAAATTGAAATCTCCCCCAAACTTGAAACTCTGTTAATTTGGCTGCATAAAACTGAGGAGCACAGCAAAGATCTGATGGTGCAGCTCTCCCTATCAATGCCAGGAAGATCCAGCTGCACAAATGACACAGAACTGGATATTAGGAGCAGCCCATTATTGCTCTAAAGCATTTAAATTCCCTCTCTCTCTCTCTCCACCACCATGGGACTCATGGAATATCAAGCCCACGGACTGGAGCATCCCTGACTGCAGCTGCTTGTGCAGCAACATGTAAATAAAGACTCTCTCCAACTGCCTTTGATTTCCTGAGAGATCCTGCTGCAATATTTATGGCTTCTCCAGCTTGACAAGCTGCTTTTGATAAGGTCTGCCTCCCTAATTGCTGTGGAAGTGGCAGGCAGCTCCCATCCCAGAGGCAGTTTGTAACTCCTGTGCACACAGGCACTGCAGACACAGCCCCAGGTGGCTCCTGCTGATGCTCCCCAAGTCACCAACAGGGAGCTGGGAGCACAAGGAATCAGCAGCAACAGGCACTCCCTGGTTTCCTAATCACACATCAGGCTCTAGTTCCTTGAGGGATTTATTACAAACTTCTCCTGTCTAATTTGGGGTCCTATTAATATGATTTTTGTCCATTTTCCCACGCTTTTCATCTCCCCTTTCAAGCAGATTCAAGCAGCTCTCTCAAACAAAGTTACTCAATTTCTGACCTGCATTTGCTGTTTTTTAAGGAAGGGAGAAGCTCCATGAGCTGCAATCCCACTGAGCACCTCCCTGCACAGACCCAGGACATGTAATCTTATTTTTCTTCATTCCCATTATCAACTCTATAGTGAAAACTGCACAAAAATTCTGAGTAATTATTAACTCAGGCCTGTGATTTGCCAAAATATTTTTTGCATGTCTTGAGACATGCATATATTTTACCTCTGCCTTTAAGTAAAAGAAACTCTTCTTGATTTTTTTTTTAAAGTCTCTTCCATAAAGTTAGGGCTGCCACTTAAAAAGGTCTCTGTGGCTATTATGGGAAAAGCTATTAAAATATCAAGATTATGGCAGCCATAAAGCTGAGTAGAAGAATGAAATTTTGGGATCAGTATTAGCCAAAGAATGGGGGTCATTTATCATTTTTAATAAGAACAGTGTGGGTACAGTACACTATTATTTTTTATAGGCTTTACTGAAAGTTACAGAGATTAATCCAATCTTTAATGATTGCTGTAATTTCTGCTCTGTCACTCTCAACCTGGACAGGTGGGAATTGATTTCCAGTGTAAAACCAAAATTCCAAATTTCACAATTCCAAATTTCACTGTGATTTGATTGATCTGTCAACACCCAGAGCCCCATAAATGACAAAATGTGAGCAGGGAAGAAAGTTCCAAGTGCCACAAGACCCTGAGAGTGCCCTGGGGAAAGGAAAAGGGAATTAACTGGGAAAAACAAATCCCTGGCACAAAACTCCATGGTCATGGCCCTACCCAGGCTCCTCTGCACACTCACCAATCCTCTGCAATTTTGATCATTTTTCTCTTTCACAGTTTTATATTAATGTTAAAGCTACATGAATTATGCACTGCTCCCCTTTTTGGGTTTTTTTTTTTTTTTTTTTTTTTTTTTGACCCTGCAGATTGTTGCATTGCCCTGCCAGCACCACTGGATCAATTTTTCATCTTCCAGTCTTAAATAATTGCAGAACAATTTAAGGAAATCAGCCTGGACAAAAGTATCCCCTGGTTAATTCTCCCTTTGAGCCTGAGCTACATCACACCACAGCTCTCAAATGCAGGTTTTAATAAAGAGAGTGATAAATAATGAACAAGATTAATCTGAGGTTAATAAAACACATTTGGATGAACCCTCAGCTATGCCAGATCTGAGGGCACAGTTACTCAGCAGCCAGGCAGCAGAAAAATGTGCTGCCACAAGTTTATAAGAATGAGAAAAATACACAAATTACCCAATTTCTGTGTTGGATTCATTCTCACAGCAATTCTCAGGGCTGTGTTTGCCTCCCAGCCCCTCCACTGCCCAGGTCTGGGTAATTAAAAGGGCAAAAATCTTCATTACCTGCAGCCTGATCAATAACCCTACATCTGCTGCAGCTGTGGAAAGCAGTGAAATATCTGCTGCACAGCTGGCCTGGCTCATCTGAGCTCTGACCATGATTGCACTGTGCCATCAGCCCAAAAGGACAAAAATCAACACAAATCTTTACCTGGGCTGAAGAGAAAACCTTGTGAGATGAGCTCCTGCACTGGGGCATTCACTCCAGTTAAATAATTTCAACAAAAACTATTTCAACAGCAGCTGCTGGGCACAGACACCCTCCCACCTAGCACAGCCTGGCTGGTTTGGGGAGAAACTTGATGGTTTTGTGTCTGAAAATCCTTTAAAACTTGTCTTACAGATATTTACAGCTCAGGAAAGAAAATTCACCCCCCAGCCCAAGCTGTGTTTATGACTCTGATACTCCTGAAGTTTGGTGTTCACTGGAAATGTGAACCAGGACTGGATTTGATGCCACTTTCAAGCCCTTCTGGTTCAAACTGAAGTTTTTTGAGTCAGGCTCATCCCAGCAGTGATCAGCTGGGTGAAACTCTGTCTTTTTAACTTCATTTCAATGAGGAAATTCTGGTAATAAAAAAGAGAATAATGGCTTGATATGGTCCAGAGAGTGGCATCAACATCTTTGTAAAGAAAAATTCATCTTCCCCTGCCAGGCAGAGATAACATGGAAGAGGAGACACCAGGCAGAGGAAAAGATCAAAAGGAGGCTGGGCTGAACTGCTAATTGCTTACAAGCAATCATCAAAAGAGGATAAAAACACGGGAAGCTGGGCACGAGTGATGCCTGCACTGAATTGGAATTCTGCTCTGGCTTTGTGCTGTGATTCAGTCACTGCTGATATTCTCCAGGCTTGTGTTACATAAAGTGCTCCACACATCACCTGAAGGAATGACTCACAGATTTAATCCATCAGTTTGTTTTCTGTTTAAAGTCAGAAAGAGTTAGCCTAAAAATCTTTTTTTTTTTTTTTTTAGTGTGTGCACTTGCTTCAAAAAAGCTAAAGGTCCCTGGGCTTGTTTTAAAACATATTTCAATGTGACCTAGCTAATCCTTTAATACCAGCTTTCACTACCTTTGATCTGTAGTTGTAACAGATTAGATCAAACCTCTTAAAAAAAAAAAAATAAAAGTTGGTTGCAGAGGAATTTTCTTACTGCAATGAATTAAAATTATGATTAATTCCAAGGCTGAAATATCTGCCCAAACAGCCTGAGGGGGGAATGGCCTGTAGGGCACTTGCCTGTAGCACACAGGAAAAAAAACATTCTCCTAATTTATTTGATAGATAATCAGTGCTTAGATAAAGTGTTTTGATATCTACCAGCTGAAAACATCATCATGGTTGCACATATATTATATTTAAACACATCATGGTTGCATTTTTAGGCACTTCACATGAGGTTACAGAAAATGCCCAAACCAATACCCCCATTGATTTTTAACAACAAAACATCAGCCCATGGCAATGGGGGGTCCCACAACCAGGACTGTGATTTGAGCACAGCAGAATGTGCACCCAGGGATGAGGAGCCCCAGACTGGATCCATCAGTGCTGGGATTGCACACTCTGCATCCCTGGCAGCCTCCCAGGGCTGGGTCTGGAGGGAAGGGGTCAGCAGAGCCTGGGGCAGGACTCTGATCTCCCCCTCAGCTCATAGAGACATCACAGGCTGTTACAAGTCCTGATAAATGCTATTGACTGGGCTCTGCCAGATTTCACTCATCCCCAGCCAAACCCTGCTGGCCCTACCCCCCCTCAATCCCATCTCAATCTTCATTTAGTGCTGACTGCAACCAAACAGGGAATAAACCACACCACTGGCTCGCAGATGATTTCTTTTTAAAGATGTCACGAGCTGTCACTGATAAATAAAAAATCCATTAACGTCATGTCCCTCATTATTTCGCTGTTTCCAAGGTCTTTAGTGGAGGGCTGAGACTCTTCCCTTGCACCCCCTGGGGCACAGAAAAAGAATTTTGGTCGCTGCAGGTGACAAGGGACAGGTGCCAGCTCAAAATCTGGGTCTAAACTCCATGGCCAGTGTCTGTTCTTGAACCTGCCCCTCATTTTTACACCCCAAAATCCACCCCAGCTGAAATGAGGCAGATCACATTCACCACCTCAGGTGCTCAAATGAGTGAAAATCGATGATGAGCTTGGCATTTGTGCTGTGAGAAATATTTATAATTTCATAAATCTCTCAATTACAAGAGCACTGCGTGCTCCCTGTGCTGTCAGAAATATCAAGCCAAAGCACTCCCAAATTAGAGGAGAATTTATCCTTATCCCTCATCCTCAAATATGTTGATAAACTTGTGCACAAACTGAATCAGCAGTTTTTGGAGAAAGGATTATGTCAGATTAATTTTAATCTAATCCATTTCTATCTCCTGAGAAGCTTTTTACTTCTTGCTTTTAATAATTTAAACGGTGACTGTGGCAGAGCATAAAAAATAAATGATGGGAGATGCACTTTAAATGGAAGTTACCATTCTCAATCACTTTTTATTTAAATGAGAGTTTCATATGCCTGGTTTTAAGTTTAATGAACCCCATTTTTTGCTGAACTGTAATAATCCCCATCACGTGGAGCCAGGCACAGATGAATTACAGAAACCCAATGTGTGACCCTGTGATGGAAAGAGACACCTGGAGGGAAATTTGGGCTGAATTTTGAGGGAATTTTTTGGCAGAAATGCTGGCAGGCTGCTCAGATCCAGCTTTCAGGAGCAGGAGATGAACTGCAGGAGTTGGGAACTTTGGGAAGTTGTTTTCTGGATCTTGGCCTGGGATCAATCACTCAGAGGTTTTTGAGTTCAAGTGTTCCCACTCTGGAAAACACTCTGAGGATGTTGACACTTTGGACATGGGAATTTTCCTGCTGTTTGGGGTCACTATTGAGAGGAAAAACTGGTGACAGGTTCAGGTATTTTTGATGCTGCATCCTTTGCTCCTCTCATGGTCTCCATCTCCAGCACATCCTGCATCCACCTCCTGGGAATTCCTGGGAAATCCTGCTGGGATTTCACCTGTTCCCATTCCAGGAAAGTCAGCTGTGAGCTCTGCATGGCAACACCACCTTGCTGGGGTATTTTCCTGCTGGGAACTGAGCCTCCCCTCTGTCCTTCCCTACATCCTCCAAGCAGAATTATCCATGGAAAACAAGATTCAACACCTGCCCCACAACCCAGGGGTGTTTGCAACCCCTCCTGATGCTGCCAACACCACAGCTAAATACATCAAATCCATCACTGACTGTCCCAATGGGGAAAAAAAATATCCCTGCCTCTTTTTTCTTTGCTTTTCAGAGTTTATCTGCTCACATTTTCCCTCCAGCCTCAGGAGTGATCCCTGACAGGCTGCTCAATGACCCTGCAGCCTTCTGACAAATAGCTCAACCAACTTCCTACCATCTTAGCAGATTTTTTGCTTGGTTTCCTGGAGAAATGGGACTTTTACAGCCATGGTGCCCACCCATGTGTGTGAGGCTCTTCTCTTAATTGGCTTCTCACTAATTGGAACCAAATCTGACCAAGCAGCAAAGGCTTCCAAAGGCATTAAGGCAGGAGAGGAAGAGGAGAAGCCATCAATCCCTTAATAAGGAGTAACAGGGGTAGCTCAGCCCTTTGACAACCTGCCTGGCAAGGGCAAACTGGGAATACAGGTTCTGTAAAATTCAAATTTCTGAAAAGCTCTGGGCATCCCACGCTGAAAGAAACAGGAAGATAAAGGCTGAATATTGAGTGGAGCAAAGACATTAAACAGTCCAGGGTTCCTGCTATGCTCCACTTGCTGATCATGGTATAAAAATGCCTGATAATTGCCTTTTTCCTCCTGCACTGATTTTTCCCAGGTTTGATCCCTTTCCTCCTTGTACAAGCATGAGGGAACATGAAACACGATTTGTGGGATGAATTATTTACAAGCCAAACCCCTCAAACCATTCATCCCACCAGAGGCCATCAACCACCCCAAAAGCAAAAGATCCTCACCATTCCCAGCCTATGAAGTGCCTAGCATCCCTTAAAAAAAAAAAAAAAACAACCAAAAAAACCAAGAAACAATAAAAGGAGAGAAAAAGTGAGCAGGCAGTAATGATTTCTGTGCCCAGGAGTGGTTTTAGCAGTGCTGGAATCAGTGAAGTGCTTTCTGCAAACACCTTGGGTGTCCACACCTCACTACTGCCCGTGCAGCATAAAAGGCTGAGATTGAGATGGAATCACAATTGCCATCTCCTCTGTCAAATGCTAAAATTTCCTTAGTTCTACTTGATTTAGCTGTGCAACAGAACTAAAAGTTTTCCTGGATACCAGCAGGGAAAAAAAAAGGCAGGAGAGAATGAGAAAACCTGAATGCATCCAATCTGTGAAGAGATGTGGGAATAATTCTGTGTCAAAGCTCAGCTCACAGACAGGAATGTGTTTCCATCCATGGCTGTTTCCATCAGGAGTGATGGCATCAGATAGGAAAGAATTATGGAACAACTGAGCTCTAATGAATCTCCTCCTCTTGGGGAAGATGGAATTTTCCAAGTGCATTGAGAATCACAGAAAAGTGATTTTCCTTGAAATCCTGCCTTTGTTCACTCAAGGGGCCACAGCTCCCAGATGCCCAGGAAGGTCAGAAAGGAGCAGAGGGACAAAGTGTCAGAGGAACTGAGGTTCAGAGAGAGGAATTGCTGGGGAGATTCAGTTCCAGGGTCAGCAGGAACCTTAAGGCACATCCTGTAGGAACACCAGCAGGTTTCCACCTGCCCAGCTGAGCACTTTGTTAGCTAAAAAAGCCATCAGCTGGTTTATTTCCTTCCCAGCTAGTTAGGGGTGAGAATAAATGTGCTCCAGCTGTGGTGAGTGGTGGAATGAGTGAAGGACAGAGCAGTCTCAGAACTGGACACTCCAGGGAATGCAATGAGAACAGGGAATTCAAACAATCAAGTGATTGAGAGATCATTTCCAGCAGCCCTCTGTGTGCACTCAGCATTTCTCACAGCACTTGGAGAGCTCCATCTCCACAGGCATTTCCCACGAGGGCTGGAAGGCAAATGTCATGAGAACATGATTATAGATCTTCCTAAAGATGAACCACAGGGAGGGGGGGGGGGAGAGAAATCCTCAGGACAAGTTCATTTATCTTCCCACAGAAGGGAGGGAAGGATTTCCAGACCTGCATGTTCTGCATGAGGAAGGGTCTGCTACCAGCCTGTCAAGTAGAAAATCCTTTCCAGGACTGTATTTTTTCAGCCTCTGGACTCTCAATGAAATGAGATGCCAGGGATGCTAAAAGGAATTTGAAAACTGTAGTTGTTAAAATATTAACTAACCCTGCTCTGACTATCAAATAAATCTAATAAAAGTGGCAGCTAAATGACTCAGCTCCCACGAAATTAAATGAAAAGAACTATTCGGCACAAAGAATATTTTATCTTAAAATTTGGAGATAAAGTTAAAAGGACAGTGACCTCCAAATACTTCCCAGGCATATCCCCTCTAGAACACAACTTAGATTCAGAGCCCTGAGAAACACAAGTGACTGTTTGCTCTGGCTTTTGGATCTTTTTGTTTGTTTGTTTCAATTAAGTTTATCTCAGCAAGAAATGTATCCTGCCAAATTTGATTAACACCACTGAAAAAAGCAAACAAGGAAAGGTGTTTCCCTGTGCCACATTCCTACAGCAATATTTACTCTCCAGTGAAACCTTCTGTGGAGTTTCAGGGTAGAATGGTCAACACAAGACCCTTGTTGGGCTTTTGATTAAAGAAGCTGCAGAAATAATGAGGGAACACCCTTCACACGTGGGGTAATTACCTCAGAAAAATCCTAACAACGAGGGCAGGTTTCTGCCAGACCTTTAGGAACAAATGAAAAGGGCAAACAAGAAAGGAGAGGAAAAGAGATGGAAGTTGTAAGAGACAAAGGGGTCACCAGTATGGCAGGACTGGCCTCGGGGGTGGGAATCAGAGAATGCAGCAGAGCAAATGTTTGATTTGCATTATTCTGCTCCTCAGCCACTGCCTGAGCTGCAGATGAACATTTATTTTCCAAATCTCCAGCACTCAGCATGCACTTCATCAGAGGAGGCCATCACATCATTATGCTGCTTAACAGAATGTACCAGCACAAGGCAGTGACCTGGCAAACAGCAGCTCCCAGCACGCTCTCCATTTCCATTTGGGGTCTGGGGGGGATCCATGTGCTTGAATTTCCAGCTCATTTCCAACCAGAAATTGGGACAGTGCATGGCAATGCCCAAATTGTTCTGTGTGAGCTGTACACAGCCCATTTGTTGATGCTGAAAGGGTTTGTTCATCATTTGGGCTCATTTTCGGGATGAATTTCCTGTAACGTTTGAACAGTAGGAATGCTCTTTATTGGGCATCATTAACAAGAAAAAATAAAAAGAAAGCCTCAACAACTAATGTATGTAGGCCAACATAACTTCACTTTTAGCTGACAGCTCCTCAAAAATGGGTATTTCCTAGTGGCAAAGTACTGGAGTGAACTACAGCTGAAAGGTTAATGGTCTGGATGCTGATCAGCATCTTTTTAATAAAGTCACAATTTTTAAGCCCAAGACAACCAGTGACACAATGGCTGGCAGGAAATAATTCCCTTCTCATTTACTATTTTTCTTTTCCCAAATCTCAGCACTTGGCCAGGATGATGTTTTCAGGTTTCTACAATTCCAATGAATACCCTCATCAGATTGAAAAATCTTGCTTTTAAAATTTTTTTTTTCAGATTTAATTTTCAATGCACATATGAAAATAATGTAAACAAAATATATATATGAAAGTGAATTTTTCCCCACAATTAATCCTATGTTTCAGCAGTGGTCATTAAAGCCATCAGGGACTTTTTGCAAGGATGATGAAGTTGGGTTCGCTGCCCTAATCAGATTCTAAAATAAGTAATTGCATTTTCTCCTCTTATTACCACTCACACTTCCAAAGAGCTGGATTATTTTTCACTCTGAAGCTGGAGAGTTTTTTCCTGTGGCACCACAGCATTAAAAACTTGCAGGGTTATCCTGGGGAAGGTGATTCCTAGAGCTCTGCTTTGCCCTGGGGATGGGGCTGCCCAGGAAATTCCAGATGAGCACCTGACATTCCTTCTGAACCTCCCTCTGCCCAGGGCTGGGCTGCAGAAGGCTCTGGGGCTGTGGAAACGTGATGATCACCAAAAAGCATTAATTGGCAGTTGGGATGTTCAAAACTCATCTTATTTCTAACCTTGGGAGGGAGGAAAAGCAAAAGCAAATGTTGGCAGAGAGCAGATTAATTCCTGCAGAACAAGTGCTCTGAATTAACCTGTTTTGAGTTTGCTGTAAACACTTTGTGTGCAGGCTGTGATACAGGCAGCTCAGACTAACTGAGACAGAGCTCTGATAGTGTCACTGCAGACTAATTGTGGCTCTGGCTGCAATTAGGATAATTTTCTGCCTGCAGCAGAGCAGGTCATGGATGGTGGTCACAGGGGAAGTCCTCTCTCCCCCAAATGATTGAGGGAAATTATTGCCAGAAACGTTCTCACCTCCTGGTCAGCACACAAGGCTCTGTCCCTCTTACTGAACCAAAGCTGGAAATAACACCAGCACCTTCTGGAAATTTAGTTTTTTTATATCAGCAGTAAATAAACTCAGGCCAAACCTTCTCCTGAACCACCTGAACAACCATTCCCTTCTCAGTGCTCACATCCCCACCAGCTGCTCCATCTCCACACAAGGAGGAGATTTCTTATGGCAAAACAGGGAACTGAGCCATGACAGAGCAGGGCTTTGCTGAGGAGATAAATGTGCACAATTCCTGTGTCCCTCTGGGGCTCCTGCCTTGGAGGAAGGGAGGCAGCACTGCTGGGCAGGGAATGGGCAGTGCCCTGGCTCAGTCCTGCTGGACAGAGGGACAGAGGGACAGAGGGACACAGCCCATGGCAGCTGAGCCCAGGAGCCCCCCAAGCCTCTCCTGTCTCCGCAATAAGCTCAGCCTAACAGCACAGACAATCCCCATCCAGCTGATGAGGCTGGACAGAGCTCAAAGCAGGATTGCAAATCTCTTTAAAAGGGACACAGAAGATTTCTGTGGTTCTGACAGAGGAGCAGCCCCTGATGGAGGAGCCAGCTGCACACACATGGGGCTTGTCAGGCACACCAGGGGCATCCAGCAGCAATTCTGACAGAGCCACCCCCTCCCCAAGACATTTTGAACAGAACAGTGCAACACACACCCTCAAGAAGCCACAAGTTGGAACATTTAGAATAAGTTTGCGCTGAACTGAAAGAATTGTTTGGTATTTTCTATTTGAAGCAAACAGCACTCTGTGAGATCTGGACATATCCTGAGTCCCAGGAAACAAAATATAGTGCCAGTAGTGTTTGAAAAAGAAAACGATGAAAAAACGACACACAAAAGTGGCTCTGCCAGCAAGCTTCAACTTTTTAGCAGGAGCCACACCCAGGCCACAGAACAGACAGGCTGCACAAGAAGACCTTGGTCAGCTCTTCAGCATATGCAGACACTGCTTTAGTTTCCACGAGTTCATCTCTGAATTTTACACTCAGATTAACAACGTGCATTTCCCTGCATTTACCCCCCACCGGAGCCTCCCCAATCACCACCACAACCCCTTTTACCATGACCAGGACCCTTTTCCTGAAAACCCTGATAGCTCATCTCCCTGGGAAGGAGCCCAGAGAGAAGGATGAGAGAAGGATGAGAGAAGGATGAGAGAAGGATGAGAGAAGGATAAGAGAAGGATGAGAGAAGGATGAGAGAAGGATAAGAGAAGGATGAGAGAAGGATGAGAGAAGGATGAGAGAAGGATAAGAGAAGGATGAGAGAAGGATGAGAGAAGGATAAGAGAAGGATAAGAGAAGGATGAGAGAAGGATGAGAGAAGGATAAGAGAAGGATAAGAGAAGGATAAGAGAAGGATGAGAGAAGGATGAGAGAAGGATGAGAGAAGGGTAAGAGAAGGATGAGAGAAGGATGAGAGAAGGATGAGAGAAGGATGAGAGAAGGATAAGAGAAGGATAAGAGAAGGATGAGAGAAGGATAAGAGAAGGATAAGAGAAGGATGAGAGAAGGATAAGAGAAGGATAAGAGAAGGATGAGAGAAGGATAAGAGAAGGATAAGAGAAGGATAAGAGAAGGATGCTCGTACCTCCAGCGTGGGGCGGGGGCCCGCAGAGCAGCACCACGCCCTGGCCCGGGCGCACCGACACCGCGCTCCTCGCCCGCGTCTTGAAGCTCTCCAGATCTGCCAGGAGACAAAGGAAAGGCTGTTAAAGGGTGCCCAGAGGCTTCTCCTCATGGGGAGCATGAAAGGAAAAATGGAGAAATGTCGCATTTTTGGCCGTAGGTGAAAATGGATAAAGGGTAATGCAACAATCCCTCGTGCAGTGGAGAAGCAGAAGAGAAAGAGTGTTGAGTCAGTGAGTCAGGGGTCTCTGAATTCTTCAGAGAGAAATCAGAGTGCAGGGATGGAATTAAAACCTCTGGATGAAGGATATTAAACCACTCACACATAAAGCAGACGTTTAAGTAGGAGTTAGTAAGTTTTAGGGTGAACTCTAATGCTTTTAGTAAGTGAAAGGTTTCAAATGCCAAAGTTGCAATGTGAGTTCTAGTGAAGGCTGAAAAACATATTAATGTTTTCAGTAGAGGCTCCAGGACCATGGCTGTAGACAGTACTTAGACATAATAGAGCTGTAGTGAGAATATTGCTCACATTTTTCAGATAGAACAAGACAAGTTGTAGGCATAGTCTGTACATAACCTGGCATGTTAAGAAACTGGAATTCTAATAGCTTAAGGAGTGGTGGTGTGAGTTTGTGTCTCAGCTTGTTGGGAAAATCCTACATAAGAGTTGGTGCTTATTGCCATTTGCCTTTGTGCTTTTTGCTTTTGCCATTGTTTTTCTGCTTGCCTTTTGAGGCTGATGTGCTTTGTAATAAGTAACATTTTTAACTATTAGCTGCTTCACTTATTTAAGATAACCCGACAAAGTTGGTGCCAGGAGCATGGGTGGTCAATAACCTCACAAAAGAGCTTTATTTAAAGAAACACCACACTTATATAGGGTAGTTTGTGAAAACAGAAAAGACTCATTGATCCAAGAAGGTAACATCTCTTTGAAAACATGATTTCTGCAAAACATCACATCTCTCACACACCCTGCAGGTGCATAAATTGTCATAATTTCATGTCCTTGAGCAGCCTGAGAAACTCAAGGCTTCAAGGCTGCTTTTTCCCTGGTTCCCAGCAGCATCCAACAACAATTAAATAAATCAAATATCATATTGGAGGGTGGGCTGGGGGATGTGGGTGGGATGTGAGGCAGCAGGAGGCTGAGGAGCATCAACAGGAGGATCAGGAAATGCTGGAAATGCTGGGAAGGGGGAGAAGCTGCTGATTTACCCACAGCAGCAGACACAACTGGAGAAAACCCCAGCACCAGGTTTGTGGAATGAATTTAGGAAGGATTACTGCCTCAAAGCAGCAATTCCACCCCAAGCCAGGCTGTTTCCCCCTGGAGCCCAAGTGTGGAGACCCTTCCCTCCCCACAAGGAAGCCTCTTGCACCAGCTGCTTGTCAAGCCACAGAGGGCTTTAATTAAATTAAATTCCTCCTTCCACCTCTCTTTTTTTCCCTCTCTTCAGGGCCCATGAACAGCAGAAATACAAAAACTCCCTCTGCTCACTGAATTCAGGAGGCTTGCAGTGAGGTGAGGAGGTGACTGAGCTCAGCAGTGGCACCAGGATTTGTCACCAGCAGCTGCTTTGTGGGAGCACCAAGACATGGAATCACTTTGGCAGCCTCTGATCCTTAACAATTCCCTGCATTTCAATTTTCAGCCTTTTTCCCCCCTTGTTTCCAGTGTAGCTGAGCCTTGGTTTAGCAATTACAAACCTGTTGTCAGTGCAGTTGGGAACCAGAGAAAACACAGAGGTGATAAATATTTATCAGCAGGAACTGCTAGGAACCTCATTATAGGGTTACAAGGATGGAAAACTGAGCCTTGATTTTTATCCTCTCTTAAAAATGTTTTCTGCACACATACTTAGAAAAAAAATTAAATAAATCAAATCCCATGTTGTCACTGCTTCATTTCCCTTTTTAGAAGGGGCATTTTTCTCTTTCTTTTCTGGTTTAGGACAAAAGGAAGACAGAAAAAAAAAAAATCAATTAAAGAGATATAGTTTTTCATTCTTAAATTCTGTAAAATATACAATTTTTAAAATTTTTCTCTTTAATTTTTTCTTTTATTTTGTATTTTACAGGAACCACTGTAACATTTCTGTGGCCACCTGCCAGTGCCCAGATTTTTATATATTTTGACTGCACATGGGCACAAGTCTGGATCCCATCCTCTCTGAGGACAGCTGCAGGAAAAGTAACAGCCTAAAGCCCAAATAATGCCTGCAGGAATAAATGTGCTATTTTTCACATCACTATTGACAAGAAAAGGATTGCTACCAGGAAAGGCACACTCTGCTTGGATGAACATCTAGGAAATGCTGCAAGAATGGTCGAAATCAGCAAATGAAGCAGAGCATTCATCACTAGTGCTTGTGCTGCAAACCATCAGGAGGCAGCTCTGAAAAGCCTCATGCAAGCTTCAAATCTGGCTCTGAGTAAAATAACAAGATTAAGATAATTATAAGAAAGGCTAATGCCTCATCAAAGCCATCAGGATGATTGTGCCTGTGCCTTCTGAAAGCCACAGATTTGTTTTACACCACCTAAATGGGAACGAACAATAATATAATGAAGATTTTATTATTTATTAGAGGAGCTTCATTTGGGATCCACCTTGCAATCTTTGAATTGCAGATGGTGGTTCAGCTTTGTGGTGACAACACCATCACTTTGTCCTCAAACCTAAAAACCCTGGGTAGCAGAGGAGCATCTTTGTTTTTATTTGCCCCATTAAAAACCCCCAAATTCAACAAATAAACCCACAGACCCATCAGATTAAAAGGAAAAACTGAAGAAGAAAATATGAACACTTGCAATTCTGGAGATTAATGTGCTGCCAACAATTCTCACAATACCAAACCAAGAACTCCAAAGAGCACAGAAAAATATTGTGTGAGCTCCAGTAAGCCCAGCATTAGAGAAGGATAAGTAATTAGCAATTAGTAATGATTTCAAGAGGAGAATACAACAGGAATAGGAATGCAGAGAGGTTATTGTGTATACAGCTACTCACATCTTATTTAATGAGTGAGTTAAGGTGCCTTTTCAACACTTTCTGGACAGTATCAATTCTAAATCAAGCTGAACAGACCCACAGAAGCAGAAAGTTGCATGCATTATTTAATTTCAACTGGATGTATTTAAAAGCAGCTGCATGACTTTGGGAAAGTCACTTCACTTTGGTGACAAAGTCTGCACATCTCAGAGGATGAGTGCTTCACTGTACCCTCAGAAGAGTTTTAATTAGCCAATATTTGCTCACAGCCTTGACATCTGCTTCTGAAATGCACTGGAGTGCAATGCACACACCAACACCCAGCCCTTAATGGGGACTTGAATGCCTTGCCTGGAATAATGAGATTTTTCTGTCGCCCCCATTAAAATTCTGCCTTAATGTTCAGTGCCACAACTTCAGCAGGTACTGGGAAGTGATGCCAGGCTGACACAGATCCCCAAAAATGCTCCAAAGCCCAGGAGGGGCTGTCAGCCCACCAGCCTCTCACTTTGGGCAGGGTATTACTGCATGGAATGACCCTTTGGGGGGTTTAATAAATGATCCACAGCCCCTCAAGACTGGGCAGTTCATCTCAGTAAATGGCATTTGGAAACTTTAATCAAACTCATATGGCTTTGCACAGCAACAATTACCCAAGTTGTCCAGGGTAATGAAAAATTTCCCCAAATTTTGCCTACAAAAATCAGTCCTTATAGCAAAGATGATTCAATTATAAGCAAAACAAAAGAAACTGCAGCCTGTTCTCCTTTCTTAGGACTTGGGTTTGGGCTTTGTGAAATGTGCTAATTCTTTTTCTGAGTGACTCCTAGGCAAGCAAAGTTTTAAAGAAATATTTTCTAGATGACATCAAAAGATGGGCACACAAACAAGGTCACATCAGGTGAGGTCAGTGCAAAATTTGGCCTCAGATTTCTGTATTTACAGCCCTCATCATTCCCAGCTCCACTGATTATCCTGTGGTGCGACTCCTACCCCAGCAGAGCAGCTCCACAGACCCCCTTGGCTCCCATTACTGGCTGCAACAAAAGCAGAAATAATGGAAAAAACAGAAAAAATGGAAATAACAGAAATAATGGAAATACCAAAAAAAAAAAAAAATGGAAATATCAGAAATAATGGAAATACCAGAAATAATGGAAATACCAGAACTCCTGAACTCAGCATGCCCTGGAACACCCAGACTTCCCTCAGGAGCCTGCCAGGCTCAGGGCACTGGGGATGTGACAGAGATCCCTATTTTCTGTAAAAGCTGAGCTCTGTTTTGCTGGCTTTGTTTGCCTGAGGAGCCTTTCCATGCTTTGCTTTGATTTTTTTTCCACATGTGCCTATTTATAGAACACAAAACGCTTCGTAATTACCCCGGTGCTGCAATTAGGAGAGACCCCTCTGTGCAGGAGCTATTAAAATACCACCCCAAAAATATGATAGCAAATGAGATGAAGAGTCAATGATGCAAATTGGTGGTGGCAGGTGTCTGCATGTCCTTTAGAAAGCCAATTTCTGTGACTGTACCATGTGGGAGGCAGCTCTGCTGTGCAGAGCCTTGAATGACACACTGTCAAAAATTCACATTACTGAGCCCTTTGTCATTACAGTTCAGCTTTTGATTTTTTTTCCTAAGCAGTGTCAGTGCTGTTTTCACCTATTATTCCTGTTTAACTGGTATAAAACGATTTCTGCTTTTATTACATCCCGACAAAAACGTACACACATCAATCACTGCTTTATACATCAATGGGTTTTAATTGTCAACGAAAAACAAGGCTAATAGGCTTGGAAAAATAAAAAATGTTAGTGGATTTTACTTTAAAATCCTTCCCTGGAGAGTTTTTTAAAGCAAGTTTGATAGCACATTGTTGATATCACTCAAGTGAGTTGATGTTAACAGGAGCTGCATCCCCTGGGATCATTATTCCCACAAAATGAGATATCCAATGAGCCTGGACATGACTGGAATGAGCATTGCCTTAGTGCCATTGCCACTAAAAATAAGTTTTGGGTTTGGTTAGGACACTGCTGCTTCAAAGATGAGCAGCAAATCCTTGGATCAACACTTCAGGTGTTCTTTTAGCCTGTTTGTATTTTATGGGGGGTTGTGGTTGGTATTTCACCCTTGAGACTTGGCTGTACTTTGAGCACAGGAAAATAGAATGGTTAAAAATGGAGCTGGTAATTTAGGAACTGATAAATTAGAAAGCTAACACAAGTTCACTGGCAATTTCGAGTATTCTGGAGTGGAGAAAACCCCACCTTCACTAATATTAAATGAACTTTAAAGCACCCACACAATAGGAAATAATGATAAAGGTAAGGTGTGATTACCTTTTTATATGTGAAATCTCTTTGGATATCCAGATACAGCCAAGACACCCAAAGCCAATTTTTAAGCATGACTTAAAGTGATTTACAGATCATAATGGGCTTTGCCTTCTCAAACTCCTTCTATAAGTTTAAGATAATCCCAGCAATTTTAAATTTAGGGTGATGTTTAAGGTCATATCCAGTCCTGGAATTGAAGACAATGAGATTATTCCTTTTATTAAAGAGCACATGACTCATCCCAGTGGAATCTGATTAGGCTGGCAGTGACACCTCCAACAAAAAAAACTGATGGAAGGGTTGGTGAAACCCTCCTGGTTCAGACTGAGCAAAGAACCTGCTCCTCAGGGATATCTGGATGCCCTCTCCCAAATTATTCTCACCCTGTTTGCACAAGTTTCCACATCCAACAGATCCCAGGTTCATGTCCTGGACACAACTCACAACCTGGACAGGGGAGGCACTGGATGATAATCCCACTCCACTGGCTACAAATGGTGGGAATTTAAGAATATATATATAAAAAAATAAAACCATATAAATATAAAACCAGTCTTGGAGATCCTAGTGCACCTCAATCCCTTTGGGATGTGGTTGGAAGAAGCCACAGGGAGGAAGGCTGGAAGCTCCTGACTGGAACCCACAACAAACAAGATTTTCCTCCTGATATTTCCCCCACCACCCCCAAACTCTATAAAACTGCACCTGATTTTCAGAGCTGGCTTTTCTGCCATCCCTTTCAGAGATGAAGCTCTTCAGGCTGTGTCCTTGCTGGTGAGGCAGGACCACACAAGAGAGCTGTGGGGCTTGGAATAAAACCCCTTTGATACACAGCTTAATAGAATTTTAGTTTAAGAGCTGGTGTTCTAATGAATAATTTCGAGAGTCACTGATTTGAGAAATAGTTTACAAGTCTGGGGATGAAAGCTTTCTCATTTGACCTTTAGAGCAGAAATTGCACTGGGATTTCTACTTTGCTGGGGAGAAAAGAAAGGAAAAAGAAGTTTTAGAGGTAAATATCTTGGCATTTCCCCCACCCATATCCCTGCTGGAAAATATTTTTCTGAGGGCATTAACTCACACCTCTGACCTCTCCATCATCTTAGACTTGGACATCTCTGTGTTCTCAGAATCCAAAATTTTGGATTTTTCCAAAAAATTTGGATTTCTTGGATTTTCCCAAGTCTTTGGCCCCCAGCTGTTAAATCCAGTCTGATTTTTCACCCCCCATGGCTGAAATTTCCCCTCTGGTCTGATCCCAGGCAGCCCCTGCCCTCCTCACACTGCTCTTACAGCCAAACTGAAATCCCTGCAAGGAACACATTTTCCTTCTCCAAAAAATCAAACCACTCTTCTCTGTGATGTTATGAAAAAAAGAAATCCTCTTTGTCTTCATGTTCCACTTCATAAAAACTGCCTGTTTGCCTTCTTCTGACAGGAAATATTTCAAACATTTATTTTGAAGCAGCTCCTCTGCTTGAGACAAAATGCTGAGGACTCTGAAAATTTTATTACTTTAATCTAGAAAATCTGGGCAGACATTTCCCCTTGGGTTGACTTGAATGGGGTTATTTCACTCTCAGAAGTTTTTTATCTTTCCCTACATTAAAAAACAAAACCAAAAAATATATATATATATTAAAAAAAGCTCTGTTTGCACTTTTTTAGCACAGATGACTTTGGCAGAACCTGCATGGGCACATCCTTTTCCAGGGGACACCTGAGCACTGAAAGTGTTTCCTTCTGCACCTCCCCACTCTGGGCAGTGACAGGAATGCAAATTCAGACCCCAAATCATGTGAAATACAATCACTGAGTCACAGAATTCATGGAAGCCCATCCAGTCCCAGGGCAGGGACACCTCCCACTGTCCCAGGCTGTTCCCAATGCCCAGCCTGACCTGGGCACTGCCAGGGATCCAGGGGCAGCCACAGATTTTCTGGATAATATGATCAACTCACTCAGGAAGTTTTATATTTTAAAGGAGAATTTCCCTTTACTTAATAAAACCCAAACAAACCCATTCCCTCAGATCCCCAGGGGTGTCTGGAAGTTCAGCTCCCTGTTGAAATTCACATTTTGGTGCTCAGAGTGTTGATATTTCTCCATTCTGTTCCTCTCAGGCCTAAGGAATAAGGAAATTCCACTCCTGTTTGCTGCAGACAGGGAAACCAGCACAGGACAACTCTGCACAAACACATTTAAAGCTCCTCCATCCTCCACATCCTCCTGGCTTTGCTTTCCACAGGGAAAGAAAAAAACAAAATAAAGATAAAGCAGCCACTGGGATAAAGTTGTTCTGCACTGCTCTTGCATCCCATCAAATGAAACAGGAATTTTTCTGCAGAATCCAACTCAAGTTTTGGGTCCTGGAACTGCCATTTCCAGGAATTTAGGGAAAACACAGATTTGAATTGATACAGAGCCCCTGAGGATCATCTAAGGACCATCATTATTTCTTCAGCTAGGTCAAGAGCATTATTTCATTCACACAGCAGGAGGTGTCACCAGGAGTTTCCTAATAACAGAGCAAATACCAAAACCTCCTGATTTCTTGTCCTGTTCTCCAGCCAATGGCCATACAAACCAAGAAAACTGATTAGAAAATGCCATGAAAACAAACCTACAGCTCTGCAGATGTTGACTGCCCTAAAATCAGATTTTACAAGATGTTTGGGGGTTCATTTAAAAAAAAACCCCAAACTTACATCACAATTTAATTTTTAAGAATAAAGCCCCTAGATAGAAGAAAATCAATATCTGCATTTTGAATAGATTTTTTTTTTATATTAAAGGCAAAATGAATAAATAGGAAGAAAGGTGGGGGGAAATGCCAAGGCTGTGCTTTGCTTTTCCCTGAATTTCTGAAGCAGAAGAGGAGCTGTGGTGTTGTGAGTGACCTGTGACCCTCAGCTGGCTCCAACACCTCCCTGCCCTCCTTCCAGACAGAAACCAAAATAACTTCCCAAATAACTGCAGGCTTAGGAGATTCCCAGACAACGTGCACTGATAATTTCCAAGTGCCACTGCTTGAAGTAATAATGGATTAATCTTATTTATAACCCTGAGAGGGGAAACAAAGCAGGTAAAAATCCTCCATTTCTGCTCTGACTTAAGGGTCCTTCTATCCCAGATGAAAGTAAAGTAGGTTATAGATCCATCCTCTGCTGCAAACTCCCTCTTGGGCCTATTCATAAAAAAAAAAAAAATAAAAGAAAAAAAGGAAAAAAAAGGAAAAAAAAAGGAGAAAAGAGGAGCTTACATGAGGCTTAGCCTAGTTTCCCACCCATCAGGGACTGTGGGAAGGAGCAGAGGTTGGAGCTCATCTCTCACACTGCTGTGCCCTGTGCAGGGTCAGCCAGGATTTCAGCAAAGGGAAATATTGAGATGTGGGAACAAATGGGAAAAATGTAGATAAATCTACCCTGGCTCCTGAATTTCCAGCCCAAACCCTCTGGATTCTGCATTTCCAGAAGGTTTAAAACACATCATCTCTTATCAACCCCCAGATTTTAGTGATCCCTGTGGAAATTCCTCCCTGGGATTTTGGGTTTGTTTGTTTGGAATTCAGTAAATCCCTCCCCCCCAGATGTTTTCATTATTAATTGTTTTTGAAAGAGTGACTTCCTTGGCAATTTAGTCACCAGAAGATAAAAAGATAAAATGAATGCACTGGAGGGCAATGAGGGTTCAGCAGTAAAGACTTGAGCAGCCATTACAATGTGTTCCTTAGCAACTAACACTGAAAATTATGGGATTTACTCCTGTAAAAAGATATAACAGCAAACATTCTGGCAATGGGAATGTTGAAAAAAAAAAAAAAACCTCTTTTCAGTAGGATGCTGGGAGCAATTTTCTCTTTCTACCACCACAGTGAAATTATTTTGGGATGGTAGGTCAAAGCCCCAATGGATTCTCATTGCAACCACATTATTACTGGATTTTCTGCCACTCTTTGCACTGTGCAGTGCTGGGTCCTGGCTGCCAGTTCATGTTGAACAATTATTTTTGGAAAAAAAATATATAAAATGAATTCTTTTAATAAAGTGTGTGTGGGGAACAGTTTTTAGAAACAACAGTGTGATTCCCTTCACTTCTGAGGATGTTCATGGTAACAAGGAAGAAAGAAAAGAGTTCCTATAATTGAATCAATATCCTGAACAGGAAGGGACCCCCAAGGATGATCCCCATGAATAATCAGGTGGAAAAGCCACAAAAAGGCAGGTGGAGGCTGCCAACCTCCAACCCTGCTCTTCATGCACTGAGGACACAGTGAAACAGCCCAGGCTCAATTCCACCCAGAAAATCAGAGATTTCACCTGTCTGGGGACAGGAGGAAGAGAACAAGGAGATCTTTCCCCTTTCTTTTAACCTCCTGGGGCAGTTCAGTGATGCTCCAGCATCCTCAGAGGAGCCCTCCCTCCAAACTCATCATCCTCCTCTCCCCTGGGGCCTCATTTCTTGTCTGGGATTGTTCCCTCAGCCTCCTGCACATCTCAAAACATCCACAGCACCAGCATGGAGCTGCTGAATTAGAGATTCAAGGGAATCTCCTTCCTGGGAAGTGGCCCTGGGCTGGGAAGGGGATTTCAGAGCACAGAGCAGAGGGAAGGACATCAACATCCCCCCCCTGGGCTCCCACAAATAAACCCCCCTGAAAAGTGGATCCCATTTCTCCAACAGCTCCTGCTTCGCAGACATTGCTTTCAGGCAGTTTTTGTAACAACAGGGGGCAAAACAATGATATGACTGAAAACCAGCTCTGATTCAAAGTTGATTTTCCTCTTTGGATGCCCATTTCCAAATCAACAGCATGTGACAAACATCAGTGCTGGTGGGAAAGGCAGCAGCTCCTGCCCAGCTCCTCCCTGAGGCTTTATTGCCAAACCAGCAGGCTGCAGCTCTCTGAATTGTCAGGTTAAACTGCAAATCCTGCTGAGCAGTTTAGGGCCAAAATGAGTCAAGTTATCCCAGCAGGGAGAGAATATTTCATCTGTGAGCACTGGGGCTGGCTCCAGGGGAGAGGAGAGGGGTCATTGCTGGTCCTGTGCTTGGGATGGTTCAGCTGCTGCTGGTGGAGGTGGAGATGGAACAAACACAGCCTGGACACCCCTGAGGTGGGGGACATGTGTAAAACTGTCTGGCTTCAAAACCTGGGCAGTAAAACACAAACTGCAGCCTCAGCAAGGTAAAGTAAATTCAAAGTTGTCTCTAATTAGAGATGCTGCCCTGTAGGAGCTGGTAAATCAGCAGGAACTGTCCCATCAACAGCTTGGGATCCCTTAGCAGGGAGCTGGAACAGAAGGGAAACCTTGTGCTGTCCCATTGCCTCTGAACCCACCTGCAGCAGTGCTGCCCTTCTGGGACAGGCAGCACCAGAGGAAAATGAAATAAACTCAATTCACAGCTCTCCAAATGCACAGCCCTGAGAGGGTCTGCAAGGGCTGGGCAGAGCAGGAGCTTCTGCAGGGGGGGTTGGAGAAGAATTTCCCATGGTGTGGGTATAAATAAATAAGTCAGACACTGAAACTACCCCCAAGATCAAACCCAACCTTGGAGCAAACAGCAGGGCCACTAAACCCCATCACAAAGTGCCACATCTGCTCACTGGCTGAGCAATTCCAGGGGTGGTGACTCCACCACTGCCCTGGGCAGCCTTTTCCAATTTAACCACACTTCAGGCAGGAAATTTTTCCTGATATCTCCCCTGGGCACAACTTGAGGTCATTTCCTCTCATCCTGTCATTTGTTCCCTCAAAGAGATTGACCCTCACCTTCCACCAGCTCCTTCCAGGGAATTTTAGAGTGACTGAGCACTCCCAGCCCCTGAGAATGTTCCATTCTGAGCATTTCTCTGTGGGCAGCAGGAATAATTTGGCAAGGACACTCTGGGAGCTCATCCTGTGCCCAGGGGAGGGAGCTGAGCAGGCAGAACCAGCAGTGAATTCATCACTTTGGGGGTGTTTGGGCCAACTCTGGTGCCACCAGAAAACAATGGGAGCTTTATGTCCATCCTCAAGGGGAGCAGAATCCTGGCCACAGTTCTGAAGGGTGGGCTCACCCCCAAGTGCCTCCTCCCAGCCACAACTCCTGACTGATCCTGGGTTATTTCCCAGCACAAACCACAGAATAGTGAGTAAAATCACCAAGCTAAACCCCAGCCCCTAAAATAAAAAGCACATCATTTAATCTAGTTCAGCTGTGTTTCCTTAGATCTTTGTGGAAAAGCCATTATTAGATCCCTACTCAAGAGTTTAAAGCTTTTTTATTTTCTGAAAGCCTGTGTTGCTGTAAGCACAGGGCTTAGGGTATCATTAATCCATATTCTGTTACTGTGGCACAGCAGATTCCTCACTCAGTGAAAATATGTTCAATTTCAGAGACAACTAAGGTGGGGAAAAAATAAATAAAAAAGGGGGGAGGAGAAAGGGGAAAAGAAGGAGGAAGAAAAAAGAGAAAAAGGACAAATCTGAAATGAAAAGGACATATCAAAAGCAACTTTTTGAGGGAAATATTAGCACTTTTATCATAATGAGTTTGTAACCTAAATACATATTTCAAGGATGAAATTGCTGACCCTGCCTGCCCTCCACAGGAGGCTGAATGGCTCCATTGCAGTTTAATCTTCCCTGAAATGGTACAGAGGAATAACACAGCCCTTGAAGAACAACACACATTACTGATGCCCCAAGATTCACAATTTAACTCTTCAAAGGAGGGGAAAAAACTCTCAAATCCCAACCATTGTTCTCAAAACACCCAGCAGTCATTTCCTCAGAAATAAAAATGAGATAAAACAAAAACCACACAGCACATGATGAGGCTGGAAAAGAAGGGATTGCTCAGATGAAGGGTGAAGCTTCACATGCCCATTTTTATTCTTAAAGCAGAGCCTTTGTAATAAACTTAAATCATTCTGTATTTCCTAATTCAGCCAATTCTCATTGCAATCCTTTTGATTAGAGAAGACAAAAAAGCTGTTCTGTCAAAGCCCACCTTGAGAAACCTCAATGTTTTTTACTTTAATCCAAATGTTTCTAGGATGATTATAATGTTTTAGCCAACTAAAATATAACCCAGGGGTCAAAAATGTGTCCATTTATCCCAGTTCCCCACCATGACTGGAAAAGAACAAGGTTTGTTTTTAAAATAATTGTTTTTAAATCCACTTTTCTCAGGTAGGAACCAGTCAGAGCAGATCTGGGAGAGGAGGATGAGTTTCTACTCAGGTAATCCCTGGCTACTGCACTTGTCAGGACCAGAGTAACACAATGGTTTGGGCTGGGAGTTAAAACTCATCTCATTGCCACCTCCTGTCCTGGGAATTTGGGGATTTTGGGAAGCTGTGACCCTGCCAAGGGGCTGTGCTGGGAGTGGGAATGGCCATGAGCTGGAAGGCAGAGCCTGCTGGACAGGGGGTGTGTGTGAAGCAATCACCTCAACATCTGAGATCTGGAGTGATGGGAATGGTCCTGAGGCAGGGAAAATGCTCCTCCAGCCATGGACAAACTCCAGCAGGTCACAGGGGGAGGATAATTTAATTTATTGTCAGCTACATGGGGAGACACAGGACCTGACTTCACCCTCTGCATTATTCCTCGTTACAAATCATCTCCCTAAAGTGTGTGAACCTGTTATTGCCATTTTTATCTTCTCATTTCTGTAGCTAGAGCACATCAGCTTCTCTCCCCAGTCAGTCAGAAGCACTTTTCATTTCATCATTCCCATTTCTGGGAGCTCCATGCCTGGGAAGGCTTCTGCAAGATCTTCCTGCAGGAATTCCTGCACACAACTCCCAGTTGAATCACAGGGAATCACACAGGTGAGGGATGAACCAGCCCCTGTGTTTATTCTCTGCCTTCATCTTCACAACCACAAGAGCAAAAAGATGGCTCGTGGTCCTGTGTCATCATTTGCCACACTCTCACACTTTATAAAGGGTTTGCATAATTTCATATAATGTTAATTAAACCAAAATCCTGCCTTTTCTTATCCTCAGCTTCTGATGAGAAGCTGAAACTGTGCTTTAACCCAAAATAAACACAGAGCTGCCCATTCTCCCCTTTTACCCTCAGAGTGCCCACACCTGATTCACCCCTGAAACCAGGACTTGTGAAATCTGTCACTGTGAATTCACCTCTTGTGGAGATTTATGCTCCTCTTGAACATTTTGAAGCTTTAATTCTCCAAGGAAAGGTAAAAACCGAGGCTGAGATCTCATTTGCTAGGCAATGTCTTCCTCAAGAAATAAGGAATTTTACCTGGATGCTCCTTTTGAACATTTTCAAATTCAATTCCCCAAGGAAAGGAAAAGATCCCATTTGCCAGCTCCTTTGCTAGCTAACCTCATCCTCAAGAAATAAGCCATTTTACCCTGTATAACCCACACAATTCCAGCTATATAATTCAAGATTAGTCCTCATTCACATTTCCCCTTTTCCTCCCTCCACAAATTAACACAACACCCCACAACCCAGCAGGAAAAACTGGGAAAACACACCCAGCTCCCAATTTTCCCATCACACTCCTTACTTACAGGCAAACTGCAGCTTTGCCTCTCTGCTGACGATGGTGCCAAAGGGGTTTGTTGCTACACACTGGTAGGTCCCAGCATCTTGGCTTTTATTGGGATTATTGATCAGCAGGCTGCCCTCCAGCAGGCTGTAGTGGTAATCCATGCCCACCTCAATGCTGCTGCCATTTAACTTCCACCTGCAGCACACAAAGCCAAAGTTAAACTCTGCCCTTGGCTCTTTAAAAAAACACAGCCTGGAGTGAGCAAAGGAAGATTTAGAATGGCTCTGATTACTTATTAAAATTAAAATATAAAAATAAAGACAGCACAAAAAAAAAAAAAAAAAAAAAAAAAAGCATATTTCTTGAGTGGTATTGAAATATTCCAGTGTTTAACTGAAAGAGCAATATCCTTGACATATATTTCAGTCTCTGAAATGATTAATGCTTCTGGAGTTGCTGGTGGTGCTGCTCTTTGGAATTAATCACTTGGCAAGGGGAAGTCCCTGAGACAGGGTCTCTAACCCATCAAACCCACTAAGGATATTTTTTTTTTCCCCTCTCCCAACTTTCTGGTTGTTTGTTGATAAATTTAAGAAAATTGGGCTCTGAGGAATTCCAGCCCTGGATGGAGCAAGGAGGGGACAGGGGACAGAGCCCCTGCTGAGTGCAGGGAGACACTCTGAGATGTGTTTGCAGCATGAACCCGTGGGTCTGATGGCCTGGGACAGCAGCAGGCAGGGGCTGGTGGCTCTGATTGCTTTCAGTGGCATTTGCTGTGAGCAGAGCAGCACCAGGGATTTACAGCAGCAGCAGCCCTGCAGGAGCACAGCACCTTCCTGCAAGGCAGCTACTAAAGATGAAAAGAATGAGGAGTTTTGTTCTTTTTTATGGAAAAGGATGGTTAACCTGAGAGCCACGACTGTTTATAATCCTTTTGTAACCTTTTGCTGTCCAAATTTCATGGTTGAGTGGCAATACTGGGATTTCCTGGTGTTCATTCCCTCTCTTCCTAATGCTCCAGGATCACAGAACATCCTCAGCTGGAAGGGACCCACAAGGACCATCAAAGTCCAGCTCCTGACCAGGACACCCCAAATCCCACCCTGGGCATCCCTGGGAGGGTTTTCCAAACTCTCCTGGAGCTCTGGCAGCCTTGGGGCTGAGCCTGGGTATCCTCTGGGGCAAAATTTTCCCTAAAATCCACCCTAACCCTCCCTGCAGAGGGTCCTGCCCCTGCTCACAAAGCTGCCCCTTGGGATTTTTTGGGGTCAGCACTGTGACATCACTGGTACACACAGGAGAAAGGCTCAGTGTGATGGTTCTAAGAGCAGGAAAACATTGAACAAACCCAATGGTTGGTCTGGGGTTTCCTTTCACTTCACAGCTCATCTTCACTTTCTTCTCCTCCGAGTCCAAGGGGAAGATGAGGCTGTTGGGCTCCTGCAGGAAAACTGGCCCGTGCAGGGTGTTGTCATCTGGACAGGGAAAATGGGACAGGTCACTCATGGAGCCTCCATCTTCCAGGCTTCAATATAAAATAGAGTCTCAGCAGTGACAGGCTGTGTGTTTCACCTTGGAAAAGATCTGGTGACATTTTATTTAGTTTACAACAGCAGATTTCTTTTTTCCCCAAAAGCCACCGAACCTCACTCTGCACTTGTGGCCTTCAGAGCATTAAAAACTCACACTGGATAAAGGTAGAAGAGGGAAAATATTTTGGCAAAACAACCTGACATGAACTTCAAGGAGCTCAGGAAAAATTTCCCAGAATCCAGAACTCTGAGGTTGGGGATTTCTGATGGGAGCCTCCTTCGTGCTGACTTCCCTTCTTCATTTCAAAAACACACTTTGATTTTTTTTTTTAGCTCTTAACACCTTCCTATCTCCTCCATCCTCAACAACTTTCTGCTCTCACCTTCTCAATTCATCCTCTCACACCTGGAGCTCAGGCCCATCCCTGAGGTGCAGCTCTTCCCCTTGTGCAGCACAAAATTTCAGCAAATTCACTGACACTGCACAAAACACCCACAGAAAGCCCTGACTAAATTCCCTGCTCTCCATCCTGCTTGTATCAGGCACTTTTATCTCCACAGTGGCTGTTCAGAACACAAAAGAAACCAACTTTTCCTGCCTGAAAAGATCAGCTCTCCTGATTTCACCAAGACTTTTCCTCTCATCAGTGTCAATGTCTGCCTGCTCCTCCAAGTTCAGTGCAAGTAAGGACACAGTGGAACTGCCCACAGCCAGAAAGTCTTTCAGCTGACTGGAAGGAACCTTGATTTAACATCTTAAAATCATTTTCTTATCTTTTGCTGCCCTGTCTTTACAGTAGACTCTGTTCTGTCAGTGTGCAGGATGTGAACATGGAATTCACTTTAGTCAGGCTGCTGGAAGAGCACCTGGATGAGGATACAGGAAATTTATGGCTACAGGAGGTCAGGGGAAAATAAATAAGTAAAATATAAAGATGATGGGATGCACAAAAAATATATTAAAATCTGAACAGAAGATGATGGATCTTCCAGATGGAAGGAAGGTGAGAATAAATGGGAATAACCCTGATATTCCCTGACACTGGGAAATCAGCTGGAGTTACTGAGGACAGAACAACAGCCCTTCACTCCAGGGAGAGCAAACTCTGCCATCTCCACAGAAGCATTTCAGAGAGACTCTGCCAGGAAGATTAGAAAGGAGCCACCTCTCCCCCACCACAACAGAGGATGCACCCAGCTCACAGCCACAGGCCTTGTATTTATCTCTATTTTTAATTACATGCTAACAATACCTGCCTGAAACTCATCTATTATTCAAAACACATTTCACATTGTCTCTAGCTTTAAATTGCACCTGTGTGCAACTCGTGGTGGGAAAAGATAATAATAGCCATAAAGCATAAGGGACTGGATTATGGATACAGACTTGTCCCTGAGCAGCCTCATTCACCCTAAGAAAGAATATTATAGCCTGGCCCATAAAGATTAAAGCTCTGAGAACTCTTTGAGTGGCTTTGAGAGCAAGAGAATTAAAATCCATTTGAATGTATCCAGTTTTCTCACTGGAAAATGCAGAAGTGCTCAGTGTAAGAGTTGCCTCAAATCCCAGGAACTCAGAGTTGGATGGTGGCACAAGCCAGAGCATCCCAGCTAATCCAGTTAGGGACCTGCTGACTCAGGGATTGCTGTCACCTGGATCACACCCCTCCCTGGGCTGTCACCTGCTGTTATTTCAATTAGAGACTGTCAATTTATATCTCATCACACCAAAGGTCAGACTCTGGTCCTCCTGCCATCACAGGAAAGCACAGCTTGCATTAAAAGTGGAACAGCTCATCCACTTGAGGAGGGAAACAGGAACAAATCTGAGGATCCAAAAGTGTCCCCACACATCCAGGACATCACCTGGCTGCAGGAGCATCCTGGCCTGCAAGGGTTAATGGAGCTGGGCCACAGCAGGCACTGGGAGCTGCATGTGCAAGAACCACCACATTAATTAGTAATTAATTAGTGGGCCATTTACAATTTCAAAAACATAGACTCAAGATACAGAACTAAAGGTAGAAATAGTCATCAGTAGGTGAAAATGCTGGATCTGTCTAAGTAACTTAATTTACTCAAGCTGAAGTAGAAGCTCATGAGAGATCAAATGAAAACACTTTTAAATATTCCACCTGCTGGTGACAGTGTTCAACATTTAGCTTTTATATGGAGGAAAAAAAAAATTAAAAAAAAGCCTGCCCTTCCTGTTGGGCAGCATGAGGAAAAATCCTGGTGTGATTTTCAAGCAAAGGGAGCTGGGCATGGCAGGGAGAAGCTCTGAGAGCAGAACAGAGGGGCAGGAAAAAAAAAACCTCCCAACACTGGCTAGATAAAATTATTTTGAGTGCCTTTCTTCTTCCTCTTATTGCTTCCTGTGTGTAACCAAGATAAGCAAGTCCAAACTATTTAATCTTCAGCCTGTGGAGTTGCTTTGCTGGAGCCTTAATGTGTGATTGAAATCACTGCAGCCCAGATCCCAGCACGGGGTGATAAGGGCTGAGCCACAGCACCTGGCACAGGAGGAGGATTTGCTTCACAGAGCACTGAAGAGTCACTAATAAATAAAACAAGCTGCCATCTAGATTCCAGCAGACAGGAAACTACAAGTGCCTGCACCAGAAAAAGCCCATTTTTTACTAAATTGTGTTACTCAGATGTTCACTGCCAGCACAGCCAAAGGCATTTGCTCTGCTGAAGTGTCTGCTGTTGTGGGAGCAAAGTTTTGCTGTTTGGATAACTCTGAAATACAAATTCTACACTTTCTTTTACAAATTCCAAGTGGTGAGTTTATTTCTGTCACAGTAATGTCCAGGGACTTGCACTCCAAGAGTGATAACACATTTTTGGCTTATCACTGGTGAGCACTATGAGCAGCTCAATCCACAGAAACCACTGAGGCCAGGAGGAAGCTCTCTGCTGTGCTTGGAGGCTTTTTCCCTCACCCTTCTCATCAGATTGTGTTTAATAGACTCCTTTTTGGTCATTTCATAAAAAAAAAAGAACAAGAAGCAGTGCATATCTGTGTGCACACACCTGCAACCTCAGTTATTTTACCACTTCCCCTTTACACCATTCAACAGCTGCTCACACATTTCCCAGTGTCCCAGGACAATAAAAGAAATAAAATAAATAACCTTCCCAGCCAAACTAACTGGTGAGACACTCCCAGGGGCAGATTTTATTTTTCTGAGTTACATTTCTTTTCAAGAGCCCAAAATGAGTTAACCCAGCACTGACACAAGCCACGCTCAGCTCAAGACAACCTGCAAACAAGATTGGGTTCCAAAAAACATTTTTCCCCCTCCTTGTCAGATAAAAGAAATGTACTCCTGCTCTGGGTCTGCCTCCTCTGACAGAAGAGTGTTTCTTGCAGTAAGAGGCGGGAGCTAGGAAATTTCAGTGGATTTCACAATAAAAGAAGCATTTTAACCACAGGAGGAGGTGTGTGTCCATATGGTGTTGGATGGAAAGTGATAGATCATTTAGAAGAACATTCTGCTCAATATATATTTTTCTCCCTAGTGAATCACAAAACCTATTAAAAAAAAAAAAAAAAAAAAAAAAGAAAGCCAGATTAATTGGAATACATTCCAAATGAAGAGTATATTTGCTGTGTCCCTCCAGCACCCCAAAGCTGGGAGCCAGCACGTGCAGTTGGATGCTAAATTCTGTCATCTTCCCCTGCTTTTGAGGAATTGAGACATGAGGAATGTCAGCTGAGGTTAATTCACACCAAACAGGTGGAACCACTCCTATTCTCTCTGAACATTAAGGCTGGTGACAGATACTGGTACCTAAATAGAAGTGCTTTAATTTCCATTGAAAGTTATGGCCAATTTGAGAGAAAGTTTAATTGAATATTCCACACCGTGGGGAAAGATAATAACTGAACTGAACAGAGAATTCTTGGAGTATATCCAGGATAAATGAGAAAAATCCTTTCCTTGTTTGCTGCTGAGGGAATTGCTCTGTGTGCTGGGCTGTTTTTATACAGTGCTACAAGCCAGTATTTCTTCAAGACAAAACTGCACCTTGGGAAGAACAGCTCTTCAGAGAAGTGGGAAGTGGAATGGATAGGACAGCTCAAGGGCAGGGCTGATGAGCACAGCTCTTCAAGGTGAGCAGCTGCACTCCATCCTCAGCTGCAAAGGCTCCACTGGTGCCTCACTCCTGAATTTTCTGCCTGTCACTTCTGTTAACATCCACTGCACTTGGCTTTGGAATTAAGCAAAGAATATTTTACACCGTATAGTCTTACTGTGATTAATTCTGTGGACTTCTCAGTGAACAAGAGCCACTAAAGGTGCTTCCTGCTCAAAGAAAAAAATAAAAAAAAGATAAAACCCAGATATTTTAAAAGTGTGAGAAGTGATGTTTTTCAGGGAAGGGCTTTGTAGCTCTGCATCTTTGGGGACAGCCCCTTGAGATGAGACTGGGCTTCTTTTGTGGCATCTGCAGATCTCCAACAAGTACTGTGAGCCTTCTGCTGTCCCCTCTCCCCTCTGCTGTCCCCTCTCCCCTCCTGTCCCCTTTTCTCTGCTATCCCCTTTTCTCTGCTATCCCATTTTCTCTGCTATCCCCTTTTCTCTGCTGTCCCCTCTTTCCTTCCCTGTCCCAGCTCATGCTGTCCTGCCTGAGAGGGGACATCTGACACACAGGTCTGACACCTGAGCTCCAAAGCAGAGCCAGAAACTCCTCAGAGACACAAAACCCCAGGAGACAATCTCCCCTCTGCCTCCTGATCACACACAAATGGGGATATTCATGTGGGGGTATCACACACAAATTGTGGATATTCATATATGGAGATCACACACACAAATATGGATATTCATATGTGGATATCACACACAAATGTGGTTATTCATGTGTGGATATCACAAATGTGGATATCACACACAAATCTGGATATTCCCTGTGCCTCCTCTCCTGGCTCCAGACATCCAGGAGAGCCATTCCCACCACAGCACAAGGACTGACCTGTCCTCCAACAAATCCCTTGTTTAACAGGGTGCAATTTGTGTTCTCTTAGCAACTCGACAGCCTGATAATCATCACACACATCCCCTTCAGGATCCCACAAAAACACATTGCTCCAGTGCTGCAGAAAATCACAATTTTCCTCACCAGGCAGCCTCTTCCTTGAGTCACCACAGCCAAAAGCAGGAAAACAAACAGAGGAACTCACAGTGCTGTGATGAGGACAATATCAGCCCACAACTATAAAACAATAGTAAAAATCAGATTAATACAGTGCTAAAGGTGCTGCCAGCAGTGCTGGGTGCTCTTGCATAGATCTGCTTGGGAATAAAGTGTTTCCAAGGCCTGTGCTAATTATCTGTTGATTTATTAGTAAGATGTAAGGTGTTGATATAATTGCTGTCTGCCAAGAACACACATCATTACTGTAAAACTTTCAGCTGTCTTGAGTATGACAGGGACTGTAAAGTAGATATATTAAAAAAGCAGAAGTAGTTAGTTACATGTACGTATTTTAAATCCACATATTTCATTTCCACAATACCTCCCTGAAATTCAATTGATTTTAATCTTTGATGCAATCAGGAGGGTGTGCAAAAGCCAGGTTAACAAATGCCATCCTCCCCACCCCAGCAGCAGACAGGCAAAGTTATGAAACACTTGTAATGAAAAAAACCCTCTTTCCTTTAAAATCATGAAACCTCAGAAAAGACAAGTCCCTGGGGGAATAACCTATAATCTCTGTCTCATCTCTTGCTGGAAAAACAAAGACAACTCTGGCAATGTGTGCAGGCTCTGAATTGATTGAGGAGCCAAACCCTGCAGAAAAATTCAAGGTGAAAGGAGCTCTCTGTGCTTGGCTTCAAGGTGAAGCTCTCTGCTCTCTGCAGGTTTAAGTACATCAGCCACTGTCAGAAGGAAAGCTGATCCCTGCCAACATTTATCCAGCTATTTACACAGTGGTTTAGGCCATTCTCAAATGTTTGTGAATAAGCAGAGGGAATTGGCAGGGAGGGAATGATCAGCCTGGCACACCCAGAGCCCAACACCTGGAATTGGATTGGCACCATGGCAAAGGAAAATGCCCATGGGGGGTTCAGCCTCCCAAGGGACACTGGAAATCTGCTGCTCTGGGTCACACAAGCTGCAATTAGGGCAAGGAAACACAATTCCCAGTTCTGCTGGGCACCCTGGAATCCATCAGGCACAGAGCCTTCAAACCATGCACAAAGCAGAGAATAAAACTCTTTGTTAACTCAGAGGGAACTTTTCTCCTTGGCTGTTTTGGCAGTTCTGGAATGTTTCCATGTCCCTGAGACAACACAGCAACAGGATATATGTGAATAAACTTCATCATCTCCACCTGCTGGAGGTTTGTTTTCTCCCTATTTTGGGAAAAAAAACAAACCAAACAAAACCCAAGAAGAATCAAACTCTAAACACATTCCTTTCTGCCACAGAGCACTGGCACAGGCAAGCTTTAAATATCTGCCCCATTACAAATACAACCCTCTGCAATTTTCTTCCTAATTCTAAATTGCCTTCAGAAGAAAGGACAATATTTCAATATAAGAAATTAAAAGGTAACTGAAAGAAGGGTGAGAAAGGGAAATCTTATTTCAGCATCAGCTTCCAGTGGTCTGATGCAAGACTGATGGCATCCTCAGGTTTAAAAAATAATCAAGATATTTAGGAAAAGAGAAGAAGTTCAGCTTTGGAGTTACACAGAGAGGTAAATCCCTTCTTTGCCAGGCACTGCACACCCCAGTGCTGGCAGGAAAACCTCCCTCACTTTCACTGCTGCAAAAGCCAGAAAATGTTTAATCCTGTAAACAGGATCCAAGGCTGTAATCTCCAGGTGCTTCTGTCCCATAAATGGATTTAAGGCATTGCAAGTCTGCTGTTGGGCTGGAGCTCAGCTGCTCTAACTCCCTGTAACTTTGTTGGGATTGCTCCAATTCAGGGCACATTTGAGGAGTTACCCTTCAATTTTTTATGTTATTGTTTTCCAAATTGTTTCTGCGACCCTCAGCGGGGCAGGAACAAAAGGCAATCTCAGTATCCAGTGGGAAATCTGGGGACACAGAGGGTTCCTGCTGTGGCTCTGGAAGCTGGGACACCCCACCATGGGCTCTCCCCAGCCCTAAAATCACCATTTATCCCCAATTTTTCTGCAAACACAAACTCCAGACCTCACACAAACCCAGCCTTAAAATTAACACCACTAAATGCCAGACTGAGGGAGGCTTAAACAAAGTTCTCAGAGTTCAATCAGCAGAAGATCAAAGAGCAGCCAGGAGTACAATTTGTACAATCTGCCCACGGATAACATGGATCCCTTTAATTTTTTAAAATGTTATGAACTTTCAAGCAACACAGCAGGGAACAGATATCAGTAATAGCTGTCAAAACCCTGACTTGTGACTTCTTACACTGCAATTTAGCACTCTCCAAGCTGCTCAGATGGATGGCATTTGTGAGGACATCCTTTCTTCCCTCTGCTGTCAAATACTCCTTGCTTGTTGGAATTATTAATCATATTAATATATAATTAATCATATGAATATGATGCCATATACATTATATATACAGCAATCACAGGATGGGGCTGCAGGTCTCAGAGCTAAAATTCCATCAGTGTCATCAGCCTCATTTTACAGAGTGAGACACAGGAGATGGTGAAAGCTCTCCCTGTGATAACAGCCCAAATTCTCTTTGTTCCAAAGTCTTTTAACAACTTTCTAGCCAATACCACAATGTTAAAAGCTGACAAATGTTTGCTCAGGCCAATTAATAAAGCTACAGGTACATCTTGCTTTGCTTGAATAGTTTAAAACAATTTATAAAGGTTCATTATTAAACTTATATATTTTTACTATCTTGCTTAACATTTTCCTGAGGCTTCTCTCTACACAGCTCACAGCTCTGCTGTTTCTTGTCCTTGATCTTCAGCATTTCTCCATCCTGAAATTTGCTTTCACACAGCTTTGGAGAGTTTTCTACCTTCTCCACTTCCCACACTCACTCACCTCTAAGGAGCAGCACTCTGGATGCCCCAGAGACAGAATTCACCTGCAGTGACAGCAAATCAAGAGTTAAATTGAGGGGGATCAGGTGTATTTTCTTCATCTGATCAAGGCCTATTACTTTATAATTAAATTTATTTCATTGTTCAGCAAGAAATTATTTACTGTGTTGATGTGATCAACATGAAATGAAATAAAGTGAAATAAATCACTTGCTATGCAAAATCCATTTATGCCAAGCCAATATAATGCCAAAACCTTACAGAAGTCATAGATCAGAACTATGCAGATATATATAATATATAATATATAATATATAATACATGTATATATATGTATGCATATATATAATATGTATGCATATATATAATATATATAATATGCAAAATAAATGTGACTCCTGCCTGTGTTTTATTATAAGAAGCCAAAATTATCAGAAAAATGCCAAAAAGAGGAGCTGACTGCTCTTGGGAGTAATAGGAGACAAGCAGAGTTGTAGTGGTTTGTTTTTCTCTTTTGGTAAATTACAACTCAGAAGTTAAAAGTAAGAAAATTAACGAAAATCGTGTAATTTCATTCTAGAGCAGAGAAGGCTTAATGGGTAATCGAAATAATGTGCACTGCTTCAGCAATTTTTTCATTACAATTGCAAAAAAAAAAATAATGGCTTTCTGTGTTTTGAAAATTAAGGATTATACTGGATTGAGAACACACTACAAAAAACCTAATTTTTTTTCTTTTCTTTTTTTTTTTTTTTTTTTTTTCAGAAGCCTCAAAGACAAATAAGAATTTCTGTAAGCAGCCTTTTATCTTGGACAGAGAGCTTGGGCTTGAACTTTTCTCCAGTAAGAGAAATGAGAAATGTGCAGGCACAGTGATTAAACAGGGAATAACTGCTGCCTGGGTTTTTGAACTTTTCTCTAAACTTTTCCTCCACTCTTTACTCAGCACAAACGTCCCTTTGGCTTCTCCCCAGTAAGAAAAATCCTGCTGGGCTCCTGCTGCAGCAGCATTGCTTTGTTTACCTCTAGAAGAGAATTAAAGGCATTTTCCCAGTAAAGAACAAATGTTTGCAGTGCAGAGTGAGTGTTTGCACTGTGCAGTAATGCAGGGAATATATCCCTTAAATATTTCTCTAATCCCACTGATGATTTGTCATTTTGCTGGGCTGGGTCAATGAGCACACAGCCAGCTCCTGCTTAAACAAAGTGAGTTTTCCCTCCTGAAGGAGCTCTGAGCACACGACCCACAGCCCATAATGTTCCCTGTATCCCAAACAGGGACCAACACTTTGCCTGGAAAATCTCATTTCCCCCCAAAACCCCCCTGGCAGCTCCCACCTCCTCTCCTACAGCTGCTCCAACTTGCAATTCACAAAATAAGAACCTCTTTAGAACCCAAATAAATACTGATCTTATATTCAATGTACCCTGACAGCAAATAAGTTTGCTGTGCTTACTTCAGCATGAATAAAAACCCGGGAGGAGACTCCTACATAAGAGTATATTTACAATTTCCATTACCCACTGGAGAGACTGATGTAATAAACCTATAATAAAAAGCCTCATGTTATGGATTTCTCTAATGTTTCTTATCAAACAGCCTGTATTATCCTGGCTTGTGTGCTCAATTTAAAATGAGTTTGCAGTAAGTGCCTGAGAGCTGGAGGTCACTTCCCCACTTTCCTGACACGTTGGGATGTGCAGGGTCTTTTCCTGCCCTAAAAACAGTTTGGAGCTGGGTGTGGAACAGGAGCAGGTAGGTGATGAATGGAGGGGAAAAGGAGTGGGAATGCATCACCTGAACTGCTCCCAGCTCCCAGCAGAGCTCTGGGGCACAGCACCCTGCACAGTCCATTTTTCTGGCTAAACACAGGAGATGAAACCCCTCCACAGGAATTGTTCTGTCACCACTTGTCACCTCATTTGTGTTTCACCCTGTCCAGCAGCACAGCCCAGGTGTTCTCTGGGACCTGCTGCCCACCTGGCACCTGCTGCAGTCCCTTCAGCTTTTGGGCAAAAATAGCCCAAAATTGGTTCAACAGCTGTGGTGGTTGGAGGGGGGAGCACTAGCTGAGCACTTGGACCTGTTTATTTCTTCCCTGGCACTGGATTTAGCTAATAACCATTAGTTGCTAATTAGGATTCAAAGCAATTTTCCTTAGGACCTGTTTCCAATCATTGCAACACAATTATGCAACGCATTTGCCTCGTTTATTAAATCTTTAAAAGACACTGTTGTTTTAATTTTCACTTCTTAACCTCTCCCTCTGCAGTGTGCTCTGCTCACTCTGCTCTGCTCCATGGACCTGCAGGAGAACTGAAATTTTCCATTTTTCTTTCCCTGACACCATTTTTGTTAAAGCCTCCTGCAGGAACCCTCCAGCCCCTGTAAAATCCATCCCCTAGACCCACATTGTGGTTTTGCCAAATTCAGTGAACCCAGGATGTGCATCCACTGATGCCAGACACGAGGAAACCATGAAGATTTTTAGGATTTCTGTGCCAACCACTTATTATCACTTTTTCCCACCCTTGTAATCAAATTTTGCTTCCATTAACCCAATAGCAGCAACAAAAGTTTGTAACTCAAATGTCTTCTTCCACAAAAAAGAATAAATCAGTGTTTTTCTGGTAACAATTACAATTTTACAAAACAAGTTGATCAAAATATTGGTCCCAAATAAAAGCAGAGATGCATTTGGCAAAGATGTAATGGAGCAGTTGGAGATTAAAGTGAAATCAAGCCCTTTTAATTAATTTTAGGAGATCAGCAATCTCATTGTGACAAGGGTGAAGGGTCCTCAGAGGTGAGCAGGGAGTTTGCCAGGGGAAAAAATTAAAAACAGGGAGCTTATTTCACATCAGACATCCTCCTGTAGCCACCAGGAAGAACTTTCCATCCCTTGGGAACACATCAAAATCATCTTCAAAATAGAAGGGACACATTGGAAATAAAATAAAATAAAATAAAATAAAATAAAATAAAATATAAAAATAAATAAAAAATATAAAAATAAATAAAACTAATAAAATTGAGATGAAATTAAATGAAATGACTAATATAAAACATGCACTTTCCCTATCCTGAAATCTCACTTTAAATTCAGGTTACCATGCACCTGCTCCATCCTTTTCTAGTGATTCCTCAACCCCTTTTTGTTTTTATCTCCATGGATAAAAGATCTCTGCTCCCAAACTCCAAAAGAGCTGTGAGGGGAGCTGGCACCTGTGTGTCTCACACCTGCTGGGAACAAATTGAAATAGATAGATTGATTTTAAAAGCCAAATACATAAATAAATAGATAAATAAATAAATAAATTGAAAGAAACAAATATATAACTGGATCATCTTTAAGGTCCCTTCCCACCCAGACTATTCTGGGATAAAACAATTTTTGAAAACTCTGAATTCACACTGCACTTCCCTGATCAGCTTAAAGAGACCCTTAATGTTTTTACAACCCACACAAGTGTGCTGAGGTTTTTTTTAATGGCCTTTTCCCCCATCTATTAAACAGCTTTTAAAAGGAAGAGGATGCCCAGGATCAGATTTTAATGGAAGACCTTGAACAAATGATGGCAAAAGAAAATTTGAATGCTCGATAATTTAAGTGTTATTTTTTTTTACTACCAATGTGAATCCAAGCCTAGCAAATTAAAACAGGAAGAATTAATTGGATATGCAAATAAGATTATTCACTATATAAATCTAATTACATACCAATTTGCTTTAACAGCATGAAAAAGACAAAAAAGCCTCTTTGTAAATGGTTTCCAAAAGCACCTGTAGCACAACAAAGGGGAAGTTGTTCATTCCAGCCCATCAAAGAGGAGTTTGAGATTTTATCCAGATCCCTCTGTTCCCTCATTTCCCAAATTCCACTGTTGGTTTTCAACCACTGCCTGTGTTTTTATCCCAGGAACAGACAGAACAGGCTGGATCTGGGGGACTTGAGGTGATTCTGGTCACAAATCCTGATTTTTTGCAGCTGCTCCAGATTTGTTTTCGTGCTGGGCTGGCACTGGGAGCTGCTGCTGCACATCCTCAGCCCTTCAGAAAACAAAAAGGGACAAAGGAATAATTACCAGAGCCCAGCAGTGGATGAGGGAGATCTCTCCAGGGGGAAAACCCTGTTAATTTGGGAGCTTTTTGTGTCCAAGCAGCAAATGACACTGATGGCAAATTTATTTCTTTGAGTAGCTCCTTGTCAGGAAGAATAAAAATTACAAACAAGATCACTGGAATTGATTAAGATACAGAATAGCTGAGACCATAATTAGTTCCCTGTGCCAGCCCTGATAAAGGATCCCAATCACTCATTTTCTCTGACTGTACATTGAATTTCGTCATCTAAATCTGGTTCCTTGGCTCACATTGGGTATCTAAAACAGCCCAGAGTAAAAAAGCATGAAAAATATGTTCCAAAAATAGGAAAGTCATATTTACACCTGGACAGCAAGCAAGTATTGAGGTCACCTTATGGAAAGCAAGGTGGTGTTATTATAAAATGAATTATTATAAAATAAAATTTGACCTGCACGAAAAAAACTGCAAAACACTGAAGAGAAGTTAAACAATTAAATGTGCACCAGAGGCAGAAATTTGGTGAACACAGAGGAGGTTTTTTGTCACTTAAAATCTGTCTATAAAAGGGTTTTGCAGCCTTTACTGTCTATTTTAGATTATATTAATAAAAGGGTGCATTGCCCTTGCACTTTAAACATTAAAATATCTACTGAAAAGAAATGCAGAAATTTGCTGCACACAGGTTTTCTGTCACTTAAACTCCATATATAGGAGTTTTACAGTCTTTATTGTCTATTTTAGATTACATTAATAAAAAAAGGGTGCATTGCCCTTACACTGTAATATTGAAATATATACTGAAAAGCAATACAGAAATTTGCTGAACACGGAGAAGGTTTTTTTTTGTCACTTCAACTCTGTATATGGGCTTTGTTTGTATATTTTAGATTGCATGAATAATGGGGGATAGCTCAGGATGAGAATTGCACATCTCCACAGTCACTGGTGACACAATTCTGTGGTTTAGCAAACCTGTTTTTCCTTTCAGCTGCCAATACATTTGTACATTCACACTGATACATTTTTTTTTTTTTTTTTTTTTTGCTTTAAATGCTTTGTGGGCAGCTGGCAGGAACTCATGAATTTACATGAGATCTGAAGTCTTCAGGAATAACTTAAAAAAGGTTTTAAACTCCTGCTTGCTCAAAAAAAAAAAAAAAAAGCCCAAAAAAAACCCCCAAAACAAACCAAGGATTGGAATGGACAAATCCTGCAGGGAACATCAGTAGGTTGTGGGTTTTTTTAATTTTTTTTTTTTTTTGGTTGGGTCTTTTTGTTTTGTTTTGGTTTGGGTTTTTTGTGTGTCCTCAAGCACCACTGAGCAACTGGTGAGAAATTTTGTGTTGTTTTCTATAAATTTCTCAAAATTTTGCCTCTTTTCCTCTGCCAGGAGCACTCTCAGGTGTGCAGACCAGTGCATGGGAAGGGATTTTTCTTGCTGGAATTTATCCTTATGTGAACCCTCACCTCACTGATTGAGACTGACACCTTTTACCAGCTGACAAGCCTTAAAAATGGGCTTTAAAAAAAAAAAAAAAAAGAAAAAAAAAAGCTGTTTTGACATCTCTTCAATGCTAAAACCCTTGCTAACTGCTGCATTTTCATGCATCCCCTAAATACTTTTAAAAGACAGCAGCAGAATGCCAGAGAATGCCTCCACCATAAATAAGAAGGGGTGATGAAGTTTCAGGGGTAATGGGATGTCACATTGGAGAAAGTCACAATAAAGAAGGTGTGGGAGCTCAAATCCATCCTGCCAAACTCTGACAGGCACATTTGGGCCCCCAGAAAATCCCACCCCATCATCATTTCCTACTTTGCAAACCAGCACGGCCACACCTGAGCTCAAACACTGAGTTTGTGTTGGAACAAACCCAGATTGGATATGATTTTAAAAGTTTGATTCAATATTACTAAAAAAAAAAAAATATTTAAAAATGCAGCAGTCAATCATTATTGCAGTGACATGGGTTCTTTCTCTTCATATTCATGTGTGTGTGTTTAAAAATGGAAACATCACCCATGTGTTTAACAGGGATCTGGATCCTGAATCAGTGCAGAACCAATCCTGAATGGGAAGGGACTCACAAGGATCACTGAATTCCAGCTCCTCTTGGATTTTTTTAGCACTTTGCAGCCATGGATTCAACTTTAAATGGTTCTACACATTCCCACCTGCTTTGTACAACACTCCTGATAAAATATTGGAATTGTGTGCTTGGGGAAGTGATGGATTCACCATTCCTGATGTGTTTAAAAACAGACTGGATGTGGCTCTGAGTGCCATGGTTTAGTTGAGGTGTTAGGGCTGGGTTGGACTCGAGGATCTTAAAAATTTCTTCCAACCTGGTGAATCTGTGATGGTGTGATTGTTTGTGTGAGTGATTGTGTGATTCTGTGATTATGTGATGCTGTGATTGTTCAATTCTGTGATTCTATGATTGTGTGATTGTTTGATCCTGTCATTGTGTGATTCTATGATTGTTTGATTCTATGATTGTGTGATTCTATGATGATGTGATTATGTGATGCTGTGATTGATTCTTTCTGTGATTTTGTGTTTGAGTGATTGTGTGATTGTGTAATTGTGTGATTCAGTGATGCTGTGATTGTGTGATTGTGTAATTGTGTGATTCAGTGATGCTGTGATTGTGTGATTGTGTAATTGTGTGACTCAGTGATGCTGTGATTGTGTGATTATATGATTGTGTGACTCTATGATGATGTGATTATGTGATGCTGGATTGTTTGATTTTGTGATTCTGTGATTGTGTGATTCTATGATTGTGTGATTATTTGATGCTGTGATTGTTTGATTCTGTGATTGTGTGTTTGAGTGATTGTGTGATTCAGTGATGCTGTAATTATGGGATCCTGTGATTCCTGGAGTGGTTCAAGCCCCACTTTTCCCCTGCCCTGCCCTTCCCAGCAGGGGATTGCAGCATTCCCAGGAGCAGGGAGCAGCTCTGTCCCCAGAGCCCCTGATGCAAGCCAGGCTCTCTCTTACAGGTCCCTCCTCCCAGGGGGAGAGCTCCAGCAATTCACCATCCCCAGGAGAAGGTGTTGGAACACAAACACCCATCACAGCTGCTCCTCCTGCTCCCTGCACCTCCCTCTGCCCTGTGATTTTTGATAAATGCAGCTCTGGGTGTGCAACCATCCCCCAGTGCCTGGCTGCAATTAGCACCCAGAGGCTGGGAACCAATTATGAGATTATTTAATGAGTCATAAGAGTGTCTGAGGCAACAGTGAGAGAGAGGAAAGCAGAAACAGGGCAGGAGAAGAGGGGAATCCCATGTCATTAAAAAAACTCATGGATCCAACTCCTTGGCTGATTTAAATGGAGATTTTGGACAGAAGTCAATAAATGTGATTTAAAACAGGGGGCCCAGAGCAGCTCCTGGATCCTGGAATGTCCAAGGCCAGGTTGGACATTGGGGCTTGGAGCAGCCTGGGACACCTGTGCTGACCCCTCACCTGTACTGACCCCACACCTGTGCTGACCCACACCTGTACTGACCCACACCTGTACTGACCCCACACCTGCACTGACCCCTCACCTGCACTAACCCCTCACCTGTACTGACCCCACACCTGTGCTGACCCACACCTGTGCTGACCCCTCACCTGTGCTGACCCCTCACCTGTACTGACCCACACCTGTATTGACCCCTCACCTGCACTGACCCCTCACCTGTACTGACCCCTCACCTGCACTAACCCCTCACCTGTACTGACCCCACACCTGTGCTGACCCACACCTGTGCTGACCCCTCACCTGTGCTGACCCCTCACCTGTACTGACCCACACCTGTGCTGACCCCTCACCTGCACTGACCCCTCACCTGCGCTGACCCCTCACCTGTGCTGACCCCTCACCTGTGCTGACCCACACCTGCGCTGACCCCTCACCTGTGCTGACCCACACCTGTACTGACCCACACCTGTACTGACCCCACACCTGCGCTGACCCCTCACCTGCACTGACCCCTCACCTGCGCTGACCCCACACCTGCGCTGACCCACACCTGTGCTGACCCCACACCTGTACTGACCCCACACCTGCGCTGACCCCTCACCTGTACTGACCCACACCTGCACTGACCCCACACCTGCACTGACCCCTCACCTGCACTGACCCCTCACCTGCACTGACCCACACCTGTACTGACCCACACCTGTACTGACCCACACCTGTACTGACCCCTCACCTGTACTGACCCCTCACCTGCGCTGACCCCTCACCTGTGCTGACCCCTCACCTGCACTGACCCACACCTGCACTGACCCCTCACCTGCACTGACCCCTCACCTGTACTGACCCCTCACCTGCACTGACCCCACACCTGTGCTGACCCCACACCTGTGCTGACCCACACCTGCACTGACCCCTCACCTGCACTGACCCCTCACCTGTACTGACCCCTCACCTGCACTAACCCCTCACCTGTACTGACCCCACACCTGTGCTGACCCACACCTGTGCTGACCCCTCACCTGTGCTGACCCACACCTGTACTGACCCACACCTGTGCTGACCCACACCTGTACTGACCCACACCTGTACTGACCCACACCTGTACTGACCCCTCACCTGTACTGACCCACACCTGTACTGACCCACACCTGTACTGACCCACACCTGTACTGACCCCTCACCTGTACTGACCCCTCACCTGCACTGACCCCTCACCTGTGCTGACCCCTCACCTGCACTGACCCACACCTGCACTGACCCCTCACCTGCACTGACCCCTCACCTGTACTGACCCCTCACCTGCACTGACCCCACACCTGTGCTGACCCCACACCTGTGCTGACCCACACCTGCACTGACCCCTCACCTGCACTGACCCCTCACCTGTACTGACCCCACACCTGTGCTGACCCCTCACCTGTACTGACCCCACACCTGTGCTGACCCTCACCTGTACTGACCCCTCACCTGTGCTGACCCTCACCTGTACTGACCCCACACCTGTGCTGACCCCACACCTGCACTGACCCCTCACCTGCACTGACCCCACACCTGTAGTGACCCCTCACCTGCACTGACCCCTCACCTGTACTGACCCCACACCTGTGCTGACCCCTCAGTGCTCACCTGCAGCAGTGGCTGCAGCTTTGAGGAACCCAAATCTCACCTTCCAGAGCCTCTTCCCAGTCCTGGGAGCTCGTGAGACAGGCGGATTAAATGAGCAATAAAATGCAACTTAATGGGGTCGATGTTCAATTAGTTTCAATTATCAAACCCCATTTTAACAAAATGAATGCCTGGCTCCCTTCCAGGACTCACATAATTTACATGGGAAAGCACTGGGTTCTCCCTCCTCCCACTGACTGATGGCATCTCTCCCTTGCTTTCATTAGGGGATAAATTCCATATTCCATCCTAATATACCAACAAATTCCAAAAAAAAAAAAAAAGAAAAGAAAAGAGAACATTCAAGTTTGCTCAGGAATGCAGCAGAGGTCAACAAATGTTACTGTTAAACTTAATAAAGCAAAGTCAGTGTGAATAAATAGTGGGAAATTCAATGCAGATTATTTACCAAAGAGTTGTCTCTCTCTAAGCCTTTCTTCCTGCTTTTTTAACTGGCAGGAAGTGCCATCCATTCCAACAATATTTACAGTTTCAGACTTGCCTATACTGACTTTTTCTTTTATTCTTTTTGAATTTGGTTCACAAACCAACCAAAAAAAGCAGGATGGAAGGCTGTATGCACAAGATGGGCATCAGATCAGTGTTAGGCATTCAAAGGGATCACAAAATCCACACAGAGAGAAAAAAAACAAAAAATTACTTTTGCCAAATCACCACAACCTTCAGCTGCAAAGCTCAAAAATTCCCCCATCCTGTGATATTTTGCCACATATAATCCCACTTTTCAGGAATGTTATAAAAGACAATTTAAGTTACTCAGCACAGAGAATTTGGAGGTGATTTTTGATTTTTCCATCCCTGATGAAGTGCACAGTTCTCCTCTCCCTCCCAGCTGTGCATCCAGCTGTTCCCAGCCCCTTTTCATCTCTGTCCCCTGCACCTTTCCCTTTTCATACCCCACAAAGCACATCCAGTCTGAGGCTGGAGAAAATGGCATTTCCAGATAAACATGGGAGGAGAGGGAATGCTCCAGGAGTAAAGCCTGAGCTCTCAGGGAGCATTTCACAGCATCATCTGAGCTGGAAGGACACAAATAATTAATTTTCTTCCAAGTCTCACTGATCATCCACTGCACTATCCCTGTTTCACAAATAAAAACAATGATCATATTCAGGATTCTGTCTGGGATCTATTTTGCAGATTGCAAATGGAATGAACATAAAAATCAGAAAATTCCACCCAAAGTATCAAGGGCAAGGCAGAAGGTACAAATTAAAAGTTGGGATAAAAGGAATTTCAGACACATCTAAGTTCATGCTGTTCCCAACATGCACTGGACAAACTCAAAACTTTCCCACACAAACTGCCTATTTTCTTTTCAGCTGTGCAAGACAGCCATGGGAAGCTTTATAAATGACAAGACCCCTTAAAACAGATGCAATCTTCAGACATTTCAACTCAGAAAATTGGAATTAAGACACATCAACCTATTAAGATAGCTGCATTTTTCATACTTTCCCCAACACCTGGAAAGTTTAATGAAGTTTAAAGTCACTAGCTTCAGCTGGAGATGCTGACTGCTGGCTGGCTAATTAGTTACCTGTCTAATTGATTAGCAACTTCTCCAGTAGTTGATTATAAATGCTTGTGATGCTTGCCTTGCTTTACAGAGTAATTAATATGATCCAGACTATTTAACAATTGCATCGGGGCTTGATTTATGAAGCTGAGTGTGTGTATTTTACAGCAAAACAAAAAATCCAAACTCATCAAGAAAACCAGGCTGAAGTACTGAAGGGACAACAGGCAAGTTTTGCTTTTTCACTGCAATACACAGGAAATCTTTCCTAAAACTTGCAATAATGAGTCAGTGCAGCCTGTCAGCAGCATATTCTTAATTTCAGAGCACAGGCTGTCACAGCATTTGACAAATGCTTCCATAAAGCAGCATTTGACAATGCCCAGCTGAGCTGCAGCACTCTGTGCTCTATTCATTACAGGAAGAACTTATTGGGAGCAGCCATTGATCTGCCACGGGCTGACTCTGAGCAGGAATTGCAAAAATGCATCAGCATCTCTTCTATTCAATGACCCCAAGCCTGGAAAAAATGGAGCAATTGTGACAGGCCTGGCTGAAGGAGGGGATTTTTGGGAGAGACCCTACAAAAACTCACTTTCTGTGTGGCCAGTGGAGCTGGCAGTAGTTCTGTGTTCACATTTCTGCACTCCATAATCCAAGCTGGATTTTGTTTTTGGATGATCCCCCTTCACTGAGGGACCTTTCCCAAGTGAACATGATCCCTCCAACAGCATTTCCAGCCCCTCCATCTCCAGGGGCTGCAGCAAATCCCAAAGATTTCACCCCAAAGGGCTCAGTGGGAACTGCTGGGTGCTAAATGATGAAAATCCCCCCCAAAGCCTGGAGAAAAGGAGCAGAGATTCTGTACCCAGGCAGGGAGGAAATCCCCACAGGTGGGTTTTTGACTAGCTAAGCCAGGCTTTGCCCAGCACCAAACACAAGCTCCAACCCAGCAGGTTCCCCCTGCTCCTTCACCTCCTGTTCCCCTCCCTGACCACACAAGCATTACAAAATTAAACCCCTTTCCAATAATATTTAGATTTTCTAAGAATCACAAAGTATTTCACCTATAAAACACCTGACTAATCACCTCAAATTTTGCCATAAAACCCATTTTTACTGGCAATAAATAATCACTTTGGGTCTATATCCTCCCTAATTTGATAGATGTGTGGAAAAGCAGGTATTTCCGTAAGTCCCTAAATGAGATTTAATTTCAATACCTACACACTAATTCAAATGCAAAGGAGCTAAATTGAAAAGGGGCATCATATAAAACACACAGGGGATCAATACACAGCCAGAGAGTTGGAACATCTGCTTAGAAAAGTGTCTGTCTGCTCCCTGCTTTATTTAAAGTGCACCATCTCATCTTCTTAACTTTTGAGAAAGAGGCAATTAAACTTGCCCAGATGGACTTGAGAAAAACATCATATAGCTAATCATCTGTGTGTAAAAGTGATGGCATTGATATGGCCTCTGATTACAGAATTTGGGAAATGATGGCCTAAATCAATCAGGTCACATCCAGCAAGGGCTCTGCTGCTGGCAGGAACAGAAATGGGATCAAACTTCTGCAGCCACAGAAAAACTCACCACATAACCCCTAAATAAACAAAAATTACATTTTCTTAGCTCTCCTTTCCACCCATGCACAGCTGGGTGATGCTGTAGAACCCACCTTGGGCAGCTGAAATTCTTCTGTTTAAAGGAATTTTTGTCCAGCTGAGGTTTAATCATTATCCCAACCAGGAGAGGTGGATCCAGCACCTGCCTGCCAGAGGATGCTGCTGGGGGATTTCCAAATACAGGAATTGGGAATGAACATGAAAACCCCCTAAATAATCAGGAAAAAAACCCACTCAAAATATTAAGACAGGCAGATGTGATTTGCAAACACAAATTGGGGGGTGTTTGGGGAGCACCAGGAATCCCTCCCTGCCTCTTCTGCTGTGCAAACATTCATGAACCAGCCAGATCCAGAAATGCAAAGTGCTGCAGAACTGACCAAAATATCAATGAATTAATTATGGGGCTGCAGAAATGAATCATTTCCCCCTTACATCAAAGAGCTACACAGAATCAGGAAAAAAAAAAAAAAACCCAACAAAAAAACCCAAATAAACACTGAACAAATTGAACTGCAGCCTGGTTTAGAAGAGACCATAATTTAAAATGTACAACAGGGCTCCCAGCTTTCATTATTTATATTCAGACATGAAATTAGCTGAATTTCTTTGCTGTGGAACCTGCAGCTGCATGGATTGGAATCCTCATCTCTCTGTGAGTTCTGAGCTTTGATTTCAAACAGAGCTGGGTGCCTGATTTAACTGCAATATATTGATATAAATTATGGGGGGTTTGCCTCACAATGGAGAACATTTGACTCTAGATTGATATTTTTCCCTCCCATGAGTTGCACAGTGCTCTGAACAGGTTTGAACCACTCTGGGTATTGCTGTGCTGGATCAGCATGAGAAAAAAAGAGAAAGAATGCCTGGACAGACATTTCTGAGAATATTTTCCTGCAAAAAAAAAAAAAAGTTTTTTGAAAAAACCTCAAAGCACCACTAAAAAAACTCAAAAAAATCAACAACAACTACAAGAAAAAAACCAAAACCAAAACAACCAAAACAACCAAAAAACCCCCAAACAACCACACAAAAACCCCAAAACAAACCAAAACAACCACAATCAAAACAAAACAAGAGCTCTTAAAACTCCTGTATTTATGTGGTGCTTGAGGCTGGAAGGGGCTGCTGAACAATTCTATTGTGCATCACTTTTTTTTTTTTTTACTTTATATTATTATTTACTATTATTATTATTATTATTATAAAGTAAATAACACTATGATTTATTATATTACTATTTACTATTATTATTATAAAGTAAATAATACTATTAGTTAGTGTACTACTATTATTATTATTATTATTATTATTATTATTATTATTATTATTATTATTATTACATTTCAATTATTAAATCGTTCCAATCCCAACCTACAAGTTTTCATTTTGATTTAATTTGATATTTTGCCCTGGGCTGGAGGGAGGTGAGTGTGAGGCTGGGTCAGAAGGTGAATAGTTAAATCCCACTATAAAATATGCATATGCACACTCAGACATTAATGTGTCTGTGCCACTGCAGCTCATTAACATGCAAATACAACTTCAGCACAGAAACTGCTCCAGGAGGTTAATGAGGCAAAGGATGGCACAGAAGTCACAGAAAAATAGAAAATTTCCTTGCAGGAAATTTCCTTTCAGACTGGCCCAGCAGACTGCAGACACACAGTGCCACATCTCCTGCTTTGGCTCACCCCAGGCAATGCCATTTGTTTCCACTGATGCCTTTTGTATTTCCAGATTCTGCACTGCATTAGTGACTCTGAACTCCATATCAAGGGTTCCAAGTTACAAGAGAATTTGAGATCTGAGGAAATTCAGTGCACTGTAAAGAGGAGGGAAAGTGCTGCAGCAGAATAATGGGGGGAAAACCTGTGCTGGAGAAATGTATTTTCATAATTTTCATTAAACACAGATTTTTTGATAAAGGTAACCTCCCCAAACAAATCCCCCTGAAACTTTATTTTGCTGACCTCAAGCAGTTTGCAGCAGGCATTTCAAGTGGAGAAATTACAGTAAAAATATTTTCCATGCTTTTGTTTTCCCCCTCTTCTATTTATTTGCTTGAAATAAAGGCTCATCCTCTCTGTATTCCCACAGCCCAACTTCCCTGGGGTTGCAATTCCTGACACATGTGGGGGCTCTGCATTGCAGAATCTCTCTGCATCCAATTTTCTGCCAGCTCAGAAACTGTCAAAGCACATTTAGAAAGACTTGGAACCAAATTTCAAAAATAGGTAGCCCTAAATACCGGAAGAAAAGTCTCTTTATGTTCAGTAGAGCTAAGCAGAAAATAAATAAACACTGCTCTAAGTACTTTGTTATTATCTAAAATGCTGGGAAAATAACCTGCCAGTGAACACAAAGGGAAGGGGAGAAATCAAAAGTCAATAAATAAAGCAGTAAAACAGTCTGATGAGCAGCAGGTAAATGAGAGCAATCCAGGTTAACACCAGGGTGACATAAACATTAATTAAAGCCTGACACCCTCCCTCAGAACCAAACACAGAATCATAATGGCAGTGCAAGAGGAGTTAATCAAGGACAGGGCAGGGACAGGCTCAGGACAGCCCTGGTGGGATCCTACCAGTGACAAAGCCACTGGCAAATCTCTGGGAATTTCTCTGGGAATGCTCTGATTGATGCAGCCTGGGCTGGAAAGGTTAAACAAGGGCACTTGCAGGGGATGGTTGTGTGGCTGGAATATGTTATTCTAATTATTTGTTAAATGGAGCGAGGGCTCAGCTGTAACACAACACCACTTTAATGGGATTTAAACTCCACTCCACGCAGGTTTAATTGAGCAGGGAAACACTTAACACAGAATGAGGGAAAACAACTTCCATCACCAGCAGCTCTGAGGAGGAAAGGGGCAGAGTAGACCTTTGAGAAATTGGGCTGGGCTGGGCTGGGAGACTCTGAGCAGCAGGAAAATGAGTTTCATCTTCATCCATTCAGCCACAAACTTGCTTTGGGCATTTCATCCCTGACACAGGAACATGAACTTTTATTTTTCAGAATCTCTGCTGCTTGGTGTGTAACTGAAACTTCATGTTGGATGTGAGTTCTCTTCACAGGGGACAAAACAATTCCTTTCTAGACAGAGAATCAAGGATAACTGGTACCCAAAAATCAGAAACAGCAGCAAGGGAAAGGGGGCTGAGACTTCATAGCCTGGGGCTGTGGTTGGATAAATGACTCCAATGTGTAGATGAACCAAAACTTATAAAAGTGTAAAACTCATGACCAGGATCTATTTTGGATTTGATTTGGGTGCAGCCCCAACCAGGCTCTTGCACTGCCCAAGGTGGATCCTTTCAATAAATCCCTATTTAACCCTGTCAATAAATCCCTATTTTATCCTTCCAATAAACCCCTATTTAACCCTTTCAATAAATCCCTATCAAACCCCTTCAATAAATCCCTATCAAACCCCTTCAATAAATCCCTCTTTAACCCTTTCAATAAATCCCTATTTTCTGCCTTTAGCTGAGCCCAGTCTCTGCTCCAGCTCAGCCTTCCCAGGCAGCTGAAGCATGGGGCACTCCAGTGGGACAAGCAGGGGTGATTTAACTCCAGAATGGAGAGAGGACAGCTCACCTGCCAGGCACAGCAGGACAGAGTGCAGCACCAGCAGCTCCCATAACAACCTCATCTTCAGCTCCAGGGGCAGAGACCAGCCCAGGAATCACAGAGCAGAGCAGGGCTCCTTGGAAACCTCAGGCAAGCTTTAATCTGTAAAACAAAAAGAGATCCATCAAGGAAATTTAAGGATTTTTGCTCCTATTTGCTGACAGTTTGTTCTTCCTTTCCAGGAAAGTTGTGTCTGAGGATCATGAAAGAAACTTTGGTAAATATTGACTTTCAGATCATGCTGATTTGTGAGTGTTGCAGGTGTCTGGGTGGCAGGTGAGGGTGAGGAATTGGAAGCTGCAGCTGTGAAATTTCTGCTGTCTCTTAGTTTTGCCCTCAGGAGATTCACTCCCTGCCCCTCTGGGGTGAGCTGGTGTAATTAGTGAGCTCTGTAGATTAGAATGAAAATGAGAGTAATTCTCTAACTCTGTAACTTTTTTCTGCAGCACACAAAGGACAAGGCAGCACGGTGCAGGAAAGGCTCCCACACTGCTCAAAAATGGGATATCATTTTTCCCATTCCATCTCCATCCTCACTGCTCTAAGATTCTGTTTAAAAATCAACCTTCAAACATCTCCAGGTGAAAACTGATCTTCCCCTCTCCCCCTATTACAATAATAATGAATAATTAGAATTTGAGAGCAATTTGAGGCTTTCTCAGCTGATCACTTCAAACTTCCACATGCCCCTTCTCCAAGCAACCCAAGGAGGGAAAAATGCCTTCATTTATGAAAGGAACCACTCCAGAGCAAGCATTTAAATATTAAAAATAAATAAATCAAGCCAGACACACATTCTTATAATTTATTCATCTCAGTGAAGTCTGGAAGTTCAGGGGCCTCCGTGCTTACAAGACAAACTGCATGAGTAATAACAAGAGAGGTCCCTGCCTGCTTTTGTGAGCTAAAACTGGGAAAATTCTTCTAATAAAGTCAGGTTCAGTGCACTGGGAAGGTTGAGAATCTTCACCCTCTGATCTGAGGATGCAGGGAGGGATTAATTGCATAAATTCATCTATTCTCACACAGACTGATGAGGCGTGCTGGGGGAGCAGGAGTGACCAATCAATGAATGCTGACAACTATTGCAGGCAATGATTAGAGTATTAATTATTAATTTGGGAAGGAAACTATCTATATTGATTGACATAGTGAACTGCAGAATTTTATTTTTCCCCTAAATAGTCTCCTGACCTGTGGGAAAATATTAGTTTTCTTCCAAGTAGTAAATTCTGTTGAGCAGCACCTACACAAGAGATTTCTACCAGAGAGAGTCACTCTTGGTTTTACACCAATTTAAGTGAAATTTGAGATAAATCCTGGATTTCAGCAGCTGCTGAAGTACTCTGTTCTTGAACTATCCTCACCAATAAACCCCTACAAAGTTTCTCTTCATTCATCTGCCCAGAGATGTTTTTTTTTGCAATTATTCTCCTCTCTCCCTGCAATGAGAAGAGCAATCACTCACAGCATTTGATACCTAATTAAAACCACAAGAGGTTGATAAGCACTTATCAACTTAACCCACTGTCAGGAGCCCGTGGGAAGCACCCAAAGTGCAAAGGGCTCACACAAAAAAACCCCAAAACCATTCCTCACTTTTTCATAAATTGAAAAAAAAATCCTGCATAGTCCTGCATTTATTGCTCCTCCTCATTGTAACTTCAGCTGCCCTGACCCTGCATCCATTTGGGGAAATTCTGGCTACTGTCAGGGTTTGCAAACTCTTTTTACTTTATTTTTTTCCTACTCAGGAAATAATGTTTTTCTCAACATTTTAAACACTAATACAAAACATTTCCAAGTTTCTAATATAAATTAGTTTCCAGCTGATAAAGATATTCAAAGTAGCAGGCTCTGTCCTTCCTCCCATTGAGTTCTGACACAACCCCTGGATCTCAATTTCAGCCAAAGACAAAAATTATGTTAAAAATACAGAATTATAGAATGATTTGGGTTGGAAGGGATTTTAAATCCCACCCAGTGCCATGGCAGGGACACTTGACTGTCCCAGGTGCTCCAGCCCCAGTGTCCATCCCTTGGGCACTGCCAGGGATCCACAGCTGCTCTGGACAATAAATATATTTTGAGTCCAATGGAAAAGCTGACAGTTTTCCATTATTCAGTGATTCATCAGAGAACACACAGACACCAGAGGGTTGTGCAGTGCTTGCAAGCAAATCTCCAGCTCCCTGATGCCTTCACAGGGAAATGCACCACAGAAAGTTTCCCCCAAGAGAAACGATTCCTGTCTTGGCATAAACAGCACTGAAAAGTAAATTAGATGATTACCACTAAAAAATATTTTCCTGCAGTTAAATTATGGAGGTTCTCAAGCCATGGCTGCAATTCCATTTCTGGTGATAGTTCCCTATTTCACATGTGAATGAGTCCAATTCTCAAAATGTTTCCCTGTAAATATTTCTGCTGTTCACATCAGCAGGGCCTTTGTTGAGAGCTCTGCCAGAACTGCTCAAACACATCAAACACATCAACTTTTTATGGCAGCAACTTTAGGAAAAGCAACATTTGTGCACGAGCAAAAGGTGGATAATTGAAAAGATCCTTCCCATTCCTAAATGTTTGCTGACTATGAAATCCCAGGGGAGACTGTGCTGCTGCTGAAGGCCTGAAAACTCAAAAAGTTTAATATTTCATTTCCAGAAGGAAGCTGAGGCAGTTTCAGCACTACACAAGTTTATTTTTTTTCGAGATGAAAATGAGATTGCTGAGCTTCAGTCTGGAAGTGCAGCCCATTAGAAGCCCCAGTGCCACCACACGTGTGCAGATGTCTTTTTAACTTTACTTCTGGCAATGCAGCCATTGCAAATTCTTTTGAAAGGCACCTTTGCTCCTAATTGGATTCTGCCAAAGAAAACTTGACTCTAAGGTCTGAATGCAGGCAGGTAGGAGGGGGGGAAAAAGGTGTGGAATAGAAATATTTGTGGTGAATTTTTCAGTGTTTGTGGGCATGGCTGTGTGAGTGATTTTGTTTGGATGTGTCATGATAAGCATTTCTGTAAAAGCAAAATAAAAATTCAAATCCTGAGGCTAATATATCTATGGATGCATTCAGAATGTGAAAAAATTATTTTTAAGATAAATTTGCATTATGTGACCTCTCAGTTTTCTGAATATTCTGAAGGAAAACCTTCAGAACACACCTAAGACTGATGCCTTAGGATTTCAACTTTTGTATTTTTCCTATGTTTGTAATCCTGCAGTTCTTTAGTGTATCACTCCAAACTCCATATCCAGTGTCGCTGCTGCTCTCCCATTTTGTGCAGACACAACAATTCCTCTCCAGGCTGGAATCAAGGACACCTCACTGCCTCAGGCCAGAGATGGGAACAAAAGTGATTGAGGGGAGCAAACTTGGGGTAAATGACTTTATTGGAAGATTAACCCTCAAAATGCAAATGGACCAAACTTATAAAAGTGTGAAAACCTGTGTTCCTTTTTGGGTGTATCCCCTGAGGGGCTTTGTCTGCCCTAAATGTACCTGCAGGTTCTTCAATAAACACAACAGCTTTTTATCCCTTAATTCTTTTTATTCTCTTAATTCTTAATTTTTATTCTCTTAATTCCCTGTACACCTCACCACTGAAAGCTCCTAGGAAGCAACAATCCACCCTAAACACAGATTTTCCCAGCTGACTCCCAAACCCTTGAAGCACTGAACAGTTTTCCACAAGAAAAAAAACAAACAAACAAACAAACAAAAAAAAACAAAAAAAAGGGTAATTAAATGTTTTTAATCACCAGCCACTAACTGCACCCTCACATCCCTCACTCTGTGTGTTCCACCCTCAAGAAACCCAGAATTGCCCTGGAAAACCTGGATAATGCAAAGATAAACCATCTCCAGGGAAGGAGAGCGGGGGAGCAGGAGACAAATCTGAATTAAGGCTGTGGGTGTTAATTAGGGCTCACTGTTTATTGTTCTACCTTTTCCATTAAGGCGAGAATTGGGAAATGCTCACCTGAGGCAGCAGCTCTCAGAGAACATCCACACACAAACAGCCCACAAATTCTGAGGTGCTTTATTCCAGGAAGGAGTAACATTATCTTAATAAAAAGCTACAAGCAGTGAAACCTCCTAGCCTGGCATTTTCTACAAATTAGAATTTATCCTCTTTTAGAGAGACTTTTACTAAAGATTGTCTGGATCAGTTACCTTAAAACTCACCAATTTAAAGCCAATTTCCACCTTCACACCGAGTGACATTTTCAGAGCAGTGTTTTGGGAGATTAAAGTGAGGGGCTATATCATAGAGCCAAGCAATAAATTATAAACCTCCAAAGATGCCAGCTTCAGGCAGAGTAAAATAACTCCAAAGAGCAAAAGATATTTGAGTTGGTATTCCCTAAGTCCACTAAGCTTCCCTCCTACCTATATCACTGGTCCAGAAGTGCTCTGTAAGGATCATTACATGTCCAATTTTGCTTTTTTTCTTCTTCTTCTTTTATTTTTTTTTCCTGATGGCAAAGCTCTCAGTGAATTAGAACTCACTGAATTAGAGCTCAGCCAGCCCAGCCCCTCCTGGTCTCCAACAGCTTCTTCCCACCAGAGCCACACTGGCAAACCCCTGCATTCAAAAATAAGTTGTCAGACTGGAATATGAAACTCCAGCTGACTTTTGAGCAGAAATTTCCTCCAAAAAAGATTTAGTGCTGTCTCAGTTGGACAGAGTGCTGCACCACAGGAACAAAGCTCCCAGGACTCTGCTGCCAAGGAAGTTCTTGTTATCCCTAAATCTGCTTTGAGATAAGGAATCAAGGCAGTTCCACTCTCTGAACAAATTTAGATAAGCAACATTCAAAGTTATCATTCCCATTTGGATAGGCCCGTTCCCAAAATCCACATTATCAGACAGCATCATCTTGTCCAGGAGACAAAAAAAATTTATGGGAAAATATTGAAGATATTTCTGTATCATCTCCAAAATCAGCATCTTAATGACATCTACTTTTCACTTCTGGAGCTTACAGAAAAACCCCTTTGATTTCAAAGACAAAAGGAGAGTTTTCTCCACAGGAGCTCCAGTCCAGTGGACACACACACACACTCGTGCCTTCCTTCAGAAGGACAAGCAGCAGCTTTCCAAAGAGAACAAAATGGAACTTGCAGAACAAAAACAACAAGCAGGTTTATTATCTTTGCAAAGCTGGTGAGAAGCCAGTTCTGTGTGTTCCTGGGAACTGAGGCTATCAAAACAACAATTCCCTCATCACCTATTACTGGCAGAATGCTCCCAACCCAGATAATTGAGATGCTTGGACCTCAAATGCTTTTAACTGTTTTGTTAAATCCAAAAATCATCTAGGGAAGGGAAAAAATAGCCCTCACCAACTGATATCCCTGTTTTGTGATTATTTAGTGTTTTGTTCCCCCTTCAAAGTTTATTTTAAGGTTTGCCTGGAATTGAGGGAGTTGGGGATGCTGAGTGAGGAGGGGAGAAGAGTCTGGGAGATCTGAGGGCAGGGAGAGCAGACCTGAGGGCAGAAAAAAAGAAAAAAAATCACCTCCACACTTTGCACATTTTATATGAAAATAAGAAAATGCTGCACATCTGGAATTGGAGCTGGAATTTGCTTCCCAGAGGGGCCAGGCTGGAGCTGGGGCTGCTCTGCTCATGTTCCAGGCTGGGCAGGAGCTGCTGCCAGCCCCAGCCCAGAGGATTTCTGTGCTCCAGAGGTTTCTGTGTGAGCACTGGACCTGCCTCTGCTGCCAGGTGATTTGTGAGAGACACAAACCATCCCAGGGAGCTGAGGATGGCCAAAAGCTGGATGGGAGGTGACACAAAGCATTCCCAGCTCTGCTGCCAGGCTCCCTCACAGCCACTCCTCCCACTCTCCTGCCATCCTCTTTACAATTAAATCCCTTTTTTTTTTGTCTCAGACAGTCCCTCCCTGCTGCTCTCAGCAGTTCTCCTGCCCACAGCCTGCTCCTGGTGCTCATCTGGAGCAGCTCATGGTGCAAAGCCCAACAGCTCAGCTGCTGCTGTGAAACTACAGAACCCACCCAGGGACACAGCACAGCCAAACACAGAGTTTACAGGCTCCCAGCCTGCTTTTCCTCCCTTATCTGTGGATTATTTCCAGGATTACTCCTGGGATATCAAGTGGAGGCACAGCACCACTCTTGAGCATCCTCTGGGATTTTTCTGACTGCAGAAATGGTGAGGTCACTGTTTCCTTGTAAATCTAAAGACACAGCTGAGTCAAGATCCAGCTGGTGATATTTTGCTATGGAATAGTCTGGGTTCACTTAAATTTGTTATTTTGATTAAAAATTGAGCTTCTAAAAAAAACCCAACTGGTAGTGAATCAAAGATCTAGCCTTGGCCATGGCCCTGCAGAACAGATTAATTCAGCCTGACATCAGTTCACTGACACTGCTCAAGTCTTCAGCATGGCCTGAACACAAAGTTTTCCCTCCCACTGGGAGAGCAAATCCCCCCAAATGAAGCCAAGCAGCCAACAGAGAGCAGAGGAGGATCTGTTCCCTGGATGCAGCTCAGACACAGCAGCAGGTTCCTGGGGCTTTGGTGAGAAAGAGGAGCTGCTCAGGCAGTGATGAGGTTTGGGTTATTCTGGGCTGGAATTCAGGAATAAAGAGGCTCCAACAGAAAACAAATTGGTGTCTCAGCACACAGGACCTTTGTTAGGAACTGCAAACCTCAGAACTGGAAATTGCCACAGATTTTGGCCACCAAAAGCCACCTGCCCATGGCCACCTGGGCTTTGCACCTGGGACAACAAATCTGTGAGGAATGATTTAAAAACTGTGGCTGAAGCCTCTGAGATGAGGTGTGACCCATGCCATGGGCTGGCAGACTGACCACTGCAGTGACCTGTGACCCCTCCCTGCAACCCCTGCACCCACACCAGCACCCTCCCATTCCATCACTGAACATTAAAGGAAATAAAAATTCAGAAGGAAAACAAAGGAATTGTGCTGGGTGTAATTTATGGGAGCTGTTCTCAGCAGAGCACCATAAAGTGAGTGTTTATGATCCCTATTAGAGGGCTGCAAACACTCAGGCATTTCCCTGCACTGACTATGCAGATTACATGGAATTACTGCCTTTCCCTGCCTCTGCCATCTTTTACAGAACCACTGCACTTTTTTTAAAGACATCCTTGCACTAAGCATGGGAAAAATAAATAAATAAGGCTCCTGTGAGCTCCCCCATTGCCAGAGGCTCTCAAGCTGGAATGTGCTGAGCAGCTGGCAGAGGTAGCCAAGGAAGGAGTGCTGCACACAGCTTTGTTTTCAATCTGGAATATCAATTATTGAAGGAATCAAGCCCCTGGCCAGACAAAACAAGGATCATCTCCGTGGTGGATAACGAGCAGAGCTCCAGGCATTTCAGGAGGGCTGCAGGATTTATTGAGAGATCACACTGAGCCCTTGGCTTGCTTGTCGTGGGCAGCAGATGAAAGGAAACAGGGTTTGCAAACATTGATTGGTGTGTAACAGCTTCAAAAGGTGTGAACAGGAATGTTTGCTCCTGTTATCCCTGGCTCAGGGCTCTGCCTGTCCCTGCACCCTGTGAGCAGGATGGGCTGGGATGGGATAATGGGATAATGGGATGGGATGAACCTGGAGCTCTCCCTGGGGCTGCCAAAAACTCCTCCAAGGGCACAGGAGGAGAGCAGAGGAGTCAGGAGGGAACTGGGGTTGCCTCTGGATGCACATTCTGCCCTCTGGCACCAAAGCCACCTGCAGATTTTAAATCATTTCCCTGCTTAAAGCCCTTCTCTGAGCTGCAGATCCTTCCCCCACCTTGCATGGACTGAGTCTGGGTGAATAGAGAGGGGAGTTCACACCAAATTCAGCCTGTTCTCCAAAACTGAGCAGGAATTCTTTACTCCAAGGGAGGCACAGGGTGCCCAGAGAAGTTTTGGATGATCCTGGAAGAGGCCAAGGTTGGAGCAACCAGGTCAAGGGAAGCTGGAAGGAATTGAGTTTAAGGTCCCTTCCAGCCCAAACCATTCTGTGATTTTGGGAATTCATCCCCATCCAGGCTGCAGAGAGGCAGCAGCTGCACCCCATAAAAGCCACACATCCCAGTGCTGTGCCAACCATCCAACCCCATTTTAATACCTCTTAAAATGCTAATTGCCAACATTTCAACCTCTCTCTGCATCTTAACTTGAGGTGCCAACTTATTTCCAGGCATGTTGAGTATTTTCTATTTTTCCTTCTGCATAGATTGAGCTGTCAGCTCAAATTTAATACATCCAATATTTGGCAAAATTTCTTCACGATGTCTGGGTGATTCTGGGACAATTTCTTAAAAAAAAAAAAAAATGGAACATCTTGAATTGAGGATAAAATAAGAGCTCAAAACCAGGAAACAGAGTATGGAATTAGAACATTAAGACTGAGAAAGGGATGAGTAAAAAATGTCACAGTGGGTTTGAAGTTTGGGGTGGGAGAGAGGAGCCTGAGCAGGCACTGGAGGCAAAGCTGCCAGGAGATTCCAAAAGCACCAGAGGGTGGGTTGAAATTCCAGCTGGGATCAAGTCACAGTTCTCCCCTGCCACAGGATTAAAGGGGATTTTTGGCTGGCTAGATAAGAATTTACAGCATGCAGTAAAACTCCAGTTGTACAAGGGAAGTTACAGGAGCAGTGTTTTAATTTATGTCCTGTTCACATAGTTAAAGCAATGGCTGGGAGCAGCAATCTCCCACTTTATGGCCCCTATTAGTTCCAAGGGGTTTTGGATAAGAGCATACTGGAAATAATAGAAATATCAGCAGATGGTAGAAAAAAAATAAATTATCAATATCTGCATCATCAAATTTATCAGTTAAATCAATTCTAGGTATAGGATACCCATTGAAAAAGAGCTATAGACCTTATAAACCTCAGCCAACATTTCACCAAAAGCCCTTATTTGAGTTTATTTTAATTAAAGCACAATCAGTACATTCCCCTGTATTTTATGACTGTCACTTTACCAAGGGGAACTCCATAAAATACCCAAAGTAAGCAAGAAGTTATAGATAAAAAAAGGAAAAATAAGTATTTCAAATGAGGGAATTATTTCTTCCTCTTAATTTTCTTTTTAGATCACTGCACACAAGAGAAAATCCCAACGAAGGCACAGCAGGAACTGAAAGCTGAATTGTTTTGAGTGGGGTGATATAAAAATGTTTAATTTCAGCTTACAGAGTTGCTGGTTTTTAAATGTCCCTTAGTTTATCTGTCTGTTCCTTCTGCACAAGTTCTCAAGCCCAGCAGCCCTCAGACTTCAAGTTTGCAGAGATATTAAACTTTCTGCCAAGATCAATTACTTTTATAAAGCTCAGCTTGCCTTTAAACCCAGATGTGAAATAATTCCATTTTATTCTGATGGAGATGTGGCCATTGGTTATTTCCACATTTTCCTTCAGAGAAATGTTCATCCAGCTAATCAGGAAGTTCAGAGAAACTATTAAAATTTAAAAAAACCCCAAACAATTAATTTGAATGCAGTTAAAAATCCAGGTGAATTCCATGAATCCTGACCTACCTTTGAACACACTTTTCCAACAGGAAGGAACTGAACACAATCATTGTGAGAATCTGCCTGGCTGCACTTCCCAAAATGTTGATTTTCAGAGGACAAGCCCAGAGCAGCCCCACTAAAAATCTGTCACAACACTCAGTTATAATCACCAACCTCAGCCTGGGGACAGATCAAAATAATTTGCTATAAAAGGAGAGGAAATACAAGTTTTTGGTTGTAGTGCCAGAGGAAAAAGGCTTCAAAGATGTTTGCTGACATCCTGGCTGCTGCTCTGAGTGATGCTGCACAGCAGCTGGTGATGAAAACCAACAGGGATGGGGCTGACACAACTTTACACGTGTAACACCCAGGCAGTGTGGCAAAAACCAGCACTGCAGGCAAGAGCAGGCTGCAAGGGAACTGTAACAGCAAGAACAGAGATCCCCTGGAGACCCCATGTGGGAAAACTACACTCAACCCCAGTATTGACATCAGGTTAAAAGATATTCTCAATCAATTGACATTTAAGGCTGCAGCAGTGTTGGCATGTCTGGAAAATGCAAAAACCTTGTTAACCCCCTTGTATCAGTGTTTCACTTGGAAGTGCTGCCTCCCTTTGATACTGGGAAGATGTTCAGTAAAATCAGAAGGTTTTAACCTACAGAGAACCAGCCAGGCAGTGAATCCTCATGTTGAGCAGCACAGGCTGGAATCCCAACTCTCATAATCCAGCTGGGGCTTTCTCCCTGGCCTTCCTGCCTTTCTTGCTCACCCAGGGGAAGTTGGAAGGAGACAAATGAGGAATAACCCCAATATTCCTCATTTCTGTGTTCTGTTTTCTCTGGGGCTGCAGCACATCCCTGCATCACGAGCTGGTGTTCAGCCCTCCCAGCTCTGCAGAGGCTTTAAACTGTTCCCTGTTCCTTCCATCTGGGATGTGGTCACCAAGCTGCCTCTGCTGTTTCCACCCCACTGAGCCCCAGGATGGTTTAGTGACCCTCCCTCTCCTGGGAGCAGATGGTGAGCACACACACACACACACACAAAACTCCATCAAATCTGCTCAAATCCATAATTTATGGGCAGGGAAGTTCATCAGCCACCTGACCTCATTAGCTTCTCATGCCTGGCTTGCAGAACTTCAGGGATCCTCCCAGAATTATTTAGAAAATCCCTGAGAGGTGAAGTAAATTCTAAACAAGTTGTGTTTTAAACTGGTGCCCAGGAACTGAACCTGAACCCAAACTGTGCCAAACCTGGGAGAGCCAGCACTGAGTGCAGCCTTTGGCTCTTTAATAGATTATTTTTTTCAAATCTCAGCTTTGGAAAAAAAAAAAAAAAAAAAGAAAAAGTCAAATAATCTTTTTAGAAACCATTGCTTCACTTTCAGGAAGACTGGGCAAATTGTTGAACCTCCCAGTTTAAGGGCTATAGCAAATAAACTCAGCATTCAAAAGCATAATTAATTAGCATGTAGCATATAACAAGCATCATAACAATTCACTAAGCCACATCCCCTGACCTTTTAGCTAAAAATAGAAGCTTTCTGCCCAAATCAGTGCACCTGTCAAGTCAGGAAGATAAATGAAATTGTGTTTAAATACACATGTGACACAGCACAGTTTTAACTCCCACACTGCCTAAATTCCACAGCTCACAGCAATTTCAGCCCAGCCTTTTAACACATGAAGAATTATCATTGTAGCCTAATCCAGGCTGGTTTATGGTTTGAATTTCCTTTTCTTTTCCTTCCAAAGCAGAGAGCCCTGCAGGGTGCTCCAGGGCAGGAGGTGCTGCAGTCCCAATGCCACCAACACTCCCAGACACTTGTGGGACAAACCCAGAGCTTTTTAAGAACTGCAGCTGCTTGCTTTTACCAGAGAACGGAGGGAGCTGCAGATTCCATCCAGCAGGACACCAGTGCTGCTCTGTCACAGCAATATCTGCACTCCAGTTTGTGAATTTTGTCACAAACCTCACACAGCAATCCACAGAGATGGAAGCTGCAGAGTGCCAGAGTAATTTGATGACATCTCTTAGCACAAATGCAGCAGGACACGTGCACTCAGAGCTGTTTGTTGGGATGTAGCTGGGGTGGTTTTTCATTACTTTAATGGCTTTTCCCCTCCCTAGCACGATTTCACCTGTAATATGTGTTTGTTTTGAGGGGTTTGGCACTGCCTGAGCTTGGCACAGCAGCTGTTTCCTTTGCAAAAAGCCCTGAAACAACAACAGGCTGTGTTTCCCTGAGGGAGCAGGGCTCAGAATGCCTGCCCAGCATCCCCAGAGCATCCCAGTAACACCAGAGCTGGCACAAACAGCTCCTCAGCACGTCTGCATCCCCAGCAGGGCTGCCAGGGGGATGCTTCATCAGCTCACTGCTACCTGGATTAGGAGAACCTTGACTTAAACACATTTTACTGCCTGCAGCTCACAGAGAGATGATTTGGGCTCTACTGAAGCACCAGGTCTCATCACTAAAGATTTCTGCCCCAATCTGAGAGGGCATCATCCCCACACCACCAAGCCCTTCTCTCCTAAAAGGACTCTACCCATCCCTCACATTGACATTTTGCTGTCTGCTCCATGTACATCATTTTTTCTCACTGATATCCACCAAAACCTGCCCAGAAAACAGCCAAGGTCCTGCCTTTTCCCCAGGCAAATCCCCACACCCCTCTGGCATGGCACCACCCATCACCAGGCTGCAGGATCTACCTTTTATTCTCTTTCAGCTCATACAGACATTTCTAAACACATTTAAGCAGCTAAAGGCAATTAATTTCCCCTTGAACATCTCGCTATAAACCAGTGAAGTTTCAGAATCCTTTCCACAGTAACTCACCAGTGCATGTGGCAGCTGTTCCCAAATTCCTCCAGTGGCCTCTCACTCAATATTTCCCCACACACATCCCCATCCCCATCCTGAAGCTGTTCCTGTGCTCTTCATTTCCCCACAGCCCTCCTGGACCCAGATTGCCTTATTTGCATTTCCTTTGCAGAGCACTTGAATTCCCATCCCCTGATACAGGATTTCCTTCTGGCAAATCTTCAATTTGCCTTCTTGAGTCCATTTGCCAAGTGCCTGGGACACTCAGCTTCTGGAAAGTCTTAAAAATCTGCACTGCTGCATTTTATATCTTGCCATGAGACACTTTGGTCTCCTCCTGATGCTTCTCTCTGAGTTTAAATCATTTTTTTTTTTCCATGCTCAAATCCAGGTTGATAATGGTGAAGCCCTTTGCTGTGTAAAGGAACTGCTTTATATGGGTTCCTTGAAATATGGAGTTTTTAATTGTGGTAACAGAGCTCCAGCAAAGCTTTCCAGGGCAATAAATTCAGGCAAATCTTACCTGGGATGCAGAGCTGGGCTCCTCCTGTACCACAGAACTTCTGCTGCACCACTGGCAGAGCTGAACAGTCCCAATTCCTGATTTATCCCTGATTTATTCCTGATTTATTCCTGGTTCCAAGCCAAATGCACAACGTTGCTGAAGCCAAGAGGTAAAACTGCAGCTCAGGAATTGACAGCTTCAAGAAATCCAAGATCCCACCATGACCCCAGAGCCTGGGTGGCTGCAAAGATGCAAAGCTGCTTTTTAAATTTAATTTAATTTTATTTTAAATCAACCTACATGGTTGGAGAAGATGGAAAAAAAACACCACAAAAAAGGGAAAATCCTGCCCTGGTGCTTCCTGGGAATGAGCCTGACTTGTTCAGCTCAGGCTATTGATACTCTGAAACCCAAAAGCAATAGGATTCTCAACACTCTCATAAAAAATTTAACTATTTCATGGTCCAATACATGACACCCTCCATGTTTAATCAGAAATGACATTACCCAAACTAAAGCAGGGAATATCTGAGATGGTAACTATTGCTTTCAGCAGTAAAGAACTCCAAATGATGTGCAATAAAGCATTTAAAGCATACAGAAAATACTGTTTTCTGCTACATTCCTCAGGGGTTTCAGAATACCAGGGATTTCTTTATGAAATTGGTAAAAAAAATCCCTTTCATTTAATAATTATTACAGCTTTATGAGTGTAAAGCTGATAATCTCCTGTTTTATTCCACCTGGGGAATAAAAAATAAAAAAACAGAGCTGGGGGCTCCTCTCCCCACCTTTCCCCTTTTCTATTGGAAAAGAAGAAAGATGGAGAGAGACTATTTAAGGGTCTGGAGTGAAAGGAAAAGGGAGAATGGGTTATAATAATAATAATGTTTCAGATATTGGAAAAAAAATTCCTCCAGAGAAGCTGTGGCTGCCCCTGGATCCTGGAAGTGTCCAAGTCTGGGTTGTGGCAAGCATAAAAATATTTAGGAAATTCACATTTTAGTGGTCAAGTTTTGCTTAGTTGTGCTAGGAAAGTTTGGCAATGGGGTCAAGTTGCAGCAAAAAGATTTTAAAAAACTCTCTTAATTTAAAAGTTTTGGACCTCTTAGTGTAGAAGCAAGACCTCAGTGTGGGTTTATTTATTATTTTCAGGGAAAATATGGATGTATATTTAAATATACAGATATTTATCATTTGAAAGGAGAATGTGTGTATTTGCAGAAGCCTTACTGAAAAAAAAACCCTGGGTTTTGGTAGCATGAGTTGTGCTGAAGCCTTACCCCCTGCTCATTACAGAAACTCTGAAATTACAACATTCCTAAGAAAATTAATTATTTCCATAATCCCTTTCACTGGGGATGCCTTTTATTCTGAAATGAGGGCAAGTCCTGCTTTCCATGAGGGGAAAAATGCTGGGAATAAGAAACCTGTCCCTGATGGCTCAGACAGTCCTGGCTGTTCTTCTTCTGCTGGGATGTTCTCCCCAAAATCCAAGGAGAACATTCCCTCTCCTCACCCTGGGATATCTCCATGCTGTGCTTTTCTCTGCTTTCACCTAGAGCCTGGCCAGGACAGAAATTGTCTGCAGAAAAAAACAAAATCATCTGCAGAATTTCCTGCACTTTGTGCATCTCCCCTCAAACCAAACCAATTCCAGCTCCAAGGTTTTGAGCTTTAGCCAGAAGCACCCAAAATTCAGGGACAGAGCATTAAACCCAACGTGTGACAGGCACATGGAGCTGCAGGGTGGCATCTCCTAGTGCCACACAATGTCCCCAAATCCCATTGCCCTGAACAAGCACCATTGTCAATCCTCAATGTCACCCCAAGCACTCAGGAACTGCCAGGCTTTGCAAAAACCAGTTCTGGGCAAGACCCAAAATGTGAGGTTGGTTTTAGAGCTATTGACTGCCAGAAGGGATCCAGGAGGATGCAGAAGGATCAGCACATGGATCAAGGGAGAAGGGAGTGGTGCAGCTCTCACCATTGATTTTTAAGTATTTTTTTTAGCAATAAAAGCAAATATTTAAAGATTTCAACCATTTATCCCACAACTCTGATTTCTGCTTTCATAACACTCCAAGGAACCAATGTGAAAAATCTTCCTGGGCAAAGCACATCCTTCTCTTAACTCACTTCTCAACATTTAAATGAAATAAATTAGTATTAAAGCCACAAAGCTCAGAAGTTTGAAGCACAGTGAAAGGCATTAGGCATTGCACTGTCCCACCCCTGCACCCCAACAACTCCAATGAAAGCTGCTCTCTCCACAAATCATTTCTATATTCTACCAGAGAATGCAACAGCCAGAAAAATTCTACTTATTCCAGGTAATTCCTCCTCTTTTTGTACCTGGCTGAGCTGCTCCTGAGGAGTTTAATTGCTGCTTGGCTCTGAGGTGATGCAGATCCTGCACGAGCAGATCCTGAACTCTGCAAAACTGGTCCTGAGCTGGGGCAGCTTCCTTCAGGAATCAAAGCTGTGCCTCTGAAAGGAGAGCCCAGAACTGCTGAGCTCTGAGCAGAGGATTCTGCAAGGAGCAGATCAGAGCCAGGAGCAGCCAGGGGAGGAGAACTGGGGTGCCAGGGATGCTCTGTGAGCAGCAGCAGCAGCTTCTCCCTGCCCTGCATCCCTGGGGAGCAGCAGCAGCTGGAGGGAGGGAGCAACAGCTCAGCCAAGATGCTGCAGCAGAGAAAAAGGAATAAAGTAGGGGTTTATTACAAACCCTTCAAAGGATTCCCCTTGGGCAGTGCAAGAGCCTGGCCATGGCTTCACCCAGGATGGATCCCAGTCAGGAGTTTCACACTTTTGTAATTTTGGGTCCATTTCCCCATTGGGGTTCATTGTCCCATCCCAGCTCCAGGCTCTGCAGTCCCACCCTCCCAGATTCTCTCCTCAATTCTCTGTTTGCACTTTTTGGGGCTGGAGCTGCAGCGTGTCCTTGGTTCTGGGGCTGGGAAAGGATTGTTGTGTGACTGAGCTGGGAGGAGAACTTGGGACACTTTCTATGGAGTGCAGAGTCACTAATGCAGTGCAGAATCTGGAAATATAAAAACAAAAATTTAAGGCATCAGAGCCATCCTCATTTCCAACTCACTGACACCCAGGGGAGAAGGCAAAGTGCAGAATCAACCCTGCTCATGCTGTCTCCACAAAAGATGATCAAGAATCTCTGTAATTAAGCAGGATGCTGCTGTGCTGAGGGCTGATGGGGCTCTACAGCCCTGCTGGAAGCAGGGGATGGAACTGAAGCTCCACCTTGCTTCCCTCTACCTCAACCTTTACTCCATCCCTGTTTAAACTTTGTGGAGCAGACTCTTCTCAGAGTCTCCACTTCAAAAACCCAACAGAAAACAAATTCTCAGGATTTTCTTGCAGTGAGAGCAGCTGCACAGATGTTTTCTCCTCCTCCACCTGCAGATTTATTACTTTACACATATTTTATTTAAGCATTGCATTCACCAATCCTAAGGTCAACATAACAAATGTTCAATTGCCACTTTAAGCAAACATATTCTTTCCCTTGTGAATCCTTGTGAGACCCCTGCACAGCCCCAGCAGTGACACTGGGAGTGCAGGGGCTGAATTTACACCCCTGGATGTCCCCAAACAGCTGCATCAGACAGGGAGAATGGGCAAGGAAAGGTCTGGAAGGGGATTTGCTGAAGGAAATAGCTGCAGAATTCAGCCCCAGTCCAGAGGATGCCCAAGGACACAGATCCCAGACTCAGCACAGGGAAATGGGAGCCATCCCTGCTTTAGGGCCTTCAGCAAAAACTATATTTACTTTATGCAGGATAGACTGGAATAAAGCAGAGACAGGAAGGGACTGGGTGTGATGGACAAACAGACCAACATCCCAATCCACAAGGGCTGCCTGGGATTCTTGCAGATGAACTTTTTTGTAATTGAGAGCAAAATACCTATTTCAATTCTGTTCCCACATTTAGGTATTTCTGTATATGGCTATTACAAAATAAAAAATTATATTATTCCATTTTTAATGTAAGATTCCAAAACTGTAGCTTTTACAAAGATAACCACACTCTTATTATAACTTTATGCAAATTGCCATAGATCCACTGAATTCAATTAACTGAATTGAATTCCAATTTGCAGAGAAGCTTGGTCCAATAATTCAAAAACTGCATTTCTTGAACAGTTTTTAGTTGGCCAATGCTTACCAATCTGTCATTTTCTATTTGGACTATTGTTCCAGAGCTGTCAGCACACATATTTCATAGAAACCACGAGATGCCCACAAAAACAGGTTAATTAAGGAGTTCTCATACATCCCAGTCACATTAACAAGCAGACCCCATGAGCAAACAAAAAGTGAAGCAAATGAAAATATCCTGGAGTATTTGTTCCATAATAAAATGGAAATAAAGGCTTGAATTGCCTTCAAGTTCTATTCAGTCTTCATTTCCTTAGCAATTACATAGAGTCAGATTTTATTGTTCCTTGGGTTGGGCTCACTGTGGTGCCCTGTGACTCAGATTTGTTTCTAAATGGTGGCAGTAATTAGCAAACAGATTTTTTTTCCAGCTCTGCCTGTCCCTGGTGGGATGCATCCCCCTGGAAACAGCCAGCAAAAGCAAGAGAAGTTGTAACTTGAAATCGTTTGATGTCTCAATGACTCCTTTGAGGTGGAATTCAGTGCAATAAAAGAGATATCATTGCAAAGAGAGCAGAGATTCACCATTAAATCATTTCATGTGTGTGAGAACCATCACCAAAACAGCAACTGATGGATCCTGTGATAGAGAACACTGTGAGAGGAGGGAAAAAACCAGGAAAAAACTGCACTAAGAGATGCAAAAGGAGGTGCTGAGGCCACTGAACAAACCACAGCAATCTCATCTAACAATGTTTTAAAGTCCTTATTTTGTACGGCTGGATAGAGCAATGGATGTTCTCAATATTGGCAATGCCTGGGGAGGCTGAGTGGGAGACAGGAATCATTTATATTAACAAAAAGCATAATGAAACAGGGGACAGCTCTCCAGGAGCTGCTTCTTTCTCTGGGCAGCATCACCCTGGCTGTGCTCCCTCCCACAAAGCAAAATAATTCCTTTCCTCCCCTAAAAAACAACTTTACACCCAGCAAACTTTGCTAAAACTGTCATGTTTTTCAAAATTCATGTTTTTCAGTGTTTGTCTCTCTGATCAAGGGTAGATTTTCCTGTTGGGAGCAAATCAGCTTTGCAGTGACATTTCTGTCCTTGCCTGGAGGAGCCTCTACTCTCAGTGTTAGAGTGAGAAAATGAAAACAAAAATAATTAAGGAGTCCAGGTGAGGAGAGGCTGATCCTGTGATTAATAAATGACACCAGTTTGGAACTTGGTGTATATCCACTTGGAACTCAATGATCTTTAAGGTCCCTTCCAACTCAAACCCTTCTGACAGTCAGGAAAAATAAGTGAGGAATAAAGTGAGGGAAAAAAACCACCAACATTTCTGTGATTAATAAACTACACAGAGCATCACAATCTGTGGCTCTGTTTTTTTAAATGGCTTAACATCCTCCAGTCTGAGCTCACAGAAAACTGATTTTTCACAGAAGTTCACTGGAGAGAAAATAACTTGGTTGCCACCTCAACCAAAATGAGGGGGGCAGCTTGGTGGGAGGTCACTGCAGGACAGTAATTTTTTTTTTCTTTTTTAAATTTGGTCATCCATAATTGTGAATTTAATTTCTTTTCATATATGCCACCCCAGGGAATGACTGCAAAAGATGGGAAGGTGAAGTTGTGGAGTGCACAAAAAAAGAGGATGAGGTGATTGCAAAACTCTATTTTTATGACACTAATAGATTTTAAATAATATTTAGAAAGCCAAATACATGGAGAAGGTTTGGACAGCACCCTGGTACAGCAGCATTTCCTTGGTGTGCATCCACCAGGGATCACTGCAGGAAATGAAGAGCACAAGTCAAGTGTCAGATTCCATTCCAGAACATTTGTTGTTGTTGTTGTTGTGGATTTGCCATTAAGGAATTACTTGCTAGGAGCAAAGTATCCAGGAAACCATTCAAAGTACAATCCTCAGTCTTTTATGATTCAGCTCAGCCGTTTCCAGTAAATAAGAGAAGTCAAGAATAACTTTAATTACTCAGCTTCAGCAATTTCTGCCATAAAAGATGAGAGCTATCAGCTCCAAGTATGTACTGCAAGAGTGAAAAACTCAGGCTGGAGATCCACAAAAAAGCACTTAGCTTCAGAAAAAAGAAGGAAAATTACCCTATGTGTTATTTTAGGCTGTATAAAGATGGCCATGGAAGGGGAGATTTATTCTCTCTTCCATCTTTGTTGACTTCCCAAATGGATCACAGTCATCAGAGGCAGAGCAGGGATGCTCAGTGCAGCTCATCCTCCTAATGCTGCCTGTATTTCTCTGCCATTAAAACCCCAACAAAAAACATTCCTGAGATGAGCACAAAATATTGAACTGTCGAGAGAACTGGCTCATCACTCCACCAAACCAAGCAGTGCAGTTTGTCAATCTGCAAATGTTTCAGACCATAGAAGAATCACCTGTGCAAAGCCAAAGCTGCATGCCCAGAACAGCTCCTGCAAGTCAGCAGACCTCAAAAGGTGAAGTTGAATGATTTGGCCCTTTTCTATTATTTATTGTGCCTCTTTATCCAAGAATCCCAAGCCATCAATTCCCAGAGATGGTGCCCACACTCCATTCTTTAATACTGTGACAGATGTTTCCCTTGTCCCCCAGAGCCCCTTCAGGGAAGCTGCTGCTGAAGCTCTGGGATCTCATCAGGATTGCTGTAGTGGCTGTAACTATTCCATGGTGGAATCACTTCTCACTTTTCCATCAAACAAGACCTTGGATAAGGAATGTTCAGCCTCTGCACCTGGTGTAATTGCTGGCTGCAGTGTTTGGGTGGTTGCTGGATGTGCTGGCTGATGTAGTATTAAGGATAATTACACAAATTTCAGTCCCATCAGGTTTTGAATTTCTAGGGATGAGGAGGGGCAGGAGGGACCTGAGGCTCTGCTGAGCAAGGGAAGACTCCAAAATTCCATGTCACAAGTGGCCTCTTTGTGTTTTGGGGTCATTCCTTAAGGACCAAAATAGGATAAAAGGAGGAGACATCATTTTCCAAAGACCTCACCTGTCCCATCTCCACAGCTGAGGAGAAATTCCTGGAGAAGCTTCCTGCAGAGGTGAATTCCTGCAGGGACATTGTCCCTGAGCTTGTCACCCCCTCTGGCCCCTGCCTTGCTTCCCTGGGAGGGAAAGTCCCAGAATATGGGTTGGAGTCAGGGCAGTGACTGACCTGCAGAGCATCCACACCTCAAAATTTTCCTACAATTTCTGAGTAAAAATTACAATTTGGCTCCTGAAGCAAGTCCAGACAGGAGCTGGAGCTGCCTCTGTCATTGATTCAGACAACTCTCTCCTAGCACTCATGAAAATCCACAAATCTCCCATGCCCAGAAGTTATTAGAGATATTTAAAGCTCCTGAAATAAGTCAGACTGGCAGATGTGAAACATGAATCCTCCTTTTACCCACAGAGAGGGAACCATGCAGAAATCCCTCTCCCTTCTGAGCTTTCCTCTCCAGTGGCTAAAGGGAGAGGAAATAAAATAAATAAATACAATTCTGCTGATGAAATACATCACTGGACTTGCTGCAAAGTAACTTTTTATCACCCAGAGCACAAACTGGGCACTGAAGGATCTCATGAAAAATGTCAGCATTTAAAAAACATATCAGCTAATAATTTCAATTTATAAATATTTTTCCAGGATCCATTTTTTTTTGTTTCTCTCTTTGCCAGACAGAGACACACATAAGAAAACTAATTATGGTGCTAATTTGCATTGTAATACTGAGATTTGTCATGAAGGAACACATTCAGGGCTGATGACAATACTGCAAAGTGCATGTTCAGTTCTCCTGATTTTATCCCAGTGGGGTGATGCAAAACTGCAGGAATTAGAGCTGGAGGTAAATTGTGCTGAATTACTAGGATGGGACAGAGAGCTATAACTTAGGATTTATCCTGCTGCACTTCTGATGAGCTGCAGGAATGTGGGAAAATCCTGTGGGAACATCAAAGACAAGGGAACAAAGATCCATCCAATTTTTTAAAAAAGGTAAAATTCAAATGCAGTAAATCTCCAATCACTGCTCCCCAAATGCCTCAATTATCTCCAATATGATGAATGGCAACTCCTTACCACTCTTTCCCTGAAAATATAAAATATCCAAGCACTGCCTCACCTCCCTGAGATACCATCCTGTGGTTCTGTATGTCTCATTCTCCAGAACTCTCTCCACTGTCATGTTTTGCTAATGCTCACAGAATCACAGAATCATTTAGGGTGGAAAAGACTTTAAAGATCATTGAGTCCAACCACAGCCAAGCCCCCCATTAAACCACATCCCCAAATCCACATCCCCAAATCTCCTGAACACCCAGCTTGGGGTGGTGGAACAATCCCAACCCAGAGTTTGTCCAGTTTGTGCTTTGTTCTCCTCTTTGTCCCAGCCTGCAGCTCCTCCTGCCCTGTCTCAGGAGCTGCCTGGAAATTCCTGGGACATCAGGGAGTTCACAGGTGGAGGTGGGAGAGGGGTTTGTCCTGTGGGTTCCTTATTGCTGATGGAAATGGAGACACTGAGAGCTCCCAGCTGGAGCCTCAGAGCCCATGGAGCAGGAGAGTGAAAAGTCCTTTTCCCCTGGAAACTGAACAGATTGAGGAAGAATAAAGCATGAAATCACACTCACAGACATTCCCTTTTGATATCAAACACAATACAGTGATTTCTCACTTGTCCTGCCTGGATATTTTGTTTGCAGCCAACGACTCAGAAAAGATTTTGAGCTTTGGTCACTTGGAGGCAAAGCTGAAATTCTCACCTTGAAGCTGTGGAAGGATCAGTGGTTTAAACCTGGTAACACAAAACCAGGCTATGAAAAGATGCTGAAAATATTATTTGGGGGGTGAAATGATGGCAGTTCATGTCACAGGCTTAGGTCAAGCTTCACCTGCCTGGCTCTGAGCTTCAGAGGCAGATGAAGCTCCCTGAGTGTGGATTTGAGCCCTGAGCCACACCAGGATCAGCAGCTTTGGCTTCACAGCCACACAGCTCCAGTGTGGATTTCTGGCACCTCCAGGCTGCTCCTGCTGTGAATTTTCACAGCTTTTCTCCCAGCTCCACTCACCCCTCCAGAGCTCATCTCCCCCCTCAGGTTGTGAGTGACACCTCAGAGGCTCCAAGGAAAACAGGAGTTCTGCTGGGAATGTTGGTGGGTGGCTAAGAGCCAGCAATGCTCTCTGGAAAATTAACCCTTCCAGAGGCTCAGAAAGCTCTGTAAAACCTGGTTTAGATCTTGCCCTGTCCTCAGTTTCTCCAACCCAAAATAAAGTCTATTAATGAGTTACAAACAGAGCCAGAGCTGTTGCTACATTAAGGACACTTAGAATGTTCTAATACTGCACTACAAAGCATTTAAAATTGTTTGATTACATGTGTGAATATCAAACACAGAGAAACCAAATTATCTCAGGTCAAACTGTGTCACCCCTGTGGCAGGGAGCTGGGAGCCCTTGGAACATCTGGAAACCACATTTAAACCTGGATCAGCTGAGGCACCAACACAAATCCCACCCAAACACAACCCTGTGCTTGCACAGAGGACAAAGCACAAAATCTCCTTGTCCCTAATTGCTGCACTGTGCAAAGGTCTCTTTATTTCATGTTCTACCTCTAAAAGAAGAATTCAAAGATGCAAAGTCACAGTTAATGAATATTTTTTTCAGGTAACAGAGCTGGTGAACATGACAATCTCAGGACAGCAGTTCCAGTTCATCAACTAACACTGGTTTGTCTGAAAATAGGAATAAAAAACTAAGACCTCTGAACAAGTTGCATCACCTAAATAGATTACAACTGATTTCCTCTTTATGATCCATTACATGAAGAAAATACAGCATTAATTTATGCCTGGGATGGAGAGAATTTGCAATGATTCAATAGAACTCGATGGAATTGATAGTGTCATCTGTAGGAAGGAAAGAGGGGTATTAGCAGAGTATCAAATGCAAAGTACTCTGAAAAATAGAAACAATGGTTTGAGGGAAGAGATTTCACCCAGGAAATAATGGCTAGCAAATTAAAAATTAATCTCAGGGACAATGCTGTGCCTTGGCTTGCCTCTCTTCCTCATGCAGCAAAATCTGAATTCTCTGGCATTTAACTTTCTCAGGAGCAATCATTTCTATCACCAGAGTGAAAGTGACTCCTTATTTCAAACCACACAAATTCCAAGCAATTAAAACTCTGGATTTCCAGCTGCCCACATCTTTATTTCCCTGCTCCCACCGACAAGATAAGAGCACAACTGCCCTGAACAAAACCTGACACATTTCAGGCAGTTTTGCTGGAATTATCCCCAAATCCCAAGAACATCACTGATTATCAGCATAACTTCCTGAGATTTTCCTACCTATCCCTCCCCTAGTGTCACACCAAGTCTCCGAATGTCAAAAAGTGATTTATTAATAGGGAAAAAAGCCATTAGCAACATTTAAGTTCATCAAGTGCCGAGTGTCCCCTCTGATAGGAGCAGGGCACACGTGCAATAATTACTGCAGAGAGATTAGCAACCTTTCCATGCTCCAGTGCCTGCCTGGATGTTGGTTTAGTTCAGCCAAGTGCAGGGAATAGATTGAATTCCCTGCTGCTTTCTGCAGACAGCCAATTACAAACTACCTGCACACTTTGTGCTCCTGACCTTGCCCAGAAGAATATTGGAGCTGATGGACTGAGTCACTCTCAAATGGTGAAACTTTGCAGCAAAAAAGACAAACAGCTCCTCCCTCCCAGAGCATTAGGAAGTTTACAGTAGGATTATTGTAATTAGCCTCTTAAACCTGTGCTATTTGCTTTAAATCCTTCTGTCCCACTCACTCTGGCTCTGTTGGAAATGAGGGACAGTATCACAAATAATTTCTTTAAATGCACCCAAAAAAATCCCCTCAAAAACCCCAAACAAACATACAAAACAAGACAAGCAAACAAACAAACAAAACCAAAAAAAAAACCTATGCAAAACAAAATTTACTTTTCACCCCCCAGAATTTTTAGCTTTTCCAAATAACCAAATTCACACTCAGTGCCAAATGAAGCCACAGTTTCAGCCTAAACTGGCCCAAAATATTCTCATTTCTCCCCCCAGCTAAACATTGTCATTAATGTCTGATGCAGGCTGTTCCAAGCAGATGGGAGCTGTGTGGGCTGCTGGAATTTCTTTGAGCAAATAATCTCCACAAGTCCTTCATTAGCTTCAGGACTGAGTATTTAATGCCAGGCATTCAGAAAAAGCAGTCCAAGAAAACATTGCTATTTCTGGTTTACACAGTTGCTGTGTTTTGTTTATGAAAATGAGCTGGAATAACTTTCTGTGGAAACATTCTCTCCTCATTTTTCATTTCTCTCCTGTCAAAAGCCTTCTAAATGGAAGTTATTACAGCTTTTGTAATTTGGAACTTCCAAAAATCCCTCAAGGTGAACGCAGAAAATTTGTTTTCCGTTTAACATGACACTGCCTTTTGTGAACAGCTTTTCCTAAAATAAATAAAAACAGCACCAAAAAAGTCCTTCAGCAGATGATCCAATTACACCTGAAGTTATTGTGCTCAGGTTTTATGTAAAAATAGCTTTATAATCCCTCATGGGGTTTCTTAGATTCCTCAAAATCACACAGAGGAAGGAGGGGGATTATTTCCATATCCACATGTCTTGATTTTAGGGTTAATATTCCAGATTCTGTGCTCCAAACCTGCATTCCTTGTCCAGCAGAGGCAGGAGAGCAGGGCTGGGGCTCAGCAGAAGGCACTGCTCTCTCCTTGGGCAAAAACATCCCAAAATCTGCACAGGGGCAGTGGGGACATGCCTAGGGGGCACAGGGAGCTACTGCAGTGCTGCCAAACCCCAGAACATCAGGGATGTTGGGGATTTGGGACAGCAGAGCCAAGCTCTGGGCAAGGCAGCACTCACAGCCTGGGCTGCTCTTCCCAGGGGTTCCTCACTCCCAGGAGAGGGATGGGTGGGATTTGGGCAGGAATTGTTCCCTGGCAGGGTGGGCAGCCCTGGCACAGGCTGCCCCTGGATCCCTGGAGTGTCCCAGGCCAGGCTGGACAGGACTGGGAGCACCTGGGACAGTGGAAGTGTCTCTGCCATGGATGGGGTTGGAAATAAAAGATCTTTAGAGACCCTTCCAACACAAACCATTCTGATTCTGGGATTCCCTGATTCTTCCCACAGCCATTAACACCCAACATGAAATCCCCAGATAGAGCCAAGTGATTAAGTTTGGCTTTTTAAACTTTACTATTAAATTTTGAAGATTGTTAAATTAAAACCAAATTAATATTCCTGGCAAGAACCACTTCTCTACCTCTGCCACTGTATAAAACCTTAAGGGTGAAATAGAAATACAGATATAAACAGGCACAGGTGCCCAGAGCAGCCCCTGGATCCCTGGAATGTTCCAGACCAGGCTAGACATTGGGTCTGGGACAAACTGGGACAGTGGGAGGTGTCCCTGATCTTTAAATTCCCTTCCAACCCAAACCACTCTGTGAATTCCATGATCCAAATTTTCCCTTGAAGCCACATGAACAAATAAAGCTCGACTCCATGAATTCCTACAAATAAAAATATTCCTGAAATCCACACCAAAAATCACCTCATGCAAGGTTTTGACCCCCCATAAAGGCACTGAAGACAATTCCCTCCCCCAGAGCTACAAGGAAAGTGTTAATCTCCTTTTTTTCCTTAAATGATAATCCTGCTCCTTGTGGATTCTTTTGCTGAGATTAAATCTCACTTGCCTGAGGTGTTAAACCAATGTAATTTTCTTGCCCATGGGGTATCCATCCATCAGATTTGGTGCTGATACCTTTCAGTTGCTTCACTTGGAGACAAAAAGCTTCTTTTAGGAAAGAATTCTTAAAATGTGACCATAAATAACCAGGAAAAAAAAACAAAAAAGCCACCTGAAGGTATCAATAGGTCAAATATAACAAAATTCAGTGATGTGTGGAAAGAAAATTAGGGTAAATCAGCAACCTAAATCCAAAATTAAATCCAGCAATTTCTGCTTTCCCCCATTCCTTTATTTCCTAAAATTATTCTATCCAGTAACCCCTGCTTTCCTCCATTTCTTTATTTTCTAAAATTCCTATGTCCAGCAATCCCTGCTTTATCCCATTCCTTTATTTCCTAAAATTTCTGTACCCAGCACTTTCTGCTTTTCTCCTTTCCTTGATTTGCAATCATTTAGAAGAGCCCCTAATGAAAAAAGGCCAAAAAGAGAAGTACTTTTAATTCCACAAACTAAAGTCCAATAAGTTGTTATTCTCTCTTTAATTCCTGGTCCACATAAAATAATTGCATATGTTTATTGAGTGGTAATGGAGAAAATGAATTTGTGGAAAATTCATTAAAAACTGCTTTGCTGGGCTGGCATGGCCACCTCAAATGACCACCACAGACTGCCAGGGAGAGGGGAAGAAAGATAATAGCCAAATAAAATCCTAATTTTAATGAATCCAGCACATTAAGGCCTCTATTTGACTACTAAGGGGCTTTTTTTATATTTTAAAAATAAAGAGAATGCTGAAATAAAAAGGGGAAATCAGCCCATAATGAGACACAGGAATTATTGGGCAGCTCAGCCCTGGTTTAATTCCAATGTAATTCCTGCACTTTACTGAAATAAACACATGCACTTAGCAATATATTATGCAAATCTACTTCTTGATATTAAGAGTGTTGCATTTGCTGGCACAGGTTAATTATCTTTATATCATTTATAGAGTGAGATCATCACTTGGATAAAAAAAGAACTGCAAATTCCCAGGACAACTGGATTTCATCAGTTGTTTTTCTTAAATGAACACTGGGTCTTCCTCAGCAGGAGGAAGGTTTTTCCAAGGCAGCAAAGCTTTGGACAAAAGGAATTTTTAATCAATTTTTAGTATTTCTTCTTGCCAGAAGCTTGTTCCTTATTTATTTTTTTAACTGGATTTGTGATTTCTCAATTAGCAGGGAAATAAAAAATGATAACCAATAGAAATTGTGCACTGCTATGAGAAATTGAATCAGGAATAAGTGATCTAGAAAGGGAGGTCACCAAGTCATTTTGAATAAGTACATTTGAGATAATTGTTATGTGCTTTGAAGACATTCTGAGAAAAAGAGGCAAAATTAATCAGATACATTAAATTATGAATTATTAACTCAGCTCTATTAAACATCAAATAAAAAAGCTCTTTAGGATTAACCATGTTTTTGGAAATTCTACTAACTACAGAGAAGTTTTCTTTGATTTAAAAATGATTTTTATTTACATTTGAGATGCAGGAAAGGCCCCTGGGGTGAGGGACATAGTGAGGGATATAGTAATATATAAAAGCAAGATGGAAGTTTTAGGGCAGAGGCCACTCCTTCTTCACCTTCTTCATGGGTTTAAGTAGAATTTTGTAATTGGATAGAAAAGTTGGCATTGCAAGTCATGTGTGGTTGGTTTTTAGGTTAAAATTAAAAATAATTTAGGTGTCATTTCTTCATTTGACAGTTTATCCTTAAAAGGCCTTGTAGAATAAAAGATACAACTCATTATTTAGTTTGTTAGCTTACTGTAGAATTCAGTTAGTGAGGCTGTAATATAAATAAAAACTAACAAACATCTGAGTCCAAACAAAAAATTCCATTTTTCCTTATTTCTTTTCATTTCTACAAGTGTGTGGCTCAGAGAGCAGCACCAGGGGCTCTCAGGTATCTTCTCCCCCCAAACCCATCCCTGCTCCACAGGCTCCTTTCATTTGTTTTTTTTTTTTTTTCTCCTTTTTTGTGTTTTTTTTTTCTCCTTTTCAGGGTTTGGAGAGAATTCCTGATGTGCCAGAAACTCTCCCCTCTCCTCTCTGCTGGTTGACTCTGCCATTCAGCAATGGGGATGGATTTGGATCCTCATTCCCAGCTCTGTGTGCACAGCACAGCAATTCCTGCAGGTTTTTGATTTCTGACAGCAATTCCTGCTGGCTTTGGATGATTCTGACAGGATTGGTTTTGTTCTTGGCCAGATCATCCTATAATTACAAATTAGTGAATTGCTTGATACAAGAGGATTGGTTCATAAATTAGGTCACTGCCATTCATCATTATAATTTTTTTTACCCAACACATCTCACCCTTTGATCCATTCACATCTCCACCCTGATATGATAAATACTAAAACACAACATTTCCCAAGCCAGAAAAATTCACTTTCTTCATTCTCCTCATTAACAGTTAGATGTTAATAGGCAAGACCAGCAAACCTTCCAAAAATTCTCCTTTTAGAGAGAGGTTTTTGCTTTTCACTGAAGCTCACCCTGGATGAGACACCTCTTTCCTACACTAAGATAATCCCAGTGGTTTATCCTCCACACTTTCCCCCTAGACATGTTTTTCAGATATTCTGCATCATCTCCTGCCTTAGAAATTCTCAAACACTTCCAGAAAAACTGCTCTGAAAGCTGCTCTCAGGTAACCAAAGCAGAGTGAAAGTGATGCTGGAAGGATGGAGGAGCCCAACCAGCCACCTCTGAAGTTCCTCACACAAACCAGGACAATTTCCAGCCCCAAACCCAATCCCAGGCAAGACTTCAGAAGTTCACTGGTGGATAATCCCAAACCTGATGGAACTGGGGAGGTTTCCAGCTCTTCTCTGGGTGACACAAACAATTCCTGACTCTGGGGAAGCTGCACGTGCAGATGAGAACCAAACACAGAACTGAACATTTTAAAATTATTTCTTATTGCTTTTCCATGCCTGGATTGTCATCCTGGCACCTCCAGGGGGAGGGAAGGTTGGGAGGAGGATGATCCAGCCCAGCTCTGAGCAGAGAGCCTGGGAAATGCTGGGAAATGTCAAATTCCCATCCCAGCCTCTGCCCTGCTGCCCTGGCACCTCTCCAGGCTGACTCTGCTTCACCTGAGCTACACCAGGTGATGTGTCAGCTCTCAGCTTTTTAATTGAGATTTGTCTCATTGCCTGAACTCTAAAACCTTTTCTCCAGGAGCCACAAAAATGCACATCCTGCTGCATTTCTATCTTATTTATACTTTTGGTGGACAGAACAATAAAACAAAAAAAAAAAAAAAAAATTCCACACAACTGCTTTTTTCACTTTTTTCATTTGATTACATTCCATTTATCCCTGCCTTGTGTTTACTTAAAAATGGGCTTATTCCAAGTTATTATCACTGACTCTGAATCCTGGTCTACCAAAAAGCAAGAAACAGACCTCCAAAGTCTAAAAATCCTTTCATAATATTTCCCAGCCAGCCTTTTTCTCTCTCTGTGGTTTAGTGTGTTATCCATCCCCTGCTGTGCAAGGATAAAATAAATGCAATTTCAATGGCTTGTTATGAGAAAGACTCAGGAATTCAGGGTAGTTTTGTGGACAAAAAACCTCATTTCAGCTTCTTCTGAGTCTAATGAAATGGCTGAAGTTTTCTGACACTGCTCCTGAATGATATAATCCTAGAGAAGACATTAACAGCTGCTCTAAAAATCTAATTAAATTTTAGAGCACTGGTAATGCAGCCATAAGGCCCATGTAAGCCATTATCTACGTTAATAAAAATTAAAGTCAAACAGTGTCTATACAGTAATAACATACCTGCATTCAAGGTCACTTTAATTCCCTTACTCTCAGTTTTTTTCTTTATTCTTGCTGTAACTATTATTAATATTTATTCAAAATTTCAAATCTATGTACATTCGTTCCCCTGAACTGTTTTCCTATTACACAGTATTGAGACAGGAATGAATTCATTTGTCTTAATTGCTTATTTTCTCCCCTTCTCCATAATATAACTCCTGTTATTAGCACAGAAAAGGGCAAGAAACTGGAACAACCTACAGGGATTTTATGGGGTACCTAAATGAAAACCTAGAATGGAACAACACAGGCACAACTCATCTTCAATCAAATTCTTCTCTTGCATGGAAGACCAGAAAAAGAAAAATTTGGATGCTATGGAAGGGGAAAAGGAAAAAAAAAATCAGAAAAAATATCCAGTCCAAGCTCTCCATGAAGAAAAAGGGAACTTTCCTTTCCCAACAGCTGTGCAGGTGCTAAAGAGTGGAAATAACTCCTAAATGTGAATAAAATATTCCAAAACTCCCAGATTTCCCTTAAACTTCTCATCACTGAGACAAACCAATTGTTTGTGGAGTGCCTGATTAAAACCTCAAGTGTTTTCCATAAAAATATTGGTGAATGAGGTGAATCAATTATTCAGTGGTCATTACTGAGATTAAACCTTCTCCCAGAATATTCTCTCTGCAGCTCATTCTTCTCACTGATTATTTCAGGGCTGGCACATCACTCCAAGCTCCCAAATTCTGTTTGGCTCACAGAGCTCCAGCCTTCACCTCCTCAATATTCCTGGGGAATACACAATCCTGAGGTTAAATCCCTCTAAAGACCATCAGACCTTCAATTCCTTTTTCTCCTGTCCAAAACCATTCACCAGCAGCTCTAGAAAAAGATCAAGGTGGCTTCTGTGCTTGTGTCACCTCTCTTAATGACCTCCAAATTCTCAGATCTTTTGCCTGAAGTGATAAAGGAGATTTCAAACACAGGTTAAGGATTGGGAGGATGGGGGTGGCTCTGATTTTCCTCCCCTAATCCAGCTCAGGGAGCAGGATGTTAGCCAGATGCTGCAGCCAAGAATGAATAATTCCCATTTATTTTTTAATGAGGTTCACACTCCTGGGTGCAAGTTCAACACAACTCTCCATTCAGAGTAGGATGAGCAGGGCAGCTCTTGGGGTATTTGGGGATTTGCTGGGGTCTGGCAAGAGGATGGAGAATGGTTTCACCCAGGATAAACTTTGTGACAGTCGGGTCTTTTACCGTCCACTGATTTCCAATTTTAATCCCTGCTGGCACCTGGGGAAATAAAAATCCCTCCCTCACTTGTTCACCATGAGAACCTCACTTTGTGCTGCTGCAGGGAGGAGGGAAATGCTCCAGGGATGGAGCAAAGAGCAGGGAAGAGAAAGAGCTCAAGGATGGCTTTTTTTATTGTTTTTTTGGTTGTTGTTTTTTTGGGTTTTTTTTGTTTTTTCTGGGATAGTTCATTCAGCCCTAGCAAAAATGCCACTTCCCACACTGGCTTACAATTATTTTTAGGCCCTGTACAAAATGCACTTTACACACTCAGTGATCTCTGCTCCCTTGCATCTCCTCCTCCTGTTTTCCTTTCCTGAAGTGACAATTTGCAGGAGCTCATAAACAACCCCAAATATCAGCTCACCAGGGAAAATACATCCTCTGCTTTGCTGTTCCTGTCAGCTTAAAGGAAATTAGTTAAACCACACAACAGCTTTTACAGCCCCAAGACTTTCTGCACTTGGAGAGAAAAAATCTGCCAGCTTTATTTCCTCCAGGCAGTCATTTCACCTCTGGGCATGTTAGGGAAACAATTTTTATGCCATCAGTGAAAAACTGTTTGTTTTAAGCAGCACTTCACAGGAAAGATGCCATGAACTGCATTTAACAATGTTAAAACTGATTTATTCACTCAAAACTTTTGACAGCCAGGCATAAGGAAGCTTAATTTTTTTTTTTATTCCCTTTGATTTATCGTTTCTCTTGAAGCCAACTCCATTTCATTGTGAAGCACCACCTAAGCATCACACAGGGAGTTTGTAAAATCATCACTGAGCTCTGAATTTTGTCTCTCCAAATTCCTTCCCTGCTTCAGAAACTCAGTGGAGGGGAGAGAAGGACGGATGGGGAGCAGGGGATCACTGAGGCTGACAGAAACCTCAGGCTCCAGTTACAAATTCAACCATTTCTTGCACCATTTCCTCCTGTCTTTAGGATGGGCCACCCCACTAGCCAGAAAGGAGCCCATAAATCAACTCTTGGAAGTGGACAGGACTCCAAAATAACATTTTTGTCTGTGCTGTACCAATAGTTTGTCATTTATATTTTCACTGTTTTATAAGTTAGGTAAATAAATTGCTTCAGCAGCTCATTGGAGGAAAACATTTAAATAAAAATTGTATTTCACGTGGTGCCTGCACTTGTGACTCAGCTTAACTGAGGGTCAGCTTTTAATTCCTTTAGGATTTAGGGAGAAAATCAAACAGAAAATAAACTTTGTGTTGTGAATTTCAGCCCTGAACACCCGGGAGGACACCCCAAATCTTATTTACACTTCAGTGCTCTCTCAGCCCTCTGTTAGTTGGGTAAGAAATGAAACATGGAAAATCTTACACACAGACACATCATTTGGGCAATTTGCTCCCCAGCTTTCCCTGAGACTCCTGAAATTCCCAGCAAGGCAAGGAAAAAGTGGGAATTTCTCTTTTTTAAGGCCCTGGCTGTGGTGCTGCTCAGGCCAGCTGAGCTCACCTGCATTCTGCCAGCCCCAGCCACAACAGCTGAGCAGCATTTTGGAAGGAAAATGTGATTTCAGTCCTCATGAATCAAATATTAAATATTTGAGTGGGCTTTATTATGTACTTTATTGATAAATTTTATTTACCTGCTGCTAGAGGATCTTCCTAAAGTCCTTTTCCCCTCTGGCAAAAGGCACAGAAATTCAAGGAAAGAGAAAAGGAGGGTTCTCCCTCTCCACAGGCTCTTTTCCCAACATGTTTGCTGCAAAAGACTACAAGGCATTAAAAAAAATGCACTCAGGGTCTGAGACCTCTTTGGGCTACAGAAGAACTGGGAGCCCCAGGGTGCAGAAATCAAAGATTTTTAAGCAGAAACTTTCAAGAATGACAATATTTTAGCAGTTTTGTGTGTTTTATTGCTTCTCAGTTGCTCTGACAGTCTCATCTACCCAGTGCCACAGGTCATCTTTATCAATGATTGATCTCTGCCTCCCTTCCAACCTTCTGGGGAAACCTGGAGAGCTGGGCAGAATATTTACTTTTATTTTATATAATAACAAGGCTTTCTCTCAAAATCTGTGTTGAACACCACAGATGTGAGCCAGCTCATTTATTGATGGTTAATATTCTCCTCTCTCTCTGAATATAACCAGGGGATGAGCACACAAGTGCAGAGGAGCAAAACACAAAACAACCCCAGCCCTGTCAGACTGAGCCCCAGGGGTTTTTGGGGATGACAAAACCCTGAATCATCTCCACCTCAGCAGGAGACAAAAATCCATCCACCTCCTCCTCCTCTCCTGGCTGCCCACTCAGGGACATCCTGCTTCAAGCAGTACCAAATTAAATATCAGTTAAATTACAAAAACAGTCAAATTAAATATCTGTTAATTATCAGTTCTGAAGGATCATCTGAATTTGGAAATCCCAGGGTGAGAGAGGCTGAAGTGATTGTTGTGCTCGTGATTTGTAGGGAAACACAGGGAGGTTGTGGGCAATTCTCCTTTAAAACATCAGTTCCACCTGGATCATCAAAAAGACCTTTTCATAAATCTGCCCCCAAAGGGGAAGGACAGCTTGTTATTATAGCAGCAAAGAAAAAAAAGTACAAAAATAAAGATTTTTGTGCCAGAATTGAAAAGCTGTGGATTTGGTTGGTCATCCTCAGGGATCAGATGTGGATAATCACTACTGGAGGAGATTTTCATGGGACTTTTGTCCCTTTTGTGTGAGAGGGTGCTGAAGCCATTCAGGAATTATTATGAAACAAAGGGAAACCAGGAGAAGAATCTGCTGAGTCCCCAGGAGCAAACCAAAGGCTTTGAAGCAGGACAAGATTTCCACACAATTCCACAACATTCCAAGGGAATATTCCCCACCCCAGAACAGCTTTATCCTGCTTTTTCCATCAGCAATGGAAACCCAAAAAAACCCCCACACAACAACAGTTCAGAGCTAAGGAAGGGCTGAACTTCCATTTGATGAACTTTTTGGAAGGATTCTTTGGAAAAATCCCAAAGATCTGGCTATCACATCCCAAACTGACCCCACTGCACAACAGTGAAAAGAAGAGAATATCTGTGGGCAAACCATCAAGTCTTATAACCACAAGCATCTCAGAAATATTTATTCTCACTTAAAAGTTGGCAAGGATTTTCACTGCATTAATTATTTGCTGGTTTACTCTCGAGGGAGCAGGTGTGCTCACAAGGAAAAAAAAAAAAAAAAAGATTAAAATAAGTTCTTCAAAGGAAAATGACAACACTTATCAAATTACTGATAATAATAATTCTGCTCCTAACAGACTAAAAATACAGCAGATGCTACAAGTGAAAGGTTGGTTAAGTAGGATTATCACCTGACTGCTCTTCTTTGATATTCCCTGTCTTCCACACATCCCAGAGTCAAAGGGTTATTGTTAAAATAATTGAAAAAGGAAAATGAGGAGGAAAAAAAGCCAAGCTGAGAGTCTCTTACATTGTATTCTCAGTCCCTGGAGGAATGGAACCACCTGTTTTGTGAGGTTTCTGCCTTCAAATGCACAATTAAATTGTAAAGCTCAGCACCTTCCAAGATCATTATGTAAACAACATTTAAGAGTGACTCCTAGGCTAATATTAGCTTTATTCTTGCAGAAATGACCTATGGATTTCTTTCTTTTTACTCTGCTCACCACAAATGCAGAGCCTGCAGATCAATTTATTTGCTTGCAGACTTCACTGGAGTCTTTGCTTTAAGTTAAACATCATGAAGTTTTTACTACAATAAAAATACACAGTATTTTCCTCCTTCTGCAATAATTTCTTTCAGTTAGGAAACTTGCACTGAATTTGGTTAGAGGGATTTTATTTAAAGGTTTTTGTCTCAGGGCTGCAATAAAATAAGGCTTTTAAGGCACAACTGTAACCAGCTCTATTTTAGCTACTTTCACCCAAAGAGAAGCAGAAATGGACATTGAATGAAATGAAACCCAAAACTGACGTGGCAGTTTTACACCACACAATGCATTTCTTCTCCTTGGGACTCCCAAAAAATCATTTCTTGTCTCTGAGTTTCCCAAAATCTCCATGGTCCCAGCCTGGGGTCACTCTGTCCTTCCCAGGGGACACCTGGAGCCAACTGAGCCCAGCCAAGGAGGGAGCAGCTCCTGGGGCTGGACCTGCTGGGCATTAAATGGGCTCCATCTGTGCTCCCAGGGCTCAGCTCTGCAGAGCCATCCCTCACAGCAGGAATTTGGCAGCCCAGAAATCCTCCATCTCACATTTTCCATCACCTACAACAGCAGGAGGAGTCTGGTGGGTCAGGCTGTGCAGCCAAGCAAAGAGATAAAGGTTATTTCCCCAAATTATGTAACCCAGTTTTGCATAAATAACCAGAGCTGTTTTCCCAAAGGGAATATTTAAAGATAGTTTGAAACTACTAGGGTTTTTTAAACTAATTAAAAGTCTTGGTCTTGATCTTGGAGGTCTTTTCCAACCTTAATAATTCTCTCTGTAAAAGTAAATATAAATACACAGTGTCCTGAAAAATTACTTTAAATTATAAATGAACCTTCCAAGATGTCCAAATTGAATGTGCAGATCCTCTCTCATCCAGCAATAAACTTCTCAAAGCTGGGATGATTTTTTTTCTTTTTTCAGGCTCATCCTAAACACTCTACACAACAAAAAAAACTTCACACTGAGCTTTTAAACATGACTTTCCATCCACTTGGTTCAAATCAACGTCTGGCTGAACATGATCAATGTTCATTAAAAGCTGTAGAGTGACAGGTACAGGAGCAGCCCTGGGTGTGAGCACAGCCAGGCTCCCACAGCTGGAATGAATAAATGCAGCCTGAGTTTCCACAAGCAGCTGACACCATCCACAACTCTGCCTTTAACACTTGGCTGCCCTTCGGAAGGAGCTGTTTTTTAAAAATAGTTTATTTGCAGGAAAAAAAAATAAATAAAAAAAAGAAATTACCAGAATAACCTTCTCAGTAAAGGCACAATTATGAAAGAAATGCCAGGGAGGAAATTCTTCCAAGTGGGAATGTTTGTGTGAGCTGGAACAGTGCTTAACCTCCCAGATTCAGCAGAAATCTGATATAAAATCACATTTCTTTTCTTCAGTGAGTAGATGAAGAGACAGGCACTGCTTTGGTGGGACAGCATCCCTGGGGAAACTCACCTGGACCCAGCCCCCAGTTCTAGAACAGGAAAGAAAATGCAGGTTCTGCTCACCCCCTGCCAAAATCCCATCAAATCCTAGAAAAGCCCAGCACTCAGGACAGAATATACTCTCTAGGCCATGATTTCCTGAATTCTTTACAGATGTGTGGATGTGATGCCCTTCTCCACCAGAGAAGGATCAATGCAGGCATTAGGATTGGTCTCAAAGAGACAAATCCTCCTGGAGGGATTCTCCAAAGGATTTCAGGCTATCCCACAACCTCCCTCCCTGGATGATCCCTGCCCTAAATTCCTCTAATAAACCACTTAAAAGGTTTTCATGTAATTTTATAAAATTTACCACTGACGGAGATTTTAGGGTGACAGGTTTTCTCAGAGACCATTTTTCTCTGTTCTGACATCAAAAACATGAGGAAACCCTGGCAGGAAATTCCTCACAATGGATTAGAAGAACCAGAAGGAATTTCTTTCCCATCAGCTCCAAATATCACATTGCCAAGTTTCATTTCAGGGAGGAAGCAAAGCAGATCAAAACAAGCACCAACAAGTTTCCTCTCACTACTCCTACATGAAAAACCAACTCAAACTGCCATGACATCCCAAAACATCTTCTAATTGCAAAATAAAAAAAAGAAAAAAAAAAAAAAAGAAAAAAGTGTTTGGGATTGGGGAAGGAATTTGAGAAGGAAAGCAGCTGTAATTTAGATTTAGCAGGTGGGGTCGTGGACACAGCAGTGGGAAATATCTCCCCCTCTCTGCACTAGCTGAAGGGAGAAGGTTGGATTTGTTATTTTCAGCCTTTCTGAAGTCTGGCTGTCCATTTCATTAATCAGATTCCTTTGAGGCAGGGCTTGAAGGCTTTGCCTTCCCTCCCAGCTGAGCTTGGGATGCTCTCAGCTGTCTCCCACCTCATTACCTTGATCAGCAGCTGCAGACAGTGATGGCTCTGATGGACCAGCCCTGTGGCTCTGCTTGGGCTCCTGTCAACTGCTCAAACCCTTCTGGCCTGGAATTTTGGGCATTTCACTGCTTGGGGGTGTTTGGGAGAGCATGAGACAGACAAACCTCTGTCCATCCTCGTGCTGCAGCTCCCAGCAAGGAAAGGATGAATCCTGCCCTGGACAGACACTGAACAGGATTCTCTTCAGCCCTGGGCTCTAAAATAAATAAAAATGATTTCCTTGGGTTTCATTTCATATCTTCATTTGGTTGATATATGACAAATACTGGCAGCAATAAAGAAATAAGAAGAAATAATCAGCTGTGGACTGTATTTCTTCTTTTCCCTTGCTGGAAATACTTTACAATGTTTTTGATAAACTCCAAAATATGTGAGGTGGGTGATAACTGTGCAGATTAAACTCTGCAATTACCACATGCTCAACTATAAACTGTAATCACATGTAAGGACCAAGTTGAAAAAAGCCATTTGCTGACTTTTAATGATTTTTATTTCATTTTGAGCTGAATATGAAGGGATTTTCACAACCCAGCCTCAGCTTGGAGGGGGAGCATGTTCTCCCACCAAGGAGATACCCACACACAGATACACCCACAAACAGGGGTAAATCCATTTCTAATTCATTTCACTAGATACATAATTCATGATGTGCAACTTTTTTGTTGTATTTACAAGACCACCATGGCGGGGGGCTGAGTTAAACTGATTCCCCAAGGTGGAGAAAGCCAATCTTCCCTAGGCTGAGGATAAAAGGTGGTGCAGCAGCTGCTATAAATACCACCAGGCATTATTCTAAATCTTAAAGCAAGAACACCCTGAAATATTTCACATCACAGAGTAAATGGTTTGAAGATTGCAGACAAAGTAGTCAGGCTATGAATAACTGACAAGAAAGTCTCCAGATAAGCACGGGGAGTTAATTATGCCATACCCAGAAATAAATAAAACCACCAGCTCCAATGTTCATGAAGCAGCTGGTAATAAATAACAACTTGTAAACATTTTAATGCACTTATTCTGGTAAAATTAAAATCAATGTTCATGCAGCAATAGCTATTAAATAATACTTACTGGGGGAAAAATCTGAGAAGCTTAAAATCCAGTACCTTGTGTGTCAGAAAATAAACCACACAATGAGAAACAGCTGGGGCTCATCATTTATACCATTTTGAGGTCTTAAGGAAAAAGGCTGCCAAAAAAATACCATGTACAGATATTTGGGGCAAATTGATCTCATAAAAAAAGGATTAGTGCATGCGAGGAGTAATCAAATGCTTCATGTTGGATTACAATTCCACTTAATAAATCAAGCCACTTCTGCTCCTGAAAAGGTTCATTCTGCACTCATTTGATTAGTTACACTGCAAATAAATCCCACACAGCAGAAGCAAAAGAGAAATGCCTCCTCAAATAAAGGCCACGAGTCCCTGGGAGCCCCTGACAGTGGAGGAGATGCCAGCCCCAAATCTCTGAAGAGTTTGGGGAGATCCCAGCCCCAGGCTGGACTTTTTATAGGGACATCCACTTGAGCAGCCAGTCCTTGCTTTAACTTCAAGCTCAGCACCTTGGATAGGGGTTTGGAAAATCACAGAGTGCTTGGGTTGGAAGGGACCTTAAAAACAAAAAGTTCCAACCCCCTGCTTCAAGCAGGGGCTCCACATCCACATCCATCATCATCCTCATCAGGGAGCAGAGGAGATACAACAGGACATCTTCCAGATGTGGCTCAAGGGAGTCACTACAAAGAGAATAAACCACCCAGAAAGGATTAATTTAATTCCTTTTCTGTTTTCACTGCCTGATGCAGTGAGCTCACATGCATGTGACACCACACTCTCCTCACAGGATGAAATCTGAGGACAGTTTGCTGTTGCCAGCCTTGTCTGGAGAATGGGAAACTGCTCTGGAACATGAGAAACTGCTCTGGAATGTGGGAAACTGCTCTGGAACATGAGAAACTGCTCTGGAACATGGGAAACGGCTCTGGAACATGGATAAACTGCTCTGGAACATGGGAAACTGCTCTGGAGAATGGGAAACTGCTCTGGAACATGGATAAACTGCTCTGGAACATGGAAAACAGCTCTGGAACATGGATAAATAAACTGCTCTGGAACATGGAAAACTGCTCTGGAACATGGAAAACTGCTCTGGAGAATGGGAAACTGCTCTGGAGCATGGATAAATAAATTGCTCTGGACCATGGGAAACTGCTCTGGAGCATGTTCCCCTTGCAGCTTTACCTCAGTATCATTAGGGACCTCTCTGTTTTTTCCTCACAAGAGATATCAGCTACTCATTCTTATTTTCCTTTGGACAACATCCCTGGGTAAGAACATGAGTACAGTGAAAAGGACAGGAAAAAGCAGGAAGCAATGTTCTTTTGGAAAAATGAAGATGAGTCTGCTGTGCCCTGTGAGCTGAACCCAGCCTCTGCTGTGAATCATGGCAGCTCCCTGTTGCACGTTGACCTTTTCATCATTATGCAGCTTGATTAGCTCTCTGAGCTGACTGCTTTCATGCAAGAATGAAATCAGCTACTTAAAAGACAAAAGATGAAAGCCACCAAAGTTGTGTCTCACATTCTCAGAGCAGGCAGGTTTCAGACAAGTGCCACCAGCCTGCCAGCCCTGGGAAAGTAAACACCTTTCAGTGCAGCAGGAAAGGACAAGTGAGGAGGAAAAAGCCTGGGAAGGCTTTCTGGAGGGATGATGTAGCTGAGAGCCAGCAAATTCACAGCTGAGTTCCCAAGGGATGAGCCAGTGCCAGGTCACACCCACGGGAGGACTCAGCAGACACTCCAAGGGTGGAATGAGAGGAAGGAGCTGCATTAGCAGCACAAAAGTGGTTGGAAGCACAGATGCAAATTCAAGAAATGCAGCAAAAATCTGTTTCAGAGACATTTAGAAAGATGCTGAGCAAGCACTTTCTACACCCCTGTCCTTGGAGCACTCACAACCAGAGGAATCCAAACATAGGATTGAAATTACTCCTTGAATAACTGCTCACCTGTGCTCACCTTCCACCCCTGTTCTGAGCCACCAGAGCAGGGAGAGGGCCAGGACCTCACCAAGATTTCCACCCCAACAGGGGCAAACAAAGAGAAACAATGAGAGACCTGCCCCAGACACAAACCTGCCAGAAATGCATCAGTTACTACAGCAAATTTTGGATTGATGCACAAATCCACACACACAGATACAGAGGAGCTTTACCAGTGTATCCATTTATTCCCCCCCAAAAAACTACCAGAGATGTGAAAGCTGTGCCAGCACTGAAAGGAGATGAAGCCCCTGGATATCATCAGACATCAACCACACAGCTCACCTGGAGAAGAGAAAATGCCAGGAGTTCTACAAAAAAAAAAACCCCAAAAGACCCCACCCCTCCAAAAAACCCAATCAAACACCAAAAAACTCAAACCAAACCCAGATTTGCATCTGGTCACTGCAAACCTCACTCCCAATCTGGCACCAGAGCTGGAAGAGCAGGAGAGGTTCTCCAAAGCCTGGTGAAAACAGCCTGGTTTCCCACAAGGATTTAAAATCAGAATTTAAAGCAAGCAGCCTTTGCCAATATGAGCAAGCAGTACACAGCTAAAATTCAGAGATAAAATTCACCATCTTTAGGCAATTGTGGAATTTGTTCTTGACTGGGTGTTGCTAAAGCAGTGTCCCCACAGAGCGTGGTGGAGACTCCACACAGGCTCTGCCACTCACAATAATTTGGTTTTTAAGCTTGATTAGCTGGTGCTGGTGATTAGAGAATATCTGGTGGCATGATGAAGAAGATCAGTGCAGCAGCAGAGGGAAGTGCAGGGCAGGAGCTGCTGCTGGCAGCAACCATCCCAGGGGATGCTGTGGGCACCAGGATGTGGCAGGGCTGGAGCAGAGCAGAACAGTCTTTTAAAATTACTTTTTTTCCATCCTTCAGATTCTCTCACACCAACCCACAAGCCCAGAGACGAGCACTGAGAACTCCATGCATCTATCAGCTCTATTTATTACCCAAAACCACAAGGATGCTTTAACAGTCCCTTTCACTCTGCTTCCATTAGCAAAATATTGGCACCACTTCCTCTCCCACTCCTCCAATGACAATTACAAGATATCCCCCTCCAAGTAGCTCTGTTTTTTAAAAGTACATTTTGCTAATATTTAATTTATACATCATTTCCCACATGTATTAGTAATAAATGTTTGGAGGCGGCAGACAGGAATCCAACAGGAAAGCATAATGCTTGCTGTTTACTAGGAGGCCTCATTAAAAAGACATCAAGAGCAAGGAAAATAAAAACAACCTTGTGAACCTTTGTAATTGGTCTCCAGAGAAACCTAACTCTGAGGACATTGATGCAGAAATGCCCCAGTGAGTGGGAAAAAAAAAAAAAATCCAGTTCAATCAGCCTTTTGCACCCCTCAGTTCTTAATTTTTTTTTTTTTTCAATTATTGTAACACACACTTTTTGTATTTTCTTACAGCTGTAACAGCTCTATCAGGTGTTTGATGTGGTGATATCAAATACTTAAATAATTATTAATCTCTCCCACCATTAATTATTTGCAAGGGCAGAATAACAAGAGGCATTTTCATAGAGTTTAACTTTTTTGCAGGGTCTCCTTTGGGGAAACTCTCCAATATTGGAGCCAGTTGTGTATTTTTATCACCTCTCCTGTACTAAAATAAAGAGAACAAGTGCAATTACAGTGGATAAATTTGTTATTTTAACTCGCTGTTTGCAGAACAAGAGCTGTTACATCAGACACATTTTTAACACAATAATGGCTCCATCCCCCTTTGAAATGAAAGTTAATTTGACTGGCTTTGCCCCCAGTTAGGCCCAGCTGTCACTGGCAAAGCTGAGTTTTTAAATCAAGCCCAGCCTAACCCCCCTAGTACCAAGCAGCCTTCCAAATTCATATTTAAAGCCAACAGGTCCCAGTGGCTCCTTTCAGATCCTTCTGGGCTTCCCAGAAGACTCATGAAAGTTGATTAAACTAAAAATTGCATTTCATTTTCCTGTTTTGTTTGCATTTAAATGGAGAAACTTGCAGCTGGATAATGGCCATATATTTCCTGTTGTACTTCCACTCCCAGCAATAAGTGTTTTGTCATGTTTTCTGCTGCTTGAAATATGAACTTCTTGCTCCAAATGCAGAATAGGACTGTGCAAACCTGAGCCTACAGCAAGACTTGCTAGAAATATTTGAGTGGTGGGATTTAACATCCAGCTAAGCACAATTATTTGTCATGTTTTCACTTGCAGGTGCACTTGGTGACCCCCCAAACATCCATTCCTCCCCCCCTCCCCATCTCCCAGATTATAAACCCTGTCAGAGGGCAGATTTTACAGGAAAACTTCAAAACCATTTCTCAGCCAAAACTGGATAAGATAGAGAATAGAATATGAAAAGCAGCAAGGATTTGCTCCATCACTGCTGAGCTCCAGCTGGGATCTGACTCATTAAGGCTGGAAAGGACCCCCAAAATAATGAAATCCATCCTTTGAATCCCCTGTGCCCACTAAACCACACTGGCAAGTGCCACAGCCACTCATTTTTCCACCACTTCCCTGGGCAGCCCATTCCATGTCTGCTCTTTCTGTGATGAAACTTTTCCCAAAACCCAACCTGAACCTCCCCTGGCACACCCTGAGGCTGTTTCCCCTTGCTCAGTCTGTCCAGCCCATCCCAAAAAAGCCTTGGAGCAGCAGCACCTCCAATCCCAGCTCTGAGCAATCCCCTCTCCTCCTCCTCAGCTCCCAGGGGGTGTGAGGAGTGTGTGACATCCCTTAAATTCAGTTTTTAAAGGGGGAAAAAAATGGAACCCCTGAAAGCAGTGATGAGATAAAGACACCCAAATTTGCTTCCATCCTTTTAAGAACCCATCAACTTTGGAGTTATTTATTGGCAGCTCTGGCTCTGCAGGAGCTCAGTGACACAAGGTGCTCCCCTGGAGAAGATTTCCATTGCATTTTGGCACATTTTGGGCCACTTCTGCCACACCATTTCTTCCCAGTAAAGACCTGGATCTTTAATCTCCCTACTCTCCTTGCCTTAAAAGGGCTTTTCCAGGTTTTTGAGGCTCCAGCTCTGTCCCAGGTGCTGCCAGGTATATCCCAGCTCTTGCCAAACCCAAGCAGGAGCAGCCCCTCTCCATCTCCCTGTGCTCTCATCCCATCTAGCACAGTGCAGCCAAAGCAGGAGTAAGGAAATGAGTTTAAGTTCATCAGAAATTTAATTTTTAGTGGTTTTTGTGACATTATCTTGGGTAATGAGCGTGGCTCCTGGGAAGGGCTGGGGAATTCATGCACTCCTTCTCTCCACAGGGCAGAGATGGAGGCAGTGCCATGATTATTTTCTCATGTTAAGCATCACCACAACATGATTATGCAGTTAACAATGAAAGAAAATCTATTTTCCATTCCAAATTAAACTGGGCAGCCTCTCCTGCTCTGCTCCCTCATGTTTTACACCTGGCATTAAGGTGACACCACAAGCAGCACAATTCCCACCACAGCCCCCAGTCCAGACCTTCTCACAAGTCTCTTTAAAAAAGAAAAATCACTCTAAAAACTTCCCTGACTATGCCAAATAATATGGAACAGGGATAGGAAAGCTGTGACAGCTCCCCACACCAACCCTGGACTCACAAGTGCTTCCCCAAACCAAGTTGTTAAATCTGTCAGTGCACAACTGCATTTATGGCTTCATAAAACCACACAGAGATAAGATAATTAATTATTTCCCACTAGAAATTGGTGATTGGCATGCATATGGTACCAAAAAATTAAGGTTAAATGACAACAAAAAGGAATAAGAAAATTAAGAGAAGCTTTCTAACTTTGTTTTGCAGCATCACCAAGAACATTCCTCGCCTTTGGCACTAAAAAAAAAAAAAGAACCAGGGTGGGAATTGCCACATTTAATCTGACTTTTTTTTAGACTAATTACTTTCCTGCAAGCAGAGTCACTGAAGTGCTCCCTCCTAACCCTGCCTTGTCTGGCACATCAACAGATGGGAGCAAAATGACTTCTGTAAATCAGAGCCCAGTGACAGCAGCGAGATTATCTCAGTTCTGGGAAACAATCTCAGGTACAGCTCACATTAGAATCTCGTTAGGATTTCTCCCTGAAATATTGCTTCACATCTATTTTGCAGTGTAATGGTTCCTAAAAACTTCCATGCAAAACGAGATCTAATCACTTCCTTCACACCTTCCCCTCGTTTGTTTAGAGGTCTAAAAATATCTTTAAAAATAGATGATGATCTATTGCAAGAGAGACTCCTCATTTTAATAACTTATCTTTAGAGACAGAGAACAGCAGCGACATACTAAAAACGTTCCAGCGAAATTTCAGAATTAGCAAAGCCCTGAAATATTTCAACTTTCCATTACATACCCTTAAATTTTGCAAGATGGGATTCAATTAAATCAGCTGCCACCCTCGACTCTGTAGTTGCCAAAGGCAGATTAAATCAGAGAAGGCAAAGTTGTGAAAAGAACCTTTAGGACTACGTCAAACATGAGAGAAAAGAGACAAAAGACCCTTTTTATTTGGAGTGCGAAGCTAAATTAGGGGACAAGATGAGGGTCATCAAATAAATTAAAAGCTGGTTTAAGTGGTGCTGCAATAATTACCTGGAGAGCTCTGTTATTTAGGAAATAAATTCTACTTACAATCCAAGCTTCCTTTGTGTTTGGCCAGTGCTACCTTGCATCCATTTGAGTTTAATTTCAAGGCACCACAGATTCCTTCTGTTCTTCTACCACCAGCAGTTCAAACCTTTCCTTCTCAAGCTCTCTGAGCTTGTGATGCAGCTTCAACATCCCCAGCAGCCCAAACCCCTGAGAAATCCACGTGTATTCACTGCTTTGAAATTATCAGAGGCCAAAAAAAAAAAAAAAAAAAGGAGAAAAAACCAATCCACTTCCTTGCTTTGTGTTGTATTTCAGAGAGTTTAAATGATCTAATATCCAGTTCCTTCTAAACGTACCACAAAGTGCTAAATGGGAAGAATTGCATTACTGCCACTGCTTAGATCTTGGCTGATAAGGTGAGCCTTGTACATTTAAAGTGACTTCTGAAAAAGCTGGTGCTATCCTGGCTCTGCTAATTAATAATTCATGGAGCCAAATTACAGCTAGAGAAGGATCCAACCCTTTTTACCAGCTCTTTCAAATTCCTCTGATTTATGTATGACTAAGTAGGAGACTGAGCAAAGGGGAAAAAAAAATTAAAACTTAACACTTCAGGTTGCAAATTAAACTGTTCTGTACTCAGAAAGGATGGATGGAGCAGGATATAAAAATGCTTCTTGGGAGAAGAGCACATGGAGAAAATTTTTGAACATACATTCATTTTATGAGATAAAAATAGCTTTTTGCAGCTACTAAAATTGGAGATATTTAAAACTGGCAATATTTATCACTAATGGGACTTGAGTGCCCTGGGAGTGCAAGACAACACATTAATATTTGTAACATCTTTATAACAACCCTCCTTCCATGTTGGCCTTGATGAATGGACTCATTTTTCCGCCCCTTGTAGCTTTATCCTCTCATTGTTAAAGACATTTTTATTGATCCATGTGCAGAACAAGATTCACCTAAAGACAAGGATCAGTAAAGGAATCCAATTTTGTTATTTTATTTCTTCCAGAGGAAAAAAAAAAAAAAAAAAGATGATTCAGAAAACGATTTCTTTCTCCATTTACCAAGCACACCCTAAGCTGACATTTTCAAAAGAGCCTAAAACTGTTCCATAGGCCCAAAAAAAACCCAAATAGAGGAGAAATCTACAGATCCAGGAGTATCCAGGGGCTTTCAGAAGTTTTTAGTCCAATGTGCCCTTTAATAGTATTTTTATTTAGAGCATTTTCTCCTGAGACACCAGCTGAGGAGATGCTCATACTCAGAGGAGCTGTGGAATTCCTGACTATTGCATAACCCAAATAAAAACCTCAGAAAACCTTAATTAATGCAGCTAGACCGTTTAATCTTTTTTAAGAATAAAAACTTTTATTTTTTTTTTTAAATGGTGCCAAGAAGAAAGAAACTTATTGCTTTGGTTTTCAGGGAAATGTGTAAGGGCACAATTTTCATAACTGTGGAAGTAATTAGGTCTTAAATTGAAGTTGAGCTTCCTAAAAGCCTAAGTTACTTTGAAAATTGTTCATTCCATATCACACATGATAATCTAGCATTTTTCATTACCACTATCTAATTATATCTTACTTGAGCTCCAACATCTCATGATAGGAAGTTATTTAAGCAGATAATTCAGGATTTTGGAGCTGCCCATGGTTGGCCACGTTACACAGAAATATTTACACCCACAAGTTTCCTTCAATGCAAACAGCAGCTAAAAGGTATCACAGCAGATTGTTCTGCTGCAAAACAAAATGATCCAAAATACCCCAAAATGATCTTTTGGAAAACAGCTCTAAGGATCTCCCAGAGGCAACTGCTCCATGTGTTAACCCTGATATTATTTTACTCCAATTTACACTGAAGGTGAGAGCATGAGAATGTTATTGGGAGAATTATGGAATCTTTAAATCCCACCCAGGGCCACCCCTGCCATGGCAGGGACACCTCCCACTGTCCCAGCTGCTCCAGCCCCAGTGTCCGACCTGGATTTGGGATCCAGGGGCAGCCACAGCTGCTTTGGGAATTCCATCCCAGCCCCTCCCAACCCTCACAGAAAAAATTTATTCCCAATATCCCATCTAACCCTGCCATTCCCTCCTGTCCTGGCACTCTCCATGTTTCCTGCCACCTCCCTTAAAATTCTGGAAAAGCTGCAATAATTGACTCCAAAGCTCCTCTTCTCCAGGCTGAACAATCCCAATCTTTGAATCCTTCCAATGTTGATTAATTACTGCACAAGACTGATTAATATTTTTACTTTTGTTTTTTATTTTCCACAGTGGATGTTAAAATCCTACAGTGTGTTGTCCACAGAGGTTGTGGAGTCCTTGAAGATGCTCAAAACTCAAAAGGGAAAAGTGTCTGAACAACCTGTCCTGCTTGGAACAGAAAGATGGAGCAGATGACCTCCAGATTCCCTCCAGCTACATTGTTTTATCATCCTAACAGCAAAACAGGCATGAAAATACCAAATGTTAGAGTCTGGAAGTGGAAATGAGCAGGAGAAGAGGTGGATGTACACAGACACTGTTCTGTGCTACAAGCAAACCAGTGAGACTTACTGTGAGCAGTTCATTCAAAGAACTTGAGCTCCCTCTCAGAGCTATTATTTTGATAGCAAATCATTTGATTTGTCACTAAAAGGTACATTTCAAATGGAAATTGTTTGTTGACACTAAGAGGAATCAACAACTTCCAGCACATGGAAATTTTCAGCAGCCTGGGGCACTTCAGTGAACTCAGATCCAGCTGTTGAATGAAATCCCCACTTTGTGTTTGGCCAGTTCTGCTCACACCAGAGAGCCACTGCAGAGAGCTGCAGGCTGAGCACACACAGCAGTTTGAGCATCAGGCTGATGGTTTGTTCCTGAGGGATGTGTGGGTGTCTCTGGAGAGGCTGGGAGTGCAGTTTAATTGCAGACAGAGCTGGGATGGAGAGGGGAGCTGCCACACTCCTTAGCACAAAGACATGGCAGAGACCCCTCCTCACTGAGCCCAGCACCTCAGCCTCACTCAAACCCTGGTGAATTTCGATGTAGAACTGTATCAAAAGCTGTTTGGTTTTTTTTTTTTCACTCACAGTTTGGTTTGTGCCCTGTTTTCCCTGCGGGTCTCAGGGCACCCAGCACACACCAGGGCGTCTCTCACAGCCCTAATTAGAAACTCTGCAATTGCACTTAGCCCCACTCAGTGGGATGGGAGATGCAGAAAAGATCACTGGGAAGATGCAGGTGTGTGGTTTAAGAGCCTCTCTACAGCCTTCCATTTGATCAGCCTGCACAAACACACCCTGCAGCTTGGGCTGTGCAGGATTTCTCACCCCAACAGTCACATAAAAGAACCCTCTCCTCAAGCTGAGCTTTCCTAGGCCAGACACACGGACTGCGTGTTCAAAACAAATGTTTCAATAGCAAAATCACTTTTTCCAAAGCTGTTAGGTCCTCAGTGAGCTCCCAGAAGAACCTGAGCAGCCCAAAAATCACTTGCCAGCATCCTCTGCTGTGCTGAAGCACCTCTGAACATTTCTGGTGTCATCCAGTTATTTTAATTTATCCCAAAGTCCTAAAAGCCAGCACTAAAAACGAGCAAGGCTCTCAGCATGAAAAAGTACATCCTAAACAACAAATACAATGTATGTAAATACCAATCCCCTAAACCAATTTCAGCAGCTTAAAGGTATTGCCATCAATCACACCATTACAACTGCAGTTTAAAATACCATCAGAAACTTCTGGAAATAGAGTTCTGTACTTTCTGCAACTGCTGCAACAAATTTCTGATCATTTTAAAATGAGTTATTATTTAAGCCTAATAAAAATCCTGCTCTAACACAATTGTCTTTTGAACTGGCTAAATCAGCACACAGGCCAGGGCAATAATATTTGTTTTCAGTAAGAAGTTGAAAGCAAAGTCAGAAGAGGGAATGCAAAAAACAAGCACATGCAAATTTTAAAACACAGCTGACACTCCCCAAACTATTTAAATGTGTTTTTTGTCTTTTCCGTATGAAAACAGAATTGTGCAGAAAAAATGAAGAAGACAGGAGGAAACCCATAAGGCCCATTAACTTCTCCACACACCTTCCATGAGGCCAGGCTGCTCAAAACTCCCTCAAATCTCCAGCTTTAATAAAATTTAGCTCTTTTAGAGTGAGGATATACCAAGGGGCACATCTTTCCCAGCCACAGCATCTGGCAGAGGTGCAGCTGCACTGCTGTAACTTTTCTTCCTAAGCCCAGATATTTTTTTCATGTGTAACAATTGTTAAAAGTCACTGATAACTTCCAGTTTTTTCTTTGCTCCAAGTCTGAGAAGCCTCCAGTAACATCCTGAGTATAAACTCTAAAAATCCAGGTAGAGCTGTCCGTCAGTTGACCCTGCTATTTCTCAGAGAGCATTAGGCAGACTGGCAAAAAGCCACATCCAGTTTGAAATGTGCACTGAAAATTTCCTCTGTCAGATGAATCTTTAATCTATTTATAATCTCCAATGCTTCCTCTAAACAGCACTCCATGTCTTACCTTGTATCATTTTCCACATAAATGCCATGCCACAGAGCTGAAACATATGTCCAAAGAGAAAAGTGGATTTCATTTTGATTTTTTTAAAGTGAAATGGTTGAGAGATTGACCTTATTATAATTTGATCTCCAGTCATTATTACCAGAACAACTCAAAAGCAATTCCTGTCATCGTCCCTGCTGCAGAGTGTTTTGGAAACCAGGGCCCTGCTACAGGAAAACAATTCCTCCCTTTCTGTGCACTTGATCAGAAACTCAGGATACTGACAGAAATTAGTGCAGATCTTCTGATGCTTCTTTTAAACATTAAGGGTTTTCAACTCATGTTCTTGTTTGGGTAATTAACATCATTATCTGGAAATGCTTCAGACAGTAATGGTTTATCTGAACCAGAATCACAGAGTGTTGGGAGGGATCTTAAAGCCCATCTCATTCCCATTTCCCATGGCAGGGACATTTCCACTGTCCCAGGTGCTCCAACCCCAATATCCAGCCTGGGCACTGCCAGGGATCCAGGGCAGCCACAACTGCTCTGGAATTCCATCCCAACTCCTCACACACTCACAGGGAGCAATTTCATCCCAATATCCCACCCAACCCTGCCAGTGGAAACCAACATTGGGGCAATTCCCATTCCCATCCCTCCCCAAGGACAGCAGACACACAGAAATTGGATTTCCTTGCACAAACCCCCCTCGTGTCTGGTGGTGTCAAAACGAAGTAAATTAACAACAAACAAGTTCCCAATGACAAAGAGCTTTTCAACAGCCCACAATAGCACTTATGTTCTTTCAGAAGCTACAGAAACTAACAAAGGCAATACGTGCTGAACTCCCCCATGATTATTTATGACCTGTTTTATCTATCTGATTATTCACCATTCACAGGAACCAGATTTTCACGGGGCTCCTTACACTGGGTGCTCATTCAGCAAACTGCTGTGGGTTTAATTCTCATTTCTTCAAACTCCACAGGATCACAGCCGGTCCTGGAGTGGAACTTTGAGCAAAACCCTCACCTCAAACCTCTGCAAACACAGCAGGACCCACAGCAGGCAGGCTCTGAACAAACTCAGCATCCCATTAGTGTCCTTTGTGTTCCTCACACCGTGCTGCTGTCCCTGATGCTCTGATAAGGGCAGCAGCTCCATTTGGTGCCTATCAGATAACACAGATATCAGGGGGATCTTTATCTGCTCTGTGTAATCTTTATCTGCTCTGCAATGCCTGGGATAGGGCAGATCTGGAATTTGAGAGTTCTGCTGCTACTTTGGCAATTTTAGTTACTTAGCTCACAAGGATGAAAAACACTGACATGAAAATGCCTGACATCTCCTTTTAGGGTGCTTTAAAGGAGAATTTTTTATTATTATTGTTTTTTAAACTATTGAATCACTTAATATGGGCTTGCAAATAGCAATAAACTTACTATAGACTATACATCAAATTCTTGGAGTAGAGCATGTTATAAAAATGGGCAGCTGGGGGTTGAACACCTTTGATGTCCTTTCCAACCCTGGGCCATTCCATGATTTTTTTATGATTTTTGAGGAGGCAGCAGCTCCTCCTGTGTAGGACAGGAGAGTGAGGCATTTCCCCGTGTTGGAAATGTAAAAATCCTGGCAATGACACTTGACTGGAGAGGGTTGGGTTTGGGATTTTTAAATTTACCCCAATTTGCTCCCTGCCCACTAAACCAGAGCACAAAATCCACTCATGTTTTGAACTCTTTTGAACATTTTTTTTGCTCTGAGCTTTTGGACAACCACTAAAAAGGAGGCAGTGAATGGAATAATACTGATCATCTCCTCCCTGGCCCCTTCCCTCATTTCATATTTTCTAAAAATGGTGAAGTTTAGTCTGCTGAGGACTGTAAGGTCTAAGTTTCCCTCACTTGGACAAAGTTTGGGACAGCAGGATTGTCTGAAGGAGACACAAGGGCAAAACTACTCAAATATGAAAAGAAACTCAAAGAAAAACTGATTTACTTCTCACTTTGATATTCTTATGGAGACACACAAATGGATCTCAGTTTTTATAGGCTTTAAGGGTAACACATCATGAAATTCAGTCTTTCAAACTGAATTTAAATGCATCCCTAAATTATAGAAAAAAGGCTTTTGTTCCCATAAGATGGCAATCAAAACCAGACTCACTAAATAATGTGGCTGCTATGAGACTGGGCAATTTTATTTCCAATACAAAAGAATCCTTCTTATGCAAAAACTTTGATTAATTATTTTGCATCAGGAAGAACGAATCTCTTTAATTGTAGCAAAAAAAAAAAAATCATTATAGATTAAAATGTCATTTTAAGTAAGACATTATGGAACCAAAAGATCATTTCTGCTCTTTCCAAATTAAGAATAGAAAACTAAAAATTAAACTGTAAGTAAAATGCCATATATTGCCTTGGAATGAGTTTCCAATAATAGTATCTACTTTATATTGGTACAAACAAACTTTGTCTTAATTAGATTGACCTTTCAAAAGCTTCTCAGGCATTTGAGAATTGTAAATACTTTTAGTCTGATTCATTCACATTCCTGTTTGCTGAAAGCTTCCAAACACAGAACTGGGGCCAATTCCCTGGGTCCTGCAGCTCTGCTGGGACCAGGCCAGCCAGGCCTTGCAGGAATTTCATCCCTTCTGCCTCCACCAGGCCTGGGGAGGGGATTTGGGGCTTGGCTGCACTTTGGAAGGGTTGGGAAATCCAGCAGGAGCTGTTCACAGAATGGCAAAATAGTTTGGGATGGAAAGGAGCTTAAATCCCACCCAATGCCATGGCAGGGACACTTCACTGTCCCAGGTGCTCCAGCCAAAATGTCCAAGCTGGGCAGTGCCAGGGATCCAGGGGCAGCCACAGCTGCTCTGGGAATTCCATCCCAGCCCCTGCCCACCCTCACAGGGAAGAATTTCATCCCAACATCCAATCTCACCCTGCAGAACACTAACACATCCACATGGATGAGCTGCAGATTGTCTCTCAGAGCAATTTCCTTTTATTGATGCTGAGCTTGTCCTTGCTGGAACAAGGATGTGAATTTGATCTAAGGGAATTTATTTCAGCAGTTTATGATGCTGTTTCACAGTGTGGACCTCCCACGTCAGAGGATAAGAGAGCTCATGTTTCAATGCTCAGAGCTGCCATCTCTGCCTCCACCTCTTCTTCCAAGTGACCACTGCACAATCCCTGTGACCAGCCAGACAATAAATAATTGATCTTCAGCAAATGACTGTGTCCAGAAAGGCTGTAGAATTTGGAATAAAATGAACAACACTCAGTAACAAACACCAGACTTTTTCTGCAATGAAGAACAAGAAAACAAGAGGCTGAGCCTTAAAAATATTCCTTGAACACACAGCTCCAGCCTTATAAACCCAACACAGCCCTGGCCAGGCTGACACCTACATGCAGATATGTGCAACCTTCCCTTCCAAAAGTCACTCTTCTCATCCCAAGGAATCCTCCCTGCCAGCTGTGCTCACCTGCACAGGTAGCAACCCCTCACTCTCTTTCACCACAGAAAACCTCCTCCAGCTCCTGGCTGTTCATTTGAAACTGCCAATTTAAAACCTCTCTCTTACCAACTTGAGCTCTAACTGGACTACAGAGACTGTGAGTGTTCCTGGCAATAAAGGAAGATTAAGGCTGGGAAGGACAAGCAAGTATCATAAAAATAACAGTGTGTAATTGGGCAGCCTCCCATGGTTGGGTAAGAGAAATGAGCAGGTCAAGCAATTGAGAACCAGGAGAAATGACCTTAAAAAGTTCTGTCTGGGGACAGGCTGCCAATGGTCTCATCAGCATTCAGCTCCACTGCCACAGTCTGGAGGAGGAAACATAATGCAGAAAATGGAAAGGAGGGAGATAGAGGAGCAGTGGGGAGAAAAACATCTTTCTTCATTCAGCCAGGGAGGGGATGGGAACCAGCCGGCCGCAGCCGTTCCCCCTTTTCCTCCTTTTTAACGAGTCCTCTGCTCTGTGACCCACCCACTAATATGTTTTCACTATCACATATAATCTTTAAGAAGGCAGATTAGTGACTTATAAAGAAAACAGCTGGGGGAAAAGGAGCTGTCAGGTCTTTTACTGCCCATTTCAGTTGTTTCACACCAACTGAGAGGGGTTTTGGGTGGGATTTTCAACAATCCAGGAGCTCAATGATTTTCAGCAAGAGCAGAACACCAATTTACCTTTTATGTCTTTGAAAAAAAAAAATCCCCTTTTGCTTGTAAGCTCTTCAAGACAGATTGTGCTTTTGGAGGTGTTTATACAGCTCCTTTGGCATCTGGGTGTTACAGCAACATAAAGTGATATTGAGAATTGGTTATTTGCTGTCATCCAGCTTTTCCATCAGCTTTTTTACAGCTTTTTATAATGGAAAAAGATGTGGGGGGGAAGGGCCAATTTTGGAAATGTATACATAGACACAGTTTTCATACGTGTTTACAGCTTATCACTGAGAAACTAAAAGCTTCCAGAATTTATGTTTTCCTCAGGATTCTGTTCTTCAGCCATGATATTTTTGCCAGGAGCTGAAATCCTCCTGATCCCCCTTCCACACACAGAGTAGCACACCTTCCTCAACAGACTCAGGTGTAATTAGGATCTCTGAGGTACCACCTCCAGTTTCCAATTTCCATTACTTCATTAAAATGAGCTCATAATTAGACAATGATATTAATATTGGAGGCTGGGCTAGCTGAATGTTAAAGGATGCATCCCTGGAATTGTCCCAGGCCAGGCTGGACAGGGATTGGAGCAGCCTGGGATAGTGGAAGTGTCCCTGCCCAAGGCAGGGGGTGGAACAGGATGGGATTTAAGGTTCCTTCCAACCCAAACCATTCTGGGATTCTCTGATTCTTCCAACAGAATCCATTCTGGTATTCTACATATGAATAAAGACACCAGCTCAAATTTCCTCATGGCTTCCATCTCTTATTGTGTAAGGGGTAAATATCAACAGAAACACTGGCAGAGCTTCTTGCCTTCAAATCCACTCATGTTCTGGCCAGAGTTTGGATTCAAACCTCCAGATAAGGACTGGTGCTGAGCCTCTCATGCACTGACTTATTCACACCCTGAGGTTTATTCCCCACACTGTTGCTCCAATGACATTAAAAAATGATTAATTTTCAGCAGGGATCAGCACTCAAAGAAAACACTATCCCCAGATGAAATAAAAATGCAAAAAGCCAGAATCAAATATTCCTCCCAGGCAGGTTCCCTGCTCCTCTGCTCAGGTCAAAGACGAAGACAAGCTGTGGGAGGTAAAACCATATCTGCTGTGCCATATGTCACCCCACCGTGTCCTCAGACCACTTATCTCTTTCAAATGTCATTAAAAGTGACTATATTGGAATAGATCTGAACATCACAGCATCTGCTGTGCTCCTGACCCGTGATATTCAGGGCTGCAAGACTTTCACTGATGTGCTTGGAAAGAGCTCACTCGTGGGTGCACAGGACTGAGAGATGACAACAGCCCTCAGCTCTCATCAGAGAGGAAGACACTCAGGAATTCACAGAAATCTAAATAAAAAGTTACATATTTCACTCCAGATGCTGCACGAGTCTCTCCCATGCCACTCATCCAACGCCTGCCTGCAGCTAACTCAGGTTGTGAATTGTTAGCAGCATTTCTGCACTGGTTTCATATTAATAAACCACAATCACATGAGGCATTTGCTCCCAGCACACTGATATACCTGTGTTTAATTTTTCACAAGGATTTCAACCAAGTTTATGGCTGGAATTGGTGCAAAATCTAAAGAGAAACAGCTGGGCTATTTTTCCTGTGTTACATCCTAAACCTATTGTGCCCTACATGTCAGTGCTGCCATGGTGGGCACTTAGTCCTCACCTCCCACATTTTCCTGGCATTTTATTCTTTTCTTTTTTTCTCCTTACACTCACAACACACCATTTTTTTTGGAAGTCTGGCCACAATGTAAGAGGCATGAGATGATCAAGCAAAATACTTTGCTTTTAATGTTTTTAATGTTTTCAGCTCTACAGGTGAAGGGTGAGTAGCAATTTCTAAGGTCTCTCCATTTGCTCCCAAAAACCTCAAAACACCCCATTAGATTTTGGAAGGGCTCTAAGCTCAAGTGGTTGGGGAAGCAAAACTGTTTACATTTGAAAAATGACCAGGTTGAAAAGCAAGAAAAAAGAATTGCCAAAGTTCAAATATGAAAACATTACAGCATGAAAGGAGGTTTCTTACTACTGATCTCTGCTTCAGTTACATCAAAACATTAATTCAGGCTGAATTTTCAGCCAGTGCAAACAAGTAGGAAAAACAAAAAAAAAACCCCACAAGGCCAGATTAAATTCTTCATTGCAATGAAATCTGCAGCCAGGATTCATCCAGGCCCATTTCATCCCAACATGATTCAAAACACTTTACATCTATACAGGAGGGTTTGTCCACAAGCTTAGGAAGCAATATATGAAGTATAACCTACATTAGTTTGAACTTCAGACCAGACTAATAAAAAGTCCATCCTAAGTTTATTGGCATCATCTTATCCTTGCCAAAAACACACAGTAGGCACTTGATAGCAAAATTCTCACCACTGACCTTCCTAAATTCAGCCAGAAGAGGCTCCATTTCATTAGGATTCCTATTAAGGCAATAGAGCCCAGCTGTAAATTACTGGTTATTACCAAATTAAATGGTACAGAACGGATTGTTTCTGGGAGCTCTGCTCCACTGCTCCAACTCCCTCCCCTCCTTGTCAGGCCAGGCTGGAAGGGATTGATCACCCAGCACTGCAAAGAATTAATCTGTTGTGGTGTTACCCAGCTTGAGAGCTCAAATACAGAATTAAGAACAAATATATTTGCTGTTTGCAGGAGGTGCTGATCACCAGGATGTACCTCACCCTGCTATGCTGCTATTTATTGGTGCCAATTGTTCTGGGCATCTTCCCATCAGAGGAGCTTGGATAGGTTTGGAAAAATAAAACTCTGAGGTCAAGGCATTGCTGCTGTCTGCTGGGGATGCTGTAACTCATCTGGGATATGGGAATTCCCACACCAAAACTGGGACCATCAGACCAGGATGCTGTGATGGCACAAAATGGCACCAGGATGGGCATTGCCAGGCACAAAGCCAGAAAGATCAGAAGTCAGCTGGGGGTTTGGACCTAAAGGAAAAGACTCTACAAAGGACTATGAAAGCACCCAGAAAACTGCCAGGGTGGTTTGGTGACAGCTGAGAGAGCACCAAGCCAGGGGAACATCATTGTGATGCTACTCAATGTTTTATTGGGGCTCTGGACCTTCCAGTTTCTGAAATCATCCCCAATTACTTCATTGTTTAACCCAATTTGTCTGTATGACACCCCCAAATCACACTGCATGACTTTTGAGGTTTGCAAACTCTCTGCTGTGGGTCAAGGCCACGTGCAAGGAAAAAAAGGGAAACCATCATTAAGGATTCCATTCCATGTTCTATTCCATAAGGATGCATTTCCTATTCATCAAATAAAAATAATAAACCCCCTCCCAATCCTGGTAAGTAAAACATTACTTTACTCAGAGAGAAGATTTCAGGAGGGGCTATAAATATTGGAATATTTTTATATGACAGCATTATTTCCCTGGCTGACTTTTCCCTTCAGATACATCTTTTCTTTTATCTTCCCTTGGTCCTTTATCATACTATAAAGATTAATTTTGAATTTCTGCTGATTGTATGATCTTGGACTTGACGAACAAAAACCTCTTTTATGGGAGATATTAATATTCACAGTGACAGCCCTGAACTTCCACTTGCAGAAAGGTTTAATAATTTTCTAAAACCTCTTGATTTTGTCACAATGACTTGTATTCAGCCTAACTTTTCTCCTTGTCTTGAGCTACGTCATTTACCTTGAACCTTGTCTGGGTAATAAGCACGAGCCAAATCCCTCATTCATCTTGTCACTAATTGCAATTTCTTTCCCTATTTTTCATAACAGATAAGTTTTGTGCAGAGCAGAATCTGGGGAGAGACGTGGTGTGAGAGCACAGTCCATGCAATCCCACTGTCCAAACTCAGCATCTTTAAAAGTGGGAAAGGTGAGCTAGGAGCATTCCAGGTTTTCCCAATTTGGGATTTTACCCTCCTTCTAGGGATAGCCAGGAACTCCTCTGGGGTATCAGCCAGGGAAAGCTCAGCTCTGAATAAAATTTCAAGCAGCAGCTGCCTTTGAAGTCTGACTCTTTTTGCCAGACCAAGCAGAGCTTCAAACTGAAGCTCCTTCCCCCAAACACCTGGGGGCAGGTAACCCCCCTTCCAGAGAGGGCTCCTCACAGCAGGAACCCAAGGTTCAAAAAAATCCAGTGAACAGTTTCTCTGATTAAAATGTCCCACTTAAATAGGTCGTGAGCTTTTGAAGGGAGATGAAAAGCCGATGGGAACAAGTGTCATTGACAGCTCTCCTCCACTGGAGTCAGAAAATGGCATTTCTTTCTTGAGGTGAAGTAATTTGTTGGCAAAGATTAGGGGAAAAAAAATTATTTGGGCTTGGAGGGAAGAAACTGGCACAAGCCCAGCAGTGTTCTATATTAAGGGAATCAGCTTAAAACTGGATTTGTTTGGCAGTGCCAGATCCAGAGTGGGTGAGGATGTGCTGCCTGCAGGGACCCAGGGGTGCATCCAGCCAGGGCTGAGAGCCCAGGGTGCTCTTCCCCCACTGCCCCAAAGGGTCCTGCTGATGGCACAACACCCCACCAGACACTAAACCCAGATTCTTTCCCAAGCCACATTTATCCTGGGTGTTTATCCCAGGCAGAAAGCAGGGCTAGAATTCCACTCAGCATGACAAATCACACTCTGAACTTCTAGTCTCTGCTGATGTAGCACTGATAAAAAAGCTTTGAAGCACTGTCTAAATATTTTGTTCCTTAAAATATTTAATAATCTGCTCATTTCTTATTCTGTCCTGATCAAGAGATTCTCTCAGTAAATTGCAGGAGTGGAGCTGCTTGCACTGGGCACAGCCAACTTCCAGCTTCAGCTCCAGTGGCTTTGATCTCTTTTTGTTCCATTGCCATTGGTAACACTGGTTTTTCTCCCCCCAGCCCTCATTTGTGCCTTGGGTGAGTATTGATGAGGGTAAGAGGATTATTCCCCAGCTGCATCCCCCCACCTGCTCTCCCAACACTTGGCTTTCAGGGCTTTGTGCACCTACCCTGGGCTCAGTCCTTACAAACAGGGATAATCTGCTTCCTCAAGGCTTGTTTCTGTCTTATTTGAAGACAGCTGTAATTAATAATCTCCTTTTAAGGGCCTAATTTCTTTTTAGTTAAAGCCAACTTTCATCTCATTACTAATCTTCCTTTTATTTTAAAGTCAACTTTCATCTCATTACTAATCTCTCTTTTATTTCAAAGGAGGCTCTAAAGTTAGAGAGTGAGCAGACATCTGTAGAAAATAATGACATCTGTGGAAATATTTAATTGCAATTTTTATATGAAAAGTTTTTGTCTGACTTCCAAATAACTACAGATCTATGCAGATATTAATGTTCAGCAGACCCTTCACCCCTCCTCACCATTTCTCTGTGCTTGCTGACAAAAAAGCCTCTATATTGTGGGGTTTTTTTGCCATTTTATTTCACTCAGATATTTTTTTACCACTTCCCCATACTGGGATAAGTATTTATTTCACCCTGCAACATTTGTGGGATTGAAACAGGAATTTCTTAGGTTGGGAAAGATCTCCAAGACCATTGAGTCCATGCCCCATCCCCACCTTGCCCCCAGCCCAGAGCTCTGAGTGTCACCTCCAGGTGTTTTTGGGACACCTCCAGGGATGGAATCCAAACATCCCTGAGCATTTCCAATCCCTGAGCACCCTTTCCATGGGGAAATTCCAGCCTGAGGCCATTCCCTCTCCTCCTGTCCCTATTCCCTGTTCCCAGACCCCAAATCCCCCCAGCTGCCCCCTCCTATCAGGATGTGCAGAGCCACAAGGTCCCTCCTGAGTCTCCTTCTGGCAGACTAAAATACAATATTCTACATCTATCTAATATTAAAAACCTGTTCCACCACTTGGTGAAGTTGTAGGGTATTTTGTCATGAAGAGACACAACAACCCCCTCTCCTCCCCCCACCCCAGAAATTGCTCCTGTAATTTCTTACATTTCAATTTCTGTAAGATTAAATGTGTCGCATCAAAATTGTCATTGACCTGAAGCTGGCTGGTTATCTGCTATGAAGGTGGTATTTTAATTACCAAAGTTAATTACCATCTCCATGGAATGCAATCTCCTAACTTCATGCAGTTGTAAAATAGGAAATGGAAAGTACAAGCGATGCAAAATCCACAGAAGGTCTACACAAAAGCTTCTGTATGACTAATTGGTCTGAAATTTAATCAGTTAAATTTCTGTTTCATGTTCCTTTGATAAGATTATCTTAATTACTTTTTACAGTATCTAAGTAGGAAAGATAAAGAAAAAACAATCTGCTGAAGGGGAAAACTAATTCATAAATCTAAAGGGAGAGAGGAAAATAAGGGGAGGGGGAATACACAGCTGTTGATTAGGCCACAAAAGCTCCAATCTTGTACTTCCAACACTTGATGTTTCAGAGTAGTCAGGAATATATAAAAGCCTCAGAAAGCTGAGCTTCTACTCAATCAACTTGCACAGTGGTTTTGGTCCTCATCTTCTTTCAAAGGTTCCATATGTAAACTGGTTGTAGACAAATATGAGAAAATCAGGGCAGGGATCATACAGCCCATCAAGGCTGCCCTTGTGAGGTGCTAATACTGCTCTGACATTTTATGTACTTTATATGGTGGTTTTACAGTCTTTACCATCCAGAGCAAAACCATTGCAGAATTAGAGACTCAAAAATTGAAGAGAAATTTCCTCTGCAATATCAAAGGTCTGGAGGGACTTAACCTCACAAGTGGAGAACTCAAAGGCATTTTGATTTTTACCTAATCTGAGGCTAAACCAAGATTCCTCACAGATTGGTTTGGGTTGGGAGGATCTTAAATCCCATCCCATTTCACCCCCTGCCACGCAGGGACACTTCCCACTGTCCCAGCTCCCAGCCCCAATGTCCAACCCTGGACAATTCCAGGGGCAGCCACAGCTTCTCTGGGAATTCCCACCCCTCCCCACCCTCACAGGGAAAGATTCCTTCCAAAATCCCATCTGTCCCCTGTCACTCCAGGCCTTGTCAAACCTCCCTCCCTCCCTTTCCCCATGAGTCACACTTAAGTCCAGCAGGACCCAAATCACTCCAGGGATGCCTTTCCTACCAACAGCCAAAGTCAGCCCAGAGCAGGCTCAGGAAAATCATCTTTGCATGTGTCTCTAGAACTCTTCATACATTGAAATGCCACATCAATTCTCATGCTGCTGTAACATCCCCCAAACTGCAGCAGGGAGGAGGCAGCAGCACAAAGCCAGGGCAGGGCACTGGGAGGCTGAGTGCCAGGAGAGCTGAAAAACTGGGGATAACATCATAACTGGGGATAACATCATAACTGGGGATGGCAAGACTGGGGATGGCAAGACTGGGGAAACTCCCTGTCCCTGCCCCGCAGGAGCAGCCACAGCTTCATTTTCACCCCTCACTGCTCCTTGCTCCCCTCTCCATCATTCCCCTGCTGGATGCAGAGGTGACAGGTTTGGGGAGCTCTCTGAGCACCCATCTCCCAACCCTCCTGATACCTGCTGGGAATGAGTGGGTGTGGCACAGGGAAGGGAGGTGCCCCCACACCTGGAGGAGCTGCACCATCCTCCCTGCCTGTGGAACAGCCATGGATGATCCCAGTACCTGCTCAAGGGAAGGTGTCCTCACCCATGGGGGTGGGACAGGATGGTCTTTAGGGTCCCTTCCCACCCCAGCCATTCCAGAACTCAATGATTACATCATTCCAGTGCTATTTTAAAGGAGATTTGGGATCATTTGCCCCCCAGTTCACCTCACCAAGCCAGCAGGCACTGTGCTCACAGGGTGCTTTAACACATCTCTATGGATTCATTCCCTTCTCCATAAAAATCCAACTGTGGATTAATTCCCCTCTCCATAAAAATCCCTGCAAGCTTCTGATTTTAAAAATACATTGTTTTCTCCTCCCTTCAGCTATGAACTCTTGTGCTGCAGCCAAATCAAGTGACTTAGTGCTATGTAAAAGCTGTTCATTTTTAATTTGATAGAAGAGGTTCATTGTTTCAAAATGTATGGTTTTGATAAGTGTGATTTCTGTGAAATTAAAACAGAGTAAAATTAATGTCTGCAGTTATTTCACTTCAATTATGTCAGCTTTACATCTGCATAAAATATTGTTTTCATTCCTCTTTAGCACAACACATAATAAGGCTTTGTATTTTTAATTTATCTGGAGGAAAAAATATGAAGGTTCTGCAGCCATGTGGAGAACTCTGTTAAGAGTAATTTCAGATTTGCATTCATTTAGCTGAAACACAAGAATGTGGACTGCCAGAATTTGTCTTACAATGGAAGTCTGCTTCTTTTTCAAATAATACTTAATTTATAGGATTTTAAACCTACACTCCTTGGGGAAACAGCCACTTGAAGTCTGTTCAGTATTGCTGTAGGTCTCATCCTGTTATTCCTTTTCTTCTGTGGTAGAAATAAGAGTAGGATATACTTTAAATTTAAAAGATTAGACAAAAAATAACCCCCCTAAGATGTCTTATCCAATCTCTGAACTCCAAGGGCTGTTTTCACCCATACTCAAGGATATGGAGCAAAGTCCTCTCTCTCTAAAATTAGATGAAGAGACCCTGAAAGAACTCGAGTCTAATTACACTGCAGACCTCAAGTGCCAACTGGAAGTGACAAGAGACACACTGTGATCCCAAACTTTTGCTCTGCCAGTACTAGAAACTACAGAGAGAAGAGCTTGTTGAAGTGTTGCATTATAATATTTATTTAAGAAAGAAATTGAATCCTGGAGACCTTCGAGCTGCCTCGCCCTCCTGGGATTTCTGCTCCCTGTGATAATTAACAGAGATGGACTTAACCAATGGACCCCTGTCCTGCTGCTGTCCACAGGCAATTTAGGAGTGGGATAAATTGCTAAAACTCCATGTGAGCTGGCACTGCCACTGACTCCCAGCACTGCTCTCAGCTGCTTTGATTCTCCAGACACGTAAAAGACAGGAGTTATGCATTAATTACCATCCAATATTCTTAATCAACATCAACTATCAAATTCTTCGTCAGGCTCTTGATCACAAACTTAATCATGCCTAGCCCAAACTGCTTCACTCTGTTAAGTGGCATTCATTAAAAGTCTCTGCTACCACATCATCAGGCACTTCCCAAGCCTGAGACTCTGTGACAAACAAGGAGCAGCTGAAGCAATCACTGTTGGGCAAAGATGGCATTAATTAAAGAGGATGGACATTGAACTTCACATGAGCCAAGCAGCTCAAGAAAAGGGAATCTGAAGCTCCAGCTGCATCATTTATCCATTATGAGATGTTTTGGAAGACTCTTGTGATTCCTCCTGCTCTAGCAGAGAGAGGATAAAACTGATGAAGATGGAAGGTAGCAGTGAAAAACTAAAATATCTCTTTGTTCAGTTATGAAAGGTAACAAGTCCTTCTCAGAGTAGGGAATAATTGGAAGAGCAATTAGAGCTCCCTTGGGATGTTTAGGCACATCTCATTTTAAACACTGAGTTTTGTTCCAGTGTGTTCCCACTTCAGCACACGACAGCTCTGAGCAGAGCTGAGGGTGGCTGGGAGCTCCTCTCCCAACCCACACAACTGGAATTGTGTCTCCTGCTGCTGGAACAGTCACTGTTCCCTCTCCACATCCCAGCTGAACTCCCTGGATCCCAACAGGATCCGTGGCATGGCAGCATCCTGCAAGAAATAAAGTTTTATTTCTCCCCAGAGTTTTATGGGAAGAGGACAGGGCAAACACATTTCGTTGATCATTTGGTATTTCCAAACAAAAGGCACAAATAGATGCAATCCTAACCCATCAAAATGTACAATGAGGTAGGAAGAAAATCAGGCATTTTTTTCTTCTATCAAATGCAAGTAGAGAAGTCTCAAACAGACAGTTTGGAAATCCAAGCTGACTGTTCTGTAAATCCTCCCAAGTCTATAAAACAACACCAGGATAAGGTGTCCATTATGACACATAAGTATTTAATAAAACTTTGAATCAGTTTTTCTACAAATTGATAAATAAATAAATAAATAAATAAATAAATAAATCCAGTGGGAAAAATACCAAAAAAAATGTTGACAACTGAGAAATTTCCATTAATCCAACACATGATATGTTCTAAACACAAGTGAATTCCTTGGACAATTATGAATGAGTCCTTACTACCCAAGTAACAATTCTTTCAACATTCATTAAAAGATTTCTGTCACTCAGAAGTTGTAGAACAAACGGAATCTGCAGGCTTTGAAAATTAAATGCAAACTTGTACCTGCTTTATTAGAGAGATGTTGTAATCAATAATAGAATTGAAGTTTAAAAGCACAAGGTCTCCTCTGACAGCAGAGCAGCTTCTTCCTCCCCCTCCCTGCCCCAGCTGATGTCTGATCCACGACATCTCTGGTAATAAGAACCCCTGTCTGCCAAAGGACAGACATCTCCAACTATTGATTTCTTTTTTATTCTTTTTTTTTTTTTTTTTTTACATATCAAGTACCTGGGTAGGTTTAACAGTGCTCCCTCCCCCCGTTTTGTACGTGCAGAGTCTGATCTCCCTTTCAAAGCTGAGTCTTTTATCAAAGGAAAGCTGGTTTGAGTTGGTTCTGGAGAGGTGTTATCTCCAAAGATCACCCATCCCTGATCACCCTGGCTCATTAACTAATGCATAGTGATGACACAGCCTAGTGACACTGATCTTTCTGCTCCCAATCACATGGCCAGTCGTTATTTTTGTCATTAAAGTTCTCACTGGGGAGGATCTTCAAGCTAAAATTCACCTTTTCTGGTTGTGCTTTTATTTCCACCCCTTCCCACCAGCACAGGAGTTCCTTTTCAAACAACATATGGATAACCTTGCCTGCTACATCCCATAAACCTTCCCCCTCCAGCATCACAGTAACATTTTTTGGGATCCAGGGTTTTCCAAGCAACACTTGAGGCCCAGGTGTGTATCAGAAGTCCCAACTCAGCACAGAATGTGCTGCTTCAGCAAAAAGAGAAGCCAAAAAATGATGTTGGAGAGAAGAGTTAACCTCTTTTTCCCAGATAATGTGACAAAAACTGTGGTTACTTTATGTCCCCAGATCTGGACATCAAACTTCGTGTTGAGAACAGAAAAAAAAAAAAGCCAAAAACCCCCAAAAGACAAAACGGAATAACAATTAAAAGGTGATATTTTGAGGGAAATTATAAAATCAGGCACAGAATGCTTCTACTGGAATGAATAAAAATTCTGTTTAGTGCAATGAGGAAAATGAAATGACTGCTGCAATTTTCTCCTTCAAAGAAACTTCTTTAAGTAACTGAAATTTCATCACATCAGTGCTTGTGTTGCACAAATACATCTACATTTGTTGTACAAATAGCTCTACCCACTTTATATTGACACAGAGCACAAAACAGAGATATGAGTGTCCCAAACTCAAACTTCCTGCACTAAAACCTCTCTGACCCCACTAAAAATGAACATATTAACCCTCCATGCACTCCTCTGCAGCATTAGCATATTTATGGCTATTCAAAAGCATTAATAATTTATTGCATCAACACATCACTGCTGCTGTTTCTATATACATGTATATGCTTGAAAATACATTGCACTTCATTTACTGTCACCACCAATTGCTGCATAAATTTCACAACTTTTTTTCCATCTTTTTCTCTAAAAAAGAACTTTGGCTTTCTCCAGCATATCCCCAAATTTCCACACTGCTGACCACTGCATTTTTGTGCTTTGCCAAGCACTGTGTATCCACCCTTAAACTGAGCTTAATTCTTTAATATTAAAAATAAATGTTCATCATAAAGTAATTAATGCACTGTCATTAGTCACAGCCTGCTTAGTGAGACCCAAATTTTCTCAGAGATAATCTGGAAGTGCAATTAATTACTCAAGTACACAACTTTTCATGTTGTTGAAGCTCTACTGTCACCTCAATTCCAGGAACCTTCAGGAAATCCAGTGCCACAAAGATTTAAAAGAACCAACCTAAGTTTTCAAGGGGAAGGAGAAATTTGGGTAAAAAAAAATAATAATTGTTTGCTTTCAGAATTCCTGCCTCATTCCACCTGCACCCTGGGAGTTACAAGCTGAAGGATTTTAAATTCACTCCCTTTTCTTCAATACCTGCTAAAAGGTGTTTGGGGTTTTAATGCAGCTGCCTGATACCTACAAGGAAATGGTCACTCTTATTCCTTCACTGCCACAATAAAAATCAACCTCAGGACTGAGACTGCCTGCCCTGGGAGGGAACAGAGCTGAGAGGTATCAGGAGAGAATCACATCCTCAGGACATTTATCGTGTGAGATCAGAGCCACTGGCAGAATATGATTATCTGCTGATAACAAAACCCTGGAGTTTGCACTCTGCTGCAGGAAACTCATTATGGGCATGAAAACCTGTGATTATTGCTCCTGAAGGGGGAATTGGCAGCTGCAGGGGACAGTGCATGACACCTGGACACTGAAGTGACCCCCCCCAAGCCAAAACTGCCCAGGACACAGATAAATGAGAATTAAGTTGTATCAGATCATCAAAAAGAAAAAAATCCAGCAGAAAAAGAATGATAGGAATATAAGATGGCCTTCTGGATAAGGAAAAATAAAGTCCTCACAAATTCTATCACCATATTTGACCCAGGGTGTAATTACCCCAGCCTCCTACAATAAGGATATAAATAAGTCTGGGTGTGGAATGGTTTTCCTGTCCTGTCAATGCCTCAGCTCCAAAATGAGCCCAACTCCTGCCAAGACACCCCAGGCTCCAAAAATAAACCCAGTCTGCCTTGGGGCAAGAAAACTTCCAGCCAGTGGATGAAGGTCACCTGCTCCAGAATGGCCATTCCCTCAGATGCTTCAAACCACATTAATGTTCTTAATTAACCCAAAACACTCTGCATGAGGGTGTAGACAGTGGATCCAGCCCAGCAGAGAGCCTGACCAGGGCTGCACAACCCTGGGAAAAGGCCCAGAGGGATCGTGGCTCTCCAGCCTTGGAGATGCTCAAACCTCAGCTGGACACAGCCCTGGCTGCCCCAGCTCTGCTCAGGGTGCACTGGAAGGTCTCTGAGGGTTTTCACCAGCTTTAGTCACTCTTTGATGATATTTTTCCCAACAAAAACCAAAATGTGTGGTGAGGGAGTGGAGGAAGCAATTTCATTTTGATTCATTTATTTTTTTTCTAAATGAAAAACCCTTCCAGAGAACTCTGAATCCCAGACATCCAAGCATAACTTGAGGAGTTCAGTCAGGCCTTTTCTCCCCTCTCCTGATTCCAGGCTCAGCACAGACAGAAAATGACCTAATTCAGTGCCTTCAGTTCCTTGCCTGACTCAAAATCAAATTTAAGGATTGGATAACTCCGACACAGTCAGTGCTATTTTGTCCTACCAGCTCTATTTCACTCAGCAAAATGTCAAGTGTGTCTATCTGGACAAGAGGCTTGTGCTTCATAATCTCTGCTCAGCTCTTGAAAGCTCTTGGGCTCCTGGCTCTTTGCTCCCTGCAGGAATTCCCTGCTGCCCTCCTCTCCTCATTCCCTCCCCACAGCTCTGCTCACTCCTCTGCTGCCAATAAAGTGGATTTGCTTTTAGTTACAACTGCTTCACTTTGTTTGCATTAATTCCTCTGACAGTAAACACAACACCCAGACATCCCCTTCTGTAGCTGCACAGAAAACAATTTATTTTTTTTTATTAAATGCGAAAGAAAAGCAAAACCTGATTCTGTTCACTAGCAGAACCTCTCTAAATAAGAGTCCTTTAATCCTGTTTTCTCCCACACTTTTTTGTCACATCACTGCTGGTTAAGGCATTACAATTAAAGAGATGTTTTAATCGGGGATGAGAAAAATAATAATATAACAAAAAACTAGCTTGATTTCTTTCAACAGGTAGCAAGCAAATTTAAATAAACCCCAAATTTCTCCTAAGGATCACTGGCCAGATTATCACTCAATGCTCTGTTATTACAGATTCTTTTTCTTTCCTCAAATTTAGGCTTCCAAAGATTAAGTCCTAAAAATAATTTTTAAAAAAATTTAAAAAGGAGAAATTTGGTACAACATCAAATAAACTGATTTTTTAATCTCTTCCTAAAAGGAATCTTTTTCTAGCCCTACACATTTACTTTCAGCACTTCTTTCACCCCCCTTTCAAAAAAAAATGTAAACAGTGTTATGTTTTAGGACTGGAACATGATTTATACTTCAGGCACAGCTAGACATTTCTATAATTTCACAAATCACATCCAAAAGGGGCCTGATGCTGGTTGTACTGCAGGAACATCAGCTGAAAGAATAAACAGCCTTATTTTTATCATCCCACATTACTGTAAATATTGCAGCCTAGTGCATGTTGAAAACATGCCCACCATCTGAAATCCTTGACAGTCCAATTAGGAGAACATAAAATACTCCTCAGGAAAAGAAAAGCATGTAAAGGTCTGGTTTGATGTCAAAGATTTGAGATACAGCCACGCAGGACAGCGATTTCAGAAATGGAAATGGGAGAAGTTGGCTTGTTCCCTGCTCCTGGAAAGTGTTTTTCTGATTCCAAGTGAATTATTGCTAATTACTGCCATGAAGAACACAGAGAGGCAGAGCTCTCTGCCTGTGTTTAGAGAAAGCTCACTGCACTAATCCAAATGACAAATGGAAGTTTTCCACAATATTTTAGGAAGATAATTGTGCCATCTGGGAAGCCGTGTCACAGCTGTAACACAGTGAGCAGGCCCAGGGTGTGCAACAACTCCTTCTGTGCTGAATTCATTTCACTTAATAGATTCATCTTGGAGTTTATATATTTATTTATTTTGTTTGGAACATCCTGGGACTTGGGGCATTGTTAGAAGGCTGCCTGGAAATGCAGCAAATGAGTTCTTCCTTGGAGTTTTTATTGTAGATATTATACTAGAAGTATATCAGTGGCTCTTCATGAGATCATTATCAGGGAATTACAAATTAAAACTTATTTCATCAGGACCAGTCCCTTTATCCTGCAACCCTGTGTTATCACTTCTCTCCTTTGGAAAAAAAAAAAAAAAGGCTCAAGAGAAGAAGAACAGACAATATTTCCTGAATATATAGACCTTAATATTGTGTGTTAGAAGTGAGAATGCACAAAAAGCTCCCATGGTGGCAGGAGATGATGAGCAGCATTCCATGGAGGAATGTGTGAGGATCTGGGGACATTAAGGCACAAACAGCACAAAGAAATCCATGTAAATGCCAAGATTAAACCCCAGCAGCAATCCGTGCCCCACGACAACTTAACGCATGTGAGAGTGGGAGGATTACATGTCACACTGGGACCACCAAATTTCCATATGGGGACCTTTCAACTTCCCTCTCAGCAGCTGAGCTCATATCCCAAGGTTCCTTTTAATCCTTTAATCCATGCTGTGCAAAGCCAGGGGCCTGGGAGCAGCCTGCTGCCATCCTCCTATGGCCACCCATGGAAAAAACCTTTTTGGAAGTGCTGAAAGGAGCAGGGGGCAGCAGCAGAGCCCTCTGCAAACCCTCAGTCACACTGAGTTATTCCTCAGGGCAGGGGGGCAGCACAGCAGCCTCACTCACACACTCTGAATTTCCTTCTGTGCTCACTCTGCCCCTTCCTGCCCAGACCTGGGGTCCTGCCAATGCTCCTGGGGCTGCTCTCAGCTCCAGACCCTCAGCTGCAATCACCTCAGCTTGATGTCAGATCAGAACAGAAATTTTGATTTCCCCTGATCACAGCCACAGGAGCTTCCAGAGGTGCTGCCCTGCCCAGGAGCATCATCCCTGCCCCTCCTCAGCCTCAAAAACAGCATCCCTGCTCTCCCCAGCCTCAAAAACAGCACCCCTGCTCTCCCCAGCCTCAAAAACAGCACCCCTGCCCCTCCTCAGCCTCAAAAACAACATCCCTGCCCCTCCTCAGCCTCAAAAACAGCATCCCAGCTGGAGTGACCCTTGCAAGAACATGAACACAACCAGAGCTTGCACAGGAGGAATATCCAAAGTGGCAAGTCCATAGAAAACATGTAATTAAAGACTGGTTTACGTGGCAAAAATATACTGTAACCTTAACAGGAAAAAGCTCTGATCTATCTGGCTTTGTAAAGGTTTCAAAGTTATTCTGACCCTTCTTGGTGCCCATGGGGGGGAATCTCCCATTCATGCAGTACTAGTCAGTAGATCCTGTTGTTGTCTAGTCAATGGAGTGTTGGGTGCCTTTTAATAAAAGCACAGCCAGAATATCCTGCAAAAAGGGCAAATTAAGTGCCAATTTCTGTATTAACAATTTGAAAACACTTGTGTGAGCAGAGCTGAATTCCTACTGTTAATTGCTTTGGTGTGATTTGTGCCAGTAGGTGCTACAGGGGGAGCAAGATACTAACAGATATTAATAGTGCAAATCAAAAATAGAATTTGCATCACACTAACGAGCCACTAAACTTAGGGACACCAACAGAAGTGCAATGGGAAGGTCAGCAAGACCCAGAAATCCCTGGATCCACACAGTTTCAGACACATGAAGTCACCTGGAAACAGCAGTGGGGAAGTTTCAGAGCCAAGACAAGCGAGGGGTCAGAGAGAGGGAGCAGCAGTGAGATCCTGACCTGGGTAATTCCATTAACTTCAGGGAAATTGCATCAGCCTCCACCAGAGATGCTGAATCTGGCACCAGCTCTGTGCAATGTACACTGAATAAATGCACAGCATTTACTGCTTGCTGCTGCCTTGGTTTTACTGCATTTTTACTGAGTTGTTGCAAAAGTCACTTTTATTTGGATTTGGAAGAACAAGAAAAATAATACTAAACAGTGTTTAAGGTAAAGCAGGTTTATTAATTATTCTAAAAAGCAACCAAGTGTTTCCTAAAATACAAACCACTATCTATATAATATACACCTATTCCTCTATTATTTAATCACTGACTTTTCTTTAAAATATAGGCAAGTCCCCCAAAACACCATCTGAAAATCCTATTTCTCTTTGAAATCACAAGGCCATGAGTGGCCATCACACCTCCCTGCTGAAGTCACTTCACACTTCCACAGAGAAATCATTTTTGGTTCACTGAGTTGTTTTTTAGAGAAAGAGACCAAGAAATAAATATTCTGTTAAGAGATATTCTCATCTGTGGGATAAAATCCCTTCAGGATCATGGAAGGAGGCAGCTCCTTGCCACAGAGAATTTGCTGTTACTCAGAAATATTTTAAGGGCTCAATCCAGACATCAGGAATATTTCCATCATCAATGAAGGCAGCTGGATTTGAGGCTGTACACACAGAGGAGTTTGATTTGTGATTTTATCCAAACCAGAATGGTTTGGGATGGAGAAGACCTTAAAGCCCACCCAGTTTCACCCCTGCCATGGACAGTGACACCTCCCAAAGATCAGGATGCTCAAAAATCACAACGTGGAGATCATGAAGAACCATTAAAAACACAGAGCAGTGAATCATTAAAAAACAAACAAAACCTGGGGAAAAGCTCCAGGACCTGCAGAGTATATTTAACAGGCAGCACCAAAACAAATTAAAAAGAAGGAAGCAGACAATGGTGACAGCTCCCCAGGATGGGGAACAGCCGTGCTGGAACAGCAGCGATTTTCAAGGAATTACTGGCGTGCTGTGTTTGGTTTGCTGTCTCCCACCTTGCTTTTCCCAGACTGTATCAAAGCACAGACTATAACAGCTCCAATTTCTCTCACAGCAGCTACACCATGTGAGAAAAATTGACAGATTAAATAGAATGTAGCTGCCAAAGCAACTGTGAACTATGGCTGCCCAAGAGAAGAAAATGATGTTCCTGAGTATCATGTTAAGAAGCACTTTTGTGATCAAATGCAACAAGAGTCCATTTCATTATAACACACTTTAAAAAAAAAAGGCAAAAAAAGCAATTTTTTTTCCCCTCAACCCAAAGCATTCCTGCAGCTCACAACCCTCCTGTCTCCTCACCCACAGCACAAGTGCCACACGCAGAACAAACACATGCCCTGAATTTCTCTGGGCTGTGGGCGCTTCTATTTTGATGAATTCACAAGTCCAACCAGCTTCAAGAAGGCAAAAAAATAAACCAAAAAAACCCCACCAAACACAACCCATATCTGGCCTAACAAAAATTGATGATGCTGTGCTAAATGAGCCCTTGCTCTGCTGAGGAGACGAGATCCAGCCCGGGATGTTCAGTGCTTTATCAACGCTGACATGCACATGCCTAAGTGCCAGTGACATCTGCATACATGCCTTATTTATCTTGCTCTGCCTTCATTAAAAGGACAAATTGATGTCTCAAACATTTTAAACTCGTCCCAGGATTCTTCCAGGCTCAGCAGAACGTGCCCCACTGCTGTTCCATGTGTGCTCGGGTGGGTGGGCAAGGGATGGAGAGATTGAGGGGAGTTTATGGTTTGTTTGGGAAAAAACAAACACATGGCCACACCCCACAGCAAAAATCCAGAATGGGAGAGGAGAGAATCCCTGGAGGATTTGGCTTGGGAAGGATCTTTAAGCTCATCTCATTTCACTCTATTTTGGCAGGGACACCTTCCACCATTCCAGGCTGCTCCCAGCCCCAGTGTCCAGCCTGGCCTTGGGCACTGCCAGGGATCCAGGGGCACCCTGTGCCAGGGCCTCCCCACCCTCCCAGGGAAGGAATTCATCCCCAAATCCCATCCAACCTGCTCTCTGTCAGAGGAAAGCCATCCCCACTTGTCCTGTCACTACATGCCTCTGTAAACAGCTCTCTCCACCAAGATTTGCAAGTTCAGCCTGCATTAAATTGAACATAACATAAAAAGGTATTTTTTTTTTTTTAAACAGCTCATAATTTAGTCATTAGGATAAAACTTGTAATAATCCATTTGTAAGCTCCATTCCTGTGAAATCAGCCAATAAGTGCGATTTCATCAGCTCTTTAGAAAAAAGCAGTAAATAAATCAGTGATTTTTGGGAGCTCTGACAGAGGCAGGTGGAGAAAGCTCTGATGTGCTCTGGAGATGGGTAGGACAAGAGCTCCAGAGCCATTGCAGGAGCCTGGCAGGGCAGCAGAGCTATTCCCAGCCCAGGGAAATTGGGGTGTTTTAATAATGCATTTCTACAGCTTCACACTGAGCCCCAGCTCCTGGTGACTCAGATCCCCAGATTGCCCTTCATTAGCAGAGTAAATGCCAGAGCCAAACCACAGCATCTCTCAAGGGAAGAGATGCCCAAACCCCTCGGGGATTTGCCATTTAGGTGACTTTTACAAGGCAGCAGAAAGAGGAGAAACCATCCAAACTTCAGCCAGCAGAGAAACTCCTGAGCTCAGCCCTCCCTTTTCCCCACAGTCCCTCTGAGCTACTCACTGAGACAGGATCCCAACCCCAAATCCCAAACAAATATTAATCCAACAACTGACTCGAGGTTCTCTCTTCTGCCTGGATTTTTCACATTTTTTTCCAACTAGTGTGATTTCTTAATTGTAAAGAAAAGATTAATTTCTGCATTGTAAATAAGGGCCAGGTGAGGAAGCAGAACAGCATTTGGTAGTTCACTTGCACCTCACAAAGGATCAGCAACCTGTAGGATGTTCAACTGCTTCAATTATGCATTAGATAGAGCACCCTGGTCAGTACAAACTGAATACTCAAAGTGATTTTAAGCAGCTGATTTTAGATGAGAAAGGCAAGAGTGGTTCAAATCAAAGCAGACAATTTATAATTTAAAAAAACCTGAGTTATCTCTGGTTTCAAGCACCGCTTGTGGCTCCTGCAAGCAGGAACAGAGGGGAAGGCAGGAGAAATTCCTGTTTCTCCTGAATTCTAGTCAGACTTTCATTTTAGAAGCAATGCTGCATCTTGGTTTCATTCTGAAAATTCTGCTCACATCACTGCTGTGCACACCCTCTGCCAGGAGTGGTCACCTGCCATGGTCACAGTGCCACCAGAGTATTCCAGCACTTCCCATGGTCTGGATGGGGTTTATGGAGCCCTTTGGGTGGTGAAAGCAATCACACAACACTTTTGTGCATATTTTCAGCTCATATTTTAACCTGCAACCACCTTATTTCCAGCTTGTTGTTTTATCATCACAGCATGGTTTGGGTTGGAAAGGACCTTAAAGCTCATCTCATTCACCCCTGCCATGGCAGGGACACCTTCCCTATCCCAGGTTGTTCTGTCCAACCTGCCTGGGACATTTCCAGAGCAGCCCCAGCTTCTCTGAGAGCTCCTTACCCCCAAGTGATGCACAGTGAGGGATTCAAGCACTGCACACCTGTGAAATCCAGCAGAGTCAGCTGCAAACAATCAGAGACCTGCCGTGCTTCAGGCAATAATTCCTGCAGACCTGAAGTGGCTGCTGGAATCAGTCACCATTTCCTGCTGCTTTCAGGGCTCCAAACAAACCCATGAGATGGGGCTGAGCCAGCCTGCACTGGGCCCAGCACTCACACCAACAGCTCTGCTAATGAGGGTGCAGCTCAATAAATGCTGTTCCACAGGCTGAAGGACTAAAGGAACAGCTGTACACTTGTACTCGTCTTGGTACAAATTTTCTGTTTCAAAACATAATTATAGACCGGGGGAGTAAGGAAGATAGAATAAGAGCATGATGAACGTTACAAAAACTACCAGGAAAGCAATTATTTCCAACCAGAGTGTGTTGGATTAGCCCAGAAGCAGTTTTGTTTTTAAGATTTACAAGTGTTTGAGGGAGCTGAAGCATTTTGTGAGCTCAGCTGTTGTGTACAGGGCAGGGGGGACACCTGGGCACAGGTGGGGAGGGGTCTCTGCCCCTCAGAGAAGGCTGGGGATGATCCTGCATCCCTCCCTCTGCTCTCTCTCCCAGCATCAGCACTCCAGACAGGCAGCACATTTTACAGAAGGGAAATGATTTCGGATTACAGTGATCAATGCTAGAAAACAGTGACCCGGGGATACAAAGCTACAGTTCATAAAATACCAGTGGAGATTATCACACTCAAAGTACTTCCATTTCAGTTGTTCTGACCTTCAATTGGAGCTGATTTTTTTTTTTTTTTTTTTCCTTAAGCCCTTTAAATCTTCTGTTGAAAATACCATGGTGTTGAAGACTGGCCTGCAGCAGCATTTAGAGGATTTCCCTCCTGCATGGCTCCATCCAAGGCAGGTGCTGGGATTCCTCCCACAAGGGGTGTCTGGTTCAGAGCCAAAAGAACTCTTTGAAAATCCCCTGAGCAATCTCATTTCAAGACTAGCACGTGCATCCATAAAGCAAACTTCACTCACACTGCCTCTGCTCTATTCTCCCTCTGAATCAATCCTGGAACATGAAAATGCTCAGAGGAGAGGCTGCTGAGTGTTACCAACACCACAGGCAGGAGAAAAAAAAGGAATGGGAAATGTTAGAGAGGTCCTGCCAGTCATTTCTCTTTAAAAAAAAAATAAAAAATAAACCAATAAAACAGAGTCTGACAAGACCATTCAGCTGTTGTTTGGTTTCTGGGGCAATGCAGTATGCAAGTGGTCAATGGCTGATATTCCTGGGGAGAAATGTGCCCATAAAAGCATTTTAAATCATCGAGGACATTACTCACAGCAATGCTGAGTGATGGACGTGCCACGTTCTGCCAGGAACGAAGGTGATTTCTCTGCTGAACTGCTCTGCAGAGCAGCAGAAGTGCTCAAACCAAAATAAGCTCCTCACACCTACAACACTTCTGAGAAGACTCATAAAATAAGACAAGATAAACCACGTTTTAGGCTAAGGAGTTCATGTGTGCTCCCCAGAACTGAGATGACAGATGTGTCTGTCTCCAGCCAGCCTCCTCCTCAGCCAGAAATAAAACACACAGCAAACACACCCGGGCTGCTTGCTGCCATCTCTCATTGTTCAGATCTTTGAGAGATCTTCAAAGAAGAAAAAGAGTCCAAAAACCACCCTGGAGATGCAGTGCTTTTATGTAATGGCCTGGAGGAGACTTTGTATTTTGTGTTTTTTCCATGCAAATACTCTAAATAAATGGGGAAGATTCCCTGGGGAAAGGCACCAATATTGAGAGCTCTGGGCATTCTAAGGAGGGTCTTTATTCCCTCCTGATCTCCAAACCCAACCCCCTCTCCAGCACATTTCATCAAAATATCACATGAGATAATTTTATGGGCTGGCTTCACCAGCTCACATTTCCCCAGCTGCCAGGGCCACCCCTGCAAGAGTTAAATCCTGCTGTAATAAAAATCAAGAAATTATTTCCAACCCTTGGCTTCCAGCTCAGGAAAAGGCAGGGAAAGGATTTAATGCAAATAAACTGCATTTGACCATTCCTAACCAACAGAATAACCCAGTGGAGCCTCCACCTCCTCCCTCTCCCAGGATGTTCAGCACTGACCCTGCTGCTCAATTCATGATTTCTCTCTCATCCATGGGGAATTACAGGTAAGGAAGGATTTATAAATGAATGAGGTGGTCAGTGCCTCCTCAGATGAGACCTTTAAGTCAATACAAACAAATGGTGTGGCCTTTCTGCACTTCAGAGACAGAGACAAATATATAAATGAATGAGTAGAGATGGTTTTATTCTGAGCCCTTGCCTCTCCCATCCTCCTGCCTGCCTCATTGCCTGCAGTTTGTGTTTATGAACTTGCAGATCAGGGGGGTTGTTCTGGTTTACTGGAGCTGCAGAGGCTCCTGGGATCTGGGCAAAAAAAAAAGTGGATTTTTCACTAATATAATCTCCTAAAGTGCTTTCCACTCTGCATTTTGGGCCCTGCATCACAAATTCACCTGAACACACTTTATTCCTCTTTCTGTTGAGCTGATGCTTGAGGCTGATCTGGTCTCTGAGTGGTACCCAGAGCCTGAGCATCCTCCAGCTGCACCTGGAAGCAGCAGGGATACCAAAAAAATCACCCTGAACCACTGGGGAACACTTTTAGAACAAACAGTCACAATTCTGCTCTCAGCTGCATGGAGCTCCTCAACTCCACCAGCCTAACCCAGAGGAAAAAGGTGTTTTAGCCATGTAATTAAACCCAAGGAGTGATCATGGAACCAAAAGTTAACCCAGAATTAGTTAAATTGGTGTCTTCACAAAGAAAGATGCTCCACTAATTTTAATTACAACTCAGGCACTGGTTTTGCTACCCTAAAAATGAAGTGGCTTTCTGAAATAATGAGGTTATTGTACTTCATTAGCTGAGAAAAAATTAATTGGGTTCACAAGAAAAGCCACACTGTGGGTAAATCCTGCTTTGCCTTTCTGATATACAAATATTTGGGGAAAAAAATGCACTTAAGGAAGGGAACACCATCCCTAGAAGGGAAGAGCATGGGGGTCATGTAAATAAACAGTACAAGCTCAGAGTTGGGCAGGAGATGTAAAAAAGGAGGATAAATAGGAAAGGATGAACTTCAGCAAGCACAGAAGAAATCAGAAAAACTTCACCCAGAAAAAAATTTAGTTTGGTGCATCCCCTGCAAAGTGCTCAAATTACCAATTTATTCAGCAAATGAAGGGGAAGGGTCTCATCTGGAAGAAATTCAACTTTTGGGATCAGATATTGTCTCCTCCTCACGTTTTGGGGACAATTCGTGCCTGTTTTGAGATGTTTTGCACCATCACCTAAAGGGTTTCACATCTGCTGGGACACTGCTCGAGGCAGAAAATCAAATTACTCCAGAATCAGAGAGAATAAGACAGAGGTGAAGCTGTTAAAAACCACCCATCAACCCAAAGGTCAGGGCCTCTGGCAACAAAGAAAGAGAATTATTCCTGTAGTCCTCAAACAGATTTATCCTGGATATAAAGCAGGACCATTTACAGCTCAGCAAAATTTGAAAACTGGTAGTAAAGCACATTACAAGCTTTCTTAATTCAATTTTCCCTGGCATTTATTGTGGTTAATAAAATACCCAAATGTCATCGAGATTTATAAAAATGTATTTATAGATTCATAAATGCGGAAAATGGATTATTCAGAAAAAACAGCTTAGAGAAAGCCAGGCATCCTCAATGGATCCAGATTTGGGGGTTGCTGCCTGTCAGAGGGGTAATTAGTGCTTATTTACACAGATTTGCCTTCCCTGTGAAGATACAGCCCTGAATTCAGAGCTCAGGCTCAGTGTTGTCTCCACTGTGAACTTTGATGCACCAAAATGAAAGAATAAAAGATCCCAAATTCCCTTGCAGCAGATTTTTTTTTTTGGGAATACAACCCTGCTACTCAGCAAAAAAATGCCATAAATACCAAAATTCAGGATGAAGATTTACCTGGGCTGGAATGGTGATAAATAGGGCAAAGAGGCTCTGGTTTGAATTCAAGGAAATAATTTTAAATAAGAAAAATGCAGATTATGGAAGCACTGATGGGAGTGACAGTCTCTATTTCCACATTTTTATGAATATTTCCAGAGAGTCACTCAGGCTTTTCTGCTAAATAGGCACAAAATTTAAACTATTTATTGGCTTTTTCCAGCTGTGTCAATAAACTGCTTTGGAGGGTTCAGTGTTTGGTCTGTGTGCACATACACACACAAAAACCTGGATTATTTCCTTTCCTCACCTCCTAACATGCCAGATTACAAACATTCTCTGCTATCCAAGCAAAATTCTAGAGTATAGAGAGGAAAAATATTTTAAAATTAAAAATATATAAAAATACAAAATAATGTAAATAGATATATAGAAAAAAACTTCAAGCCTCATACTCATCCCACAAAATTTTTATCGTTTTTGTCTCATTTTTAACAAACCCTCCTGAAAAAGTCCTGTCAAATATTACATTTTTTTTTTTCTCCCAGCTCTTCATTCTGAATAATTAAAGTTCAGCCTTTTCATTGCTTTTTCCAGATCTTTGTCTTACCCTGAGCCAGACCTTCCTTGAAATAAACTTTAATGTGCTTTAATAATATCCCTGCTAATGCTGGTGATTGGCAATGCTCTGGTTTTAACAACTGCTCCAGCATTGAGTGTAACCAAAGCTTTTACTTGTAATTACTGCTCTGAGCTGAATTCTGGTACAATCCCATTTATATCCAAATTATTTCTAATGAATGTTGGGCTGTACCAGACTGGAGGGCTACAGGTTTAAAAGAAAATGGATTAATATTTTATTTTCAAGCCATTTCAAATGCATTTCTGGAACTAATAAAGAAACAAAAAAAAAAAAAAAAAAAAGAAAAAAAAAACACCAAGCAGTTGCTACAATAATTGACTGAAAAGGGGATTTTCTAACTCTGAGCACTGCATGAAGTTTTCTGTTCATTAGAGCACAAGTGCAGCAGAGATTTATGGACACAAATAGTCACAATTTCAGGAAAAGCAGAGAGAGGGGATGCACACACACAAATAACATAAAACAGCAACTTGTGGGATGTGCTGAGCCTTTTAAGCACCAAGAGGACAAACACTGAGGCACTCATCCCTTCTAAAAGGTATTTAATAGAATGGAAAAGCCTCACGTTTCCCAGAAAGCTTTCACATACAGCTCATCATTTTTATGCTTTCTCAGCCCTCACTAATACAGTAAGTTCTAAAAATTCTTGGCAATTCTCATTCCAGAAGCTGCCATTTTTTAATTGACACTTCTGCATTATACAATTCTGCATTTCCTTTTTTTTTTTTTTCCCCCTTAAAACTTATCAGGGAATTACAGACATTTCCAGGTTTAGTCTTAAAAGACATTAGCAAAGAAACATTTCAGGTCCTTAACACCACAAGTTTTAGCAGGCACTGAGCTTTTCCAAAGCCAAGCTAAAACTCAAAATCTCCTATTTTAACTTGCAAACCAAATATTACAGAGAGGCCAGGTGGAAATTTTGCTGCTTTCAGCAAGGCTCCAGTCCGTGAACACAGCCCCAGAATTTTTTTATTTCAGAAATTTATTATTTCTGTTCAGAACTGAAAACTTCCACTTCCTTTCAAAACCTTGCAAGAGACAGAAACATCCAGGCACTGCCAAATATCTTTTTTTTCCAAACTAAAATGGAGATTGCTGGGATGGACAATGGTCATCATTCCCACACTTCTTATCATAACCAGCACAATTACTTTAATTATTTTAATTTTTAAAACAGTGCCACAGAGAGATGTGGGGGTGGGAGCCCTTCCCTTGTTGGGATTTTGAGCTACACAACCCCAAATTTTAACTTCCCTTCTTTCCTCCATTAGCAGTCCCACTCTCTAATTAGCTTTAATTATGATTTGCATCATTAGCCTTTGTCTTGTCCATGGGTGCTCACCCATCCCTTGGGGCTGATGGGGAGGAATGGGAGATTCACTCCAGAAGAACTCCCAGGAAATGTCACAATCACAAAAATTTCATTGTCAGAAAAAACTAAGGTTTATTCAAAGCCCTTTTTGAGACAAGAAAAAAAAAAAAAAAAAGTGAGACTGGAGATTCCACAAACTTTTCTTGGCAGCTTCTGGGCCTTTTCTAAGGTAGTCAAACAAGAAAGTGCTCACTGCAGCCTCCCTATCCCTGTGTCACGTTTTGCCTCCAGACTGAATTAAATATTCTGCAAACTCTACTTTTTTTGGAATGGCTTTCAAGAAAATGGGGTAAATTTTTAGATGATCCAATTAATTTAGTCAGAACATGGCTATCCTAATTAATCCTGCATGATTCAAAGGCTATTTATGAAGTACAGCTGCAAGCACACAAAAATGTATTTATCCTAAAAAAAAAAAACAAACCAAAAAAAACCCTTAGAAACTAAAGTTTCCTGTCTTGGTCCTAAGTCCATTTGACCCACTGGAAAAATACAACCAATTTGGAAGGAGGTTTTTACAGCAATTTGCATTATTTTTAGGAAAGATTATTTTAAAGCCAAGATTCTGAAAGACTCTTCAGAAGTCTAAAGCACCACTCGAGACCAAGTCACAAAAGCTTTCTGCAGACAAAATTCTCATTACAATCAGCAGGGGTTTGCTCTCCTAATGAATATTTGAGTGAACTGATTGGAGTGCTCAGCTTTGGAGGTGGTTGGTGCACAAGATCTTCTTGACTGGATGATTTCCCTGCAATACTCTGCACTGATCTCTTGGAAAACAGCAATTGTGGCACGGCTGAAAAGGGTGGAAATGGGTGAAGTTCTACCCAGAGGAGCTCTCTGAAGTACAAATTGTTCTTACTTCAATGACACCGCTCAAAGCTCCCATCAAATAAATGATCCAACTGTTCTAACTCCTTCAAATAATACAGACAGGCTGGAATTCTCACCCTCTTGTGCAAATAAACTCAGAGAAAAAGAAATTAAGGAGTTCTTGTCCTCTTAAAGTCTGCCTTGATTCACAGCACGATAAAAGTCGTGAACGTGGCGACATCCAGAGCAGCAATAAAGGGAAGTGGAGTTACAGTTTGCAATAACCAGATCCTACAATGGAAGCTCTTCACAGTTGCTGTCATTCTCTGTGGATCACAACATCCATCCTTGGGTTTTAATGAATAAAGGGCAAATTGCAGCTGTCCAATAAAAGCATTTATGTCCATGCACCACCCAAAGCCTCGGCAAGCAAATGTCAGCATGGTTTTTATTGGCTCCAACAAAACCCTGAACTGATCTGGGGAGATTTTGGGACCCTTCAGACACTTGCACTTCAGCAGTGGGACTTTGTGTCAGTCCATCCACTCCCATGGAGTTTGAGCAGTGTGAAAAATTGGGATGGGGCTGCAGAGGTTGCTACCAGCCTTTAACCCTGCTCAGACCCTGGGGGAAGCTCCATAAGCATCATCCCCTCACCCAAATTCCTGCTGAGTGGTTTCAGCTCTGGCACTCTGGAATCTCTCAACACAAAGTGCCAGAGGAACTTCTCCATGGGACATTCCAAGTGGCACAGGACAGTTTGAGTCCTTCCCATCCCACCCTTCTACACTCCAGTTCCACCAAAACAAAACAAAACCCTTCTGTCTCCACTCCCCCTCTTCATTCTTCCCCACATTCCAATTTATATCCTGTTCTACAGCAGCTTTTGCTGACTCGTTTCATCAAGTGGATCATTAAAAACAACATTTCTTTGATTATATTTATTTAGTTTTACTTATTTAAATGGGTTGCTTCTCCAGAAAGGTCACTTACTTTTATTTCTCCTTTTTTCCTCCATGAAACAGAAAATATTTTAGTACATTCTTCTATTTAAACAAGCACAGTAGATTAATTAATGTATTTAGTCTCTGGAAAGCTTCTAAGTTCTGTCTAGCAGAAAGTGGCCATGAAATTTTCTAGTTTTTTTCCCTGTAATTAGGCATAATAATTAGCACAATAATGCCCTTGTTAACATCCTTAATTATATGCAACTAGTGCATCAATAGCTCCTAGAAGGAAGCTGGTTACCTTTCCCATCTCCTGTGGGCACAGCAAACCAGGATCCTGTGCTGAGCAAGGACAGGCTGCGGAGCCAAAAAAATCAAACAGCAAAACTCCTTATTCTAAACCAGCCCCAACATCAAAACCACTCCTCGGAAAAGTTGTAAAATAGCTCCCAGTCAGGCAATACAAAAAAAAAAAGTAAAAGTTCAATAAACCCTTTACATGAAAAGCAGCACCAGGTTCTCCCAGCACTCAAGTTTTGCCACTTCTTTTGGACTCATTAATCAACTCCGGCCACGGGTTCTGCCTCGGCTCTGACGACACCAACCCAGGGACCTCTTACATCTCCACATTTTCACGTTTTCAGTGTGTCCTGCCCTGTCACCAAGCTGCTCAGGTTAGCTCTGCTGGGAGGCTGGCTCGTTCCAGGAATAGAAATTAATTAATCAGTGTATTTTCCACCCCCGTGCCAGGAAAAACATCCCTGATTAAAACGCGGCGCTCGAGTTTTCGCAATCACTGCCGACACCGCTATTGATTAAATGGAAGCTTTGTGAGCACTTACTCATTCTAGAGGTGGATTTATTTCCTTCTTCTCAAGCTCCTTTGTTTTAATTAAAGGGTGTATTCTCGACACACTATTATTATATATTGAGAACAGCTCTGTAAGCCTAAACTATCTTTTGGATAAAAAGAGTGCTCACAAACGATGGAAGTGTTAATTCACCAGCTGAAATCAGACTAGAGAACAGCATGCCTTGCAGGCAGCCACTGAAACTTGGTGTGGAGGCTCCAAATCCATCTACAAGTAGGCTTGCAGAGAGAAAAAAATATGCTTCAAATACGAGGAGTTGGGGGACCCTAAATAAATCCCACTGAGAATGCAAAGCTGGCAATCTTGGCATCTTGCTTGGCTGATATTAAATGGGAATAAAGAAAGATCCCAGTCTCTATTAGCAATTGTCCTCACACACTTGGTGATTCCACAGAACAGGACATCACACTTGCCCCTGCACCTTTTCACATCTCACTGCTTTCTTTTGTATCTTTATGGAGATAAATGTTCACCAAAATTCCTTTTGAAAATACAAGATATTAATCCTCACACATTCCATTATAAGGAAATCATGCTAAATTAGCCTAATAATTACAAATTGTGAATTATCCAGTCATGTCTGATAGATGAGAGCTTGAAACACTCTTGACCTTAAATATTTCATATAGTTCTCACTATTTTACTTACAGCACAATTTCATGGAATCCTCTGGGAAGAAGATTCCTATAAATGTACATTCTTGAGTTATTTTGCGATTTTTTTAACTTAGCAAAACCACACAACTCTCCTCAAGATGTCTAGAACATTTTCAAGTCTCCTTGTGCATAAATTAGTGGTGCTGCATAAGGCAGCTCTAATTTATGCACTCACTATGGACCCAATTAGTTTCCCTGTACCAGAATGCCAAACAGATTTCCTTAATAAGGCAGAACAGATCACATCTAATATTTCTATAGAACACCAAGCTTTGACTCTGTCACTTTGTGTCACCAACTCCAGACTTGGAGAAAGGAATTTTGAATCAGCAGGGACAATTCCCATAGTCCCAGGTGCTCCAGCCCCAGTTTCCAGCCTGGCCTTGGGCACTGCCAGGGATCCAGGGGCAGCCACAGCAAATCTGGGAGTTCCAGCCCAGCCCTTCCCTACCCTCACAGGGAAGAATTTCATGACAAAATCCAGTCTGAGTCTCTCCCTCCTCCTGCCCAGATCAGCCCCATCCCCTCTGCTGGCAGGAGGTGATGACCTGGCACCAGACAGCTGTCAGCAACTCAATATCTTGATTATTCTCTTGTTAATATTTACATCTCTCCCAGCCCAGCTGGTTTCATTCCTTGGGAAGGGCTGAGCCATGCCTGAGCACTCACAAGCTGAGGCTCCACCAAGGGAGCTGAGAGTGATGTGGTGAACTGGGAGGAAAAACCAGCCCAAAAGTGCTGCTGACATTGGTGCCTTTGATATTTATCACTCATGTTGGGAAGCAGAAACCCTGGCAGACATCTCCATGCTCTGGTGATTCTGCTTCATCCTCTCTCTCTGCATTTACATCCTGCTTGAAGGATCTCCAATCTATTTATTTTGTCAAGTTTTGGCTGCCTCAGGTGCTGAGAGCATCACAGAAAGCACCAGGGATGTCAAGGTGGTCAGATCCTGGGCTCAGGTTTGCACAGTTAAATCTCAACCAAAATATTGACATAAAGCAGTGCTGTGTAGATAACCAAGATCAGTGTAAACCAGCTTTTGTCTGTGAAGTGGACCATAAACTGATAAAGAAATCAAGTGAAATGGGGAACTGCTTCCCTGCATCCTCTGTGAGAAGAGTAATTTCAGATACTGCTGTCCCACAGGAAATATGCTCACAGGGGCTGTGAGCAAAGCCATGGCTGATGTACAGTGGCAGGATGAAGTGCACTAAGTCACTTCACATGACAAGCAAATCATTTTTCACCTTTCAGGCATTTATTTCAAGCAGATTAATCAAAATGAGCCATTTTGATTTTCATGGACACATAAATTAGTTTAACTCCTTTACTGAACAGTCTCTATTCAAGACTTAATAATAAAGTTAAATTAATATAAACATTTTACAGCAGAATGACAAAAAAAAACCCCACATTATTTTTATAGCTCTAATGAGAACCCTGTACCACCAGAAATGATGTAAAATGATCCACCTGCAATAGACCTGATCCAGTGAATGCTCACACTTCCCATCCCACAAATCCCTTCCAGCCCCAAATGATGCAAAATCCTGGATAGAAACCACACGTATTTTTGGTCAGGTATGTTTTGATTTAAGTGTACATCTCTGCAATGAAGTTTGGCATTCTTTAAGCAGAGGGCAGTATTACATCAGGAAATGGTTATTAAAGTTACCTGCTGCACAGCATGTGAGATTACAGCACTGCAATTGAGCAGACATATTCCAGGTAACTGATTTTATGGATATATAAAGTTTCAGAAACTACAGCCATATTCAATTATGACAGAAAATTATAGACAGGAGAGCACTGCAGCCTCCTCCTACATTTTGCTAAGAATAAAAAAAACCCCTTCTTGTTTTACTTTGACCAAGTGCCTTTAATCCCAGAGGGTTCACCCTTCTCTCCTCAAATCAGCAGTTTATGAAATATAAATACACCAGCCACTCTGCCCATTTATCCTCTGGATCCACATGTTCTGCCATCCCTCCTGGCCCTGGCAATCCTCTAACAGGAATAACCCCTCTGAGCATCCTTTGATGCTCTGGTCCTTTTGGCTCCTGCCATCCCCAGTCCTGCTGCCCCTCAAATTGGCAGAGCCAGAGCTGAAAACTCAGCCAGGAGATAAAATTCCCCAGCACAGGCTCAGCCTCAGAACTTCTCCTCCTGCTCTGACATTTGTGTAACATTCAGAGGCCTCTTGCTCACACAGAGATGTTCCTCTCCACCAGCCAAGCACTTCAGATGGGAAGAATTATCTATTCCTCACTGACATCTTCCACTAAATGGAACATTTAATTAATTTGGTCCTAGGCCAGTCTGATCCCTTTTGCTCGCATGAAGACGAACACGACTTGTAACTCCCTGGCACCGTTTCTTCTCCTCCTCCTCCCCCTCAAAAGGAACTTTAGTTGTTTACAGAATAGATACAAGAAAATCCAAGCTGGTACAGTGACACATCATTAGTTAAAAATACACCACAGCATAAAGAGCTTTAGTGGCGAGAGCGCGTCGGAATGCAGAATTACACAAAAATGGCTTAGGAAGGAAAATGAAAGTCATCTGCAAAGTGGTGATTCTTCCCTGCTACAGGCTGGAACAGAACAAAAAGACTGCAAGCACTTTGTGTTACTGCAGAAAGCCAACTTTAGTGCAAGTAACCAAGTTGAAAATATGGTATAAAGGGTTATAAAAATACTTGAAATGCATTATCATCTCTAAAATGCAGATGGTAAACAGAGGGTGTGAGGAGGGGGGAAAGGGCTCAAAAGCAAACCCAAAGTGCAGGTCCCTGGCCAGAGCCAGCACAAACAGCAAAAACAATGTGGGATTTGCAGGAAGCACTGAAGACAGAGCTGGAAATGCAGCAGAGCTGAGAGCAGCTCCTGAGAGATTCCTGTGCAGAGCCCAAAGCCAGCGAGCCCCACGCTGGGTCTGAGAGCCACAAAGAGCTGGGACTGCACACAGAGCACAGCACAGGGAGCCAGGCTGAGCTCAGGCTGAGCCCAGCTCCACAGCTCAGCCCAAATCCACTGCAAAGAGCTCTCAGTGACTGACAAACAGCTCAGCTCCTGCCTCAGGCTGCTGGTGATGCTGCCCTGAGCTGCTGGGGGCTCAGAGAGAGCCCAGCTTCACATCTCAGAACAGAAACATGGGCAGAGACCCTCTGAAATAAGCCACTTACACCTTGGTTTGAAATAGAGTTCAGACTAAAAGAATTCCCTGAAAGCCAGCAGGTGAAGTGTCAGCAGGTGAGAGCAGCTGCAGAAAGGTTTGGGTGGAAGGGAGCTCAAAGCTCATCCAGTGCCATCCCTGCCATGGCAGGGACATTTCCACTGCCCCAGGACACCAGTGTCCAACCTGGACACTGCCAGGGGGCCAGGGACAGCCACACTCCCTCTGTGCCAGCATCTCACCATCCTCACAAAGAAGAATTTCTCCCTAATTGACCAACCTGACATGGCAGTGAGGCAGTCCCAAGCACACTCAAGGCATTTGGGATGCTGGAGAGCTGAAGATCAGACAGTTTAAGACCTTGATGCATAAAAAGAAATGATGAACAATACATTCCTGTATCAAAAGGAATTACCAATATGACTGTCAAAAGTGGGGGTTCAAGATGCAGGGGTGTAACAAAGCACAGCCCACTGCAGCTTCAGTGCTGCCAAAGAAGTCACCAAAAAAAGTGAAAGAGATGCTCCAGTGACATTTTAAAGGGGGGAAAAAAACAAAGGTAGCTCTAATCATCATCCTCTGACGAGGTGTTTTAATTCTAGGATAACAGACTGTGGCAAAACCTAAATAAAAACAAAGAAAATCAGGACACATCTGTTCAGAATGAAAACGGTTTTTTTTCCCCCGTCTGCTTCCTGTGGAAGAAAAAAGACTTCAAGGAGTGAAGATAAGATCTCCTGTATCAAAGCTGGTGATACAGTAGAATTGTGATAATTCTTGTGGAATGAGAGGAACGAAGATTAAGAGGAAAATGAGGAAATAGGGATCTTTGAACTGCTTTGAAGTAGGGCACCAAAAAGCTGATCCAAATTCCCATTAACTTCAGCAGTGCATGAAATGCACTTTACTGCCTGCATGGCTCCATGGTCTGCAAATTCCAATAGTGGGCAGTTAAACTCTGGAAATACACGGATTACAGGCAGCACAACTCTGCATGCTCACAGCTGGCAGTGAGTCAGCAGCACAAAGGAAAACACTGATCTAATAGGAACAGGGACACGGGGAGGAACTGATGGCCAGGAACTGCTGGGTGTGAAGAGGAATGAAAATAGTGGCTGTGAGACTGAAGTGATAACTCCTGAAAGATTTAGAGGTGATGAGAAAAAAACAGAAGGAATTACAGGCTGGAGACAAAAAGTGAGTCAGATTCCTTCTCTGTGCCACATGGTGTATTGGGGACAGCTGCCACTCAATAACTCCTAAAATAACATTTTACTAGGAAATTTTGAGAAGGGCACTTGCACTATTTCACCTCTATAGATCTCTTCCAAATTCAACAAGAACCATTAGAATTTGCAGCATGGTATAGGCAGATTAAATTAAATAGATCATTAAGAGAAATCAAACAAAATATGTATTTCTAAGTCAGGACATAAAGATGATGTTCTTAAAATGGTATAAATAGGAACAATGATCAATTTGAATGAATTAAACAATTTTTTTTTTCTCAATAATGAAAACTACAATCCTGAGAAACGAAAATGCAAAATTCAAAGGAAAAAAGCTCATAATTGACCCTAAGGAATATTTCTCCTCCCTTCAGTTGGCAGATAAAGTAATGAATCCATTTGTCAAATACTTCCAGGGGTGCAAGGGATGCAAATTTTCACCCAAGACCAACATAAAGACAGAGAAACCAGGGAAACATTTCTTGAGTGACTTACACTCCACCACCTTGATACAGAATCACAGCTATAATATCTTTATTGACAATTAAAAGGGTGACAAAATCAGTTGTAGCAAAGATTAGACTGAATATTTTAAACTGCAAAGCAAAGGTTAATGATCCACATCATAGATTTCCTGAAGAACCTTTGTTTCTGGGTTGTTTATTTTGAGGCATCAAATCTTTTTAAAAAGGAGGAGTAAATCCAAGTGTGCCACAGTGAACTATGAGGCAGTATTGCTTTAGTTTGGGGTTTCCTTATTTTTAGCCACATTTCTCAGTATCTCAGAATCCCAGACTGGTTTGGGTTGGAAAAGCTCATCCAGTTCCACCCCTGACACCTTCTACTACCCCAGCCTGTCCAACCTGGCCTTGAATCTGAGCAAAGAATTTAATGCCACTGGTGCAGCACCAAACCTGGCAGCAATAATTCCACAACTCCAGCACCAAACCAGACCTCTGTGGTTGCCAATTTAGCATTTTTTTGTTTTGCCTTGTGAGGATGTGGGTTAAAAGGGGCACGAGAGATGCACAGTCAGTACACCTCATTTCCATCTGCAAAGTAAATGTTTAATATTCCAGGAGTCGGAAATTAATTTCCTAAATGTTAATTGATGCTATTTCAAATCGCTGAGGGCACATTGAAGGCATTTCAAATGATTAACACAAGATTTGATAGCAAAGAAGCCATTGGAGTAATGGTCAGAGCCACAGCCATTCCTCCTGTCCCACCTGCAGCAAGAAACACTCACTGAAAACCAAGTGAAATTCAAGGGAATTAAACCTGATTTAAATCCAACCATGTCCAAGCTGAGTTTGTGTCCATCAGCTGAGTGCAGAGCTGCTTTAGGGGAGTTTTGGGTTTTTTTTGGATTTGTACCATGGACATCACTGATGATGGAGGCTGTTCAAGCCACTCAGCTCCTCATGAGCACATCCTTAAATAACTAAAATCATGAAATCATCCAAATAACTAAAAGAAAATAAAATCATACCCCCCCCCCAAGTGATCTGCAGCCCCACAGGGTGCTCCTCTCCCAGCCTGTGGGACAAACTGCAGCTCCCACCTCAGATAAACCATCAACAAGTGTCAGTGTTGAGGAGTGAGCAGCAATCCAGACTCTGAGGTGTGCTGGGGAAAACTCAGCCTGGAGGAAATGGGCACTCTCCTGGCTGCAGCTCTGCCACTCCAGCACTTTTCAGGACTCACTTTAGCACCCCTGAGGCAGCAGCCACCACCAGATCTGGGATGACAGATGCTCCATCTCCAACTTCAAATCCTACTGTGATTTTAATTGAATTCCAGCAGCCATTTTATTTATTTATTTTTTCCCAGAGCCTCTCCACTCTCTATTTCCTCCTTGCTCCCAGTGATTCAGCAGTTTATTCCTCACTACACTAATCCCTCCATAAGACAGCTTCTCATCCCTTTCCGGCAGTGCTCATGACAGCAGCTACCCAGAAATGCTGGTGTTTGGGGCTCTCTGTTTTTTGTTAAATACGAATTTATTTCAGACTTGCTTTGGCTTTCAGGCTCCACCACTTCTCCAGCCATGAGAACTGTACTGGTCCATTCTCTCAGCTCAGCTGATGAATGTGTTCCAGGACTTTAAAAAAAATCAAAAGACAAAAATGGAAACATGGAGCTCAGAGGATCAGTATCTCCTGGAACCTAAACCAGTAAAATGCTCTTCAGAATACCTGGAAAATAGGTGTTTGCTATTTACAGGGGATTCCACAGAACTGCCAGCTGGCTGTTTGAGTTACTCACTTGAAAGTTGCAGAAATTCAGTTAATAGGGGCAAAAAAGAAATAGGGAAGGCAAATTGCCAGCACCCACCTGTGCCAGAAGTCCCAGCAACTCCTATCATTCAATAACACCTTGGAACCCAGGCTGACACTTCTTGACCCAGCTATTTAAACAGGGGCTTAAAACTCAGTCTAGTGACTCTTTATTCTAGTAATGAGCAGTTTAAAAACACCATAATTGCTTCTGACCATAATCATCCAACAGCCATGAGCTGTTTATCTCAGAAAAATTAATCCTCAAAGGGTGACCCTCATGTCCACAACGTGTTCTCAGTCATGGAGAGTGATTGATAAGTTATTCCAAGCCAGTCCACAGAACCACTGGTAGTGGCATTTTATCATCAAAGCTCCTTTGCCCTTAATCAAAGGCTAATTCAACATGAAATCCTTAAATATGGGCTGCACCACAAGATAAAGTTAGCAACCTTGAAAGGGCTGGGAAATGGCAATTTGCACACACAAACACAGGATTGAGAGCTCCCATCATAACCTGCCTCATCAATCACGAGCTGCAGTGCCTCTAACAGGACTATTTCCAGAGTATATTAAACTTCACAACATCTTAACCTTCTTGTAAGGCCACAACAATCTCTTCTATAATATCAAACAAGTGCAGAAGGGCAGACTTGCTTTGTGCCAAAGTATGCCTTGTGTCAGATTGCAGAATTAACAGCCTTGCTGCCTTCCCAGACATTCCTCAGTGTCATTTCAGCCCCATATTCCCTCTCAGGGAGCACAGACAACACACCTCACACATATTCTGAGAGAAAATACTCTGAATGAGGCACATCCCTTGAGCTATCACCTGGTAATTACCTGCTCTTCCAAAAATCTCTTGGCAAAGAAAAGATCTGGCCAGGCACCTGTGGCTGAACAGTTTATCCCAAATTTTGTTCAGGTATTTACCATGAACTTGGGGTGAAAAGTCAAGTCATGAGGACACAGAGTTTGTAAAAGAACTCCACCAAACCCAAATGCTCCAAATCTCAAGCAAAATGCAGACTCTGCAATAATTAATTACAATCAGGGTTCTATCAAAAAGCTGCCAGTTCACTCTGCTGCAAAGTCAGGATGTTCCCTCCCAGCTCATCCTCTAAAAAACACAACTGAATCCACCATAAAGTGGCAGTTTTGGTGATTCAGTTTATCAAATCACTTTGAACAGAGTTTTAATTTTGGGGTGGTTTTTGGGTGGCACAAGGAGCACAAAGGATAAATCCTCTCACACACTGACCCAGCACTTCCAGCTGAGCCTGGTCCCACTGGAATGGGGGACAGAGCCAAGAGCTGCCAGACACAAAGAGTCACACACCAGGCAAAGGGGAAGCTGCCAGTGAACAAACCCAGTCCCAATCTTGTCACACCATGCCCTAAAACCAGCTGCTTTCCAGACTCTGCTCATCAGAACTTCCTTTTCCAGAGCTCTTACCCAGTACATTCCATTTTAGGATATTTCTCCAGCACAACTGTGCATTGTCTGCTGGTAATAATCCTAATTAAAGTTATACACTCTAAGCCTGTTTGTGGAATACAAAGCACAGATGCTACAAACTCTAAGAGGACTGCTGGCCTGTCACTGTTTTAATTAGCCTGACAGGTAATCAAGCAGAATTCTGTAATTATACCACTACAGCACACAAATGTTTCCTTTCAAATCCCTGCTTTGGAGTCACTCTGGTCAGCCACAGCCAGTTTTGAGCCCCAAGACCAGAAGGAAAATCCCAGACTTGGCTTCCTCAGGGCCTGGCTTTGACTCAGAGTCCCACATGCTGCTGAGGAATGTGAGACAAACTCCTGCCTCCCCTAGAGATGAAATGTGTATAAAAACTGAACCTGCAGTCCCCAAAAATGCCATTTTGTCAAGTACAGCAGAGTGTGTGACCACTTCTCCCTAAAGAACACTCTGTGCTTGCTCTGGGAGAGCCCCATGCTGGATCCCAAGGCCCTCTGCCACCAGGGCAGACTTGGGGCACACAAAGTTCATTTTTTTGGGATAACTCAGCACCACTCCATGAGTGACATTGCTGTTCCCACTCCCCACATGCCCCTGGATCCCAATTCTGCCATTCTCAGAGATCAACACCCCACAGGGCACCCCATACCTTTTCATGGCTCACATTCACCAAGGGCTGCCCACAACAGCTTGGATTTCAAATATTCCTTTTTTAAATGCCACTGATGCCTTTGGGATTATCTAAAAACAGACAGAATTAAGGGAATAAAAAGCTGTTCTATTTACTGAAAGGCCTTCAGGTAGATTCAGGGCAGACAAAGCCCCCCAGGGGCTACACCCAAAAATGGGTGATGGGTCACAGTTTTCATACTTTTATAAGTTTTGGTTCATTTGTATTTTGGGGGTTAATCTCCCAATGAAGTCATTTACCCCAAGTTTGCTCCCCAAACTCACTTTTGTTCCCATCTCTGGGCCTGAGGCAGTGAGGTGTCCTTGATTCCAGCCTGGAGAGGAATTGTTGTGTCTGCCCAAAATGGGAGAGCAGCAGTGACACTGAATATGGAGTTTGGGGTTATACACTAAAGAACTGCAGGATTACAAATATATGAAAAAATATAAAAGCTGAAATCCTGAGGCATCACCAGCATGAAGGCATTTAACCCAAATTCCAGTCACATCCTCATTAATGAGGAGTGTTTACCCAGGAGTTCAGGGCTCTGTAAACAGAAAGCAATTTCCATCCTCCTGGCTGGGGTGGTGTCAGCATTTGCAAACCATTACCAACTGTCTGCTCCAGTCCTCCACACCTCCTATCAAACTGGCATTTAAGGATTTGGAATGCAGAACACAAGGCTGCAGCCTAAAAATAATATCCTGAGATTTGATCCTGCACTTCTTATTCAGGCTCAATTAATCAAGGTTGCCTAACTCTTCAGAAGTACTTTTCATCAGCAGATTGAAAACACTTCCCACATGAAATGGGGATCAGCCTCTCCTCTTTACTGTGGGGAACCTGAAAATGAGATTTCACCTGAGAAGGAGCTCTGGGGCTAATTTAGCAGTACTGTCCAAAGGGATGAGGAGTCCATTATTCAAAGTTATCTTTTATATTAAGAAAGAAGCTTTTCCTTTCAGACCACTAGAAAGACTAGAAAGTGATCTATCACAGGATTTCTCATGCTGCCTTTGAAAACCTCACACCAAGATAGCACATTCCAAAAGAGCCAGGCCAAAGGAGAATATTTACTTGATCTCCATCCTCAGTTTTCACTGTGAACACTACCCAGGAACAAGGAAAAACTCTCAAGAATTAAAAAACTCAATATTTTTGTCAGAAGCCATCTGTAATCTCTCTGAACAGATACAGTAATAACATCTAAAACTAAGACAACATTTATTTTTCAAATAATTGCAAACTCTGAAAACATCTTGTTCTTTCTTTGGAAACAACATAATTCAGACTTAAAAGCATGCTAGAAAAAAAACCCCTCAAGATAATTTCAGGTTCTATAGAACAAAATCCACCTCTCCACTAACAAGATTGATTCCCTTTGACATTCAAACTGAGAGGCCATTAAGAAAATTTGAGTTTCAGGAACACCACAGGTTTTTTTGACTAACTCAATTGCAGAGTCAAACATGCAATGATTAATTAAACAGCAATTTTGAAAATCTCTTGACAAGAACAATAATAGTCTAACCAGAAAAAAAAAAAAAAACAAACCCTGAAACATTATTGATAACAAGATATCAATATCCTTCTGAAAATTATTCATTCTATAACTTCCATACATTCTGTTAAATAGATATAATTTACAATTTTCCATTTACAATAATACCTGAAGGCAAACTGTTTCACATTTTCCATAAACCTTCTAATGTAAAATTGCATAAATGCCACATGCACACCCCTAAGAACTTAAATGCAGATTTAGATATTCTTTTTAAAAGGGAAATCAAAACCTCCTGTCAGGGCACAGAGAAACTCCAGGGCAAATTCTTTAAAGCACAAACAACACAAAGGAGACTCTGACATTCAATGCAATGATATTAAGAATAAAGAGAAATTAACACCAACACATCAGAATTAGCATTAAAGAACTGTTACCTTCTCCAGTGCATGATATGTAGCCTTCAGTCAAATTTCCAATACCTGAAAGAAGAAATTCAAATGGAATGTTGGTTATACTGATATTTTAAGACACTAAATTAATCCTTGTTATTGTTAATTTCTTTTGCAGAGAAAGATTGTCTTGGATTACTTTTATTTGCTATTTTCAAAGTGCCACCAGACAACAGCAGTAACCTGCTCAGATCCTGATTCAGTTCCCCCCATCCATGAGGTCTCTTCTCCAAAACCCCCAGCCCTGCACACAACCCTGGGCTTCAACCTTTCCCCCTGGGGTGACTCAAATCTTGATTTTCCCACCTCTGACTTCACCTCCACTGATAATTCAGTGCAGCTCTCAGCTGACAACACACCAACCTCAATCCCACAGAGAAGACTGAAGCAGAGCCATTTCCCATTAGCTCATCCAAACCACATGCTAATAAAATTTGAAGAAATAGGAAAAAAAAACAGGGAACTTATGCAATGCACGCTTTAAACCTTGAGCTTCACGTGTTTGGTAGCTGGGTATGGGTCACACAGAGAACATATGGCAAATGGAGATGATGTTTATGAAACTAGAATTCAGTGGGCACCAGAAATGCAGCAGAAGTGATATAATATAAGGAAATATAAGCTTTTTATTTTTTTTTTCCACTATCAACACATCCCAGATAGGAGAGGCAAAAAAAGAAGCCTGACATTTTGCCTGGAGATAAGCTCCCATTCCCTGGGTTGTTGCTTGAATTCCAATTTGCTGTGAGGAAGTCACAACCAGAGGACACCCCTGCTCCTGTAATGGGACTGCCACTGGAGCCCCTGAAAAATTAGATATTGAGAAGAAATTCCTCCCTGTGAGGGTGGGGAGGGCTGGGCTGGGATTCCCAGAGCAGCTGTGGCTGCCTCTGCATCCCTGGGAATGCCCAAGGCCAGGCTGGACACTGGGGCTGGAGCAGCTGGGACAGTGGAGGTGGGATTTAAAATCCCTTCCAACCTTTCTGGGATTCTGTGGCTCTAAAATCCTCCTACACCCCATTCTAGGCTACTCCTGGTAGCCCAAATGGATATTTTGCCTTTGTTTATCATGGATACACCACTCCCACCCATCAGCAGCTTCTAGACAGGACTGACATCTCCCAGACTCAGAGTTCCATCATGGCCCAGCTCATTCCCCACCTGGATTTACTGGGGTGAAGAGCAGATTTACTGGGGTGAAGAGCAGATTTACTGGGGGGATCCAGCAGCAGCCCCAGGTCTGGAAAAGCTTTTCCAAGAGGAGCAGGCTGGAGACAGGCAGAGCCAGATGGAGCCCACCAAAGTGAGCACAGCACTGGGGAGAGCAGGGAAATATTTGACATTCAGAGCTGCACTAATTAGACACGGAGAAGAAACGAAAGGTTTTGTACCAATCAAAATATTACTCTGTTTACTGTAACTGTTCAACTCATCACTTCACTCAGGGAAAGTTTGGGAGAACAACTTGCTCAAGTTAAGCGAGGCTCCAACACCAACGTCTCTGTGTATTTTTAGGCACTTCCAGAGCTGAAAACAAAGAGGAAAAACGCTGCAGTTTGGATTTAGCCAAGCCTGCTCTCCTCAGCACAGCCAGAATTCCAGCCCATGTGGCTCCCAAGCAGGAGCCAGGGCACAAGAGATGTCTCACAGGGCTGCACTCACCACACTCTGGGTTTTTGTTCCTCTACCCTTGTCATGCCTGTGTGCATGGGCAGCTTTTTTTGGAACCTACGTGGGAGATTCTGGATGAAATCTGAGTTTTTTCTCTTCCCCCCCTCAAAGCAAATGCAGTTACTACAAAGCTCATTGCTGCTTTCTCCTGCTCACGTTGGGTGGGCACTCAAACCTCATCTCCCATCTGCCCATCCAGCATTTTGGATGCTTCAGCATTTTGGGGTAGAAGGAGCAGGTGACTGGTTGAAAATCCTCTGCATTCTGATCAAGCCAGCAGCATGTATCCACTCAAATCCTCCACAAATTGCAGGTTCCAACAACAGGAACACTTATGGACAATTTCTTGAAACACTCTGCCTTGGCAGAAAGATATTGACTCAAACCAAGGAGGAGGCACATTCAGAATATTCTGTTTTCAGCACAGGATTTCATCCCACAGGAATGGCAAGATACTCTTGATAAAACCTGCAGATTTGGTGCTTGGGTGGGGAGTGCTGGGTTTGGATTCCTCTCAGAGTGCTTCTCCCACCTTCAAAATTCAGGGCTGGAGATGGTGATTAAATTAATTGTACATTATCCTCACCAGCAGCACTGAACCTGAACTTCCAGGCTGGAAAACCTAAAGCTTTTAAATTATATTCCCCTCAAACAATTTTGCTAAATAATAAAGAAACCTCCCCTAGTCTGGAGGGCTTGGCCACAACTTCCCAGGAATTCAAACCCACACCTTCATCCCCAATGGAAAACAATGTGGAACAGGTACAGAGGGGCACAGACACTGTGAAAGACAGCACACTAAAATCTGAATTTAGCAGGTTCAGTGTTTTCTGCATCCCTTGCCAACAGAAGGCTTTGAAAAAAAAAAAAGCTTCAGAACACAGAGAGGAAGTTGTCTCCAAAGGAAAAGGCAACAACACTCTTTTAGTGCAGCTCCCCAGTCACCACTGCAGTCGTTCTTGAAGCTGTAACTTCCAAAAAAACCTGAGAAGAAACTCTGTTTTGTGCAAGCCTCATTTTGTGTAAAGGAACAGCACATCCTTCAAGAGGAGAAAAAAAAACGACTTAAGGAAAGAAAATAAAAATAGAGAGGATTCATTTCACAGTAATACTGTGTATTTGCACAGCAAAATTCCACTTTTTCTGTGGAGGCAGCTCTTTGGGAGCTGGCAGGAGGGAGCCCTGATGAGAGCCTGGAGAAGTGCTGAAATCCACACAGAAATCCACCCATTCCACCCGAGTTTATATTGGCACAAAGGAATGCAGACAGGGCTGGGAGCAGCATTCCCACAGAAACCTGAGTACATTTCCCACCTGGGAGTTTTTCAGTGCTGCCATTCCTGATTTCCCCTCAGCACCTGGAGGTGCATCAGGGAAGGGCTATTGGTGTTTCCTGGGGAGGGAAATCAAGCCTGGCCCAGGACAGGGACATGACTGAGCATCAGGTTGGGATTCCTCCACCCAAAATTCTCCCTTGGTCACTCCAAGCACACAACAACTCATTTGCTGATTATTTTCACTGTCCCTGGCTGTGCTGTGGGTTTAGGTTTATGAATCAGCCTCCTCTGGCAGTGCTTGCATTGCCTGCCAAACCATAGACTTGTCCCATCTTTCAAATTCAGTTTTTAACCAAGATGAAATCATGAGATTTTTGCATCTCTGCTTCACTCCAGGAGCCTTCAGACTGCAGATTTGTCTTTATCTCAACCCCCTGTACACTATAAAAACCTTTTCCTGCTCCTGTTTTCTAATATGAACTTCCAAACCTTCCACATAATATTCCTCATTTAGGCTAAAGGAACATGAGAACCACAATCCTGTAGACTGTGGGCTCAGTAATAAATGTTATTAAATAATCAAGTGCATCTGAACCTGTTCTGGCTTATCTTGATTTCCAGCAGCCCTGAGGAGGAAATCTGCTGTGCTGCCATCCCTATTCCTGCTCCAACAGGACATTCCTCACACAAAATCCATTCCCACCCAGCTCTGCCCTAATCCTGGCTCAGCTGCATCTCAAAACAAAGCCAGAGCATGTGAACTCTGAATTTTCACCCTCCATCCACAGCCCAGCCCTTCCCCAGCATCCCTGGTGCTCCTCCTGCTCCCCAGTTCCAGCAGTGGATTGATTGTGGGAGCTCAAAGGAACAGGCAGAGTTTTCTGGAGCTGAAATATAAATCCCAAGTGCAGAAGCATTTCCTGTGCATTTAAACACTGTTTAGTGAGTCAGCCAAAATCATTCTGCAAGTGCCATCTATCTCCTGAAGGAAAGACTCCAGCAGCTAATCCCCAGCACAGCTCTCCCAGGGACTGAGGGCTTTAACTCCCAAGCAAAATGCTGTCAGAATAGAGATCTCATGTGATTTATTCTAACAAAAAAAAAAAAAAAAAAATTCAGACTCTTATTTGATCTCATCAAGTGGGGATGAGCGTTACAAATTTATATTGGATTTTCAGGCTTTACAATTCCATTTGTTCTTTGTCATTTGCTTCACAAATGAAAAGAATGCTGAGATTCCTCTGACAATCTCTCCAAACAATTGTGGTGTCTGTATTTATTATTAATATGCAGCCATGCAGGTCAAAGGCATTCACCAGCTGATTCCTAAATTGAACTTGTAAGGTGCATAACCCTTAAAATTGTCTCTACTACTTCAGATGGGTTTTCCTACTCCATACAAAAAAAAAACAAAAAACAAAACAAAAAAAAAAAAACCAAAAAAACAAAAACCCAAAAAACCAAAACTTTTATTGATTGCAAAGAGGAGAAGCACCTGATGCTCTCCCAAAGCTGTTCTCACACAGACATTCAGGTGGAGAGTCCAAAAAACCCAGGACAACTCCAGGAGCTGCACTCAGAGAGGATGATGTGCTCATCACCTTCCTACTTGAAATGCAGATCAGTGACAAATTAAACTGGTTTGCATTGCCTGAGTGATGCCTCTGTCTCCCAAAGTGCTGATGAAGAGATCCTCCTCTCATTTGCACAGAGCCCAAAATCTTCCCTGAGGTTGCTGCAGCTGAGCTTGTCAGGCTTTGGTGACAAAGGGACAACTCTGATACTGGCACATTTGGGGCTTGTGGCTTTTCCCAACAAAAAACATAATTTCATTCTCCAGGCAGCAGAAGGGGGGTGGGCTGTACCAGCTCCTCTTAAGGAAACAACCACATTTTATACACTATAAACTGCAGTTTATAATCCTAATTCTGGTGGAGTGTCAGTGTGGCAGCTCTAAAGCTGCACAGGACCCAAGTTCCCTCCCTGTCCCCAGGGAGATGAGGCTGTGTGAGCACCCCAGCCCATGCCCTGAGACAATCCCACCACAGCTGGACAAAAACCAATGGGATCTCCTAAAACTTCTGCATTTCTGCACTTTCTATTGGGCCAAAGCCTCTCTCAGCTGCTGGCACAGAGCAGGAGAATCCAATATCATATTTTATGAACTCAATCCTGCTCCCATCACTCCATTTTATTAAAATGTTTTCTTACTGGGATTGCAGTGCCAGAAGCAAGAACTGTGCGTGATCAGAAATCTCTCCCAATCACAAAGCACCAAACAGGAAAGGTCACTGACAAAAAAACCAAACCAGGCACTGAGTAAATTAATTACACAGCACATAATAATTAGCAGCCCTGACAGCTCATTTCCCAGGTTTTACCATTGGGTTTTTAGCTGAGGTGACAATTAGGGGCTTATTTGCCAAGCTAAGGTTTGTACTCACAGTCCCCTGATTGCTGTAAACGAGGGCCTTTATATTGACTGCTAATAAAACATTTCCAACTTTTAGCAAAATTATCTTCCAGCACTCAGCAGTGAGATTTTTTTTTTTTTTTATGACCTTCTGTGGTGAGGAATCATCTTGTGCAGGGAGATAAAATGGATGTACGCCCACAGCCTCTCCTTGCTGGAGCTACAGCTCCATCACCATTAAATTGTTTGTTTTGCTTCTTCTTAATTTGTTCCTTGTCCTTGCAAACCCCAAGACATTTCAGATCGCCCACGTCCTCCCTCAGCACCATGTTCTCCAAAAAAAAAAAAAAAAAAAAAAAAAAAAAACCAAACCAAAAAACCAAGGTCTACTGCCTCCCAAGTTGGTTTCTTTGGAGAATTGCTGAGAAATTACACAAGTAGGTCAGGCAGTGCAGAGATATGGGCAGGATGCTGAGGGGTTTGGAGTTTTCTGTGGCCACATCAGCAAAAAAAAAACCAAAAAAAAAGACCAACAAAAAAAAAATTCCAGGTGCTCCCCCCATTCTTTCACATGGAAAAGCACCAGGATGAGGAAGATGTAACTTGGTGCTCTGTTCCTCCAGCATGGATCAAAGTTGGATGGGCAGAGATGTGACAACACCAAAAAATGAAAATCAAAGCTGGAGAGAAAATCCCAAAGATCTGCAGGTTCTCAATAAAACCTGGGGGGTTTTTGGTCAGGGCCAGGTGAGCCTGCTCACCCAACAGTGCCTCAACACAAGCAGCATTTTTCTTTTTAAATTTCATCTTTTTTAATCCATCATCTTGGGGGAACTGTTGTATTCCCATTTATCAATGCTCTGAAAATCAGCAGAGCCACATCAGCACTTGGGGTCTCACCAAGAGCTCAGGATCAAGCCAGGAGAGGAAATGTCCCACTTGGATACTAGTGAACATCCAAGAAAACCTCTACTCCAACTTAAGAACAAATTCCTTTTAAAATTCTGAATTTTAACTGAATAGAACTGTTGCATTATCAATTTTTAAGAGATTTATTTAGGAAGTCCTGGATGCCACTAAGGAAATCTGGAAAAAAGCCACCTTGGCATTAACAGCCAGCTGGAAAAGGTGATTAAAAACCAGGATTTTGAAAGCAGGAAGATCATACATGAACTTCCAAAAAAAAAAAAAAAAAAAAAAAAAATCAATATTTTTACCTTATTCAGCTGCTCTGAGCAGTGAGCACAAAGGAAAGCAAATAAGTGTAATAAAATTGACACAGGATCAGCAAAAGCCTCCCAAAACCCTTCCCAAAAGCAGGAGAATGTCAGTAGTGACTGGGGCACAATAAACTTCCCTTGCCTGCAAAAAGCATCCAGGATTTCCTGGGCACAGCAATTCCATCACATGTCAGCAATCCATGCTGGCAAATTGTGTCTCAGTCAAACACTTCCTACAGAGCATTCATAAAATAACCCCAAATATTGAAAAATCAAAAATAAAACACAACCTTTTCTAAGGTAAGTTCCTTCTGAATTATGGCTTATAAATGAGGTCATTGATATATCAAAAAAATTCATTATTTAGGAGTAACAGACAGCAGCTAAAACCCACAAGGAAAATAAAATCCAGAAAGGATTTTTTTTTCCCCTGTTTTTTGATCTTTCCTTGTGAGTAACAGTTTTGTTGCATCTAAATAAATCTTTAAAAAGAAAAAATCTAAAATGGCTTTAGGTCTGAAATCTCTATTACTGCAACAAAGCTGGCTAGAAATTGTCCAAGAGAAAAAAAAAACCCAGGACAATTCAATATATTTCTACAAATGTCTCAAGGAGAACGAAGATCTATAAAAGTGTTGATTTTTACAAGTGGTTTTGCTTTTCCTGGGAGGGAAAAAAAAAAAAAAAAAAAAAAAAAAAAGTTCATTTTGCAAAACTAAAGTAATTTTTTTTTTTCCTCTCTAGGATTTTGGGGTCTTTTAACCAGTTCTTCTAAAAACCCTGTACCACATTAAGGATGCTGCTCAATCCTCAGAGGCAGAGCAGCTCATGATTTAGGTTGGGCCATCTTTTGGGAAAAGCTCCTGGCTGCTCATCCCCAGAGCTCTGAGCAATGGCCCAAAGTCTAAAAGATTTTGTTATTTAAGACAGAGAAACTTCTCCTTTTTCTTTTCAGTGTTCTTGTCACAGTCTTAATATAATGCATGAAAACAGAAATGCAAAAATATAACTATAATACATAAAGAAATGGAATAGAATGGAAGGAATTAACCTGTAAATGCCAGAAAAAGGATGCAGGAACAACACACAAAGCTCCAGTGACAAACACTGCAAAGCTGCATGGCATGGAGTAAATGTTTTGTTTGTGCAGCTTCTACAGCCCAGTAATGGAAAGAAAACACCTCATTGTGATTTTGTGTAGTTTGTCAGGAGTTAAATAAAATATCCTCCAAGGTTCTGACCAGCTTTAAAACTCAGCTGACCTCTATGGGCTGCTCATGGTTTGCAAATAAATCCTAAAGCAGCTCCCACTGAGCCAGACCCAGCTCCAAGATGGTTCTCAATACAAAATAAATTGATTATTTCCAACCACAAGAAAACCAGGAGACATTAGACACACTTTTCTGGGAGCAACAGCACCCAAAGGTGCTCACAGGAGCCCCATTTCCAATAAAGCAAAGTGTTATCTACACAACAATATCAGTTTTACCAAGGGAGGTAAAGCACAGGAGGTATTGGGTAGGGAAAATAAAGTTCTGTGAGACAGAACTCAGCAGAGCACCAACAAACACAGAGCCTGACCCAGCCCTAATCCTCAGAGATGCTTCCTTCAAGCAGAATTCTCACTCCATCACCTTCCTCAGTTCCCTAAAGACCCCAAGAGAACTCCCCCAACTCACCAAGGCTGGGACAGGTGCTGGGAGCTCCTTCTGCTCTGCCCAGAGCTCAAGTTTGGGGTTTTGCACCCTCTAGAAGGAGTTCCTGCCCCATCTCCTCCCCCTGCTCCAGGTGAGGCTCATCTCACCCAACCCTGCCCACTCATTCCTGCCTCAGCCCTGGCACAGGGAAATGCTCCATGAAAAAACTGAGTGGAAAGGTGGCTTTGATTCCCACTGGTGGCTCGGGTGGGACAGGAGAGGAATCTCCCAGAGCTGCTCCCTCAGCTCCACAGATGATCCCACAGCATCAGCACAAATGTGACAGTGCTGAGAGCAGGAGCAGCAGTGAGCAGAGAAAGGATGCTCTGCTCTGATCAGGGAGAGAATCCTCTTCAACTCAGGGGTCTCTTCTGAAGCAAAGCCAAGCCCAGCAGCTCCAGCCCATCAGGAGACAGGGACTATCCCATGAGAGCTCCTTGGTGCTTCTCAGAATCCCAAATATTCTCCCAGATCTTCAGATCAGAGAGCCCCAAGTTTCAATGAAGTGTCCTTGAGCCAGCAGCAGCATGGGGCATCTCACTTCTCTGATGCCATTTTTCCAAAAAACAGAGGCCAGGCAGAATTAAGGGAATAAAAAGCTGTTATATTTATTGAAGGGCCTTCAGGTCATGGGTATTCACACTTTTATAAGTTTGGTTTATTTGCATTTTGGGGGTTAATCTCTCAATTTCAGCTCCAGGTAATAAAGTCATTTACCCCAAGTTTGCTCCCCCAGCTCACTTTTGTTCCCATCTCTGGCCCTGAGGCAGTGAGGTGTCCTTGATTCCAGCCTGGAGAGGAATTGTTGTGTCTGCCCAAAATGGGAGAGCAGCAGTGACACTGGATATGGAGTTTGGAGTTACACACTAAAGAACTTCAGGATTACAAATATATGAAAAATATCAAAGTTAAAATCCTAAAGCATCATCTCCATCACAGCACTTCCCAGTTAGGACAGAACCCTCAGCTGGAAATGCTAACACTCAGAAAACACTGGATTTCTCTCCAAAGAACAAGCTCTGGAGGTTGAGAAGTGGCTGTAAAGCTGAGCCTAACAGGGGTGATGGAGGGCTGAGGATGGCAGCAAGGGGAATAAAATCATCATCACTAGCACTGGACATGAAAGCCCCCATTGCCCTTGATGGCATTCATAAAGCAGAGCCCAGCAGGAATTACTGTGCTGGGTGATATTTTGTGCTGGGGATGCTCCTCGGGGAGCGTTCATCCATGCCAGGCACCGAGGTCACCAGCTCACCGGGATTTATCCTCCACACCCCCAGCCCTGCCACAAATCCCTTCTCCAGCAAGGGCAGGGTGCCGCTGGGAGGCAGAGAAAAGATTTTTAAACGGAAAAAGAAATTTAACCAAAGGCATCCCAGCTTTGCCCAGACAACAGTTTTGGCCAGACAAACTGTTAGACACATCCAAAAGGAGGAAAAGTCAATAGATTTGCTGTCAAAAGACTGCAATTATTTTAACTGCACATAAATGCAGCCCTTTCTTGGCTATAAATAACCCTCTGCATTACGTGCTAATTACTCACAATCAAATCTCAGCGTAAATACAGCGGGCACACAGATAATCAGATATTTCTTTGTACAATGTAAATTAATTGATAAGGGGAGGTTTACAATTGCAAATTAGAGCGATTACACTTGGAATGCTGCATTGGCTGGGAGTTAATCCCTGAGTTTTCCCTCCATATCCCTGGGTAAAATGATGTGTTACAGGTGGCACTGGGTGACACAGGCAGGCAGGTGACATGTCCTGAGTCAGCACATTCCTTTGCTGTGATTTCTGACAGAATTATCGTGATATTCCCATCCTGGAACGCTGTCCCTGCTGCTGGCAATAGGACACTCAGTTCTTGTTGCATCTGGGCTATGGGAAAGGACATAGCAACAAACTTCTTTGTGCAATGGAGAAACAAAAAGCTCTTTATTTAAAGAAGCACTACACTTATATAGAGTAGTTTGTGCCAGCGAGGGTAGCAATGATTCCATTGGTCCAACAGAGGTGACAGCCCTGGTTACACAGCTCACACATCCAGCAGGTGCATAATCATTATAATTATTTTCTCTTATTCCTGAGCAGCATAAAACAATCCAAATTGCTTCCCTGGTTCCCAACAGCATCCAACAACAAGTTCTGATGAGCTCTGGGGAGAGGAATGTCCTGATCTCCCCCCTCATTTTGGATTTTGCCTCCCCTTAGCTCCATCCCCACTCCATTTACCAGCTATCAGCAGAAATTGGTGCAATTTTACCCCTCCCAAATCCCGGGATATTTTTCATTATTTGTCCAACACGCAGAAGGCAAATCCAGCGTGTGTTCATGGCACACCATGTGTGTGCTGATTGCTGGGCTGTGTCTGTCCTTTCCTGGAAGGTTGTGCGTGCCCGGGGCTGTTTGTGTCATCCCAGACTGAATGGGAGGATGTGGCAGCGGCTCTTGGCTGATTTTCTATTGACTCCTCTCGGAGGCTGAAGGTGTTTCTCATTACTTTCTGATAATACAGCGAGGACAGCAATTTAGCAGCGCTGACCTTGTAATGATGTTTATTTCTTCTCGCTGAGGATGGGTTTTATTACTCATTCTGCAGCAGCTCCTAGGCTCGGCTTTGCGGTCACTAATCCTCACTCAAGGTTTGGTTTTAGCTCTGCTGTCACCACTGAGGAGGGGGAAATTCGGCTTAAATGCACCTGACCTAAAAGCCAAAACTCCTGCAGATAATTTAACACTTAATTAATGCCAAATTAGGCAGTTATGTGGTGGTACAATGCAGGAAGGGAGCAGCAACCTGTCCTTTCATATAATCCCTCAGAACATCGTGGCCAACCTCAACCATTTACAACATAAATCTGCAAGACTTGAGATTTATTTTTTTTTTTTTTTTGCTTCATGACCCTTTCTTTTTCATTCTATAATTAAACTTTTCAAACTTTATCCCTGCAAATGGCAAGAAATGCAGTCTAAGTGGAAGGAGAAAGGACACCATGCTGTGGCTGCAGAAATAATGAATTCCTTCTGGGGTTGTTAAGGCATGTACTGATTAAAACTACAACTGCACCGTGCAAAAAGAGGCCAATTTTGGAGCCTAAATGGCTAATTTTTTATTATTTCCTCGACAAAAGTCAAAAATGGTGCCAGAAGAAACTGAAGTCTTAATTGTTTCTGAGGTTTTTATACCTCACAATGACACACAAATGTTTCACAGATTTAAAACATGAAAAGATCCAATGCAAAGTGCTCAAAGACTGGACAATGTGGAGGAATGTCTCTCTTAAGCAGCACTGACATGAGATTTGTAGGATTTTCAAGGTGTTCAGAGACTGAATTTCAAGCAGAGTGGTAATTTTGTGAGTATTTTTTTTCCTGCTGGGAGCCACAATGGTTCAGGATTATCGTGGCCTGACATAACATGCCATTTTGCTAGGAGAAAAGTTGTTATTTCAAACTTATAACCGTGTCACTCTTGGTTTTGTTTTGGTTCTTTTGGGGTTTTTTGGTGGGGTTTTTTTTTTGGTGTTTTTTTTTGTTTTGGTTTGGTTTTTGTGGGTGGTTTTTTTTTTTTTTTTTTTTTGTCAATAATTTATAAATCCAAACCAAAGGCTCCAATAGCTTTAAAAATCAGTGGAATGCCATGGCAGGAGTGCCACTGGATGGGATTTAAGGTCCCTCTAAACCCAAACCATTCCATTCCTACAGTGCTGTCCCTGTGCAGTTTGTTAAATCCAGGAGGAACCTGAGTGCACAAGACAGGGCCACTCAACTGGAAATCTCTATTAATATTACATTTTTTTGCTTACAAAATACAGCAGTGCCCTGGGACCTGCAGGTCACTCAGGTGGCTGGGCTGTGTCACCTGGGGGTTAACCAGGTGAGATAAGCCATGGCTCGTTAGGGGTGACTGCACTAATTGATGGGAAGCTGCTGCTGCAGCCAGGTGACATTCCTGGTGCTGGGATGAAGCAAAGGTCCCTGAGACTGGGACAGCAGGAGCCTCCCAGATCCCACCCTGCAACACACTGGGGGTGACACAGCAGGCAGCACCCTGCAGGGGACAGAGGGGACACAGAGGAGACACAAAGGGGACACAGAGGGGACCCTGCCACCCATCTGGGACACAGCCAGGTGAGCAGGGAGAGCTGAGTGCTGGCAGGGACAGGGGCTGGTGGCAGAGCATGGCAGCCAGCCCTGGGACTGGGACAGAGATCTGGGACAGGGACAGACATCTGGGATAGGGACAGGGCTCTGAGAGGGGACAGAGCTCTGAGAGGGGACAGGGACAGAGCTCTGGGACAGAGACAGAGCTCTGGGACAGGGGACACCAATCTGGGACAGGGGACACCAGTTCTAGGACAGGGGACATCAGCTCTGGGACAGGGGACACCAATTCTGGGACAGGGGACACTAGTTCTGGGACAGGGTACACCAGTTGTAGGACAGGGGACACCTGGCTCCCAGCTCATGTGGGACACCCTGATGTCACACAGGGGGAGGGCTGTGTGCCCAGGTGTCCCTGTGCTGGCAGTGGCACAAGGACAGGGGACACAGAAACACCCAAACCCCTCCCAGCAAGGCCAGCTGGGAAATGAGGGGCTGATTTTCAGTTTGCATATGATGAGCATGAGAAGAGAAAGGCTCCCTTACAAAAGGGAGAGAGAGAGAGAAACAGAGAACATTTTACTTATTCTTCAGTTCTATTATATCTCTCTGTGGGAGGTGAAAACTGGCAATTACTCTGGGAGATGCACAGGTAGGAAGATAGAACATAAATCAAAATACAAAGAATCTGGATGCATTCTGCAGTTATTCAATGGGCATTTATTCAGCCAGGTTGCTTGGGAAAGCTGCTACAGCACATCAGGAGAAGTTTCTGGGACCTGCCTGGCGTTACTTGGCAGCCAGAAGAAAAGGAGATCAAGAGAAGTGAGGATCCCACAGGCAGCACACAATCCAAACAAAGCCATTTGGAGGGGGAAAGGTTGGCACAGGTCATGTTGACACAAAAAAACCCCCCAATATTTCTGAGAGATGTGAGTGGTTTGTAAGAGACACACGGATGAATTTTGGAGCACTTAAAGCAGTTTTATTCCTGCACTCCATGGGGGTTTCATGGGAACAGGAGACAGCATTCATGTGGAGAACATATAATTTTAGAGCCCATCTTCTTGCTTCAGAACCCCCAGACTTTTGTGAAGGTCAGAATTCAGATGAACTCACTGGAATTCATATTCAGGAAGAAACAAAGTAAGTCCTGGGAAGCCCATTAAAAAAATATAATGTGCTTTTTTTTTTTCTCAGGAATTACTGTGAAATTGGGTGTCAGGTATCTGACTTAATGCTCTAATGGTGGGACTGGAACACTGGGGAGGGTTTACAGGAAATATCTGCTCCTTATCTGATCAGAGAAGGAAACCAAAGTCTCAGCCTGACACTCCAAGGTGGCTTTGCTGTCAACTCAAACCTCCAAAATTAACTATTTATCACTGGATTAAAACCCAGCTCAGATCAGTCACATTGTTCAAGCTCAAAGACTCTGGGACCCCAAAGGAATAGACCAAAAAAAACTCTCAAAGGCAGGCAAGAAACTACAGAGATACACAAAAAATGAGGTGACCTGAGCAAGAAATCCAACACCAGCCCTCAGGCTGGAAATGGTGACAAAGCTGCTCCAGGGCTGCTGTCACCAGAGCAAAACACCTCCAACAACCATTTCTGTATGAGAAATGATTCAGGAGATTGCCAGCTATCAAGAAATCATTCAGGGAAAAAAAGAAATCTTTTTGGAAGTTTCTCCTGATGGAAAATGCAGGAGCTCATCATGGAAACTTTGTTTTTTGGGAAGAGCCACATAGGGGAATGAACAAGGCTGGGAGGGCTTTGCAGAGGGGATTTGAGCTGAAAACCCCAAGGATTTACACCCCATGCTACATTTGTTTGGATCATATTCCATGGAATTAATTATACTCTTACATATCATTAATTACACACCAATGTTATCCAATGTATGAAAACAGCAACATCAGCAAACCACGTGCATCATCACACCATCTATCCTCCTTTACACAAACTACACACTTTGATTTTACACAGATTATTTACACCCCCTTCACAAAATCTGCTGGTGTTAACTCAAAGGAATTGTGCTGAAAGACCAAGAGAAATCCAGGAAAATAATAATAATAAAAAAAATAATCACAAGGCAGTGGCACATTTGCATGGAAACCTTCAGCAGCAGACTTAGGGCAAAGAGGGAAAGGAGCAAGGGCAAAGTTTCAAAAGCTGGTTTTAAATAATAAAAGATGTGTAAATATCCATCGCAGTGGCTGTGAGGAGATCTGTGCTGTCTCCAGGGCAGACCCTGGGGCTGGAGTGATGCCTGCAGGGATGGAGCCCCAGGCACAGGCTGGAGATGGGAACCCGGGGGGAGGGCAGGAAATAATGGATGTTTTCATGCATGCACAGCTCCTCTGGTGGGATATTTCCAATGTAAATGTCTGGCAGACTGGGAACCACAGCTTTAAAAAAAAATATGAGATTGTTTATGCATTAATGAGATATCAAAGCACCAAAAAAGCTGAGAGTGAATGAATTCCCCTGCACCCCCGTTAAAGGATGAGGTCCCAGCTGAGGGTTGCCCTTCAGACAGCTCAGACAAACCCCTAATTCCTCCTTCCTGCCCTAATTCCTCCTCAGCCCCACTGGGCCAGCCTGGAGGATGCAGATACCCCCTGGACCAGGAGAATTTCAACCACTGAATCATCTGATTCCTCCTCAGAATCTGCTGCTCAAAGCTCATCTCTGCTTCCATCAGCACAGGAGTTCAGGATGCTCTGTTACACACCCTACAACCATTAAATAATCCAGAAATTCCCCACTTGCACATGGGGAAAATCAAATATCACAATGCATCTATCATCTTAAAAATGACCAAGCTGCCACACCAAAGATGGTTTTTTTTTAAATAATCTTAATTATTGGGCTTTTCCAGCTTTATTTTAAGAGCTTTATTTCAAGGCACTCCATCTAGGATGGAGAAGGAATGTGCCTTTGCCCAAAACAATATGCAGCGTGAAGGAAATTCAAACTGACACCATTTCAAGACAGCAAAGACAAACTGATTTAGCAGCTCTGACAGGCATTTATAAGCAAAATAAAATGTGAATCTAATTTTGGCCTGCTGCACCGAAATAATGTACAGCATGGTTTGATGTCATAACATGAATATTTCATACATGAGCAGCATTTTGTTGGGGAGGTTTTTCCAGACACCTGTGGGAGATGGAAGAGGCTTCACAGCTGCTCCTCATGAGTCACCTGAGAGAAACTTTTAGACCCTTAATGACTTTTTAACCGTTTTGCCAGATGTCAATACGTGAGAGTAAAAAATCATGGCTGAGCCTTTAATTCTAATTAATGGCCTTATTGATCAGCCAAGCTCTGCCTTGCCTCACGTCACAAAACCTGCTGGATTTCACAAGATCCTCTCCAAAAAGGGCTTTATCCTGCTGGCTGGGAGTAAAAAGCAAAGGCTGAGCTCTGCAGCTGGTTCTTTATCAAAGCACATGGATAAGGAGCAGAGCAGAGAGCTGGGGCAAAGTTGGGTATTTACAGTCTCCAGAGCATTTTGGTTTGATTTGCATCGAGTTTCAAGGTTCAGCAGTTTAACAGCCAGCACTGCCACGTTTTCATTCCCTTCATTTGCAATTTCCAGCAAAAAGCATCACAAGGTTCCATCTCCAGGAGGAAATCAATCCCAAATTCCACCTGGCAGTTCACCAGGGTGTGGAGGGAACCAGCCCTGCAGTTGTGCTGAGTTTTGGCACTAAACATTTGCACAGCCCTTGAAGTTGCTCAGTTTGCAGCCTGAAAAATAAGCAATGAAAAAGATGCACATAATTTAAATGACACTGAATATTCAATAATGGTAATGACTTCAATATTAGGAGCTCTTTGATGCTGTTTCTGGGGGAACTGTGTTTGTCCTTGACCTTTGCTTACTCGCTATTTTGTCTACGCATAATTAACACATTCATAATATCCCATAAATGCCACTTATTGATACTGTCCCAAGGGCAACTGGTTATCTGGGAAGAACATGGCCACATTAACATTTACTAACTCATTTAGCTCCTCTTCCACATTAAAGTGAAGAAAGCCATTTGTCAAATCACCCCGAGATGTGTTTGAAGCAGGCAATATTTAACGAGGTGATGGTTTAAGGGTGACAGTCATTGACAGGGACAGCTCTAACGAGGGCACAGAACACTCTGCAGGAGCCACCTGGACATCAAACAGCTTGGGAATATCATTTCCTTCCTGATTTTTCACTCTTGTTCCTTATTCAGCCACAGCAAGTGGTGGTGATGGAACTGGATAAAAGTCTCCTGTGTGGTCAGTGACCTGTGCCCACCCCAGGGGTGACATCCCCCAGGTGCCAGCTCAGCAAAGGTGTGAGGTCAGCCAGGAGCTGAGCTGTTTATTCCAGCTGACTGCTGGAATAGAGCAGATCCTGCAGCAAAACCTGCATTTTAGTATTAAAAAATAAAAAAAATCCCACCTCACACCTCACTGCTTTGAGAGAAGCAGCAAGGCCAAACCCAAGAGATTGAAGGGAAATTATTATTAATAATAATAATCTTGCATCCTGTTTCCCTCCATTATTCATCTACATAAACTAAATATTCAGGGACACTTCAGATTTTTTTGAGCATTTCGTTCACTGCACTTTTATCTGGGAATTATTTTTAAAGACTTCCCTAACAAATCTCTGGTAAAGCACATGTCAGCACTTTGGCAAGGGCTGGCAAATTGAAATTTAAAAATGGAAATTGGACTAATTAATTACTTCAGATGGAAGAAGAGAGCAGGATTTCAGCAGGGAACATCTCCTACCATCCCAGGGTGCTCCAAGCTTGGCTTTGGGCACTTCCATGGATGGAACATCCTCTGGACAAAGCTTAGCTACAAGTATGGCCCCATATTATTAAATTATTAATGTAATCTCTATTAAAACTTCAGTGTTTCCAAGTCAGAATCTTCTTGTTAAAAAAAAAAAAATTAAAAAAAAGCAGAGAAAAAGTGCTCAGTAAACAGACAAGGAATGTAATCCATGAGGCTCCACCAGGGAAAAGGAAAATGAATAAAGCCAGAAACTGCTACCAGGTTTTCATTTTGTACTTCTACAAAAGAAGAAGGAGCAGAAATGAAATATAATCAGTGAGTAAGGAGCAGGTGATGTAAGGAATCATTACCTGAGTTATCAAATAACACAGCTGACTGCTAGAATAGAGCAGATCCTGCAGCATAACCTGCATTTCAGTATTAAAAAATAAAAAAAAATCATAACAGCCCAAGGCAAAGAATGGATTTTTCCTTGCTAATGTTGATTTAAAATATGCAAATTTATTCTCAAGCTCCAAGGTGTGGGGAGTGACTGCTAAACCTGCAGAACAGTGACCATTAACCACAACAGCAGCAAATACACAAAGGGAAACAGTTTTCCTTGGAAACCTCTCCTGAGCTTGATCATCAAGTTCAAGGAAGAAGTGGGCAAAGTTTCACCCTCCTTTTATTTGGATAATGGGGGGCAGAGTTCTCTCTGACATGTTTTTTAAAAGTGTGAGACAGGAGTGGCTGCCAATCCATAGGAATATACCCACAAACTCCTCACAAATCCAAAATTATCCACTACAAATTCTCAGCTTCTCTTTTGAGGGAAAAGTGCTGAAAAAGGTTAATTTGAAGATGAAGTGCAGCAAAAACACAGCAAGTGTGTGGTTTGCCTAACCCTCCCTGTTTAATATTTCTCTCCTTTGCAGGACCTGCACAGAAAATGCATCTGGGAGTGTCCAGGGTCTCACTGACAGATCAAATCCAACAGCTGGAACACAGAATGGAAAGGTTCAGGAATGAAGGGATGAGGGACAGTGGCCAAGGAGATGAACAGTCCTGGGGACCTTCACAGCATCACCCATTCCTTCATGAAGAGGATAATGAATGAGGTGACAGCAGCAGGAATTCATTGCCAGCCAGGAATATTGGGCTTACAAAACCCTCCCAGGGATCTGTGTTTGTGTTCTGAGCATGGGGAGGGTTTGGAGGCTCCATGGACTCGGTGTGACTGAGGATTCTCCCAATTTCCCATCAGGTTTGGGGGCTGGAAATGCTCCCCTGGACCAGCCACCCATCCCACCAGCAGAGCTTCACTCCCACAGCCTTGCCAAAGGCATCAGAGCCACCTCAGAGACAGGTTTTTGTGGTTTCTAAACCAGTTTTATGATTTCTAAACAAGGTTTATGATTTCTAAACAAGTCCCGATTCAGAAAAGGATAAGGGAGTGTTTAAACTTGCAATATGACCTAAAGAGCAAAAGGATTATAAAAAATAGAGAAAAGGGGGAAAAAGCATTTGTGATCCAAGCATATTTACTGCTCTGATCCCTTCTGTAGCTCTGAGAATTTTCAAGAATTCAGTATCTTGTGTCATTAGTGAAAACAAACAGTGCCATAAGTGAATTCTCAGGAGTGCCCTGTTTCACTGATATTCCACCAATGAAAGGAACTCCAGGGGAAGTTTGCAGAGAGCAGAAAGTTCCTCTGAGCCCCAGCACATCCCTCCTCTCCTCAGCTCCTCCCTGCTAAGCCCAGCCTAACTCTGGCCTGGCTGCCACCCTGCTATTTCCAGCTAATGGATGGAGCCATTGCAATCTGAGCAGCTCCAGCACAGACACATTTCCTGCTCCTTCTGCAGGGAGCTGATCCCACTTCCCTGCACATCCTGCCTGTCCAAAGGACATCCTTCCTCCAGAGCAGCCTCCAGACCACAGCCCCATTAAGCAATCAAACCATGGATGCTCATTAGCTGCTTCTATTCCTGCTCTTTGCTTGCTTGGTCTCTGATTGCCTTTCCTTCTCAATTTACACAATATTTGGGTCAGGAACCTGGAATTCTTTGCCTCTTGCATTGCCTCACCCTGGCAGGTGTTAGGGGAAATGCAGTTATTCCACTTGTGTGATTTATTTATAAAAATGTACAAAAAATTACACAAAAGTCAAAACAGCCTTGGGGTACTTGGCCAACTTCGGCTCACAAATAGCAATGACAACTTTCCTGCTTTCTCCTTTGCAGGTTATGTTTTGTTTTGTTTTTTGTTTTTTTTTTTTTTTTTTTTTTTTTTGCCTACAAGAGAATCCAAAGAGCCTGAACAGAATAAAAAGGGCTTGGATTGGCAGGACAAGGGGGAAATGGTTTCCCACTGCTGGAGGGCAGGGTTAGGTGGGATTTTGGGATGAAATCCTTCCCTGGGAGGGTGGGGAGGGGCTGGGATGGAATTCCCAGAGCAGCTGTGGCTGCCCCTGGATCCCTGGCAGTGTCCAGGGCCAGGCTGGACACTGGGGCTGGAGCACCTGGGACAGTGAAATGTCCCTGCCCTGTCCCTGTCCCTGAATTCAGATGATCTTTAAGGTTCCTTCCAACCCAAACCATTCTGTGATCCTCTCAAGCTGTTTTTCCTAGTGCTGAGTTAATCCTGGGGGAAATCAGTGGAATTCAAAGGGCTTTTTTCCCCCCAACTAAACACCTAACTCAGCTCCTGTTCATCTGAAAATCTGTTTACTTTAGCAAGGCTAAAGAAATCAAGCTGTCCATCAATTATTTAAAGTGTTTGGCCCTGATCCTGGGTCCACACTTCATTTCACCACAGCCTTGAAGCTGGAATCTTCCAGAGGCTGGGGCAGGGAAATGGCTGGGAAAAAAAAAAATGTCTGAATTGACTTTAGGGGTGAAATGAATTATTCTGGATCCTCTGAGCAGATGTGGGGCTGGATCCAGACCTGGCTGGGCAGGGAATTGTCCCTTCCACTCCCTGAGCTCAACCACCTCCATCACAGAAGGGTCTGAGCTGCACTTTGGGCAGAGATCCTAAATACAGATGTAGAAATTAAAAAAAAAAAAAAATCACAAAACCCAAACAAACTGGTACATAATTTTATCTATATTAAAGTCTACTCAATGATATAAAAATAGAAATACAGCTAACACTCCAAATCTCTGTCCTTACAAGAAGGGGAGAGATGCATTCTTCTGTTCCATGGAATTTAATTAGTTCCTAAATTTAGGTTCTGTCAGTAAAGTTACAGAGGATTCACTGCAGTTGGATTTAAATACTGGATGATGTTTTATATTTCACACAATGCTAATGGATGGCATTACCTTCATATAGATGTTGTCAAGTATTTCTGAGGGAATGCTTGGGTCTATTCATAACGTTTTAGTCAGCTAAATCATATTTGATTGCATTTTTAAAAAAACATTTTCATTCTCAGATATTTGTTATTTGAAAGCAAGAATTCATTGATACCCTGGATCCCATGAGCTGGGAAAGAATGATCTAAAGCAAAACCACAGGTGCAAAAATAATTAAATCTTTTAAGCATCAGGCAGAGTCATGATGCAATCCACAGGGGAGAAGGAAAGAAGTCAGTGCTGAAATTCTTCCTCTGCCATAAACTTATTTCTTCCAATTGCTCAGTACCCTAAAATTCAAAGAATTTGGGTAGAACTTGCTAGAAATTCCAGTACTTCAATATCTCAGTATTTCTGAGCATCTTGTGCATCTCAGCTGTTCATCTCCAGTAAAACAGCACAGGACCAGCTCAGGAGAATTCCACAAGATCATTAATTCCATTCAGAGCAATAACTGTGTCCTACCCACAGTAAGAAGGGTCAGACCAGTTCTCCAGTTTGCTTCCAACTGCTGCTACCCCAAACTGCAGAGTTCACAAGGAATTTTCTCCTGGACATGCTGGGTTTGGACAAAATTTAGGCCAAACTTAACTCAAAAGTCACTCAGAGACAGAATCTGCCACCTCAGGCTGGTGCAGCTTGGGAAGGGTTTTATAAATATTCAAAGAACATTCCCCCACCTTCTTTATTACATTTTTTTGGTTGTTTTTACTGAGCAGATTCACACAGCTTAAACTCCTTTGCCACACACAGGGCTGACATCCCAGCTGGATGGTCCAGGACTAGAAATGCCATTTTAAAATGCGACCCCTAAGTTTATTTCTGACAGATAGGATTTTCCAGGTACAGAGCTGAGCTCCCTCCATAATATCTGAACTCAATTTCAGTTTGATCTATAAGATTATTTTCATTCCAACCCCTTTGGACACTTGCAACAACAACATTTCCCTTTTCCCTACACGGATTTAATTTGGCTGTGCACTGCAGCTCTGCTTAGAAAGCTGCTTAGTGGCAATGCTTCAGAAATCTGAATCAAATTTTCCTGAGTGAAATAAAATTAGTTGTCGAGGAAAGGATAATCCACTTTTCTAGGGGCAGTGTTTCCATATTTTAGGTAATGGTTTGAAAATATAATAATAATCCTAATAATAAAATGGCTCTGAGATGCAGTGAGTGCTGATGGCAGGCTGGCTATGGGAGCAGTGCTGCACTCTAGGGATAAACTGGGAATAACTGGGAGCACTGGCTGGGCCACAAACTACAGATTGACACCAGAAACATCTGAATTTCTCTGGATCTGCTTGGAACTTCCAAGCCCTGCAGGGTGATTAAGCCAATTACCAAATGTTCTCTCCACCAGGAAAGGATTGGTGATGCCCCAAATCCAGGTTCCAGGAGCAGCTGGTGGCTGCAAACGAGGTCACAGTGACACAGAACACACCCAAGGGTGAGGTCAGAGCATCATCTCACCCTGCCATGCCAAGGAACTCAGAGAGGACTGGAATCTTCCCAGAAACTAGGATCATCCATCAGCAAGAGAGGCAGAATCAGGAAAAAAGAGGAAGAGCAAAATCATGGCCAGGGAGGTGAGCTGCTGGAATTGCAGTTGGAAAAACCCTCTAAAACCAAACTCCAACCATTTCCCAGCACTGCCAAGGCCACCACCCGCCCATGTCCCCAAGTGCCACAGCCACACAGCTTTTAAATCCCTCCAGGGATGTTCCAGCACTTCCTGCTAGTGGGAGGGTGATCAAGCATCTCCTCCCAGTGACAAAAATGACCAGTGGTGGCTGGTGACCTGTGAGTGTCCCTGGCCCTCCTGTGCTCACAGTGACATCACCAAAACTGATGGAACTTCCTCAATCAAAGCCTTTTCTTTTTTACTGTGAGCCCCATTTAAAAAAAATCCTTTAAAACAACAGCATCGTGTTCCCAGAAGAGCTCACAGGCTGGAGGGGTTTTATCCCCATTTCACCAGGAGTGGAAAGCAGCAGTCCCAGCCAGCTCCTGGGAATGCCCACCCCAAAGCCACCCCATTTTGTGGAAAACCCTTGGCCAGTGAGCCCCCACAGCTCCCAGGCTCCATTTAGCTGAGCAAGCAAGGCTGGGAGCCCATTAATTTGCTGGGTGAGTTATGGTTCCCTGCAGCACCTTTTGTTCACTGTCAAGGTTCTGCAACAATGACAGATGCAGCTACAGCCAGCCCAGAACTCCAGAACTTGATCTCCTAAATCATTCCAGGTATTAAATATCTCAGCAATAAGCCTGGCAAATGAATTCTTTTGCTCTGGAGCTTCCATTTGGTGCTGAGCACGAGGCAGGAGGGACTCCCCACACAGTTCCCTGTTGTTCAGTGTGGCTCCTGGAAAGGAATCAGAACCCCAGGAAAATTCACCACACAGCTTCCAGTGGCTGCTAAAAGGAGCTGCAAATCCACCTGGATAAAGTGAGGCAGCACTGTGGGGCATGAGGAGCTCAGCAATCCCAGCTTTAATGGCAGGAGCTGGACATGCATATAAAAATCCCACTTAGCCTAGTAAATAAACAGAAAGGACTGCAGCAAAATAAAGAACCAGGGGGACACAGGCAGAATGCTTAAGCAGCAAGACACAGACAAGGTTTCAGTCTGGCTCTTCTCAACCTCAGTATTAATCTTTTCTTTTTGTTTAAAACCACCTCCTTCCTTCAGCCACAGCAGTCAAGAGAAGTGAGCAAATTTCACCTCAACTCATTTATAAAGAGCACGGGACTGTTCAAAGGAATCATCTTAAGGCACACAGAGGGTGGAACAATTGCTACTTCATTTTTAATTTGTCCAAATCACCATCAGATAGATGACAGTGCTTAGCACAGGAAGGAGTCTGCAGGCTTCATAAACAATAGAGGTATTACCCATTATCACACAAGTACAAATTAGTTTGACCTTTCCAGCTTTTTTCATACGAAGCTTCCTTTTTTCCACTTGACTAGAGAAAATATTGAGTCAAGCCATGTTCTGCACTGCCTTCTCAGATGAATTTGACCAGTGATTCTTCCCTAAATCTGCAATTAGAAGAGACCCATTAAACACTGAATTAACCTGAGGAGTTCTCTGGCTTAGCCTCACTCTTGGTACTGCTTTTGCCATGGGGGAAGAATGTGGGATGTGATAATTTCATATTCCATGGAAGGGTTGGGATATGAGAATGTTGTTGTGGCAGCAGAGATCATCACAGAATCATGGAATTGTTTGGGTTGAAAGGGGCATTAAAACTCATCCCAATCCATGCTATGGGCAGGGACACCTCCCACTGTCCCAGCCTGCTCCAAACCTGGCCTTGGACACTTCCAGAGATCCAGGGGCAGCCACAGCTGCTCTGGGAATTCCAGCCCCTCCCTACCCTCACAGGAAGGAATTTATTCCCAATATCCCATCTAATCCTGCCCTCTGGCAGTGGGAGCCACTCCCTGTGTCCTGTCCCTCCATCCCTTGTCCTCTCCAGCTCTCCTGGAGCCTCTTTTGGCCCTGGACAGGCTGTGTGTGCACTGCTCAGGGACACATCCCTGCAAGGGTTAAAATCATTCCTCATGGATAATCAGCACTTTCTGCCAGGGACTGGGAATGTGCTGGATGCAGGAATCCTCTGGTTCTCCTGATGATTCTGTGAGGGAGCCAAAGGAGCTGGGGAGGAGCAGGCAGAGAGTGATGCTGAGCCAGCCACAAACCCTGCACCTGTCAGCCAAAACAGGAGGAGCTGCTGCATGGGCTGGGCAAGGAAACAGGGAAACAGCAGGAGGAGAAGCAGGGAAAGCAAGGGGCACACTGGGCACAGGATCCTGACAATGACACCATATTCCACAGAGAATTTTGATGCATTTTTGTGTCAATTCCTGAGAATTAGGGATGCTGAGAAAATTATAGTGCAGCAACTTGGGTTATAGGTGTTAAAGAATTGTCCTGCATTATCCCAGACCAGAGAGCAGGGTGTTCCCCTGGCTCTGCCCTATCCCAGGTGATGGATCAGGGTGTTCCCCTGGCTCTGCCCTATTCCAGGTGATGGAGCAGGGTGTTCCCCTGGCTCCCAGGTGATGGATCAGTGTGTTCCCTGGGCTCTGCCCTATCCCAGGTGATGGAGCAGGGTGTTCCCCTGGCTCTGCCCTATCCCAGGCCATGGAGCAGGGTGTTCCCCTGGCTCTGCCCTATCCCAGGCCATGGAGCAGGGTGTTCCCTGGCTCTGCCCTATCCCAGGCCATGGAGCAGGGTGTTCCCTGGCTCTGCCCTATCCCAGGTGATGGATCAGTGTGTTCCCCTGGCTCCCAGGTGATGGATCAGTGTGTTCCCCTGGCTCTGCCCTATCCCAGGTGATGGATCAGTGTGTTCCCCTGGCTCTGCCCTATCCCAGGTGATGGAGCAGGGTGTTCCCCTGGCTCCCAGGCCGTGGAGCAGTTCCCAGTGCCCCAGGATGCTCCGTGGGATCAGAGCTGTGGACTGAGTGCTGCCACCCTGTGGGACCCGTGTCACTCCTGGCACTGCTGGGATGCTCAGCACACACCTGGGCTTGGGAGGCTGGCAGGGCTCAAATCCAATTCAGCTGTTATCCCAACACACTGGGATAATCCTGACAGCTGATTTAGGAGCTGGGGATGTTTATAAATAGGATTTAGAACAGAGAGGTTACTGAGTTTTGAGCAGAATAAGAACAAATGTGATAATTCAGGCTCATTTGTAAGGCAAAGGTAAGTGATGAATTCACACAATCCCTGTTTACTCACACAGATCCAGGCCTGGTGGAAATCCTGCTCTGTGCATCACTAGCAGCAGATTCAGGCTGAAATCACTCTTCTGCTGTGCTTCATATTTCATTCATTTCTGCTTCCAGCTATACATGCACAACAGAGGGCATGATACATCTCCCTAATTGAACAATACAGATCAATTAAATATGAAAAGTCGTTCTTGGACTGAAACCCTCTCAGGAAAATGTTCTGCTCTTATGCTAAGTAACTCTTTTAAAAAGCTAGGAGTTGAGTGCTGTTCAGAGGGGATTTGATTTTTTTTTTTTTTTAAGACTGGGAGACAAAGCCCAAAAAGATTCATCCATTCATTCATGACAAGAGGAGAGAGTTTTGACCACTGAGCAAGGTAGCAGTGAATAAAAACCATCTTATTTTACTCAAGTTCCTCAGTGCTATTTGTGTGAGGTTCAGAACCCCCTGTGCTCCAGAGATCACCCAAACCATGCATCAAACTGGACAAACATCTCTCTGCTGCAGGATTTCCACCTGGAAAGGTGTAAAAATGAGCGATGGGAATCATTATCAGCAGCCAGGGAGCAGGGAAAGCTGTGCCCTGAGCAGCCCCGATGCCTTTTTGGGTCTCCACACTCCCACCACTGGGAGCACAGAGATGCAAATGTGTTTTGTTGTCTGGAAGTGATCTGAATAAAGGAGTTTAATCAGAGATGCACTCACAGATGGGTTAAAATCACACAGGTAGGTTATTGCCGTGCAGCACGGTTCGTTCACATTCAATCACCCTCCTCAAGAGAGGTTTTTCCACCACAATCACCCGGGATGTCCTTCCTTCCCCTGCCTGGGCTCTAATTAAATGCAATGACCTGCTAAGCCTTATGTAAATTGGCCTTAAACACCACATCTCTTCCTCGGCTAAACATTGATATAAATAAATGATAAACACAGATTTTGCCCGAGGCCAACAAAGATACAACACTGTCAGAACTTCTGGAAGAGAAAAATCAGTCTGGAGTCAGAGCAGCTCAGCTCAGGGTCTGCTGGAAATCTGGAGAAAACCAAGATTAACTCTGTCATTCAAGCACATCTTGCTCTCAACGAGAACTGGGGAAAGTCCATGAGAGGGTTGAGTCTCACTGAATCCCAAAACCAAAGAGGAGAAAAGGTGGAGAAGAACCATCCTGGTGCTTTTCTTTTATTTTTAACTTATCTCAGAAGAACTTGGTACTGGCTGGATCCTAACATGAATAAGGATGTCTGGCCAGATCTGAGCCAAGTCCTCAAGGAATACAGCACCAACAGCTGAGCAACAGAGAGCTTGAGGAAGAATTAGTAGAAGAAACAAACCTGGCAGAACCTCATTTTTGAAACCTTTAATACAATTTTTAAATTAAATCCCTGCCATTTTGAAGATGAAATGGTTGCAGGTTATTTTTTGGAGGCCTTCTGAAGTGCCATAAGTGCATCACTTACCTCACTGGAGGCCACATGCTGCTACATCTGTGCTGTGATTATGACCCTAAGCAAAAATCCCAACTTATGTTGCAGAGGCAAAACTTTCCCCTTCTGCTCCACTCCCTGAAGCTGAACTCTGCACTGACAGCCACCAGATTGCTTTCAAAATATTTTGACCCTAATGGTTCTGAGGGCTGATTTAACCCAACAATTTAAAACACCCCAAAATCTCTTTTTTTTTGTCGTGGTGTTGGGCTGGGATAGATTTTCACCCTGCAGATTGACATCAAATGAATAGCAAAGCATTTAATTCCCAACATTCAGAACCTGTTTAGTGCACGGAGCACTGCTCTCTTGGTTCATAAGGAATGTGAGGCTCGTTGGTGTGAAGACGAGAAGCAGATTTGACACAGATTTGACACATTCCCTTCGAGTACCCCCAGATTTGGCGGCTGGGAGGAGGAGGAGGAGGCAGGGAGGAGTTGGGTGAAGCAGTAAATCAGCAGGGTGCCATCATTAGGGATTTGCTCCGCTGATAATAAAAAGAATGAGTCGCTGCTGTCACGATACTCCATCCGCACCGGGCAAGCCCCGTGGCACTGAGGATGTGAGCGATGCCCCGGGCTCGCAGCTGACATCGGGGGGTTCGGGGTGATTCGCGGCTCTTTGCTGTGCCTGTTCCTGCTCATCACTCACCCACCAGCAGCAGGGACTCCCAGCCGCAAGGAAAATCCCCAACTGTTGCACCGAAGGCTCTTCAAAGGGATCCGGAGCTGCTGCGACAACGGGGCTGAGCAGCGGGTCAGCAGCACATCAAAGGAGAGAGAGCAGAGACTCCACCAGGTCATGCCAGGCCACACGGGAGGTGTGGGAAGAAACCCCAGACTTGCTCTGTTCTAACGGGGCTAAAAATAGACCTGCGATGATTTATGAACTTTCAAAGGCAGCAGAGTATTTTTAAGCAGCAGCAGCTTCTCCTGCTCCGTCTGCATCCCTGCTCGGCGCCAGGGCTGTGTCCACCCTGCCCTGAAGGGAACCAGCCCTCCAGAGTGCTCACCAAACAGAATTAAACACGACCACAAGAGCAGATAAAACCACGCTGAGCTATACATCTCCTGGGTATTATCCTTCCTTCACTCTGCCTCATCTTTACCTCTGAGTTTTGAATATTCTGTTTTTAAATCAAGTTAACTCCACAGACCTGAAGCCAAGGTAAATAAATCACATGGCACCAGAATATTGACAAAATTACTCTGAAGTTTTGCATCTCTGGGAGAAATTTTACATGAGCTCACCCCTGATTTCCAGCTGTCCCTGATGGAGTAACACAGGAGTGAGTTTGAAACCAAGGAAATGTTAATTCCAGTAAATAGAGACCTGGTAGCAACAAGACTTTCATGCATGAAGAGGTCCAAGTTTGGGAGCCAAAGTGGGATCTCAGCAGCTGCTCTCTGGCTGCCACTGCTGCTCTCCTTCCCTCTGGAATAAAAGCTCCTCAGCAAGGGCTGAAAATCAGCACTCAGGAATCAAGCACTGCAATGAACACTGGCAAATCAACTCAGGACACCCTGGAGAAGCATGGCTGAGGTCTCAGAGTCACCCACCCCGTGCCAGAGGTGTCCTTGTGGCCCTGGCAGAGATCACCCCTCTGCTCTCCCACCCTGCAGACCCCACTGAAGGCACACCTGCCCTCCTCAGCCACCCTTGCTGAGCTCAGGTGAGCGGCTGGCAGCTCCACACATCCCTGTTCCCCCTTGGAAAGCCAGGCTTTGGGGGCTGCAGCATCCCAGCCCGTGTTCCTGGAGGCTGCCTGCACAGGTGAGCTGCTCCCCCGCTGTCATTCACATTCCCAACACACGTTTTGTCATTGTGGAGAGCAGAACAAGCTTAAAATTCTGGGAGCACCAGACGGGCTGGGAGAGAGCTCAGCTCCACTGCAGAAGGATGGGAAAATCCTCCCAATTCCAGAGTTTTGCCAGGATCATTCAACTCCAACTACCTGCAGGCACACCCTACTCCCCTCCACTCTCACACCCAAGAGATGTGGGTGTTTGGGGCAGGGGACCCTCAGAACCCCCCGAAAAGTGGTGTTCAGAAACACACCCAGAGTTTGGGGTGGTTTCCTGCAAAGGGTCGCTTCCTGAAATCCCCCAAAATCTTGCCAGGTGGGTTCAGCTGTGCCCAGAATTCGGCACGGGAGGGAGAGGTTGCTGCTGGCCAGTGGAAGCCATTGTCTCCAGCAGGCTGCCAAGGGGAAATTAGCAGCGTGCACACCTCTAAATGAGGCTGTGCAGCAAGGAAAGAGGGATTAGCCATGTAAAGTAAGTCCTTTTGGTATTAGATTAAAGAGGGGAGGTGACTTTGAAGGATTATTCAAGAGCCACTTAAGCAGTTTTCAGGGACTTACAAACGCAGGGTGAAAAATGCAGCTCCTCAGGTCTAGAAAAGAAGAAAAAAATTCAGTTTCCCGGACAGGAAAGGAGCAGAAAAAGCTTCTGGGGGACGCCCTTAAGTGCAGGCCCCCACCATCAGCTGCCCAGGCTCGGTGCTGGCTGTGGAGCCCGGCTGCAGCATCACCTGCACACCTGGGCTGGAGCTGCGGCAGGAGCCGGAGGGAGCAGGGAAGGGGCTCCCACAGCCACGGGGATGGGGCTCGGCACCCCCAGGCTCCCCGGCAGCACGGGGCACAGCCAGCCAGCCCCCCAGTGTGGGGCAGGGGGTGCTGGATGTCGGAAAGGAGCTCCGGAGTATCGCGACTATCGCAGGAGGAGCTGCCTCCAGTCCCTGCTCCCACCTCGGTGATTTATCCGCTGGGATGCAGGTCCTGAACCGAGCCATGGAAACCGGAGGATAGGCGAGCAAAACCACAAAAAATGGACTTGTGCCTCCAGCCACACGTCCCCGGTTTCCCCGCACCTCAGGGTGCCTCATCAACATGCTGGCTCTTAATCCTCTGCCCACATTAATCCGAGGAGGGAGAGGAATACGCGGCTCCGAGACATCAGACTGCTCTATCGAACGAGCTCTCCTCGAGAAATAAACCCCTTTTTGGCTCAGTCTAAGAGGTGACGGGTAATTAGTATGTAAGATACAAACTATTGCCACTTGTTATGCAAGCAGCATCCTTTAATTTGTAGTTTCGAGAGCAAGCCGCTCCTGTCTGGGATAAATAAAACAACACGCTGCGGTATGTTGCTCACGACACGGGAGCAGCAGCAGCCTGGGGAAAGCGAAAGGAGCTGCAACTCCAGCCGGGAACGCGGCTGGAACCAGCAAAAAGTTCTGAGCAGCCTGGTGGGAGCATTCCCGCGGCCGCACTCCGGGATGGTCCCACTTACACCGGGATGCTCCTGAACTCACACAAGGATGCGCTCGCACTCACCCAGGGATGCTCCAGAATTCACACAAGGATGCGCTCGCACTCACCCAGGGATGCTCCTGAACTCACACCGGGGATGCTCCGCATTCACTCCGGGGATGCTCCCGCACTAGCCCGGGGATGCTCCGCATTCACTCCGGGGATGCTCTTGCACTCACCCGGGGATGCGCCCGCAGTCACACCGGGATGCTCCTGCACTCACAGCAGGGATGCTCCGCATTCACACCGGGGATGCGCCCGCACTAGCCCGGGGATGCTCCGGCACTCGCGCTGGGATGTGCCCGCATTCACTCCGGGATGCTCCCGCTCCGTATCCGCCAGGCTCCGCACGCTCTGCGCCCCACGGCAGCCCCGCGCTCCGGGGACACCGAGGGGACACCGAGGGGACACCGAGGGGACCCCGGCAGCCCCGCGCTCCGCCGGCCGCGCATCCCCTCCGCCAGCTCCGCATCCCTCCCGCGCTCTCCTTCCACCGCAGCCTTGCTTAAAAATCCCTTAATTATCCCCTTCTTCTTTTAAAACCCCGTTCAAACCTGCCTCCCTCCCCTCCGATCCGAGCCGATCGGAGCCGATCCGAGCCGATCCGCGCTCACCTGTGCGGGGAAGGCGCGGGCAGCCCGAGGCGCGCAGCTCCCGCACCCGCGGCCGCAGCATTGAGCGGCAGCGGCGGGAGCCGGGCGGGCTCCGCGCAGACCCCACCCCCGGCCCCGCCGTGCGCGGGGGGCGGGCGGCGGAGCGCCGGGGCCGCTTTAACCCTTCCCGCCCCGCCGGTGCCCGCCCGGTGCCCGCCCGGTGCCCGGCGCCGCGGGCAGCATCCCCTGCTGCAGCCCAAGCGCGGCTCTTTCCGCCCCTTCCCGGCGCCCTCCCCGCTTTCCCCCATCCCCGACCAGCCCCGGTCCCTCCATGGGAGATCACAGAATCCCAAATTACCGCTCGTGGCTTTTTTTTTTTTTTTTCTTCAATTCCCTTCGGCGCGTTGCCCTCCGGTTTTAATCCCAGATTTGCCGTAATTATCTCGCTCTTTAAGGGAGCCTCTCCTCACCCAGCCTCTCGCTCAGCCCTTTGCATCCACCGCCTCCTTCCATTCCCCTCCCGTTCCTGCTTGTCCAAGAAAAATGCGAGTGTTGTGCGGGAGATGAGGAGCCCGAGAGCGCAGCGCCCCTGGGTACCCGCCCGCCTCTCCCAAGCTCTGCCGGCCGCCCCTGTGCCCAGGGATGCTCCCAAACCTTCCTCAGGATCCCTCACAGGGTGTCTGCTTGCTGCTGCAGTGCAAATGATGAGCCACAAACTCCTTTGAAAGTCGTGAGTTCAGGCTTGATATGCAGACTAATGTAAAGGCACAAAGAAAAGGAAAAAAAAAAAAAGGTAACAACTCAGAAGTGAATGTGGGACTTACCTTTTCCCCATCCCAAAATCCTGTCCTGGGAAGTGCTCTTAAATGCTCGTGCAAAAACAAGCCTTGCAGTGTAAAGAGGGTATTCAGCCTTAACTGTGCCTCCCCTGGGTTTTGAGGGATTAAGTGAAACCCTTATTATGTTTAATTATCTCTGGAGTTGCTCTCTGTGCTTGCTGCCTTGCTTTATGGTTTAATAAACTGCACGTCGATAGAAACTGAATGACAATTAACGTTCCTGCAGGTTGGGCTGGCACTCACTGCTGCTCACAGGTTCCCTCCCCACGTGCCTGCACTCACTGGCTCATCACCATCCATCCATCAGAGCCTCTTCACAGCAGCTCCCTGCTCCCAAAGATCCATCCAAAAGGCTGGAAGCACCCTGGGAGGGTGGTGAGCCCCATGCAGGGGTCAGCCCTGCAGGTCCAGGGAGTTGTGAGCTGTTCATGGAGCAGTGCCTGGAGCACCTCCAGGCTGATGGAGCAGCTGTGGCTGGCCCAATCCTCAGCAGTCCTGGGAATGCTCAACTCCTTTCCCATGGAATCATGGCTGGAAAGGACCTCTGGGATCATCAGATTCAGCCCTGGTGATGGAGGATGGCCATACACACAGTTCACTGCTCCTTTGCTGAGTCCCACTGAGGGTTTAAGGTTGGGCCCAAGAGCAAATCAAAGTCTAGAGGAGGCAGGAGTGCTGCACTCGAGCCCTGCCTGGAGAATCCCCTTGTGCTATGAAATGTTGTATAAATGTTGTGTATTATTTGTGTAATCTCATCCTGATTTATACAAGAGGGGAGCCTGCTCAGCAATCCAAAATAAAGTTGAGAGCTGAATGTTTTCAATTTGGGAGCTCCTGTGTCTCCAAGGTCGCCTCATAAATCCTGGCACCGTGGCAGGGTGCTGCCAATCTGGGCTGTGATGACTCTGGAGGGAAATCAACGCTGCAAACGCTGGCAAATTTTTCAAAGGGAGCATGCATTGAATGCATCATCATCCTCAGAGCCCAGCTGAGCCTGCAACATTCTCCCAGAAACGTCTCCCACCCTCGGCTGGGCAGCAACAGCAGCAAATGAGAGCTGAAAGGTGAGGGCAAGGTGGTGCTGGGAGCAGACAGATGGCTTCCCTGGAAAGCCTTTTGCTTGTGCCACCTTCCCTGCACACCTTTAGCTCACCCCTGAATGAACAAGCAAACCAGGTCACCTGCTTTTTGAATTTTTTTTTTTTTTTTTATTTTTTTTTATATCCCCAACAAATCAGCAAATAAGGCCAAAGGTAGAAGAGTCAGCAATCAACGCCTCCCGTTGATAATTCAGACATATTCCCCTGAACAAACAGTCTCAAATACTTCATAAATCTGGCAAGGAAAAGTGCCTGGCGGGTTTTGAAGCTGGGATGTAAGAGCAGAGCTGACACTTTGAATCAAGCCTTACAGCAGCACGACCTTCAGGAGCTGCTGCAGCCCCTGCCCGTGAGTGACAGCAGGAGATCCCTGCCAGACAGTGAGCACACTGTGATGGGCAAACAACCACTGGAACTGAGGCACAGCTGGCCCCCAGTGCTGTCTGGGACACTCCTGCCTCAGCATTTCACTTTCCTATTTTCATGTGTTTGTAACCCTGCAGCTCTTTAGTGTATCACCCCAAACTCCATATTCAGTGTCACTGCTGCTCTCCCATTTTGGGCAGACACAACAATTCCTCTCCAGGCTGGAATCAAGGACACCTCACTGCCTCAGGGCCAGAGATGGGAACAAAAGTGAGTTGGGGGAGCAAACTTGGGTTAAATTACTTCATTGGAAGATTAACCCCCAAAATGCAAATGGACCAAACTTATAAAAGTGTGAAAACCTGTGACCCATCACCCATTTTTTGGTGTAGCCCCTAGGAGGGCTTTGCCCTTAATGTACCTAGAGGCCCTTCAAAAACACAACAGCTTTTAATTCCCTTAATTCTGCTGTGTGTGCCTGCACAGAGGAGCAAACACAGCCCTGCTACAACCAGGAGTAGAGGTGGAGCAGACACGGGCTGTGATTTATGGGTGCTGAACTTGCAGCTTGAACTTGGCAGAGGCTCCTGTGTTTAGGCTGCAGTTTGTAAATCTTAAGGAAGGTTTGGGCATGGTTCTACTGATACAATGAGAGTTTGTTAAGTGACTCTGCTTTAAATGACTGCTGCAAAACATCCCCAAGGTTTACACTGGAGTTTTGTCTGACCTTTAATTAAAATACCAAGCTCTCTTTACATGGAGATGGCTATTTGTAAAGTTCTCTGAGGGTTTTGTTTAAGTCCTGCTTGTATCTCAATAATATCTCAGGGAGCAGTGCAGCTCACAAGGAATTTTTGGATAAATCTGCCCTTTTTTATCATCACCAGCCTTGCATGTATGAGTTTCATTTCAGGACAATGCATCAAATTGATAACTTTTAATGTGACGCACTAAGAGAAATGTAATCAGCAACTGGCTGAGAATTATTCGTGGACAGGATCTGTAAATATTCTTGAGCCCACAGCTCTGTGACACCACAGGTGGGGATTTGGAGGGAAATAAATCCTTTCCACAAGGCTGCAGTGGCAAGGAGGTGGATAAATGGCCCTGGAGGCTGATGTCCTGTTTGGGAGCAGGGAAGAAACTAAAACAAACCCTCAGTGATTGTTTCAGAGATCCACATCCCACATTTGCTCCTCGACCTTTGGCCAAAGATTGCCAGCTATTGCCAATTTCAATGGGATATTTTGAAAATAAGGATATTTAGCACTGACCAATAGTTGAGAACCAAAGATCTAAACCTACAAACTTGGTGCCTTCAGCTGTAGCTTCAACAACTTCACTGTCCAAGGCACAGATTCCTAAAGAATCTTAATTTCTTTAGTTTAATTCCAAATTCTTCTGATCTATAAAGTCTGGAAGACAACAGCAGTTCTGTCTGAATCAAAGAGAACAGCAAAGAACTTAATTATTATAGCTGAGAAAGTCTTTCAAAAGCTCAGCTTAAATAGTGACTGAGTCCAGAATCTTTCTGTTTTTCATTGGATTTCCTGTACCCAAACTCTCCCTGAACCTTTATAAAATTTCCTTAAGGCTCAAACTTCCTAATAACTGTTGATAATAATGCACATTTTTTATGACCAAATTGTGGAATTCGGAATTTTTTAAATGAAAATCATGCAATTCTCCAATGGTAAAACTGTAATTTATAACTCTAAATTAAGGCCTTAGGTTGCAAAGCAAAGAAAAAGCAGAATGGGAAAACCCTGAAGCTTCTCAATCTAATAATTATAAATTATTATTTTTGGTTATTAAAATTCCAAGGTGACAGGCACTGCTACATTTTAGCAGTTAAAGAAACACAAGATAAGCTTCATTATCTGCAGTGAATATTTTTGCAGAGTAGATTTCAACGTGCAATAATTCAATTACCTCTGAAATCCAAATAAAATCTCCCCATATTCCTCAAGCACGGCCAAAGGGACGTTTCCAATGACACAACCTTAATAATGGCCACATTAAAAATGGTAAGAATAAACACTTTGAAGGCCCCCAGAATTGGGAGTGTGTCTCCACGATAAGGTGGTGACATTTATAAATGCCATGTGATTAGCATGTGAAGGGAGATACACATTCATTGTGTGCTCAGACCTATTAATCATCCATCACCTGATAAACATGGAATAAAATGCCCTCTCTCTTCCCTCCTGGAGTCTTTCAAAAGATGGCACTTGGTGCTGATAACTCCAACATTCCCTCAGATCCCTTGGGCAGGACTTTATAACAATAATTTGTGTTCAGGCAGGATCTTCCTAAAGATGGATTTTGGATGAAGGAGCCTCAGGCCTCATCAATTGTGGGGCTGATTCTTCTTCCAAAGTTATCCAGAATTCCCAAGCACTCTCATGTTTTCTGTTGTAAATATTCCACTGAAAACTTTGGTTTTCGGGGAAGGAATCTGCACTTAGAGCTTCAAGAGGAAGAGTAGGTTTGTGTGGGATTTTGGGAAGGAATTGTTCCCTGGGAGGATGCCCAGAGCATCTGTGGCTTATCCTGCATCCCTGGAAGTGTCCAAGGCCAGGTTGGATGGAGCTTGGAGAAACCTGGGACAGTGGGAGATGTCCCTGCCATGGCAGGGGGGAAATAAAACAATCTTTAGGGTCCCTTCCCACCCAAACCATTCCAGGATTCTCTGTTTTTATAAAGAAATTTAGCTTCAATCAGCCCCCACATTCCAAGACACCTCTGCATGATCCTCCATGAGACGTGACAGCTCTCCCTCTCAGGGAAGCCTGTGGAGACAGGACAAAATTCTGAGTATCCAAAGTAAAACCCACTCGAGGCACTCAGGAGTTAATGTCATGAGACAAGAATTATCAAATCAAACCCTGGTCTGTCTCATCCAACATCTTGCCTGAAATCATGGTTGTCAGGACTTATTCCAGGCAAAGGAGTGAGGAATGTCTCCTTCCTCTGGGGCACAGGGAAGGTGGAAATCCAGCACTGGGAGATCTGGTCCTTCTGCCAGCCTGGTGACACCAAGCAATGGGAGAACTTTTGGGAACAACTGCCCAGAGGAAACTTTTTGCAATGCCTGTTATATTAATGCTCCCAAATCCAGGAACTGCAGTGGTACTTTGGAGTTTCCATCTGCCCAAACACAGGCAGAGCTCCCCTTCCCCAGCACAGCCTCCCATCCCAGGGCAGTGGGGTGGGTTTGATGGGATCTCTGGGGCTGGGGCTGCATCAAAGGCACCTCCTGAAAACCCTGAAAAACAGGAGTTGCTCTTGCCAGTAATGAGAACAGGAAAGGCTTTCAGATTTCCACTAGAACGGGAGCCACAATTCTGAGCAAGACACAGCCTATTGTTAATGTACAGATAAGGAAGGCCAAAAATAGAACTGTATTAATTTCAGCACAGAAATATATTTGTGCCGAGGAAGGAGAAAGTCATATAAATTTTTATTTGAAAGATTTCTATAAAAATCCATTAAAAACAGCAGAGAGGGGTGAAAAAAAAAAAAAGAGAGTGAAGGAAAACATCTCTCTGCAGCTTATGAATAACAGATAAAGTTTATTCCAATAATGATAGGGTATGTCTGTATTTGAAGAATAGTAGCCTGCCAATAATAAAGATAAAGACAAATACTTTTATGGCTTTTAGAAGAATAAAACAAAGCTGACTCCTTTCTTTTTTTTTTTTTTTTTTTTTTTTTTTTAATTGAAACAATTATTTTTTCCTGAGGACAGTTGGGTACATTCGACAGATAAGTTATTAACTGTCACTTTTGGAGTTTTAGCTTTACACAGCAGTCACCAAGGCACAGATTGTGCATACATAATTTCCTAAAAGGGATCATGTTATTATGGAAGTCGTGTTAGCACTGGAGGAACACGAATCTTCCCATTTATGTCATTATCTGAGAATAATATCCTGGATTGGATCCATCCTGGGGGAGAAAACAAACCCAAACAGCTCAGGCCCAAATGTATTTATATAAATGCATTTATATAAACACAGGAGAGGTTTTAGGTATGTGATGAGGCCAGAAGAATTCAGATCAGTGTAAATATCTTGTAGAGGGTTCAAAGTGCTGGACCACTGAGTCCATGAGACATTCCATGGCTCCTGAGGTTTATTTTGCTGCTCTACATCTCCATAACTCCCAAACTTGCAAATAACACTGCAATTCCTTCACTTGTGGGAAATCACCTTCCCCTGTGGGACTGCATTAAGGGAGGAGGGGTGGAGCTGCTGTACCAACCCAAATTAGAGCAGGGTATTAATGTTTCCTGCTGTCTGATGGTGGAGAGATACCACCTGAGACTTGCCACTTATTTAACTAGCAATCTGCTGGAATTCTAGTATTTTATAAACATTTCTTTTTTTGTTGCTGTAGAAATAAGTAGCTCTGTATTCACATACCTCCCCAAAATTAACCCCTGTGCTGTCTTGAAACTCTCTGGTGAAGCAAAACTCTGCATTAGTGTTAACTGATGAACATAAATGGTCCTGAATTTGGCTTTTGTGCATTCTGCAAGTTTTATGGACCTTCCTGTGGTGATAGAGGGGCTGATCAATTGTTACCAGGAAGAAGAAGAAGAAGACAATATTTGAAATATTTCAGAAGCTCAGAGTTGTTTTCTCTCTAGGGAACAGATTTTGCTCTGCCACAGGAGAAGCACAGGAACCACTGGAAGCCCTAAGGAAAAACTCTCTCCTCCCTTTGCAGGGTTGGGAGGTTCCACCCAGGCTTACATTATTAAGACTCTTCCATGGATTTATGAACAGAAGATTACATTCTTAATGCTGCTTCTGAGAAGTGGAGTGAATAATTCAGGCTCACCAACGTGAGTGTGGAGAACAGAAAAGCCCCTTGCAGCTGGTGCAGAGCAAGGACAGTGAGCCCCAGGCCCACCCAGCCATGGAAATGGGATGTGTGGAGCACCAAACCACTGAGGAGCAGCAGCAGCACCAAGGGAGAGGCTTTAAAGCCCCAAGTGGGAGCTCCAGCCCATGGAAATATTGCCAGGGGAAGACTGATAGCACTGCCCAGGGGAGCTGCACCATTAGCAAGGCCCTTTTGTGCTGCAAATCGACAGATTTAGAGCATCAGAAGGAAGAGAAATTGGGGTGATAGCCCAGGGCAGGGAGGCAGAGACCAGGGGGAGTTTTGTGTCAGATGAGGGAGCACAGAGGAGCTGCCCCTTTGAACAGCTCACTGCTCCTTGAACTGTGCAGGGGCCTGGCTTTGAGGTTGCTCCTGGCACACAAGAACAGGATTTTATCTGATCCACAGGGCAGGGAGAAGCTGCCCCATCCCTGGAAGAGTCCAAGGGCAGGTTGGAAGAGGCCCAGAGCAACCTGGGCTAGTGGAAATGGGGATGGCACAGGATGGGAGGAAGATGAGCCTTAAAGCCCCTTCCAGCCTAAACCATTTATCACTCCATGGCTCTGATCAGAGATGTGTCAGCATTCTGCTGGACTGCACACAGGGCTGGAAACTCAAAATGGGAGTGGTTCTGTTGATGATTATTGTGCACAATCCCAGTTTTTCTGAAGCAAACAGGGAATCTGTCATCCCAACACACTGAGGTGTGGGGAAGAAACCTGGATCTGATGATCAGAGGGGGCAAACAGCATTGCTGAGGCTCAGACACCCCAAGAGAGGGAAGTGTGGGATCATCACACCACTGTGCTGAGATAATGAAGAAACTCTTCTCCTACAGGGCTGGCACCACTGATCCCCCCAGAGAGGAGCTGCAATATGTGACAATCCAGGGGAAACCTCTCCTCCAGGCTGGTGTTTAATTGTAGATTGGGGCTGATCTGCACATCCATCCCCTGCACACTTGTTCTCCCCCAAGGAGACACATCCCTGAGTGCCACCCCATGGCTTTCCCCTCAGTCATTATCTCCCAAAACTGCCCCAGAGGGCTGCTCTGCCTGCTCACCACACTCTTTGGAAGGGCACAGGGGACACCACAGGGGCTGGGGGTGTGCCAGGGCTCAGGCTGTGCCACCCAGGCTCAGCTCAGCCCAGGCAGCAAAAGGGACATTGATCAGGAACTCCTGATTCTGAAATGTGGCACTCAGAGCTCAGAGAGGTGCTGGCTGGGTTTTACACCAGTTAAATCCTGCCTGAACAAAGCAGGGCTTCCTGTTCTCTCTGCCTCCAGCAGAACCCCTGCAGGGAGACAAAAGATGGCACAAAAGAGCTGATCCAAGCCATCCTCAGCAGAAAGGAGCTTTCCCTTCTGAAACATCCCTGTCTGGACGTGTGCCTGGATGTGACAGAGAGAATTCATCCCTGTGCTGTGTCCAGAAGCAATAAGGGTGAAGAGCACCTGTCCTTTACTCCTTTTGGGATACCTGCTCCTTGATTTAAAATTACAGATGACAAATCCAGAAAAAGAAGAGGGAAAGAAGGCTGCAAGAACAAAGGATGCCAGCCTTTCCTCTCCTGCAGAGCCACCCAGCTGGTTGAGCCATGCAGGGATGTTTGATGCTGCTCAGGTTCCTTTGCTGTGTGTTCTGTGCAGCTCAGTGTGGTTTGTCTCTCTGGCATTATTTTTGGATCTGAGGAATGCTCAGCAATTAGCTGTGTCTGACTGGGGCTGTTCTTTGCCAGGTGTTCTCAGGTTTCCTTTCTGTCTTGCTGGAGCAGAGCTGTGGCTGCAGCAGGGCTTGGTTTGTGCCACAAACTCAGCACAGATCTGGTTCTCAATCCTTTATTTAGGTAACCTGAGCAGGCTTCACTTTCATTTTTACACACAGGCATTGTGCTGCCTGCAGCCCCTAACTGCAGCTATGGGTCTCTTTAATAATTATTTGCTGCTCTCTGATATCAATGTGGATAAAATAAACTCAGTGAGAATGTGTAAATTCATTTGCTGCCATAGAATAGGTTGGGAGGGACATTAAATCCCATCCAGTGCCATGGCAGGGACACCTCCCACTGTCCCAGGCTGCTCCCATTCCCATCCAACCTGGCCTTGGGCATTGCCAGGGATACAGGGGCAGCCATCAAATAAAACAATCATGTAGAGATAAAAATTATACATGAAGAAGAGTCCAGTGCTACTTGACACAGGGATAATTTCTCTCGTCCTCCTGAGCTTTCTACAAGTTCTGCTCCATGGAACATCCACCTGACACCCATCACATGGAGCCCATGCACACCTGGGCACGGGCAGGCTGCACACAAGGCAAGCAGCTGGATATTTTTTTAATGCTTTGCTAATATTCATGACATTTGTCTTGAAACTCAACTCCCTTCTGATTTTACAGGCAATTATGGCTCAGTTACAGCTGTCACATCAGCCTGGCTTTGCTTCCTTCCTCTCTCCTTTCCCTTTCTATTCCTGCATGTTAATCTGTTGGAAATCACTGTCACAACCTGTTTACACTCTTCCCCAACTACCACTTACATGGGTTGTTTAATAATGTACCTTTGCTGTAAGCACATCACAGAGGCTTTGTTTCACATGGAGAGAGGCAGAGACCATAAATGAGTAAAAAGAAAAGCATTATATTCCATGGAAATAATTTATTCCCAGTCAAAAAGCCAAGGCAGGACCGTGTCCCATTTTTGCCCTGAGCTTTAGGCTGTGAAGCTGAATCAGTGAAATGTCTCCAAGCTGGTTTCAAAGTGTCAGAGGGCAGGGTTGGGTGGGATACCAGGAAGAAATTCCTCCCTGTGAGAGTGGGGAAGCCCTGGCACAGATTCCCAGATTTGCTGTGGATCCCTGGCACTGCCCAAGGCCAGGCTGGACACTGGGGCTGGGACAGTGGGAATGTCCCTGCCCATGGCAGGAGTGGCACTGGATGGGATTTAGGGTCTCTTCCCAACCCAAACCATTTTGTCATGTATGATTCTGTAGAAATACAATACTCATGAACAACTGAACCCTTCTGGGTGGTAAACAGTAGGAAAAACTGAAATTAAACAACATAAAATAACCCAGAGCAGGTATTTTTTACATGGAATTGAAGCCAGTCAGTGCAGCCCCAGCTCAGCTCTGCTCCACTTAACCCAGGACAGCTCTGGGTGTGCAGACACACACACTCACCCTGGTATTTTTAAGCATTGTGGATTTCTAGAACAGAGCAGGACAGGAGGGGCTGGGAGAAAAAAAAAAAAAAATAATGCCACTAGCTGACAACATATTGTACATCTTCACTTCCACCCCCTCATCTCGAGCCTGCAGAGATTGCACAGCCCTGGAAGATCATCCTTTCCTTGTGCTGGGAGATTCTCCTGCCCAGGTGAGGCTGTGCCATGGGGGTGGCACCCCAGTGCCCTGCAGGCAGGACAGGCATGGCCAGGCTGGGCTGGGCTCAGTGACAGAGGGAGCTGCATCCCAGGGAAAGCATCCTGGAGCTGTCCCAGCACAGGGACAGGGACATGGGAGCACTCTGTGTCCCCACAGCTGCTGCTCCAGCTCCTGCCAGCCCCTGTTGGATCCCAGAAATCTGGAATTTTTGAGCTTTTTGTGCTTTCTGGAACTGATCCCCTGGGGAACACTGCTTTAGACCTGAGGCTTTGGAGAAGCTCCAAATTTGAGTGATGGAGTTAAAATCATGGGTGTGCAGGCAAATAGAGGTGTGTGATTCACATGGTGAAGGGTTTTAAAATTGAGGTTTTTATAATATAGTGATAGGTATGGGGCAAGATGGAGGATTTGGGGTGGTGTCTCTTTGGGTGTTTATCTTCTTCATTTATCTTCTTTTATCTTCTTCTTCAGTAGTTTCTGTTGGACAGTTGGTGCTTCACTGTGGGTCACAGGAGTTGGGTTATTGGGTCAAAAGTGTAAATAATATAGGTGTTAATTCTCTATTGGACTGTTTAGCCTTAAGAGACCTTGTAGCAGCTGGATCTGTCTCCATTTTGCTCACTTCTAGCTGGTGGCTGGAGCTGCTGCTGAACTTTCTGTACTTTAGATAAGATTTAATAAACAACCAAGCCCAACTATGAGAAAATTCGTTTCCTTTGAGTGTTGATCCTGGTTCTGAGTGAAGACAGAAGAATCCCAGACAAGCCATGAAGGAAGGGGTGCAGCCAGCAGCTGTCACACAGCAGCAGTGACAGGGGTGGAGGGCTGGGCTCACAGAGCTCAGGAGCTGTTCACTGAGACAGGTCAGCAGGGCTGGGCTGGGGCAGCTCCTCTCTCCTTCTCACATGGATTCCCTGGGAGTGCCCAACGAGGAGTAATCCTCAGAAAAGTCTGATTTCCCCCCAGTCAGAATCTGCTGTTGTGCCTCAACAATAACCTCCCACAAGTGAAAGTGAAGCTGTCTCATCCAAGGCAAAATAAAATAAGAAAACCATGTCACTCTCTCATATCTCCCGACTTTTACAGCCTGATATTCACAATCAGATCAGAACAGCTTGGATCTCTTCTGTCATTTTGCCCAGCACACACTCCAAATAGCAGTGGAATTTAAACTACTATCTGTAATATTTTTATTGAGAGCTGTATTTGAAGAAGGATATCTTGCTGAAATAAGCACCTCAGCCAGGGCTGCATTTCAGGGGCTTTCATTTTTGATGACACACATCCACGGTGGTGACACTGCATGTGAACCCTCCTGCCACCCTGGCAGGCAGCAGGAGGTGTGCAGCCAAAGGTGAATTCCAGCACTGCTGATATTTGTAATTGGAGTGAAGAAAGCAGATGAAGAAAACTTTTCATCTCTAACCTTCCTGACACGTCAGCTGAGCCTGGGGTGACCTCCACCAATGAGTGTTTTGCTCAGGCTGCTCTGAATCTCTAGGCTGGTTTAAAGTGTCCCCAGCAATATGCATGGACACTGCTCACTTGGTTTTATTAAAGACTTATTTCAAGTTTAAACTGGATTTTCTGGAAATGTGCTAATGCCTTTTTTCTAGTGATGTCTCATTTTTCAGTTCAGGTACCAACATTAAAACCTGTGCCAGGTGCCCTCCCAGGATGTGTCTGGAACAATTACACAGAGAGATTTGAAATGTGGGGAACAACTGAATTGTGGAGTCACAGAATGGTTTGGGTTGGGAGGGACCTTAAAGATCTTTTCAGTGCCACCCCTGCCATGGCAGGGACATCTCACACTGTCCCAGATGCTCCAGCCCCAGTGTCCAGCCTGGCCTTGGGCACTGCCAGGGATCCAGGGGCAGCCAAAGCTGCTCTGGGAATTCTATCCCAGCCCCTCACACCCTCCCAGGGAACAATTCCTGGCCAAAATCCCATCTAACCCAGCTCTCTGTCAGTCTGAAGCCATTCCCTGTGTCCTGTCCCTCCATCAATTCTCTCTCTCCATCTTTCCTGTGTCCCTTCCAAGGTCACACTGAGCTCACCCCAAAGCTTCTCCTGCCCAGGTGAACAATCCCAGCTGTGCCAGCCTTTCCTCCCAGCAGAGCTGCTCCATCCTCTGCTCATCCTGGAGCCTCCTCTGGGCTCTGCAGCAGCTCCAGCTCCTCCTGTGCAGGGGCAGCTCTGCAGGTGGCTCTCACCTGAGAGGGGCACAATCCCCTTCCAGCACCTTGGCTGGACCTTTAAAAACTCTGTGCTGTTGTATATTCACCACCTTCTCAACTAAGACAACTTGATTAGTGTGCAAAACATGTTCTTCATTTATCTTTTGTTTTCTGCTTCTTGTCAGTGTTTACTTTATAAATAGGCAGCATCTCTCAACATATGTTTGCTCTGCTTTATGCTTGGAGCAGAACATAGAGCAGTAAAAGGAAGAGATAGAAGCAAAACAGGAGGGCTGCATTCCTTTGGGAATGATTTTCTGTTTATTTTACATTTTCTAGGACACCTTTTAGGGTCCTGAATTAGCACATTTCCAACTTCTCTACCCTCTTCCCACTGTCACAGCATCAGGCAGAGGCAGGAAATGGTGAGGGTGAGTGAGACAGCAAACTCTGCCATGGCTGAGTTTGGGATATCTGTACCTGTGCCACAGGGTGCCAGCACACCAAGGCACTCTGGGAACAATTCCAAAATGCACTTTGCCTGCATTGGCATGGGAATTGTGAAAAAGTCAGAGCTCAAAACTCAAGTGAGGATATTTCTCCTTTCCACTGCTGCTGTTTTTATTGGTAACATCTACTGGTTTGTTTTTGGCTTTTTTTTTTTTTTTTTTACTTTATTAAAAGGCAACAACCCAGAGATAGCACAAAAACAAAACCCAAAGGTCAGGCAGGCACTGCTCTCATGCTCACCTGCCCATCACCTGGAGCTGTTTGTATGGCCAAGCCTCACAAAGCCACTGCAGCTGAAACAAAAACTCTTTTGGTGTTCAGCTGGCAATGCTTCTGCCTGGCAAACCTTTCAAGACCTGCTTGTGCTCTGCACTGGAACAAAAATCCCCCTGCCTCCTAAAATCCAAGAAACCAATCTGTCTTTGTCAGAAGTCGATTGTGTTGAGAGTAGCTGGGAACAGTTTATTGTGCTCAGAGCACGTGCAGGTTCCTTGGTCTGTCTGCAGAATGCCTCCTAAAAATATGGGTGAAGTTTGGGCTGTAAAAATAAATCAGCTAAAAATCAGAACAATCAAGCAATCAGAACAAATCCAAGCCTTTGAACCTCCTCTTGGTGGTTGTGTTTGCTCTTTAGGGAATCATGGAATGGTTTGGGCTGGGAGGGACATTAAACCCACCCAGTGCCATCCCTGCCATGGCAGGGACACCTCCCACTGTCCCAGGCTGCTCCAAGCCCTGTCCAGCCTCTCCTTGGACACTTGCCCACTAAACCTGAACAGTATTTATTTGGAGATATTTATTTTGAGATATGGGCAGCCATCAAATTAAATTCTCTAGGACTTCCAGCTGATTTGTTTGGTGCATCAAGAATGGATTAGCAAGGACGTTTTTGGGCTTAAAATACAGATTTTTTTTTTTTTTAAATACGAATTTGGTTTTCCCAAGCAATGGGAATGCAGAGACTAAAACATCAAAATGGCAGCATCTCCATAGAAACCCTGACAGAGGCAGAGAGCAGATCCATCACCCACCTCAGAATCCCACCCTGAATCAGCCCAGTGCCACTGTCACCTTTCCTGGTCCCCATTGTGTGTGTGGATCTTCTTTTTGCTGCTTCTCTTTCCCCAGCTCATTATACTCCTTCGTTTATTTATTTTTTTTTTCTCTTTGTGGTTTTGCTCACCAGAAAAAGCACTTGAAGCATAAAACTGGTCTTGTATTAAAAAAGACAGTAATAAAGGGAAACCCTGGAGTGTTGCAGAGAAAGGTTACCTTGAGCTTTGGGAGTTGTCAACATATCAAAGACACATAGCTAAGCTTTTGTTTTGATTCTCCCTTGCATTTTCTGTGGAATTTCTTGCTCCTGTCCCCACTGTCTCCTTAAAAAATTCCATCAAATTAGTGAATTTCACCCGATTTCTTTATAAAACCCAAAGACCTACACAATGACAATTTAATTCAGTCTAAGTGGAAACTTGATTGATGGGAATACTGCAACAATACTCTAATGAAATTTGCCCAATTCAGACTTTAAAGAAAAAACATATGCCATGAGTAAGGCAAAACTCATCCTCCTCAAAAGCCTTGTCCCCCAAACACGAGTAAAGAAAACAAATGGCTGCAGTAATTAAATCCCACAGAAATTTGGTTTATTGGTGGTGATTAATAAAATAATGGCAAGGTGCAGCTCTGGAGGGCTGAACACAGAGTTACAGCCTGGGATCACCATGCAAACAATGCCCCTAAAATCAGCTGCCATTAACAAGGAGCTGCCAGCACTTTGTTTCAGATTCTTTATCCTTTTTTCCTTTGGATGTTCTCCTCATGCAGCCCCGAGGGCTGAAATTGTTTCCTGTCCTGAGGGCTGGGTGTGGTGCAGGTGTTTTGATAAAGAATGAACCCTGCAGGCTGAGACAGACCTCACTTGAGGAATCTCCTTCCCATGGACTGATATCTATTTTTAATGCCCCTATGAATAACTAGTAATGGAATTAAGGAGAGCTTTCTGAAAAATGGAGACAAGTTTAAAAAGGTCTGGATGGTCCAAGCCTCTATGAAGGCACTTAGGGAGGATATTTTGCCTTTTTTTTCACCCTACAGGGACTCTTTGCAGCCTGTGCAACAGCTCCAGTAAGGCAAGTGGACTATTGAATTTTCCTGTTACCATTTTCCATATCATCCTTTGCTTTTCCTCTCCAGCAGGACCATCAAAATCCTGTTCACTTCTGTCACCAAATACACCAAATACATCAACCCTGCTGGGTCTCCTTGTGCCTCCCTCCCTGACTGTCCCAGAACCTCATTCCTACAAAGCTGAGGTGAGCAACTGACTTTTGTTTCCAAAAGAATGACCTCCTTTTCTTAATCTGTGCTGAAATTGTTCTCTTAGTGCAGGTTTTCAATCCCTAGTGAAAAAAGGCAGGTGGAAAAGGTGTTTAATGCAGTAGGCTTCACAGCAGCTCCATCACCAGATATCTGAGTGGCTTTGAAAACCTCCATAAAATTATGAATGGGGTGTTTTTCTGGATTGCTTTTTGTTGTTTGGTTTTTTTGTTCACATTTAAATTTTGGTATTTTATCCCATTATATAATGGAAATTCCCAGCCTGATTTCCTTGCTGACAAATCCAGACCCAGATAATTCTCTGGCTGGAGAATCTCCTCACTCTGGGGTGTTGAGGCAAAGCAGCCCCACCCTCCCACCTGTGTGTGTCCTGCCTTTTTTTAGTTATGCAAGCACAGTTTTCTCTCTGAGTTTCCTCTCCCAGGGTCCATTCTCCCCCTCTCCAGCATCTGCCTCTCTGGGAATTCTTCCTGCTCCAAGGTGTCCCCAGGAGTGCAGCACCCAGGCAGGGAAGGTGCAGAACTCCAAGATAAATGGGGTGCATCTGGTGAATCTGCTCCAAACTCCTTTTCTTTGCTTGACCAGCACTTGCTCAGCAAATAACCAAAGGGCTGAGTGACCTTGGCTGGCTGGGGGGGGGTTGGAGCATCACAGGCACTGCAATGTCTCCATCAGAGCAGCAGCCCTGGCCCCTGCCAGCACCTGCCAGCACTTCACCTGGGCAGCTCATTCCCCACTCTGCAGGCACTGCAAGGAGAGTTACAGCTCTGCCTTTCTGATCTGAGCAGCAGCTCCCTGCTCACAGAGGGCAGGCTGCTCTCCCAGCACAGCTCTGCTTGCTCTCAGCCTCCCCCTGAAGGGTTGATTTGTGTTTGTGCACCTGGGGAAGGAGGTGCTCATCTGGAGGGCTCAGGTGATGGGGGAGTTCAAACAACAACCTCTTCTGTTGATCTTTCATATTTCTACAATGAGTTGAAGGTGATCTTTTCACTGCCTGCCCTGATTAAGCTCGTAAAATATTTCTGGGGGAAGCACTGTGTAAAAAAATTATTATTGAAAGTCTGTTCTTCAACAGTACCCTGGCTATAAGCAAGACCTGTCATTATATTAATGTATGTTTTCATTATATTCATGTATGTTTTATAATTACTCAGATATTTTTGATACTATAAAAGTGTCAGCACTGTGCAGGATGAAGCAGCTCATGTTGGGATTGTGTGGATTTCACCTTCCAGCACTGGATTCATCACATGTTAATAACAGGAAATTACTGGTACACAAGCCTGGAAACAGCTGAAAATAATTCAGAAAGTACTAAGCAGAAGGATTTGTCACTGTTACAGGAATCTGGAGCAGATTTCCAAGGATGACAGTGGGTTTTTCTGTGTCCATCCATGCTGGGCTGGCCCTGTGAGCACCTGCAGGCACAGGGTCAGGGGATGTGCCTGGAATTGCAGGTCCAGCAGTCAGAGAAGTCATTTAGGAGGATAAATCCATCTTCACCAAGTCATCTCTGCTGGCATGAATGTGTCCAAATACACCCCAGCCATGAATAGACTATTTTCCTTTCATCCATCCCTGCAAGGAGTATTCCTGCCCAGTTTACAGATGGGGAATTGAATGTAAGTATTTGAAATAATTTGTAAAGATTCAGCTGGCAGATGAAGGAGGGAGGCAGGAAGGGATCCTGGCTCCCAAATTTTCCATTCCCTGCTGCTGGGGGGGATCTGAGCTGCAGGGATGGAAGGGGGGTGCCCAGGGTGACAGTCCTGGCACAGAGAAAGAGAATGAACCTCACCAATATTCCTTTAACTGCAGCAGGCACTGGGGATGGGTTACCCAAAATCCATCTTGATTTACATCTTGATTTCACTGAATTTATCCCTCCTCTTTCAGGCCTGCCAATTTATGATTATTTATTGAATTTCACGCCTCAGGTCTGTTTTTGGAGGCAAACCCAGGGGGACTGGAACTGGGTGATCTTTAAGGTCCCTTCCAACCCAAACCATTCAAGGATTCTGTGAGAAATTTTGTTGGATTTCAACTTCTTCTCTGTTTGAACTGTTCAGGCAGAAATAGAGATGTAGGGCTTGAACCCCAATTACATTTGAATATTTACATATCTTTGGACTCAATCTCCTTTAGATTTCTTCATGGAGCAATTTACATTTTAATGAAGCCTACAAATAATTCCCAAATCAAAACACGTTTCCTATCAAAAATACAGCTGGACCTTGAACAGAGCTGTGTGGCAGCTTCTGATTCAAATGCTTTAAAGTTGAAAGGGATCAACACCATTTGTCACTTTTAGCTTTTACTCATTTTCCTGGGGTCTGTTTTCAACAGACTCATAAAGTCATGGGGTTTAAACAGAAAACAAACAAACAAAAAAATTCAGATGTAAAAATCTTCAATAAAAGGAAATATTTGGCATATTTTGAAATTAGTGGGACTTTGGGAACTGTGGCTCATTAGACTGAGACCCTTGTGCACTCACCTGTACTGAATCTCTGGCAGCACACAGTGGTCATGACCACTGTTTTCCTCACTGAAATTTGATATTTTATGGCAAATAGAAAGCAACAAGGATAATAAACATGGATGGGAAACAGATTTTTAAAACAAAGTCGACGAGTGTCTCTATCAAGGATTTTTGTGGTTTGTGCTAAATCATATTTACCATGAAAAACAAAGAACAGGAAGATTGAAACAAATTGAACTGCAAAGTTCAGCTGCCTTAGCTCTGTCTAATCTCTGATTTTCTCCCTGTCACATTGCTGACCCCCAGCAGCCAGAGGAGGGGCAGATTCCAGTGGGAAAATTCCTGCTGCCTCTCCTTGAGCCCCTCACAGAGCTGGTCCTGGGACAAATTCCAGGCTTGGAGTGACCCAGATTTTGTAGCCCAAGTTCACTGGCAAGCCTAAAGTCAATGGGGTGGGGCTCTGCTGGCACCCAAGTCCACAAAAAAATATAAAAATACTCGATTTCTCTGCTCAAATGCCTGCTGATGAGCTGCCTATCTCTGGCAGTGATGGTGCTTTTTTCAGATCGCCATGTAATTATATCATAAATAAATCCTTCATTTTTCTATATTCTCTTTCTTGACACTGACAAGAAATTATTAGAATAAGCTCTAATAAGATGATCTAAAATAACTGAAAAGGCTAAAAAATAAATTCAAGGGCATCCTTTTCTTGATGTTGCATGCTTTTATTCATATCTTGCTTTTTGGGGGATTACATTCACTGGAAAATCATGGTTTTTTCCTTTGCTTTTTTTGTCTAATTTCATTCTGTAAACTAATCTACAAATGAAAAAAAAAAAAAAAGCGATGACAAGAAAAGAATAATTTCTAAAGGACAAGAATAAGGTCACCTCTGATGGAGGGTATGGAGTGCTAAGGAAAGGGAAGAGCTTTAGAGAGGACACAGATGTGCCATGGGCTGGGAGGAGGAGGAGAAAAGATGTTTATTCAGGCTTTCCTTACAGGAGCACAGAAAGGGCAAGTGCATGCAGCAAAATATAAGCTTATCCTGGGCATAATTTATCTTAGTCCTGTATCCATGGCATTGGCCTTTATTTGAAAAGCAGCCTAATTACAGAAATTACTGCTGCTGGAGTCCTGCAGCACAGCCAGAGGATCCATACATTCCCTACGTGTAGAAACTTATATTTCCATAGAAGTTTCAAACAGCAATATTGATCAGGCAATTAGCAGATTAAAAGCAGCAGCAAAGCCCATGGAAGGGAGCTGAGCCTCTGCCCAAAAAACATCTGAAGCAGATTTTTGTGTGTAGAGCTGGGAATTGAACCCCCTTCACAGCTCGTGCTCCAGCAGGTTTGTTTTTGTAAAATAGGGGGAGGAAAAAGGAAAATCCTTGCAAAGAGAAACGCTGCTCAGAAAGGCTGGAGGCACTTTCTACCCCATTTATTGGTTTGGATTGTTCTCAGCCCCATCTGTTCCTTTTGCAGTCATGGGAGAGAGGCTGGGCAGGCTGTACAGATTTGGGAGCAGGTGGGATTGGGAGATAATTTCAGGCACAATGCTGTGTGGAAATGGGAGAACAGCACTGGAAATGGGAGAGCAGCACTGGAAATGGGAGAACAGCACTGGAAATGGGAGAACAGCAATGGAAATGGAAGAACAGCACTGGAAATGGGAGAACAGCACTGGAAATGGGAGAGCAGCACTGGAAATGGGAGAACAGCACTGGAAATGGGAGAGCAGCAATGGAAATGGAAGAAGAGCACTGGAAATGGGAGAGCAGCACTGGAAATGGGAGAACAGCACTGGAAATGGGAGAGCAGCACTGGAAATGGGAGAACAGCAATGGAAATGGAAGAACAGCACTGCTGCTTTGATGTCTTTGACTGCTAACCTCATTTGCCTGCTTTTATTTCTTTATTTATTTCAAACTGGACATGCTTTGGGTGTCAGGCAGGTATTTGTGATCAAACACTGTGTCCCTCCTCTGGACTCTCCATCAGCTTTAGATTTTTTATTGTGCACAGAGTTGCTCCCAGGACTTGGGGTGAGGCTGTCCCAGTGCAGGTCAGGACAATCCCCCATTTTATTATCTTTATTTTGCTCTGACTTGTCACCACCACTGGAGAAGGAACCTCAATGACAGAGATGTGACAAGCACAGGACACTGTGATGTCCCCACTTTGCCATCCTGAGCCACATTCTGCTTCAGACCTGTCCCTTCACTGGGTTTTCAATCCTATTAAATTCTTCTTCTTAAACAGTTTCTTTGCTACATTTTTGAAGTGAAAAACAACTAAACAGTCCTCATCTTCTGTTCATGTTCTAACAAAATTGGCACCTTAATTACACTGACCTGATCAATTTACTAATGGAACAGCTCTGGTGCTTTTGCCTTTCCTAGAGCTATTGGGCTGATGGTGAGGTATAAAAATTTAATGCTCTTGTTTCTTAGGTCTTAATTATGCCTAATGAGCTACTTGCTTTAATAAACAAGCAGATTCCAATATCCTGCCTATATTTTTCCCAGGAAGACAATATAAAGTTGGATGAAATTGTCTTTCTCAATAATTGAAGGAGTTTAAGAATAATCAGTAGTATGATCTATAAGGGTGTCTATATGGGATGAGCTGCTTCCCTCCACGGGTACTGATGGAGAGCCTTGGTTTATTCATTTATTTATTAACAATTGTTTCTCCCTTAGGCAAAGCTGGTCCCAATTAAGAGCCATATTTTCAAATGATAAAAGTAAGTATTCTAATAAAGACACTAATTGGCAAGTGTGTTCTTTAAAGAGAGTCATAAATTAGAATATCTCGTGGCAGGCAATGCCATTTCCATTAGCATCTCTACAACTCAAGACACAATTTTCCCATTAACCAGGGCTGAGTTTTACAACGTGGAAAATTCTGAATGCAAACACCCTCCAGGACATCAGGCAAGCAGCTGATGAACCCACCACTGGGTAGTTCAGAGGCAGCACCTCATTATTACTCTCTCTGAATCCACAATTAAAAACCAACAGATGAGCAAAGAAAACTCTCATAACCCAAGAAGTTATTGAGGGATCAGGCACAAGGCAAAAATCCAGAGTGGGGACTGGCAGAAAGGCTTACACAAAATTAATTTTAAAGATGAGTAAAGCAGAGTAAGGATGAGACAAAAATGAGAAATTGGGGGGAAGAGGTTTTAGAGAAGGAGAGATATAACAGAGTGGGAAAATAAGCTTTCAGTCACACTCCTTCAGAAGCCAGAACACACCCAGTGGGCTTTTTATGTGCAGATCTTGAAAATCTCCTTTTAATTTTACAGCACAGCACTGAAAGCCCTGGAAAGGGAAAGGTGATCAGTGGCATTACTGCAGCCACTGAGGTTCCCAGAGCCCAGGGCTGAGTCTGCAGGGCAGAGCAGGGGGAGTTTTGAGTTTGAACAGCATCACTGAGAGAGGGTTTGGAACAGCCAAATCCATTCTGGACACCTGGATTGGTTCCAATTCAAATCACTTCCTGGGATGGATCCCTGGGAAGAGCCAAGCAGGACTGGGGCAGCTGCACAAATTGTAACAAAACCTCCAGAAAAGTGGAGATTTTCTTCATTCAGGAGCCAAACCTTGCTCTTCCTGCTCCACTTTAGTGAAGCATTCAACAGGCTCATCATGATCTACACACATTCCTCTGCTTCCCTCCCCAGGAGGAATTCCAGGGGGGCTGGCTTTGCACAGTGGGTTCTTTCCCTAAAAAAACATTTATTTCAGTGTCTCCTACTCTGCCTGACAACTTTGTGCTTTCATTGCTCACTTAAGTTACGAGGCACACAAAGATGTAAATAAAACTGAATTTAAATAAAAGAGATGGGGGAAATTAGTGAAAAAGAGAAAATAGGATCTTCCCTTGACAAAGAGCTGCAATGCTTCTGTCATGTCTGATGTGAGGCATAAATGTCCCCTCTGAGTGTCCTGCACTGTCCCTCTGTGTGAGTTTGTTCCTGATCAGGGTGAGGATGAGGAGAACAGGATCTCAGCTCTCATAATCTCATTATAGTCATAATCATAATCATAATCCAGAGGGAAGAGGAAATGCTACACCCCTGCTCCATCCATCCACCCCTAAAACTTTTATCTCAGGTCCTTTCTTGCCCAGCAGTGACTTAAGAAAAGCTGCAGGTAAGAAAAGAACAAACAGGAATGAGCTACAAGGAGCTGGAAACACCTTGATGTTCTTCTTTAGGAGAGTACAGCTTTAGGAAACACTTCAGCCTTTACAGGGTGGCTGCAAGTCCACTTCAGGCAAGCTTTTATGGAGGTAAATAAAACAAGAATGGTTTCAACCCTGGATTTTGATGGAGGTGTCGTAGAGGAAACGCTTGACACAGCCCATGGAGGACTGGCATCAGCAACAGACACTGGGATAACCCACCAGACTGGAATCTCTCTTTGGAATTCACAGCCTTATAATGCAGGCAAAAATTAGCATTTATATACCAGAGGTCTTTGTAAATGAAAACACAAGTCCGTGTTTATCTACTCAGCTGTCACATTTTCTACTCTCCCTCCTCATTTCCATATTGTCTAAGCATATATCCATATTAAAATATGTATTATTTGGCTTTATTTAATATTTTCCATTCATAAACATCAAAGCTCTTCACAAGGCACCGTGAGTGACAAATTGCTTTGAATTTGTGGCCATATTTGATTGGAAATACAACCCAGAAATGGAAGTTGCTGCACTTGCCTTGCCTTCCCCCATCTCTTGGCTCTCTGATTTTGGGGTCTTTTACCACCCACCTGGAGGGTCCCAAAAATCTCCAAGTTGTGGTTACTTGGCTGTCTCATGGTTCTTTTTCACCCCCAGCATCACAGAAACACTTTCTACATCTCTGTCTACAAATATAGTTATATTACAAAGAATAGTCAGTGGAAGGTTTGCTAAATCTCGTGTTTAATGCCAGATTTGGTGGCTGTTGGATCCTGAGCAGAGTTCCCAGCCCAGGGATCTCTCCCAGGCACTGGAGCAGACAGTTTTATGTCATCCCTGTCAGGGAGATTTTGCAGAATTCTGTTCCACTTTGGTACAGATGAATGACCTGAAGTGCTACAGAATTTGTGATGTTCTGGCTTTAATTAACCTCCCTCACGAGTGAAGCTGAACAAGGAAGAGCACAGCCCTTTGCAGAAAGGAATATTTTCACAGTCATTAAATGCACATTAATGCTCTCCATAATCTATAATTTTGTGGGTGACATGGGCACTATTCCTACAGCTGTTCTTTGGAGAAAGGATGTTTCTCGTCATTAAAGACTAATAAGTGACATTACATTTAAGTGCTTGCATTAGATCTGCTTCTTTGAATTTAATGATGGGGCAATGAGGCCTTTAATTAAACAGCCCAAAGTTTCTACTGGGAGAAACAAAAAAAGCAAATTGATCCACAGGTTTTCTTTCCAATATAAAACCAAAGCAGCACCCATCTGCTGGGTAATCAATGTTTTTATCCCTAAAATGGACCTCACACTTGGAAATGTTCCCCTTATTTCTGAAATCCGTGGGATTTCAGTAATGGGATGAAGAAACTCATCCAGCTGGTGAATGAAAAGCTCAATCTGATGCCTCCACAGAGCTCCTGGCAGGAATTTGTTCATAACTGTTGAGGAGTTTTAAATAAACACACAAAGTTCTCTGCCACAGATCAGTGGCTTATGATCAGCAGTGTTCTGGAGTATTTTATGGAATCTATAAATATATATATATATATATATATATATATATATTTTTTTTTTTTTTATTTCATGTATTCAAACATGTAGAGGCCCAGTAGATACCTTAGGAATTACCAGAATTTCCAAAGAGGCTAAAAATTGCCCAGGTCATCACATTAAGGTAACCACAGCAATTGTTACTTGAAATAAAAATCAAGTTAGGTGAATTTAACTGTCTTTTCTTGGTAAATTTTTCCAGATTTAATACAAAATTAGCAATTCTCTCTATACTCACCAGCAAGAGAAATAGGACCAAATGGAAAATCTACTTTTTAGGTGGCTTTGAATTTCAGGCCCATTGCTCATGTCAGGATTTATTCCTTAAAGCAGCACTGCAGAATAATCCCAGATTGTCAATAATTTCTCTACACTTGTCCCTGAATAGTGCTTAGTCTGCCTCAGAGCCTGAAATTCTTGGAAAATAGTAAAGTTCTTGTTTTTCCAGCCTGAGGTTTATTTAATGAGCCAACAAAGAAACAAAGCACCAGCATCAGCCAGAACCAAAGTGTATTATTGTGAAGCAAAGTGTTCACAGCTCCATCTGCTCCACCACTGAACATTAAATATTTTTCTAAAATTCAAAGCAATTAGAAAAAAAAATTATGAACTTAGATGGTGGCTAAGGCATAATTTCTGTTTTTAACATCATATTTTAAATGCATCCCTATTACTACAACACCCAGAGAACTAAAAATAGCACAGGAATGGTAAAGTGATGAAAATCAGATCTAATTTGGGACAGAATTTATGCACACACAGATCTGCATACAAGCTTATAGATTCCACCCTGCAAATGTATGGAACCAGACAGAACTTTAATTTCTTGTGGGATGATTATTTTAATGTATCACTTTGTGGTAATAGCCTCCAGCATAAATATATTTATTGGGTATGGGTTTGTGAATTACATTCTGAGTATCCCTGTCACGGTGAGACTAAAGGGTTTGTCAATTTTAAATATTTAATTTTCTTTAGAGATAGGATTTAGGAGTAAAGACAACGCAGGCTCAAAACTTAAAAAAGAAAGTACAAGAAGAACTTTATTAATAACACAATAAAAAATTATTCAGAATAAGATTCCTAGATTATTCCCTCCTCCCTTCATTTCACATTTTTTACCAACCACATACAGAGAACACTTAAATAATTATTTCAGTTCACTTAAGAGAGAAAAGTTCCTTTTTCTGCTTTAGACTTGGGGGTGTCTTCACCTTTACAGTCTGCATCTGCCTGGGACCTACAAAACAATGAATTTTCCTCTCATTTCCACAGTCCTTCCAGAGCCGTGTTATGGGTTATGATGCACACATGGGGTACCACTTTTAAAGGCAGGCTGCTGAAAAACAAAATCCTCTTCATCATGCGGGCAGGGGAGTCTGGGCCAGGCCCCAGACCGAGCCCAGAGCCGGGCCAGGGTCTGGCCGGAGCCCCCCGACTCCTCCGGAGGGCGGAAGCCAAAAGACCCCCCAGAACTTCACCCACTGTGATTTGTGAACGTGAAATGACTTTTCATTGGTTCCCCGAGCTGTCCATCACCAAACCAGCTCTCTGATTGGTGCCAGCAGCTCACAGGGGAAGCTCCCAGAGATGGAGAGTCCCTCCCACTCCCCAGCCTCATGGAGCCTTCCCTGAGGGGAATCCACCTTCCCCCTAGCACTGAAACCAACACAATCCCAAAGCTTGAAAATGTGATTGCTCTGCCTGAAAAGTGATTTCTGTCAAATCCAAGTGTGCCCTAACAACTCTGGGCTGTTGGTGGAGCATGCTGTCCTGTGCAGCTCAGCCATGAACCCTGGCAGCTCTGAGAGGAGAATCAGCCACAATTAAAGCCAAAATTCAAATGTCACCTGTTGGGAGTAAATAGAATAAAAATGCCCAGAGATTGGGGATATTTGGTATTGGTCCTAAAGATGTGAATGGATAAAAGAAGGAATGACAGAATGCAATAAAGGAAGGAATAGCAGCATTCCAGCATTTGAAGGGAGATACAAGGAAGAAGAATCTTCATTGAGAACTGGAGTGATAGAACAAGGGGAAAGGGGTTCAAATTGACAGAGAGTGGCTTCAGAGGGAAAATTGGAAGGAATTGTTCCTTGTGAGGGTGGGCAGCCCTGGCAGTGCCCAAGGCCAGGCTGGACTTTGGGGTTTGGACCCTGGGACAGTGAAGTGTCCCTGCCATGGCAGGGGTGGCACTGGGAGGGATTTGAGGTCTCTCCCAACCCAAACTCTTCTATGATTCTGTGATTCTAAGGAATCACAAAACTAAGAGCTTTTTAATTTTAACACAGAGCATTGTCAGACATACCTATATATATAAATATAAATATATATATCATGCCCAGATATAATTCAGGATATATATAGATATGATTAATCTATGCCTGGGAACCTAAAGGCTACAGTAGCATTTTGGGATATCTGAGATTTTTCATGCCCATGCTTTGAAATGCTAATAAAAATAGAAACCTGCAGCAAAGAGAAGGGGTGCATTCTGTGGAAAGCCTGAGGGAGAGCTCCAAGGACTTACTGTGGATTGCACTGCACAGTGTTGGAAAACATAACAGTGCATTCCTACACATAAATACAACAGGTATTCCCAATAGAAGAGGATCTTAGGGTCATAAAATGGTTTGGGTTAGAAGGAACATTGACAAACATTTTGTTCCACACTTGCCATGGGCAGGGACACCTTCCACTACCCCAAGTTGATCCAAGTCCTGTCCAGCCTGGCCTTGGACACTTCCAGGGATCTAAGGGGTTAAAACATTTATTTCCCTTTTGAGCAAAGCTGCCTGTGAAAGCTCACCACGTTTGCAGCAGTGCAGGTGCAAACAAGGCACAGAACTGCTTTTATTATGTCTGGAATTTGTTTAATTTCCAGCACTGGGTTATTGATGGGTTGGAGCAGGGTTGGAGTGAGTGTCTCCAACAGCTCAGGGTGCTGAAAGCTGCAATTGCATCTGCACTAAGTGATGGAAATAACCTGACTTGAGAACCACTGAGCAAATTGTCAGGAGCTGAAAGCCCAGTTAGGGTTTGGAGGCGTGAAGGACTCTCCAGAATGAGTAAGAAAATCAGGACAGCTCAGCTGGGTCAGGATTTGTAAAGCCACTGCTGCTCTCCCATGGAGTTCCCTGCTAAAGGAGAATTTAGTGTTTCTCCCACCCACCTTTGCTCTGGCTGCTCTCTCTGAACATTTTGTGATTCTCCTCTTCCCTGCTCTTGCCAGCTCATTCTGGGATGAAAAGATCCTGCTCCATTTACACCCAGTTATCCTTTAGGAGCTGCTGTGGTCCAGCAGGATGTTCCTGCAGAGGTAACTCTGCTCACCTCAGCTGGGGAACATCCTGGGCCTCTGCTAAAATCAGCACTAACAGCAAATCCATTGTGCCTTGCACTGGAAGTTTGACCCAGCTCTTGGCTTTAGAGGGAATAAATGAGGCAAAGAGAGCAATGCCTGAGCCATGTAATCCATAAACACATTCTGGGTGGAATCAGATTGAAGGTGTGGAGTAGCAAAACATCCAGGATCCAATAGTCATAAAAGAGCCAACCTTCCTGTAAGTGCCCACCTTCCCAAGCTGGATTTCTGCACTGGAATCTCATTTTGTTGCTCTTCATTCACCTCTCCAGCCTTCCATCACGAGGAGTCAATTGAGAAGCTGTCATTAAATGCAAAGGATGGCTCTCATTATCTGTAAGGTGCAGACACACATCCCTCTCATCCTGCACTTCATTCTCTGCTGCTTGTTTATCTCCTGTATCACTTTCTTTCTGCTCTTGTTCCCCTGTTTTATTTAAAAAGTAAAATGTAAAGAGCAGCTACTCTGTTATCCCCAGCCTTTGTCTGGGATCTAAATCAATGGAGCCCTGCTGGGCTGCTGCCTCCTCCACCACAACACCAATAACACAAATAACAATCACCCTGATGCTATCTCCTCACCCCTGCCTCACAGAAGAGGACACTCAGGAGCCAGTTGCATAACAGCAATAAACATGAGGGATCAGATAACAAATCTTCAAAGATACATCAATAATATATTTCAAATCACTGCTGCTTGTGCAGGGTTACAGCAACAGGAACTGCTGGGGAAGAGGAATGCTCTGAAAATATCCATCATCTTTTACTGGCTGTGTAAATGTTTTGAAGATAGGCTGTAAAGCTGCATTAAGTTTACAATAAATTTCGAGGCTCCTAACCCATTACAAAGTGCCAAATGCCAGTGTTCATCCACTGAGGCACCAGGCTGCTGGGTTTGGAAAGCTTTTAGGCTTCCTTCTCCAAACAGCAGCACTGCATTTCACTTTATTTCACTTTATTTCACTTTATTTCACTTTATCCCATGATTTCCACGGGCTGCCCAGTGACAGGCTGGGTTGGGAGAAGCAGGAAAGTCAGAAAAACAAAACTGCAGGAGAAATGTCAGATGCAGAGTGGAGTGAGTCAAGCAATAAATATTTGTAGTTCTAAGCTGTAATAAAGCAAGTGACTGAAAAATTATATTTTAAAATGTTTCTGTGTGAATATCTCCTCATGGAGGCTGAGAGATATGTGACAGAACAGATAATTTGGATTGGCTGAGTGATTTACTAGTGAGGGAAATGCAGATATCCATCCCCTCTGGGAAGCTGAGCCCTCTCTTATGCTGTTCCCTTGGCAATCCCAGCTAAGGTTTGCAAGGCTGTGCTGGAGGAAGCCAAGAAAGATCAAGGAGCTCATCCAGGTAATTCTGTCACAGGTTTTTCCCTCTGGAGGACAAGGTTTGGGGGATAAACTACAGGATAAACTTCAGACCAGCTTTATGCTCACCAGCTCCTGGATTCCCCAGGGGTTTTTCACACTCCAGTTGTGGTTCCTTTGGTGTTATTTATTAGTGTTCCTTTGGAGTCCTCCATCATACACTGAGAAGCAATTCCTCTGTCTTTGGGAAGGATGAACTTGTTCCTTCTGCTGGTAAGGACAAATTCCCTGGAAATCCTCACTTCAGAGCACTTGTCTTCCCCAGACAGTCTGGGAGAGCTTGGGGAGCTCACAGGCAGGAGCTGGGGGTAGAGGTCCATCTTTAATGAGACTAATTGTGTCTTTTATTCTTTATTTTCATGCCATTTTTCAGGACCTCAGCAGACACTGCCCTCTGTGCCTTTGCAAATGTGGGCAGGCATATAGAGAGCTAATTAAAAGCAAACAGCTCTGTATTTAAGGAAGTTTAAGCTAATGGGTGTTGAAATCTGGTTTCCTAATATTGTCTCTGCAAGGTTGTGCCATTTGGAGTGGAGTGGGCCAGGACTGAATCCCAGTTACAGAGGGGATTGCAGGATCAGAGAATGGCTTGGGTTGGAAAGGACCCCAAAGATCTCATTCCAAGCTCCCTGAGGCTCACAAAATTAACCACCAGCTTTATGGGCAATTGTATTTACAGTAAGGGAGTGTGATTCATGGGCTTCTATGGGCACCAAAAGTGTGAATCACAGTTGGATAATTGACAATTCTGTGAGTTTGGGCATCCAGTGACCCCAGTTCTCCTCTGTGGCTTTGTCCTGCAGAGAGCAGATATGTGAGGTTGGAGGTGAACTTAGGAAATGCAAATGAGACATTTGCCAATGAAAGGTTTTGCTGCCCTTTAAACCCTCACTGAAATCTCAGCTTCATTAGAAGGTCCAAGTTCTCATTATCTTGGAGGAAGAGGGGATGAAGTGTGGGATGTGTTGGATTGCACCAGGAGCAGCTGATCTGGGAGCACAGGTGGGGGACAAATCCCCAAAAGTCCCTAATTTCTCTTTCTGTTGCTGCTCTTGGCCAATGGGGAGGACTCAACCCTGCCCAGTTTGGTGCTAAGCAAGAGGCAGAGACATTCCATGAGCTTTCTCCCTGATGCTGAGAAATGAGCACCTCTAGCAGCAAAAAATACTGGAATAATTCATCTTTTCCCCCTTTCTCAAAGCTTTCCTATAAATCTGTAATGTTTTTAGACTGGATTTTTCTGGAGCATGCTTGCCACTCAAAAATATGAATAACTGAGCCCAAATCCAAAATTTCTTCTGCCCTCTCTGGTGGCTGCTCACAGACAGTAGAACAAGTTCAGATGTGCCCAAACTGTGCCCAAATTTCACTCTCTGTTCCTACTCCAGCATGGGGGGTTGGGAATTCCCCTTTTTAATGCCCATCATTGGTCAGAGAACACCTTCAATATTTCAATCTGGACACACCACCTTTCCAAAATCAATAGGAAAATTCCTAGAAGATTGACTGGAATTTAAACTGTTCTCCTAATGAAGTGCTTGATCCTAGAAGGTGTGAATTTTTCTTTTGTGTTCCAAATACTTTTTGCTTGAGTTTTGAACTCAGAGCTTGATTCAAAAGTCTGTTGAAATTAATAAGCAGCTTTCTGTTGACCTTAGCAAGCTTTGCATCAGGCTTTGTGTGTAAAGCAGTCCACTGACTTAACCAAGGAATATTTATAAAGTTAAAGCCAAAGGAAACTTATGAAAGAAAAATCTCCCATTTCATGTAGCAACAGCTTCAGTGCCAAAAATATAATAAAAAAATCCTGCAACATTTTTTCTCTTTATCATCATCTTTACAGGCTTCATGAACCTCATCTAAAAGGTGCTCTAGGTAAAAAGTATTATCATTTTGATGAATGCCAGCCCTTTGACACGAGGAAGAAGCCTTTTATTCTCTGACAATGTCCCTGCCAAGCTGAGTAGGAGATGTAGGCAGAGAGCTGAGGGGAAACCCTGATGCTGATGAATCAGAGCTCCCTGCTGAGCAGCAGCCTGATGATCCCCACCATCTAAACAGTTTAGGACTTTTTCAGCAGGTTCAAGAATCAAGTTTGCCTTTTTGTCAGGTTTTGAAAGGCTGCAGGCTGCTCCTGACCCCAGCTCCTGGCAGAAGGAGTGAAATCTGCTTGCCATGTGTGCCTGTCCCTGGATTTGCACTCCCCAGCCTTGGAGCACAAACCCTTTGCTGCCTGTCTGAGGCTGTCAGCACCCAGAGCTGCTGCTGGTGGGTGGGGAGTGAAGATGCAGACACTGAGATCTCAGGAGCTGGGAACTCAAAAAGCTCCTCAAGACCTCCAAAAGGCACTCAGAAAATTCACTGTTGATTAAGCACTCGCTGTGCTTTGTGTTCCCCATGAACTGGAAATGCTGCAAGGATGATCCCTGCCTTAATTCTGGTTGATTTTTTTGCATTATATGGACATTGGTGACATCCAGAGAAATGACAATATTGGGAAATATTAATCCATGTGTTAAAACACCACTTAGGTTTGGTTTTTCATTTGGCTTTTTTGGTTAGCTACATTTTTTTTGTTTGCATTCAGTTCTATCCCTAAAGAAAATAAAGTGTTCAGTTGTTTGTGTCTGATTATTTGTAGGAATGTAGAGCCTGAAAACTTTTATATCAAACTGGGGATTCACTGAATAAACTAATTTTTCTTCATATGCAAAGTCAGAGAGAAAATCAGTTTCTATCCCATGTGTGCCTTGTTTTTACACAATATAAAATTCCAGAATAGTTTGGGTTGAGAGGAACCTTAAAATTCATTCCATTCCACCCCTGCCACTGTCCCAGGGTGTCCAACCTGACCTTGGGCACTTCCAGAAATCCAGGGGCAGCTGTGCAATGATAATTGCCAACAACTAAACTTCTGGTCAAGCAGAAATAATAATGAAAAGGAAAAGTCACAAAACCAGATACACCTCTGTGCCTGGTTCCACATGCAATCCTTTTTTGTCTGGGTTAATTCCTGGGCTCTGGGTTCCCCCTTGGCAGAGCTGGCTGTTGTTTCCAGCCCTGAGGATTTCCCTGGGCTGCCAAACCTGGTGCATATCCCAGTTTGTTATTAAATATTTTGGCTGCTCTCTCCGTGTTGCTCGTTTCATCCCCAGTTCAGCAACATGTCACATGCACTGTATTATTACTGACTTTAAAGCACACAACAAGATCAAGCCTTGAGAGGAGAGGAAAGTGGAAAATTGGCAGCAGAAATCACTTCTGCCTTCAGAGGCAGTGGCAGAAGCAGCTGCTGAGTGCATATTGTGCAAGGAGAAGCAATTGGAAGGGAAACTAATAAAGGGATCACACAAGATCTGCAGAATTTAAGGAGCAAGGTACATGCAGTGGCCAGCTGCTGCTGGAAGCACAAACTGGAGCAGACAAGGTGAGGGGAGAGAGAGAGAGCTGAGTACTCAAATCACACTCAAATCACTTCATGTGAGGAAAGCTTTTCATGCAGGTGCCAAAAGTGGGGAGATTTGGGAAGCAGGGAATTGATTATGAAAAGATGAGAGTGTGTGAGCTTCCAAAAGGAACCATGGGCACAAAATAAACAGGAATCACTGGTATGGAATTGTGCTGCAAAAGGGAATTTGCATGAGGTGATGACTCCAAACTTCAAAGTCAAGGACAAAAGCAAGGAAAGATGGCACCAATTACAGACATCAAGAAAAGCTCATTGGCTGTGCACAGCAGAATATTTAAATCTGGGGGTTTGACTCAGAGAGCACTTGTGGTTGAACTTCAAGATGTTTTTGGATCTTCTTGGGTGCAGTCACTGTGTCTGTGCATCTCCTCATCACCAACACCATGAAGCACAAACAATTCCTTCCATGAAAAAGGAGAAATCTCTGCCCCAAGATTTGGGATATCTCTATGAAGATCTGCTTTGGATGTGCTCATTCCACCTTTTGCAGCGTCCCAGTGGGAATCCCAGAAATTCAACCATGGGTTGGGTTTTCCCAGAGCAGTTGTCCTAATTGGCTGCTCAGCATCCCCAAAATTGCCAAATTGATTGGAGAGCCTCATGTCAGCCTGAGGCAGAATATCAGGATATTGGTGA